>NC_086171.1:131499512-132699512 GCF_023053635.1 Elgaria multicarinata webbii
CCATGGTTAGGAATAGTTCACATGACATCCTAACCCATAATATTTTGCTGAAAATGATTAATCACCGTGGCTTAGCATGTCATCTGAACAGGGTCTATATGTTATATCAGTATGATCATGCCATGAAATGCCATATCCTTCTTGCGCTGTTATACCTTGTGGCACATTTAAGTGACATCTATTGCAG
This sequence comes from Elgaria multicarinata webbii, assembly GCF_023053635.1. Taxonomy (NCBI): domain Eukaryota; kingdom Metazoa; phylum Chordata; class Lepidosauria; order Squamata; family Anguidae; genus Elgaria; species Elgaria multicarinata. The sequence continues at coordinate 131,499,700 of NC_086171.1, forward strand.
TATTTTGGGGGAAATGAAATATGAAGTGGAGGGAAATGCTAAAAAAGCAGTACATGGAATGCATAATGTGCCCCAACAGTTATCAGTAATGATAAAAAGTGCTAGTGCGGATCTAGCCCAGCTTGAGCTGGATTAGGGCCATTTGCTTTTATACCTACTTGAAATTCTTCCTCAGATGGGACATGTAATTCTTCTCTCCTGTCCTCTCTGATTCTCTCATGTCCTCTCTGATTCCCTTTATTGAAGGGATTAAAGAGAAAATCCAAAAACCCACCCTTCGTAACCCTCTCCCAGACAGTTCTGCTTCTCAGCTCTCTGCCAATGGGAGTCTAAAAAGTGGTTTGATCTACCTCTGGGACTCCCTGCTGCCTAATGTCTCTTGCACTTATAAAGCAGGAAGCACCTTTGCACTTCCTTTACTGTTGTCTAAATATTTTTATTCTTTCCACTGTGTTTTATGTGATTTCCCCCACCCCCTCTCCGGAAGTGCAAAGGTATATTTAGATATTAATGATATCACTGAGTATCAGCAAATGCTAGAAACCTTCTATCCTGCCTAAGTGTGTTTTGGAATGATGAACCATAGTGTATTTCAGTTTGCAAACAGCATGAATATGTTAGCCTTTGCTGCTTCATCGTCCGCCAAAATGCAGATCTGATAGCATCTGTTTCCACTACCCACGCTATCCAAATCATTAAAAACTCAAAAGAGTTGGAGAGGAAATTCTGAAGGCATTCACGTCTGATTATTTTTTATTCTTACTTTTAAAAAAATGTTTTTTATATCTGAATACCCAGCTTCAAATCTACAGTGTGTGTGTGTGTGTGTGTGTGTGTGTGTGTGTGTGTGTGTGTGTGCATGTGTATATTTGTTCATTGCCTGAGATAATAGTGATGTCACTGTGAAGAAATCATGTTAAAGCAGAACTTCTATTCAGCTGTTTAATGTATATAAAGTAGGGGTCATTGAAATAATTTACCAAAAGTATTTCAGAAAGTAAGGACAGATTTAAGATTTTTCCTGTTGAGTATGGGCAAGAAAAGATGAAATAAAAAGGAAACAAAAGGGGAGAAAGGGGTGGGTGGAATTCCTTATTTAGCATCTGATCTGCTTCCACTTAAGAATGATTCCCCTTAAAAAACAACAACATGTAATTCTAGTGAAATCAGCATGGCTTCCCAATGACTTTGCTAGAGCAGGATTTATGCATTTAAACATGCCTTTGGGAATGTGTGTATCTCTGTGTTCAAGTGGAATGCTGAAAGTAAAGTTAAGTGTGTAAATACTGGCAAGAAAGAGCCACAATTGACCAGCTTTTCCAACTTGCCAAGCAGCTGCAGTTTCAACTGCCAAATATGTCTCAATTGTGGACATTTTAGGCATTTTCTCCATGGCCAGCTTGAGAGAATTTCAGCTGAACTCTGAAATACTGTATGGAGTTTAATTTTTAAATATTTTATTTTCCCCTTCTCCAGATACAATGTATTTCTGGTCATTTGTACGTTTTGCTGTCTGGAGAAATTGTACTTTAAGAATATATGAATTTGCTATGCTGGAGGAGGCCTACAGTCTATCTAGGCCCCTCGGGAAGGCCAACATAACACAACCTGTGACCCTCCAAGTTAAACACAGCCTTCCAGTTTAGATTGCCCACCATGGATTGCAAGAAAAAAAGTGATGATGGAGAGTTGTTTTTGGCTCAGGAGGTCACAACTTTGGCAGAGCCAATCCAGAGTAAAGACAGGCCTAACATACGAAGAGAGTTCACTGTGACCCATTTTGCATGATTAGTGGCACCCACCAGCCCTTCTCAGAAGACACCTTAAACCATGGTGATTAAGGCTTTTTTGTTAACAAAAAAGTCTTTACCACTATGGCTTGAGGTGTCTTCTAAACAGGGCCAGTGTGGCTGCCATTGTGAATATTCAAGCCACAGCTTACTGTGAGGTATGAATCCATGCAGGGTGGCTTATTGCCATGGGTAACAAGTCACCCAGATCCCATGAGCTGTAGTAGGGTTCTGGATGGCTTGTGGTGTGTTCTGGATGGCTTACTCACATGTCATGATAAGCTGCGGTGACCACCTGCCGCAGCATAAATATTCACAATGGTATTCGTCACATGCAAGCCAGCCTGTTGTGTCCTTTATCCACAGGATAAGGTGGGCTTCAGGACTGAAATGCCGATGAGTAAACCAGTGAATCAAACATTGGCTCCACCGTCAACATTGTCTATTTACTCTCCTCACCACCCTCACAAATTTGTTGAGACCAGCTCTCTGTTTTTTGCCCCATGAAAGCTGGTGCTTATTCATTCAGTTGTCATCTTCTTAGTGGACAATAAAGGACATTACTTTAAAAATCCAGTAATGCTCCATGGGTTGAAAGGAAGACGTTTCTTGGTGCCATTATGAGGAAGGAGCCAATCACACCAGGCACTCCCAGCCCCCACCCACCCTGAGCTCAACCCACTACTGTAAAATGTTTGGTTTTCTTCAGTTTTAGTCCAATGATCTGTTTCCAACAGCAACCCACCTCTGGAAAGCAAACAAGCAGAGCATGAAGGCAATATCCCACCTCTGTTGTTTGTCTCCAGTAAAACAGTTATACTGCCTCTGAGAATGGAGGTTCCAGCTAGTCCATGACAAATATATCTACCTGGACACTAAGTTCAGCTTCAGAGGTCCTTCTATGTGTGCCTCTGCCAAATGAATTAAGATGGGTGGCTACTAAGGAAACGGCCTTTTCCATTGTGGCATTCCAGGTGTGGAATGACCTCGGTATGCCAATGTAGGGGGGGGGGGGATGCACCAATAAGCATGGATGCTAAAAAGAGAGATCAACTCTGGTGCTTGATAAACGTATTAAAGACTATTTTATTTTTTAAATACAAAAATGCTCTGCTCATTTTTGGAGTTAAAGAATAAAATAGTTTTTAACACGTTTATCAAGCACCAGAGTTGATCTCTCTTTTTAGCATCCACAGTGGAATGACCTCCCCAGAGAGGCTTGCTTGGTGCCGCTGCTGTGGTTTTTTCAGTGTCAAGTGGAGATCTTCTTATTTAGTCTTTCAAATTCTGTTGTTTTAAATCCATTATTGTATGTTTAACTGCTGCTGATTTAATACTGTGGTTTTAAACTTTAAAAAGTGTTATATTTGGTTTTACCATGCTGCATTTTATGGTTTAATTTTTTGTGATCCACTTATTGAGCAGTACAAAAATGTAATGAATAAATGGTTGTTGATAGTGTCATGCTTTTCCTGGAGGAATGCTCTTCAGAAGACAAGCTGAAGCGTTCAGCGCCAGATGTTGCCACAGAAGAGGTCATCCCAGAGTACACTGTCACTCAGGGGTGATGCCGTCAGATCTGCTGCTGGCATTGTCGGGGAATGAGTGATGGTCACCTTTGGACTCCTGATTGACTCTGATTCTTGGACTGCATTTGTATCTGGCTGCTTACTTTTGTTGGAACCTAGGCCATGGTTCAGACTTAACTATTGGAAATCTCCCTCTTGCCTGGTAATACTGTGGCCTTTGACCGTGGCCTTTTTAGTGACTACTCCTGTTTGGACTGATATCTCTGTGTTTGATCTCTTAATTCTTTATCGGTTAGGCATCGGGTTTGCTCATCAATTGCCTTAATGCTGAGACTAACCCAACCACAGCAGGAAAAACAGGCCTATCCTTCCTAAATTTGTCTAATCCAGGGTGACCCTCCAGTTTTAGCTTACAACTCACATCATCCCATGCCATTATAGCCAATAGGGAGGGATGGTAGGTGTTGTGGCCCTCCAGATGTTTTGGACTATAATTTGCCAACCCCTCATCTAATCCTTTTAAACAGAAAGCTAAGCTAATGGCTGCTGTGATCACATGCAGTGGTGGCAGTGAATTCTACTGAGTCTTCCTACCCCACTGTTCTAGATCTCACCCTCTATTGAACCAGGTGAAACACTATGATAGAAACATTCTGATTAAATAATGTGATGCCAGTGCTGTGTCTGAAATACAGAAAGAAAAGAAAAACATCCACTACATTTATGATGTTGATTGAAAACACTGCGCTAATAATGGCTTATTGTGGCAATTCACAGGAGTTTTCCCTCACTGGAGCGGGAGGAGGCTGTATGCATAGAGAAAGGATCAGATAATAGGGTCTGTCAGTACTAATACTTTATGGTATAAACAGGAACAACATCTCAGGGCTGAACCACTATAAAAAAGTGGGAGTCTATAGCTTCCAGTATCTGTCTTGGGACTGAGCTCATTTCCTTCTGATGTGAGAAACTCATATTTTATCTGTGCCAAATTCATGAGTAAGAGGAAAAGGCTGTAAAAAGTTATCCTAACTGTTCACTGAGAAGCTGATTATATAAGCTGCAGGGTAACCTAAGGGGTTTACCCGATTTCTGCTTGATTAGCAGTGCAAAACCACAGGTCTACTCAAAAGTAAGTCCCATTGAATTCAATAGGATTTACCTCCAGGAAAGTGAATCACTGCCTTAAAAACTTATTTACTATGGTTTCTTCCACTTCAGCCGCAAAGTGGGATAGGCCAAATATATACAATGTTTATCAAAGGAATATATGTCTTTCCCCGAACATTCTGTATAATGTTACAAATGCAATTTGATCATACTGTTCAGATTAGCTGTGCCTAATAAGCATGTGTGGAACAATTTGTTAGAGGGCTGCATTTGTACCTGGGAGATCTGGGTTCAAATCCAATTTACATATCAATAGATGCATAGTTCTCTTTTTGACTAAGCTTCCCATCTAAAAAAAATAGGAATATTAAAGTTGACTTGGTTTTGCAAAATGTTGCATGGGTGAACAATATCATGTTTTAAAACATCTGCACACCTTTGGAGAGTAAAAGCCTGGAGGGAAAAGTAGGCTAAGGAGAGACATGATAGAGGTATACACAGTTATGTATGGGGTGGAGAATGGGGATAGGATACATTTTTTCTCCCTCTCCCATAATACTAGAACCTGGGGTCATCCCATGAAGCTGATTGGTGGGAGGTTGAGGACAGATAAAAGAAATAGTTAAATTATGGAATTCACTACCACAAGATGTAGTGATGGCTACCAATGTGGTTGGCTTTAAAAGAGGGTGGATAAATTCCTGGAGGAGAAGACTATCTATGGCTAGTAGCCCTGATAGTTATGTGCTACCTCCAGTTTCAGTAGCAGTAAACCTGTGTGCACCAGTGCTGGGGAACATGGGTGGGAGGCTGCTGTTGCACTCATGTTCTGCTTGTGGGTCTCTGGTCAACTGCTGGTTGGCCACTGTGTGAACAGAATGCTCAACTAGTTGGATCCTTGATCTGATCCAGCATGACTCGCCTTATGTTCTTTGTCCTATACTTTACCAAATAACAACACACATCTATCAACCACTGCAAATTGTTTCATTACCAGCAGGTACCATTTGCACTGTGCAAGTATATGTAACTTCATGTTCACAATGCAACCCCTTCCATTCTTCTACTGCTCCCTCTGCTGAGATGCTGGCTGCTGCTATAAAATGGCCTTCATATCCTGAGATACATGCAATAGACATATTCCAGATAGGTTTAGTAATTTAGGAACCTTGGACTACCAGATTTCAACATACTATCTGTTGTGGCAGGACTATAACAATATGGATATCCTCACGAGTGAGTGAGGCCCAGGTGTCATTCTTTGTTCATAAAAAGAGTAATGAAACACCAAGAATATTTCTGGGCTACAAGCCCCTGTGCCATGTGTTGCTTATTTGCTGATAATCAGAACTGGACCCATAGAAGATCTGAAGTGACTTTCTCCATCAGCCCTCCCCTTCTTCCCTGCTAATCATGACATTTGTTGCCAGACTGCTCTTTCAACATTTACGGGCCATTGTCATCCTAAACTCTTAATCAGAGGCACATGTGTTTTGGAGCTGTGGCTCAAGCAAAGCTCCTTCTCTTGATTGTTTCCCATTTATTTTGCTTCCACAAATTGGCACAGTTGACCCACAAATCAGGAGCGGTGGGGGTGGGGAAATCATTCCTGATGATGTGTGGCTAGCCCCTCTATCTTAGTTAAATAAGCTTACTAGTTCATCTAACTTTTTAATTCATTATTATGAGGATCATGTCTCCTCCCACATTGTGAACATTGGTCAGCAATAACGTCTTATATTTCGGACCTGAGTTGTTTTTTCCTTTAGCAGGTTCAAACTAAAAAAGGTTATAACCTCTTGCAAATACTCCAGAGGCTTAAATATGACAAGTGACAAGGGACTTTAGAAATATACAAGCGGGAATCATAATCAGAGATATATTGTTTTTTCCTGCCATTCCCACTCCTAAGTTTCTCCTAATGCAGTAACAGAATGAAACTGGGACAGAAGATGAAAGTTAAACTCACATTTATGGGGCTTTACAGAGGTGTGGGTGGAACTATTTCCTAGGGTGGCTTTCCCCAAATGGAACCTCACCATCATTTTACTGAAAGTGTGTTAATTATACATGTCAGAAAGAACAGTACCACTTTAGCAAGCACTAATCTGATGTCCTAACAGGTCTTTTCCATCTCTAATTACTATGATTTTCATACTAATCAGGGCCCCTGGTGGGGAGGGAAATATGGTACCAAATGTTCTGACAGGACATGGCTGCAGAGATGATCCAGAGCTTTCTGGCTGAGCAATAAGTGAGCGCTTCAGTTGCACATACTTTCCTTTCTATATTTATGTATGACGGAGAAGGGAGGGAAATGGATGTGCAACCTGGGTAGCAAAATAAAAAAAATAAAAACGGGACTGTGTTCTTCTCAATTGACTAATGCTAACTGACATTCCCATGACTTATTGGTGCGGGTCTGTGCTTGTGCATCCAGTATGGTGATGTAGTAGTCTCAGAAAGCAGGCCGTGTGGCAGTTACTATGGTAACAAGATGTTTTTCATTGAAGAATGGTTAAAATGGAGGCATATAAATAACATGTGTATGGTACGTCGTCTTTGAGAGAGCAAAAGAGTGCAACTCTTAACCAGTTAATAATTGTAAGGACACCTTGTTCTCCTCTTTCCTCTTATCTCAGTATCCTTGAATAGACCTGGTAGTGTATGTCTAATATTACTGTTTTTAGCCTGCTCTAGTGTACTTTTCAGCAGTTTTCTTTGAAGTTACACAGGTTAGGGTTCTGATGTCAGGAAATGTAGCATATGTGGTTAAGAAAAAATATAATTGGTGACTGGAAGCAATGAGTGTGCTGGGCAAAAAAATCACCCTTCACTTCAAATTCCTTAAGCTCAACTAAGATTTTAAGGTGAGTAATAGACCTGCTCTGGACTTAACAAAGCCAGGATTTTACTGTTAGGTAATTGCTGGATCCCGGAGGGTGCTGAACAGCCTCTTATAGCATTTCAAAGGCCTTATATGCAGTGTAATCCTGTGCATGTCAACTGAAAAGTAAGCATCATTAGACTGAATGGGACATACTCCCAGGTAAGTGCGTACAGGATTCAGCCCTAGAGTGTCACCAGACGATTGTTTTATCATATGCTTGTTACTGCCTACTTACGGATGTTCATGGGTCCTTTTGACAACGGCATCTGCCTCCCATGCATCTCCCTTCTGGCTTTTTTCCATCACAAAATAGACCCCAGTAAATCTGGTTATGGGTGGGGGGAGAAGTGACGGTAAGAATATGTGATTTTCCCCCTGTCTGATGACACTCTTAGTTACAACTGTCATGACTTAGTTAACTCATAGATTATGAACAGTGTCCTATGTTGCCTGCACACCACTGGGACTTGCCACTAGCACAACAGGAACTAGTTGTTCCTGAAACAACTGGAAACAAGTGGAAATGCTTGTTTCCAAAACAGGCAGGCCAACAGAGCTCATACAAAGGGAACTCCACTGACCTATCCTGATCCAGATATGAGTGTTTCTGACTCTTTCTGGAATTGTTTCAAGACGGGATCCCATTTGCGGGCTGGTAAAGTTCCAAGTGCAGAATCAAGTGGAACAGTCAGAATCATGTAGCAGACAGTTGGGTGCTGACATGAGAGATTTCCATATGATCTACCTCTCCTGTGAGAGATTTTGCCCTTCAAGTGTTAGCAGTGCAATGTGTACAGATGGAGAAATCATATACATTGATGGTGCTATATAAATAAATAATAATAATAATAATCAGCCATTTTTCCTTTACCCCACATTTGGTTTTCTTTTCTAATCTCATATTCTTTCCAGCCCATCTATGAAGTAATTTGTAAATTTGGTAAGTCTTTATCAAAAATGAACTGATTAAAATGTTCATTCAACTGCACTGGCAAAAATTGATATGTATAGGTTGACCATATGGAAAAGAGGACAGGGCTCCTGTATCTTTAACAGTTGTATTAAAAAGGAAATTTCAGCAGGTGTCATTTGTATGCATGCAGCACCTGGTGAAATTCCCTCCACATCACAACAATTAAAGCTGCAGGAACCCTGCCCTCTTTAGTATCTGTTCAAGAGGGCAAGGCTCCTGCAGCTTTAACTGTTGTGGTAGTTGAGTACACAGGGATTCAAACCCAGATTCTTAAGAGCTAAGCACTGAAAGCCTTCTGCCTGGATGGATCTTCCAGTTTGCCTCTTAAATCTCAAGTTCTTCCTATCCTGTTTACAAAGAAATTTGCAAATATTGGTAAGTTCTTACTGGGGGGAAGAAAAAGAAAAGAACCAAGGAAAATTCCTAACCATTCCTAGCAAAGTGGATTCTGCCATGAGGAATTGACAATCTTGCTGCACTGGGAACATTTGGTTGGGAACTGCAATTGCATTCACATGAATAAAGACAAACACTGTTGGATACTTTATGCAGGGATGAATGAATACACGCCCTTTTGTTTCCATTCATTTTTGCTCTTGTTTGCTGTGATCCCATTCCATTGCCTTTTGATGCTGATCATTGAATTTGTTTCTAAACGTTTCTCTCAAATGACATTTTTAGATGTGATTCAATACAATGGATACTGCAAGTTGGTATTGTGCACATGTTAAAAATGTATTTCATTTTTACGCATTTGAAAAGACAGTGACCCTTGAAATTATTATTATTATTATTATTATTATTATTATTATTATTATTATTATTATTATTTTATATTTTGCCTTTTCCCCAGTACTGGGATTTGAAATGTTTATTTACACATTTTTTTTTTTAAAAAAAAAATCTTTAAATGAGTAAAGACATAAGACCTGCCTCGTAGAGAACTACAAAAACTAATGGACCACACAATTCTGATCTGCAAATGGGGGTAAGGCAGATTGGGTCTATTTTGACTCAGAATTTGCAAGGCTCTTTAAAATTGTTGTTGTTGTTGTTGTTTCTATACCACCCCATAGCCAAAGCTCTCTGGACAGTTATACTGTCTTATGTTTCTAAATTTGTATATCTTTTTAATGTTCTAAAAATGATATACACATTTAGAAACATAAGACAGTATAAAGAAAGACAACTTACATCTAAAAACAATTTTTGAGCCAAACCTAAAAACAAATCCAGGATCAATTAAAACTCATCATATGCTGCTAAATGCCTAGGAAAAGAGAAAATTCTTGACCTGGTGCTGAAAAGATAGCAATGAACACTTTACATATTCATCTGTTGCTGTTGTTGTTTTATTTATCTTTCTACAGTGTTTTTCTACCAGAAAATATTCAATGAAGATTACATCTTTATAACACTCTCTAGATAATATACAGAACCACAGCAATAAAAATTATGTAAAAATAATAATAGATACAAGGAGCAAGTTTGTAGAAGTTTGTAGTTTTTGTTTCCTGGGAAATAGGAATGGTTGAATCTTTCAATTTCGGTTTCTTTATTTTTCAATCTCAAGCTCTATTTATCTTGAGGTTTTTTTTTCAAGTTTGCATGAAAATGCATAAGCATTCATGAACATTTCTCCTAATACATCCAATTTTGAATGTATTTCAATTGATATAAAAAAAATTGCAACCAGTTTTCCTAATACAATATATTTTTTAATATGTGTGTTTTTGTATGCATTTTTTGGTTGGAGAACTCCATTTTCCAAAATTCAGAGATGTGCAAATTAAAAGTGCAAACTTAGGTACATTCACATTAACATGCAATCTCAACTAATTTCTCCACTATACTTACTAGAGAACATTAGTGAAGCTTAACTTTTTGTTCTTTACTACTCTCTTACCAACAGTAATGGTATTCTAATACTATCCTCCTTTTCAGTGTTCAAACTAGGCCTTTTTGCTTTTTTTAAAGAAGGAATATAAAACAGGAAGCAGTGATCCATGTAGACCTTCATTTATAATATTAATTCAAGCTCTCTCCTAATCCATCTCATTAATATTAAAGTAAGAATTGCAAGGCCAGTGAGCACTTAATTACTTGCAATTAGTATGTCGCTGCTAATTCTTTGGAGGGAAAGAAGTGTGATGAGGATGAGGGGTGTGGAAGGAATAGTAGTAGTAACATCTCTCTTTTTTTGCTTTTAACTTAGAGGATGAAACTATGAAAACATGTGTGATTAGGACAATTCTAGTGATTGGACAATAGCTGGCTCCAACGCTGATTTTATTCTGGCGCCAAGTGAAAGCATGGCTTTTAAACAAAGCTTTTAATGGTTGAATTCACTAGGCACATTGTTTTAACTGTTTTAATAGTTTTACTGCTTTTAAATTATATATTGTTTTAACTTGGTTTATGGTTTAATTTGGTTTTAGCTGTGTGTATTTACAGTTTTTATATACTGTGTGCTTTTATTTGTACGCCGCCCTGAGATCTTATTGATATAGGGCGGGATATAAATGTTTTAAATAAATAAATAAATAAATAAATTGTTGGTCATTTAAGTATAAAATATTTCATTTCATTTATTATGTTTCTAGACTGACCCATAGCCAAAGCTGTTTGGGCAGTTCACAAAAACTAAATACCATTAAAATACATTATATAAAGTATTAAAAAATTCATGTAAGGACATAAAGCAGATTGCAGACACAACAACAATATATATCTAAAACAATTTTAGATATATAAAATATATGTCAAGGACTTTTAAAATTGTCAGTTAAAATGTTTTAATATTGGAATATGTTTAATATACTTTTAACTTTTGTATATCTCTATAGGTTTTTAATGTATATGTTTTAAATTTTGTGATGCCGCCTTGAGGCCTAGCATTGGGCAAAAGGCAGGATATAAATAAATATAACAACAACAACAACAACAACAGCAAGAGACAATCCAGGACCTGATCAAAAAGACTTGAATGTTTCCAAGAGGGCAGTTTTAACTTGGAACCAAAAAGATGATAATGTTGGCGCCAAGTGGGCCTTGTCAGGGAGATCATTCCATAAATGGGGGGCCACCACAGAGAAGGGCATCCCCCTTGTTGCTGCCTTCCAAACCTCCCTCGGAAGAGGCACCTGGAGGACAGTCTTAGATGATGAACATAGTGTACAGGTTGGTTCATGCTAGGAGAGGCATTCCATCAGATACTGTAGTCCCAAAGCAGTGTAAAATATTCCTCCTTTTACCTACAGGAGAGCAAAAGACCATAGGAATGCTGCAATTGGTGCTTGTTGACCAATGGTGCAGAACCTCCTTCAGCCTAGGGCTGATTTCCATTTTTGGAAAAGCTCTTGTGTTGTCCACTACCATTTTAGTGGTGGGTGAGGCTAAAGGCAAAAAGGTCAAGGCCCCAAATCCAGAAACACAAATAAATTTTAGCTGAAGGCTCTTACTGCCTGTAACTTTAAGCCTGGATAAGCATATCAAGCTCTTAGAAAGCAAAAAAACTAAAAATGGCTAGTGCTTTGGAGAAATGTGTTGGGGACAAGGCAAGGGAGTTTGGCATTCTGATGAACCCTAGAAGACCAGATGGGGATCTCTGGAAGGCAGGATCAGGCCCCTGGGCCTGAGGTCCTACACCCCAGCTGTATTTATTTATCACATTTTTATACCACCCAATAGCTGAAGCTCTTTGGGCGGTTCAGAAAAATTAAAACCATTCAAAGTATAAATATATATATAAAAATATGATATATAATACAATATAAAAGCACAACCAGGATAAAATCAGCAGCAGTGTAGAAATACAAATTTAAAATACAAATTTCAAACAGCAAAGTTAAAATTAATTTATAGACTGTTAAAATACTGAGAGAATAAAAAGGACTTCACCTGGCATCTAAAAGAATATAGTGTGGGTGCCAGGTGAACCTCCTTAGGGAGCTCATTCCACAGCAGAGTTGCCACAGCAGAGAAGGCCGTCCTTCTGTATTTATTTTATTTATTTATTTATTTAAAACATTTATATCTCGCCCTATATCATTAAGATCTCAGAGTGGCGTACAGATAAAAACATACAGTATAAAACAATAAATATAAACAGTTCAAAACAAATTAAACCATAATCCAAGTTAAAACAATATATAATTTAAAAGCAATAAAAGCAGTTAAAATAGTTAAAACAATGTGCCAGTGAGTTTCACCATCAAAGGCTTTGTTAAAAAGCCATGTTTTATTTGGCGTCGAAATGAAATTAATGTTGGCCCCAATCAGGCCTCCAAGGGGAGAGCATTCCACAGTCTGGGTGCCACAACAGAGAAAGCCCTCTCCCTTGTCCCATTATAGCGTATATGTTGCATTGGTGGGATGCGGAGAAGGGCTCCTCCAACAGATCTGAGGTCTCTCTGTAGACAGACAATAGCTCTTAGTGCAATTTCATACATGCCTACTCAGAAGTTCCACTGAGTTTTATTAGGGTGACCATATGACCAGATTCGCCCGGATTTGTCCAGGGGTTTGATGGCAAATCTGGGTGGGGGAGGGGAAATCCGGATTTTTTCAAAGAGCAGCTCTAATGGGAATTAACAAAAATGCTTATAACTCTGTCATTTTTTAAGATAAAGACATGAAGCTTGGTTCAATGGTAGCTCTTAGGAAGGGCTTTAGTCATACCAAATTTGAAACAGATCCGTTCATCCATTGATTTTTTAGGATTTTTTTAAAAATTGAGGTTTTAAAATTATTATTTTTAAATCGTCATTTTTAAAGATAAAGAGATGAAACTTTGCACTATGAAAGGATTTAGGTAGAGCTTTAGCCACACCAAATTTGAAACAGATCTGTTCATCCATTGATTTTTTAGGAATTTATTTTAAAAAGAGGTTTTAAAATTATTATTTTTTAAGCTGTCATTTTTAAAGATAAAGAGCTGAAAGTTGGCACCATGATAGCTTTAAGGTAGAGCTTTAGCCATACCAAATTTGAAACAGATCTGGGGCCAGTAGCAAACCCTGTTTACAACAACAACAGCTTGCAATGAGTGAAGATACAGTCAGAAAAAGATATTTGAGGGAAGGGGAGAATGTAACACACAGAGTATAGCAAAAGCTTCAAAGTACAGCAAAACCTACAAAAGTAGGAGTGAGTGAAGTTAATTTCAGATGCATTGAATCTCTCACTTGTTCTTTATTTCAGTGATTCTAACATTAAGATGTTATGTAGAACAGATTTGTCTTAAATGTGTGCTGTAAAATCAAACATGTGACCAAGGCTATGTTCAGGTGGGCACGCCCCCTTGGTACTGGACACGCCCCCTTGGGGGGCGACCATGTTGTCCTCCTTTTTGGTTTCCAAAATATGATCACCCTAGTTTTATGGGTGATTAGGACAATTCTAGTGGTTGGACAATAGCCGTCCCAATCCCAGAAATGTCCATATAGAATTGCAGCCTAAGAGCTGAGAGTGCTGTAAACAATGCCTCACTTCCCCTAGTGGGTGGAGCCACATTTCATCTGTTTCACTGTCTCTTGTGATCAAACAGATTATGGAAGTTCTTGAAGTATTCAAAAGCCCTCCAAAACATGTTTATTTCAGGCAACACTCCTATTAAATGGCCTTCACCTTTCTGAGAAGCTGAATCTAGTTTGGTTAGTACAAATTTATTTCAGGAGAAAATGAAAAATGCTAGTGTTTGAGCAATTTGTAAATTATCCTGTAGTCCCCTATTGACAGGTTTCATGGCATATCTACAAAGTGTTCAGGAGACCTCTTCATTGGTGTCTCTGCCATATGAAAACAATGTGCGCTTTGACTATGCCTATCATACCATTTTGACTGAACATTATAATTGCTCTTTGTTTGGATTATGGGTCCTTTCTTGCCACTGCTAAATTTAATTTAATTAATTAATTAATTAATTAATTTAACTTATATACCGCCCCCATAGCCAGGGCTCTCTGGGTTTACAGAAATTGCCATTAGGGAGATTACAGATAATTAGGGCAGACAGGTGTCCTACTTTACATAGGAGAGTCATCCAATTGAAAGTGTCCTCTATTTTGATGGGTTGTCCAGTCCAGTACAGTCTAAATCTGTTTTGAAGCAAAGGAACATAACAAGGGATAGCAAGCTCCTATCAGCAGTTAGACAACAGACTCATCAGTCTTCTCCACTATGGTGAAATATATTTGTTTCTATTTAAAATTTAACTTTTTTTAAAAAAAAAATCAAATCTCCATATAAATTCGCATATGCAAATTTGTGTCATTTTTGTCCTCTTTTTTGGAAAGGTGTAAATGACCACCTGACAAATATCCTCCCCCTTGGGCTGATACATATTGCTTATTCAAATTCATGAACACTGAAGTTAAAAAACTGAATTTGAAATGTCAGCGCGGGATTCCAAAATCCAATTACAACACAACCCGGTTTGAATGGCTTTACTCAATATGAGTGCCTGCTTAGCTGGGCCCAGCACACACACACACACAAATGGTTTGTCATTGTTGTTTGCCTAGAATTAAAATGCCCGTGATTATAGCTGTTTAATGGGCCTATAACTGTTTTGTTTCCTCTCAGTTCAACAGATCACTTAATAGCAGGCAATTCACACCTTTCCTGTGGTAGAGTTCCTTACTAGCAGAGGGATTCACTGAAGAATTTCAGGACTTAAAGGGTCTTTGACACATTTTTGTTTCATGACCACTGTTTCCTGCACATTAGTGGCATTGTAACATATCAAAAGTGTAAGATTTGTTTACAGTGCAATTAATTTGGGGGTTGTGGGGAAGCAATAAAGAAGCAACTGTTGAATTATTTTTCAGTTTGAATGACTGCATGAGCAAATCTGTCCCAAGTCACAGAATTCATTTCTACAAGGGCCGGATTTCTAATTGAGTAGATACTACGGTATTGTTGATGAATGGAGAATTCTTTTGATGGGAGAACATTTGGGATGGCACCCAAGGGGCAACATGAGGGCCAAAAATACCATCAATTTTCATGGAGTACAAAACTCCTCTTGGCATCCTCCATATGACACCTGGCAGATGTCCTCCCCCAAGAGGAACATCTTCCCTTTACAGCTTGGGGCCAGGATATCTGAAGAGCCTGCCCTACAATGAGATAATTTTTGGAGGATACCTTTCTGGACCCCTGCCATCTAAGGTGTGCCAAAAGCAACAAGATAGAGGTCCTATTGGTGGTGGTACCCTATTTGTAAAATGCTCTCCACAGGAAGGCTTACCTTGATGTCTTGTTGTGCTAAATGTTGCTTGCACAATATCTTTACATTAGCGATAGTGCTGAATAGGATGCTGCCCTTAAATAATTAGCTGCCAGTCCATCGTCTATATTTCTGGAAATAAACACATTCTTGATTACTGTATTACTTGGCTAATGTTTTCTTATTAATTTCCCATATTAGAGAAAGAGTCCAAGTTCATGTTTAGTGCTAATTTGCCATTCAGGCATTGAAATTTCTGCCACTGCATACCATGACTCTAGTTTAAAGATCCTTGACATGGATGTCTCAGATGTGTGTGCACACATGTATGAGAAGGCACATAGCATAAGCTAGATCAAAGAAACTTCAGTAAGTAGAGTGACACCGTGGAATACAGCCTGTAGTGAAGATTACGTATTTTAGATAATATTTTAGGTGATTTAGATTTTTATTACTCTATGCCCTTAATCTCATTAATTGTATGAGCCACTCTAAGAATGTTTTGCTATAGGGTGGCATATATAAAAAAGTAAATAAAAAATACTACTGCAGCTTTAATAACCACTGCCACCCTTCCAGTTCTATGGACCCCTTTGTTTGAGAGGAAAGTAAAATCTGTCGTTCTGTAGCCACATTCTTTTCTTATTTGGAATGTGTCTAGGGAGTGTTTCAATAGATGTAAATTGACTTGCACTTTTGTGATTGGGGGATTCAGACCCTTTAGCAAATTCTATGCATGATTTCCATATGGTTAGAAAATTATACATATTCTTTTTAATGTTATGAGCACCTGATGGGTCAGTTGCTCCATTATTAATATTTATCTTGACAGTGTAACATTGAGAGTGGCTTAGATTATTTCCAGAGTCTTGCAATTGTCATTTGGCAGTGGCTAGTAGCCTGGTAATTACATTGTAGTGCAGACCTCACATGGAAGTGGAGTTTAGTAACAAGACATGGAAATTGTTTGGTAACTTTCAGCCCATTAGAGAGTTGGGCCTTACATTATTGTGCCAGAATTCAGAGAACTGGAGGCCACTCTAACGCTCATGAACTCAAATGAAGTTGTGATATAAGAGGTGGGTGAGGAGGAAAAGACCAAAGTGCAGCTCGCCCCTATCCTCAAAGGACAACCTATGCCAGCTGGAGTCCCTGCCCCTCAGAGAGCAGCACAGCAAATTATTTGAGGCCTGTTCGATGAGCCCCACATTTTGCTTTTCGGGGTAGCCAGGGACTGCTGGCCTAAGATAATTATAGTTGAAGTCAATTGTCAAATGAATATGATTAGTTGTCTGTGACTTTGAGTTATAAGAACAGAGATCAGTAGAGTGTTACTCTGCTTTAATTGAGAAGCAATTGTAAACTACGTAAAAGGAGGTAGTAATAATTTTGAGACAGTCTATATGGTTTATAAAATCCATCCTCAAGAGATTGGCTATGCTAGCTAGAGTGAAGAACATTCCCCTCAGGGAGCCGTGCACCAAATGAACTGAGGCCTACTCAGTAATAAACCTCACATTTGCTATTTCATACCTGCAGGAGTGAAGAGGAGAAAGCAGCTGCAGACCAGTGATCCAAAAATGCCATTTTGGATTCTTAGCCACCAGAACTGTAAAATGATTACTATGTCAATGATGGAAAATAAGGCTCTAAGTGACTACTAGTGAGGATATGTTACCTCCAGTCTCAGAGGCAGTATGCCTATGTACACCAGTTGCTGGGGAACATGGGTGGAAGGGTGCTATTACACTTGTCCTCCTTGTGGGTTTCCCATAGCCATCTGGTTGTTCACTATGTAAACAGAATTCTGATCTAGATGGACCTTGGTCCAGGATGGCTGCTCTTATGCACTTACCAGGAAACTGGGATATTTACCCCCCTTTTATTGTGAATATTAACAAGTTAGAACAAAGAAAGAAAAAAATACAATGTGAAAAAGGAAAACAAAGGAACAATACATATATAGGAATTTCATCATTTCCCATCAGATACATCATTCATTAAAAAAAAAAAGAGGGGAGTGGAATTATGCATAGGTTTCAAGAAAAGCAGACCATATATCCATGTATTTATCCACTCGCAAGTGGCGCCTATATAACACCCGTTCAAATATTGATAGCATTGTTAAGTCCTCGATCCATTGCATCATGGATTGTGAATAGGGGTGTGCACGAACCCCCCGCTCCGCTTCACTTGCAGATCCGCGATTTTTGGAGTGGGCCGCTTCGCCCCGCCCCCGCTCCGTCCACTTCCGCTTCGATCCGCTCGGAGCTCCGGATCCGGATCCGGAGCTCCGTTTCCCCCCCCCATAGGCTTGCATTGAAAGCTAAAAAATTATACAACTTTTTTTCTGTTCAAGTTAGAAACCTCACGTTTGGCACCATGACACCTCATGGGGGTATACACACGCACACCAAGTTTCAAGGCAATCCCATCATCCCCTGATTTTTGGGGAATTTTTGAAAATCGGGACCCCATTCACACCCCTTTCCATAGCTCCGTCAATTTGCACGTTAGAAACCTCAAACTCGCCACCATGAAAGCTTATCCAGGGATACATATGCAAGCCGAGACTCAAGGCAGTCCCATCATCCCCTGATTTTTGGGGAATTTATGAAAATCCAACACCCCTTTCCATAGCTCCGTCAATTTTGCACGTTAAAAAAAACCCTCAAACTCACCACCATGACAGCTTATCCAGGGATACATACGCCGCACGCCGAGACTCAAGGCAGTCCCATCATCCCCTGTTTTTTGGCGGGGCTTAAACCTGCAAAATTTGGAACTTCCAAAACTCCAAGTGAATGCAAGAAGGACTTCTCCCCTGAGTCAAAGCCACACACACACAACATCCCTGCGAGGTGGGCAGGGGAGGAGGGAGGGAAGGCAGGCAGGCATGCAGCTGGCATTTGTCCTTCCAACGTGATAGAAGTTGGCTATATTAAGATCTATATCTGTGAGGACCTCTGTTACTGTTGAACAGTTAGTGTTTGTTGTTGTTTGTTCTACTGGTGACATGTATACATTAGGGTTGGGCTTTTTTATTTTCATTTTAGGACACCAACTTTTGAGGGTGGGGCATTTTGAAAGTGAAGCATCATCATGAAATTAAAAGAGACAGCAAAAATTATTTGTAGGGTTGCAATCGTCAGGGGAGGGAGGTTGCCTTTTAACTGTTCATTTCTTCTGCAGTTTTTAAAGTTGGCAGCACAGCAGTGATACTCTGGCTGCCACTATTATTCCTTCTTTATTTTTTGAAATTTATTACCTGCTTTTCATTATAAAATAATCCCAAAGTGTGCCTCTCTAGGAAGGAAGCCTGACCGAGGTGGAGGCCAGAGCTCTGCTGCTGCCAAAGCCGCTGGCAAAGCTGGTGGCTTTAAAAATGGTGAAAGATAATAAGCACCCCTGCTTCAGCTCCCCTGAAACTAAAATGGCCAACCCCAATTTGCCACCTGCTAACATGAAAGAGAATAGTACTAGAAAAACGTAATGAGTTGGATCCACACTGTCTATCAAAGACTGTTTCCAGTCCACCTACCTGGGCTACTGGGAGGGAGATTCTTGTGTAAAGTTTGCAAACTTCACCTTGGAAAAGAAAAGGTATTACATTATTTATAATGGGGTTTGTTTGTTTGTAGAAATATGGAGTTTTAGGATATGTCCATCACTTGAAGATAGGTTCCTGGCAGTGTGCACCATTTCTAACAGTCTTATGTGGAATAATAATAATAATAATAATAATAATAATAATAATAATAATAATAATATTTCTTACCCACCTCTCCATTTTAATCGAGGCAGGGAACAACAATAAACAATAAAATACATAATACTCAATTAAAACATAACATACATTGTTAAAAACATCCTAAAAACATTTTAAAAACATCTTAAAATTCCTCTGGATAGGCCTGCCTGCTATATTTAGACAAATTTAGATTGTAAGCCTATGCGGCAGGGTCTTGCTATTTACTGTTTTACTCTGTACAGCACCATGTACATTGATGGTGCTATATAAATAAATAAATAAATTAATAATAATAATAATAATAATAATAATAATAATAATAAATTAGATCCCAGTAGCAATGACCTTGAGATGGCTCTTTCTGATACTACAAATGGAAGTAAGAGGGTTTCCCATTCCCTTTAAAACTTTGACAATAAGTAGGGTAAACAGTCTGGACATTTCTCATCTCCATTGTGCAGTTTAATTTTCCATAAAAACTTCAATGGTGTAGGAGTTCTCCACTGCATTTGACTTCATCCGTCAGGGAAGGGCTTTTGCCTCTCAATGCTTTTGTTTTCTTTGATGTCTTGAGGCTAATTGTAAACACTGCTCTTTATGCTGGGTCATTTTCCTCCTTGCTATGTATTTTTAAAAAAATGAAAATTAACCTCAATATGGGCTTGGACAAGAGCCTTTGAGAATAGAAGCATGGTTTTTGAAGGATTGGATCCTGCAAGTTTCTGAACTCATACATAAATACATACACACATACACTCACACAGAGCCAGAACTTGCAAGATTTGAATGCCAAAGGCATTTACTCTGTGCCTCTCCGCTAGGAGTACTTCTTCTTGGCACTTGCTGCAGTTTATCTGGAAAGCGCTGGATGTGCAGATGTCTTGCAATTTGTGGCTTCTCATTGTTCCTAGGTTTTTCCTCCTTGTGCCAGCGAAATTTGTACTTACTAATCACTGTGGAACTGACAAGGAATCCAGATTTTCTTTTTTCCTAGAAAAGGGAGGATGTGCCATACCGCACAATTCTCTCATTACTTCTTTCTGTAAACAAAGTCTTAACACACTGTGACATGAGAAAGTTTTGTTCATTCATTTTGGCTGCCTTTCCCATATGATCAACACGTAATTTCTAAGAGTTTGCAGCTTTCTTAATAAGTACCTCCCTCTGCCCCAAACCTACAAGAAGACACCCATCATATAGCAGATGCTCAAGTGTAGGGATGTATGAGAACTTAATTTCCATTAAGTTAAGACCAGAACTTGCCCCATTCACATCCCTCAACACAAGCGCATTTTGTGGGCAAAGCTCACACATTCCCAAGCTTGTGAAGCTCATTCACAAAAAGTGTACTTTAGAAAAATGCACGCTTTAAAAATGCTGATTCTTTTGCCCGCGGGGGGGGGGGGGAGAGTATGTTTTCACACCTTAGTCAATGGGGCAATATACATTGAGCTGCACACACTTTTTAAAAAAATGTGCATCCAAATGCACACTTTTCCTGATCAAATGATGCATTTATGTGTGTGTGCGCGTGCACATGGGGGGAGGGGTCAGGGGCGGGAGATTGCAATTGGGAATGGGGCTGATCAAGCTTTGAGATGGGACTTGGAGAAATGTGATCAGTTAAACCTTCACTGATTCCCCCAAGCCTACGGAAGAGTATGAAACTTCAGGCACAAATATTTTTGCAACAAAGGCACTTCTGTCCAACTTCTCATTGAAATCAGTGGGACAAGATAATGGCAACACTGCATTCTTACACATTTCTACGCAGAACAGTTATCTAAACCATTATAAACCGTTATAAGCAGTAGTGTAGATCCTGTCCAGGACTTATCATGTATAAAATTAGCAAACCTAAGAATTAGCAATTGTCATAGGCCCTGATGGCTATGTGCTGCCTCCAGTATCAGAGGCAGTAAGTCTATATACACCATTTGCTGGGAAGCATGGGTGGGAGGGTGCTATCCACCTGTGACCTGCTTGTGGTTCTCTGGCCGATGGCTGGTTGGCCCCTGTGTGAACAGAGTGCTGGACTAGATGGACCCTTGGTCTGATCCAGCACGGCTCTTCTGATGTCCTGGCCCTGCACTTCCAGAAACATGACTGGTCGGAAAGTGAGGCAGGGCCTTTTCTATTATGGCACCAGGTTGTGAACTCCCTTCTTAGGGAAGTTGAGTTGACTCCATCTCCTTTAAGTTTTCAGGTGTAAGGCCTTTTGTATTCTGTGAAATTTTAAATATGGAATTATTATTATTATTATTATTATTATTATTATTATTATTATTATTATTATTATTATTTCTCCCTGCTTTTATACTGTGCCTGCTTACCCTACCCTGTGCCTGTTTGCATTCTCTTCCCCTCCTTATTGTTTTACTATGATTTTATTAGATTGTAAGCCTATGCGGCAGAGTCTTGCTATTTACTGTTTTACTCTGTACAGCACCATGTACATTGATGGTGCTATATAAATAAATAATAATAATAATAATAAATGGTTTTAGCCTGCCTTTGATTTCTATTGTATGAAATCGATTTTAGTAATTTGGATTTTTTTAAAAAATATTTACTGCATTATATGAACTTTTTAGGAATCTGCTTTAAGTTTAATTTCATACTTTTATATATATTTAATACATTGAACTCAAAAAGAAAGAAAAGAAAATACAACTATACAAATCAATGCTTATTCTCTATCCCTCCCCGTTCCCTCCCCACATTTGGTCGATTACAATGTTTTCCTTCTTACATCTTTTATTTCACTTTCTTATCCAGGGTGGTAGTTTAAGTTTCCATTTCATTTATTGATTATCTGGTTTTTATGAGTCCCACAGATTTCTATAGGCTTCTGCCAAAGTCGTTCTGTTTGATTCCTTTTTCATGTAGTCTATATATTTTTGCCAGTCCGTCCTGAAAGTATCTCTTTTCTTTTTCCCTCTATGCTATGACCCAGATTTTCTTTTACCATAGTGATACTGTCACCATCCAAGCTGTCTTCCAGTTGCTTGCTAATAATTGTTTAATTTTATAAACAGGTGCACTGTATTTTATACATATTGACAAAACAAATTGATAACTAATCAGGGTAACTAATCATAACTAATTGATAACTAATCATAACTAAGCAGAATTGTGATAAAATGTCCCTAAAATCTTGCTTGCAGCGAAAAGCCTTATACTGATACCTAACATGGTGGAGACTAACACACTGGTTGACCCCTTGAGCAAAGAGGAGTGCCAAGTCATAAACTGGCAGATCTCTCTTTAACAGCTTTGCAAGCAGACTCAGCTGCAGCTTCTTCCTGTTGACTCCTTTTCTCACCGGCCACAGTAGACAAGAGAGTAGGATAGATAGATAGACTGGGGGAAAGCAGGGCAGGTGTAGCCCCTCCTTTCTCCTTCATGGCGCCATAACTTTACAGAAACAGCTGAGTTCTCTCGGTTGTGTCCTGGCCATCCCATTGGAGAGAACTCCACAATTCGAGGATCACCACCAAAAAGGCTCTGCATCTCCATTGTGTATAAGAATATGACATCAACTAGGGGTGTGCACGGACCCCCCGCTCCACTTCACTTGCAGATCTGCGATTTTCAGAGCGGGCCGCTTTGCCCCGCCCCCGCTCTGCCCACTTCCGCTCCGCTCCGCTCGGAGCTCCGGATCCGGATCGGAGCTCCGTTTTCCCCCCCATAGGCTTGCATTGAAAGCTAAAAAATTATACAACTTTTTTTCAGTTCAAGTTAGAAACCTCACGTTTGGCACCATGACACCTCATGGGGGTATACACACGCACGCCAAGTTTCAAAGCAATCCCATCATCCCCTGATTTTGGGGGAATTTTTGAAAATCGGGCACCCCATTCACACCCCTTTCCATAGCTCCGTCAATTTGCACGTTAGAAACCTCAAACTCGCCACCATGATAGCTTATCCATGTGTCCCCATGGACGCCAAGTTTCAAGGCAATCCCATCATCCCCTGATTTTTGGGGAATTTTTGAAAATCAGGCACCCCATTCACACCCCTTTCCATAGCTCCGTCAATTTGCACTTTAGAAACCTCAAACTCGCCACCATGAAAGCTTATCCAGGGATACATACGCACGCTGAGACTCAAGCAAATCCCATCATCCCCTGATTTTTGGGGAATTTATGAAAATCCAACACCCATTCACACCCCTTTCCATATTTCTGTCAATTTGCACGTTAAAAAAACCCCTCAAACTCACCACCATGAAAGCTTATCCAGGGATACATACGCACGCCGAGACTCAAGGCAGTCCCATCATCCCCTGTTTTTTGGCGGGGCTTAAACCTGCAAAATTTGGAACTTCCAAAACTCCAAGTGAGCGCAGGAAGGACTTCTCCCCTGAGTCAAAGCCACACACACACAACATCCCTGCGAGGTGGGCAGGGGAGGAGGGAGGGAAGGCAGGCAGGCATGCAGCTGGCATTTCTGGGGGCATAAGGAAGTGAGCCAAGGATAAGCCAGTAATGCATATAAAATGGAATAAATAAACAAATAAACAAAGGAGGGGTGGAATTAAAAGCAGCAGTGTTGCTCAATAAACAGCAAGAATATTTTTTTTAAAAAAAGGCTATATCTGTCTTTTACCAGCAATAGGGGGACGTGCTGCCAGTTCAGCTCAAGAAAGCCATTGCTTCACCAACAGCTCTGAGATTGAGAAGTAAACACTCACTTCAACTCATAATAGGCATCGCTCCACCACTAAGAAGTAAACGCTCACTTCGACTCATGATAGACATTGCTCCACCGTTTTACTCTCTTTGGAAGGCTCTGATGGCCTTCCAGTGCAGGAGAGAGTGGGGGACGTCCACGATGAGATGCCCTAGGGGAGCTCATCCCCTTGCACCACATCTTTTCAGTTGTTCCCCAAAGTTAGGGTGGGTAGCAGTGCTGTGTTTCTATCTCTTATTCTTGGCTTAGTATATGATTTCAGGTTGTGTTTGTGCATTTGGTGGGGCTACTGTGTTAAAAAAACACTGGGAAAAGTCCGTTCAGACTAATAAAGAGAAGTTTCCCAGAATCCCAAATTACCCGTTTTGCCTATGCCCTCCTCTAACTTTGGGATCATGTCATCATGACCGGGAGCTGACTCTGCCCCTCAGAGTCAGATATTTTTCCCGCCTATTTTTTTAAAAATTCTAGCGCGTGACCCGCACCACGCAGAGAGGTGAGAGTAGTCTCAAAATGACCCCCATCCACGACTCTCTGTGCACAAGAATTTTCAGAACGATAGCTTAAAAATCAACCCAGTTATCCCCGATTGTTTTCCACAATGCAATCCTATGGGCGAAATGTTTCAAGATGGCGATCGGAGCGCTCCGCCTGAACAAGGAGCTCCGAAAAATGGCCGCTTCTCTTCGCCTTGCTTCTAGGGGTCCGCGGTCCGCTTCTACTCTGCCTCTGGGTAAGGCGGAGCAGGCCAATCCGCTACTGCTTCTCCGCTCCTAATCGGAGCGGAGCACATGCCTAACATCAATATGTTAAGTCAGGGCCATGGCCTTTCTAGCCAAGCACTGTGTGGCAGGTACAAAGTGTGTGTGTGTGTGTGTGTGTGTGTGTGTGTGTGTGAGAGAGAGAGAGAGAGAGAGAGAGAGTGAAGAGAAGAATTGTGATATTTAAAATTGTTCTTAACCACTTTGCAATCTCAGCAAAGTGGTTAAGAACAATTTTATGTGGAGATCTTATTGGTCCCAATTATTCTATTGGTAAATTCTATTAGTCCAGATTAAAAAGGCAACATAAAACTACAACTGGATTGTTAATGGCATCCTATTTCCCTACCCATACTCCAGTTTACTAGAAATCAGGAAAATACTTACAGTAGCATGGACACCTGCAGATTCACTGAAATTTATTTGTTACATTTTTATTCCACCTTTCCCTCCAGGGAGTCCAAGTTGGTGTACACGATCCTCTTGCCTGAGGACAAGGCGGTGTCCCCTCCCATTCCACATACAAAAGCCAATTGGACTGGCAGATGGATCTGTCTTCAACCATGATGATGGGACAATATCCTCCACTGCCCTTGAAGGCTGTAGATTAATTTCGGGGGTGCAGAGCAGGTTGCATGTCCCACAGGTCTCTCCTCCAACACCTTGCTGTCACCTCCCAGCAGCTGCTGCTTCACTTCGCCTAATGGTAGGGCCGGCCCTAGTTGTTGAATTCCTGTCTTTCTCTTGTGCCGTCTCCTCTTCCTTCTCACAGTGTGCATTGTCTCCCCTCTTTTTGCGTAAAAGAAGATATAAAACACTTATGCAAATCATGATTTATTATTCAGTAATCAACCCTTGTTGGATACATTATGGCATAATCAGTTGTATGTTAAAAAGCATTTAATTTCATGCCTAATTAACATATTATAAATTGAAGAGACAAAATTAAATTATTATGGACAGTTTGCAAATGTGGAACTACAGTGTTCTTCAATAATGGCATGAATATTGGATGCGATACGATGTGCTACTTCAACTCTCTCCTGTGCTTAGTGCTTGGTGATAGAGCGGAATCAATGGGCTCTTGGGGACATGTTTTGTATTGCATTTGATTGGCATCAGACTGCCATTAACATGAGTAAGAACTATGTGTGTGAACAAAGGGCAGTGTGTGTGCATGTGTAGAAAAAGATATATTTAACGTCTGTGTGTGCAAATTAAATCAGCTCTGCAAATGCATCTGGATTTGGGGGAATTCCTACCTTTAGAGAAGCAATTTCCTGTCACTTGATTATTTTGCCAAAGGCTGCCTAGTTCTACAGCACAGTCCTCTTGCTTATTGTCTAGTCAATGGGGAAACCCCTCTGAGGAACAGGATTCAATATCCACATCTGTGCATAAGCTCTGCACTTACGCTTTGGTGCAGGTTTTAGAGGAAGTTCATGAGACTCCAAAATTTGGAAAACAGCTCTATAGAATACAGGGTCCATTGACAATGGGGTCTTTTATGATCTGTTAAAAATGCTGTGTATTCATGCTAACAGACACATGCAATCATTACTGTCTAATAATGGTAGTGTGAACACTTTGTCACACAAAATGTGCATCCATTTAGCATACTCCAGGCAAGAAAGACGTTTCAGCTATCATGGCCATGTTGAGTTTTTTGGCCTAATTTCAAGAATCAAACTCCTCCAAATTGGATATTTCAAGAATAAACACTAAAAATGTCAATACGTTCATGAAATTGCACCAAACAAGTTGGGTGGAACGAATGGGGTGGGGTGGAGAAGGGTTGGCCATAGCTCTGGAAAAAACATCAGGACAAAAAAATGACTTTTGATGTGTTAGGTTAAGTTCCCTCTTGGAAATAAGTTACTAGACTGGGTCTCTTCAAACCTGACAGTTACATTTTTTAGCTCAAGATAACTTGAATCCTGCATTATTAACTGCAAATTATAATACCTTTTGCCACAAGCTATAATCAGTTTAATAAGTAAATTAATCAACTTATTTCACATTAAAATTAATTAAACTGATTAATTAAGTTGGAGTGCAGCAATATTAATTAGTGAGGTCATATTTTAACTAGTGGGCACACTTAATTATTTTTGAAGCTATTTTTGTTCTGGTATGTTACTGTAATGTGGAATGAACAGAAAACATTAATGATAGCTTTTCTTCTTACAGTGAGAAGTAGGTTTTTGTTTAGTAACCTGTACACCAACACACATCTGTGGCATCTTTAAAGGATGTCTTGTTGAGGTTTTCATAACATTCACATTTATTTAGATTCAATCTATTAATTTATGACTTATTAATTAAGTCAACATTATTTAATTGATTAGCAGCCCTACTTTTTAGATTGAATGTGTAGATTTAGCAAAGAAACTGAGGCTAAAGCAGGGTTTCTTTATCCCCTGAGTAACTGAACTCTGTTATCTGGACCTTGCTCTACAAGTGCAGTGTGACATGTTTCAGAAAAACTGTAAGCAAGTCTTGTTTCGAGGCAAACACAAACAAGTTTAATGTTGAATCCTACTAAAGTATAAATCATTGAATACTGTAATTGAGATTATACGAACATTCAGAGAAGGGGTGGTGGAATGAAATATCAAAAAGTACAGTCACCTTTCAGTTGGTATCCAGACAGTTTTGTAAACCACTTAAGGCTGTGATAAAATCCTACTTGACTGGCCCACAAGCAGATGTGACAAGTTGAATTTATTTCCTCTCTTACCGGGAAGCTTTGCAGGAAACTCTTAACATATGGTGCTTTTCACTTCCATCTAGAGCTATAAATGTTATTGGAAAAGGATGTTCCCAGGAGCAGCAAGTTTCTGACATTTTTGCCAAATGGACTCCAAATGATCCTTCTGTGGTCCTGAATTCCCAGAGTTCTTAGGAACTGGCAGCCAAGAAACTCTGATCTAAACACAGCTCACTAATTTAATTATTTTATTATAGATTTGTGGAAGGCTCTCACAGGCCAGTGACTTAGCATCTGTATTGTATCTAGGTATGCAGGAATCACACAAGTTAGAGGAGGGTAAATATTTTGTTTCTTAACTGCTTTGAGTTTAAAAGCTTGGAAGCCATTTTCCATAGAAACAGCAGGCACTGCAAGGTAGAAGTCAAGAATGGTGAAAAGGGCCATCCATACCTTTTGCCCTTATATTTGGAAGAATCCTGGAGGACTTTCAGACAGGGGAAAATCATGTTTCCCTACTGTCCCTCTGCTTCCTGCTTCTATTCCTCGTTGGGGGATACTTGGCTCAGCAATACTACAAGTGAGAAGGATCTTAGAGTTGTTGTAGATCACGAGCTGAATATGAGCCAACAGTGTGATGTGACTGCAAAAAAAGCAAATGGTATTTTGGGCTGCATTAATAGAAGTATAACTTCAAAATTGCACGAGGTACTGGTTCCCCTCTATTCGGCACTGGTTAGGCCTTATCTTGAGCATTGTGTCCTGTTCTGGGCACCACACTTCAAGAAGAGAGCAGACAAGCTAGAACATGTTCAGAGGAGGGCAACGAGGATGATCAGGGATCTAGAAACAAAGCCCTATGAAGACAGACTGAAAGAACTGGGCATGTTGAAACATGGTGAATTACGCAGGAAGAGAGCCGGTAATTTAAAACCTTCCAGCCTATACAATTGGACAGCGTCCTCTAGTGGGCATTTTATAGCACAACTTCAACTGCACATGGCAGGATATCCTGACAAATCCCGACATATTTCAGAAGAGTCAGGTTTTCTGAGGTTTATTTTTTAATGGGAAAAAAACAGGGAAAGGAGCAGGAGACACACAGGACTCCCACAGTGTCATCAAAATGGCCCACAGACATCTGTGAGTGGGCAGTCACAAGCATGCTATAAATCACTCACTTGAAGAAGCCCCATATCTATGAGAAGAGGCACACATCATTTCAGTCTGGTAACTGTAGTGACAAAATGGTGTTATATTACACTTCCAGCTTCCCCAAAGAAAGTTCTAAATTCCAAGACAAAATGATATGATCTTTCTCTGTTATGGCACCCCAGTTGTGAAATGCCATCCCCTTGGAGGCCCAACTGGTGACAATGCTGGCTTCATTTTAGTGCCAAGTTAAAATGCGGCTTTTTATCAAAGCCACATTTTTATAAAAGCTGTACATCATTTTAATTGTTTCTATTGCTTTTAAATCTTCTGCTGGTTTTACCTTGTTAATGATTTAATACATTTTTAGCTGTGAACGTTATTTATTGTTTTATACTGTTTGATGTTATCTGTACGTTGTCCTGGCGTTCCCAATGATATAGGGCAGGATACAAATGTTTTAATAAATAAATAAATAAATGATCTTCACTTCTCTCACTAATATACAGATCAGAACTTAGCCATCCAGTGGGATTCCCACTTGTTCAGATATCAGGACAAACTTCTTGCCAGTTTAAACTCATTTAAATACATATTTTGATGGAAAATTACACACTGGAACATGTATTTTGAGGGAAAATACAAATGGGGAGGATGGAGTGGCTGGGACCAGCAAAGCTGCCCCACATTGTCCCAATCCTATATTGCCTTATGAAGCATCTGAGCTGTGCTGTATTACTAGAGTAGCTTATAGGGTTTTTTTCCCAGAAAATGGTGGCAAAAAGGTCATTAGGTTCTCCAAGTTACTTCTGTGTTTGACTGAGCAAGGTTTTGTGGGGTTTTTTTCTTTTTAAAAAACAAACAAAACAAAAACAAAACTCCATCAAATGTTCACTAATCTCCCTGAAATTTTCTGGGTATGTAAAACCATCACTGGTACCTGTAAATTTCATAAAGATTGGTGAAACCAGTCTGATTTTATAAATGTTAGAATGACCTACCTCATCACTTTTAAAATGGTGGTACCTTTTTCATTTTTTCATTTTTACAACTGAGGTGGCTATAATACCGTATTTCTTCGATTCTAAGATGCACTTTTCCCCCTAAATAAATAGCTCTAAAAATGCGGTTCGTCTTAGAATCGATAGCGTCTTAGAATCGAAGCAATATGGTAGATGCAAAAAAACTCTATCCTATTAAAAAAGGGTCTGAAACATCCATTCTCTCTAGCTTTATTGCTTTTAGAAAGCTGAGCAAGCAGGGCTTTTTAAGATTGCTTTGCAGGCCGGTTGGGGCCTATAGCGCGCCCTGTGCAGCTCCGGCCCTCGTCAGCCGTGCCAGGAAGGCATGCGGCTCCAAGAGTCAGGAGGCTCACCCCCCCCCAAGCACCAGGTCCCCCCCCAGCCGCCACGCTGGGAAGCGAGCGTCCCGCCTGGAACTCCTCACGCCCGCAGAAAAACCTGTGCCCAGAGGTTAGAGAAGTGCTGCTCCACCGAAGCTGCTCCCACGCGGCAGCTCCAGCTCCAGTCGTCTCTCTCCTCCTCGGTCAGGCAGGCCTCCAAAAGAAGAAGTTCCTGCAGCAGCCGCGAGCCGGGAGGAGGAGCTGGGAGGATAAGCGCCTGGTGTTTTGCTTACCCCTAAGCCCCTCCCAGCCCAGTGGCCCCAAAACCCAGCTCTTTCTAAGAAATTCTAAGATATTCTAAGAAATTCTACTCATAAAAGATGTTCAAAGAAATTTATTGTTTCTTCGAATCAATGCTTTTTTCCCCTGTTGGTGGTACTGAAATTAGTGTGCATCTTAGAATCAATGGCGTCTTCCAATCGAAGAAATACGGTATACCTCTGATTAATGCAAGAATGGAATGGGACAGAACTGATAACAATTTATGAAATGACAGAGACCAGAATACATGAAGTCATCCCTAGCTCTAAAGCAGGCCTGTATGATCTGGTACCAACCAGATCGCAAGCGTTTTATGAAAGCCCACCAGGGGCTTTGGCAACTCAACATATTACTGCGTCATTGGGATTTAACTGGGAAAATGGTAGCAGTTGCCAAGCATGTGACATGCTACCACACACTAGTCTGTTGAGCTGCTTTTGAATGGACTCAGGTTGAACTAAACTGGCCCCTGTTGTGCAAGCCTACTCTAAACGAAGAAGAACAATGCAGTGCAATGGCCTATTAACATCATTCTCTTATAACAATCTGTCAGAGGTTCTGATCAGATTTCAGAGGGTATGGACACGTTTGTGTTATTTTGATTGTCATTTAGTTAGTAATATCCCATCCTTCCTGATCTCAGATTCGCCAACAACAATAACAGAATGACAGAATATTTGAAACAGTAAAAATAAAAGGTCAGAAACATTGTCTGTTTCTCTGGCAATATGCTCAAGACAATGGTGGCCATCCAACTCCAGGCACTCATGTAGGAGATGAATTATCTCCATTTCAGTCTTCCTTCAGAACTTTTTTTTTTTTTTTTGCCCTGGTCACCTTGATGGATTGCCTCTCTCAGGACCCTGTTGATTCCCCTTGGCCTCACAGTGGCTTTTGATACCATTGGCCGTGATATCTTTGAGTTGGGAGTTAATGCTGTGGACTGCATTATTTCCACTCTTAACTTTCAGTGTAACATCTGGAAGATTCTTCTAGGGGACTTCCACTTGAACCTTCGACTAGGGTTGTCACAAGCATCCGGTTGGGTCTGTGAGGACAACAGACCCCCTTGCGTCTGGCCCTCACAGACCCAAATGGATGTGCCTGGTGTGAAAGCAGACTCATGTCTGAGTGTTCTTGAGCACCTGCAAGCACTCAGGCACAGATGCACTCTGGGAAAGAGTGCTTTCTGGAGGATCCCGAAAGTGTGCAATCTCCACAAGCATGCTAATGTGCCTGGGAATTGCACACTTTCCAAAGGCTCCAGAATGAGCGCTTTCCCCTGTTCTGCTCCAACAGGGGTCTTAAAGGTCCTCTTAATGCAAGGCTACCCAATTGGAGTGAGGGGGGGGTTCCAGAAAGTTCTGGAACCTCCAGAAAGTATGCATTCCCCCTCCATGCTAACAGCCCTATTAGCATGGGGGGAGGGGAATACACATTCTCCAGAAAGCATGCATTCTTTCCTCTCACACGCCAATAGGAGCCTTAAAGGCCCTATTGACACAAGGGTAAACCTTTACCCTGCATCAGTTGGGACTTTAAGGCCCTCCTTGGTGCAAGGGCAGGGAAATGTATGATTTCCGGAGGGTCTGGAAAGTGTGCATTTTCCCCTCCACGCAAATGGCACCATTAGTGTGAAGAGGGGAAAATGCGCAATTTACGGACCCTTCGGAAACCATGCATTTCCCCCTTTCGCACCAGTGGTGGCCACCATTAGCATGCCATTAGCACAGAGGGGAAAAGGGTGGTGGCTTGCTCAGGGCTCGTGGGGCTCAGCAGAGGCTCAGCCAAGCTGCTGAGTGGTGTTGGTGTGTGTGTGTGTGTGTGAACCTTTGACTTTTCTGCTACAGGGTCCCACATGGTTCCATAACGTCAATATGAAGCCATTAAGAAAGGTTATCTGGGGATTTAGAGTCAAGTCTCACTAGTATGCCGATGACATCCAGGTCTTCTTCTCCTTGTCATCTGAGTCACTTGAAGCTGCGGAAGTTCTGAACTGGGTCTGAATTCAATAATGGCTGGATGTGAGCTAATAAATGGAAGCTTTATCCTGACAAGGTGGAGGTCCTGTGGATAAATGCTTTTCTATTTTAGGGAGATTATATTGAACCAGTTCTAGACAGATTTGGAGTTCCCTGATCTGTCCCAAGAACATGTTTGCAGCTTGGGGTGCTCTGCAGTCCGGTCTTGTCGTTAGAGGCTTGGGTGACATCTGCAGCATGGAGTGCCTTTTATTTAATCTGATTTCATTCAATTATTTCATTTCTATATGTCCCAATAATATTCCTCTGTTTGGTATCAATACATATCTAGGAGAAAAACTAATTGCTAGTAATCCTCAGAGGCAAGGGTGTGAATCTTTTCTTGGAAGCTGATAGGATAATAAAGCTTTAGTAATACACTGGCATAAAAACCCTGCCACACCAGCATATTTCTTCTGTGAAATTTGCTATACGGGGGCTATGTGGCTCCTATTAGGTAAATTCTATATTTTCCTAAATTTCACTCCACAGCCAGGCTTTGCAGATATCAGTTATGCTGACAAAGCTACACACAGTGACCCTAAAAACCGGGCAATGCTGTGGACATTTACATCATGGAATGGGAGTTGAGAAAATATTCCACTTCTCAACATCATCCTGAGTTGCAAGCCAGTGTGGCACAAAAGTTGCTAGGGATGCCCTTCATTCACTTCAGCTAAAGACATGGATATGAACTTTGACAATTTCGCTGCTGGGTACCACACTCACCTTCTCTAAATAAATGTGTTTGCAGTTGCTTTCTTTGCTACTTAGGTACCCCATGATGGAAAAACTCCTGGCTGGAGTAATTTATTCAAAAGAGATGTTACAAAAATGAGCAACTCTGGAGAGGGCAAGGGTGAGTAATTCATGCAAAATTGGAAACCACTGCAGGGGCAGTTTCCCCACCCAAGAAGTGATCCCAGGTACCCGCATTTAGAAAATGGCACAAACCAATGGAAATAAGAATGGGAAATTTGCATTTTGGTAGGGGGAACAGATTGTTTGCCCTATGATGTCATAGGAAGTGGCTTTACAGGAAAGGGAGGTGCCTTAAAAGCTCTCATTAGGTTGGGATTTTTAAGATAGGCACTAACTGAGATAATAGCAACTCAAATTGGATGCTTTCATGAGATTGCCCCAAGATTCATATGAATTCATATGGTCACTCATTAGCCATGGGATGGATGGCCTCATATGTCCTAAACACAAGCTTTCACTAGTATTGTAAGTATCACATATTTCTTAATTCTGTGAATATTGAGATAGGTAAGATCATGTGGTTTTTTATGCTTCAGTAGAGGAGTAATTTACTACCAAGCCTCTTGCCTCCCTCTTCTCATTTGAATAGGGAAAATTATCAGCCACTGTCTTTGTTTGATTTCTCCCTGTTGCTCTGATTCCAGTTTGAGAATTGCGTGGGGGGACAAAACTGCACTTGGCCTTGGAGATACAATGTATATGTGGCTTCTGTTCTTCCCTCAAAGCGATATGGGAAAAGGAATTGCTTGCTCTTCCAGCTGCTTTTTCTCTCTTCTCCTTTCCTAAATTAGCACTCCAAGACCCCTTAGGCTCACTTTTCTTTAATTATTTCTTTACAGCTTTTGCCAAATACAAAATGCATATAAAACTCTTAACACTAAAACACAATACCTACATTTCTGCACAGTGTAACGTAATTGCCCCAATTCAAATGTTTCTTCAGCAGGGCTAACGCTGCCAAAAAAACCCTACTTTCCGATAGCTGAAGCAACATGGCGACGTGAATGTTTGAATTCTCTTTCTTGTTGGTCTATGTGGGGAGTTCTTTTGCCAAATGCTGGAGTGAGAAGTAGATTCAGATGCTTCTGCAGCATATTCGAGTGTGAAGCATTTCCTCCTGAGGGGACTTTTGAGTCAGGCCACAGCTGCTTATTACAATGAGAGAAGGAGGCTGAGATCATGCTTGCATGCTCTGCATGGGATTTTCTCTTGTGCATGTTCAAATAGTAGTGACCACTGGAAGCGGCACCAGACCAAAGTATTCAGCCCAGACATGTTGGGCATTTTGGGAGAGAAGGGGGCTGAAAATGCCCCCCCCCCCAAAGTTTAAAGATTGGATTACACTTTGGCGGAAATCTCAGATCCTCTATCACTTCAAGAGATGGGTAGGTTAGGTGACAAAATGCACAATGTTCCATCAGTTGTAGGATCATTTTCATGGGCATTCCTGGGGGCTGTTGTCATGGCGCCAAGTTGGCGATGCTCCACCGTCAAACCCCACAATATCGCTGGTGCTGGTTGGTGGCAAAGTATGGACATAGAGGGAGGCAGCGCAAGCTTTCCAACAGACATTTGGCTTGCTGGGCCCGCCCCCTCCTGTGGCTTCTGGTGACCAATGAGAGGTCACCTTCCACCCAGAAACACCCCCCTGTGCTGTGCCTGAGCAAGGGCAGATGGGGAAGAGCTGCACATCTTTGCCTCTTTGCCCCAGAGTGGCTCCAAATCGGTAGCTGCGTCACATAACCAGTGCAGCATGGATTTGGGGCCACCATTGGGCTTGCACAGTGTATAGACAGTCCCTCGGAAAGGAAAGATGGGTGCTCAGGGTGTCAGAGAAATCTACAATCAATTCAAATGAGTTCAGTTTTCTATGAATCTGACCTGCAGATTTTGCAGCAGACTGGCTTTTTCTGAGGTGCATGGATTCCGTGGACTTGCAGACCATTTTTTAAAGCTTTTGTGGGGGTGGGGATTTGCACAAATGTGGACTTGTGCATTTGTAACAGGAATAAAATGCACAAACTTAAAATCCTATTCTGCCAATGAAGAGGTGATGGAACGAAAGACACCTGACAATTCGGGAAACAGATAGAATGGATGCAATAAAATCTGTATCTCCCTAATGGGTGCTCCCATTGGCACTATTCCCACATGATGTTCTGTTATAAATTAGAAGGCTGTGGAAGGCAGCCCAGTTGCAGGAAATAATTTTTCTTTCTTTCTTTTTTGTAAAAGAAGAAAAGAAAGAAATTAAAAAAAAACTGGCCACTTCATTTTTAAAGGAAAGCTTCTACCTCTACCTAAAAGTTTTGGGAATTCCCCCCTAAAAATTGCTAATCCTGCCTCCAACAAAGAAAGGAATGGACCTGCAAAATTCTCTCTGGACATGTCTACACCTTAAGGGTATAGAGGAAGGGGAAGGATCGCAGACTTAGCTGCTTCTGCAATCCTCCCCCAGCATATTGATGGCCGTGCGATGTCCCAGAAGTAAGAGGGATGTTGCTGCCACCATTTTTTTCTTTCAAAAGAGACGGAGCACAATTGCACTCCAGCGCAAAGTAAGTTTTTAAAAAGTGCTTCCAACTTCCCCCCCACTGCCATCCCTGGGATGGCAAAATTGCTCCCCCCCCCACAAAGGGCACAGAGCCTCCCCCTGAACAGCTCCATGCCCAGCCCCACTACTCATGGGGAGGAAGGGAGAAACTGAGACAGACACCCCCACCAGCCACAGTCCTTACTGCAGCAAAAATTGGGATAACTGCGGAATGACCCAGAGGGATGACCCAGAGACGACCTGGGGGAAAGGCCTGGTGTAGACATGCCCTCTGTGTGTGTGTATATATAATTTTGGCCTGGCCTTAACTGAAAGTGACAAGATGTTTTGCAAATGATATATGACTTGATATATTTCCCCTCTGGATAAGACTCTGCACTTAATCAGGGGGAGGGCCATAGCACAGCAGCAGAGCACATGCTCTGCTTACAGGATATCTCAGGTTCAGTCTCTGCCATCTCCATGCCAGACTGGAAATGATGGCTGTCTGAAAGCCTAAGAGCCACTGTCAGTCGGTGTACAGCAGCCTTCCCAAAACCTGCTGCCCTCCAGATGTTATGGATTTTGAGTCTCATCAGCCTTACCACCATGCCCAGTGGTCAGGAATCCTGAGAATTGCAATCCAAAACATCTAAAGGGTACCAGGTTGGGGAAGACTGGTGTAGACAATACTATGATTCAGTACAAGACAGCTTCTTATGTGATCCCAGTAACCCTATGTACACCAGTCGCTGGGGAACATGGGTGGGAAGGTGCTGTTGCACTGTGTCCTGCTTATGGGTTCCCAGTTGACAGCTAGTTGGCCACTGTGTGAACAGAATGCTGGACTAAGTGACCCTTGGTCTCATCTGGCATGGTTCTTCTTATGTTCTTATGATCATATTGTTGTTCTTATCAACACATGTTGTTTCTGCTACTGGTCTCCCAGCCTGTCCTGTCATCTCTGTCCCATCTGAAAGCTCAATATGGGGAGATGAACTAAGTAAATGAACAACTAAGTTGCCTGTTGGTGGACAGACAGTAACCTTATCCACACTCTCCTATACTTGACATTTGAATGAGTGAACAATCCTCCTAGAAAGTCATTAATCATGTTGACAGTATGCTAAGGTCTTCATAACTGTTTATCACATTCTTCCTCCCAATAGTACTTTGCAGGTGGGAGGTAAATAAAGGCAGTGGTATGCCCACAGACAGACCTTGGGGAAGTTGCAGAGGAACGGTTTGAAATATGGCCTCTTAGGACTGTATTGATTACTTCATGTTCCTATCAGAGTTAATTTAACAACAGTTTTAGTTGTGTTGAATCAAATGCTAGCAAAATAAATAGATAAAATGAAACAAATCCTAGTTTCCATACATCCAATGAATAATGAGAGCAACCTCATTGCAGATGAAATACAAAGTTTCTGTAAATTCAAGTAGATTTTCATGAGTATTTTTTCAAATGTACCCATCAATTGGGCGCATTCACAACATGTACTTATTCTTCATTGATTTGAAATGCACAGATTTGATTTCAAATGCACATATTCTTCCTTCATTGATTAATTTTTTTTGTTGTGCAAGCAGCTAAATCAACACTATTGCCCAGTATTTAGCACTTCCATGGCAACCCAAAACAAGCAGAAACACTGATTTCTAGAAGGAGGCAGGTCGGAGGAATTCACATATGAAAGCACCACGGACATGCGTCCTTCCAGGAAAGAGCATTTCTGCTTGCTTTGGGTCTTCTTCTAGAAAGTGCTAAAACTCCCTTGCGTAAGTGTTGCATCCTGCTTGTGCAATGGAATTGGTGGGTCCCACACCTGTTGGAAGGGAATTGGCAGAAGGGAATCGGTCGAGGCATAACCATCCCATTGGTTTCTGTGTGCATTTTTCAAAAGTATGCATTTTTTCATGCACATTTTTCAAATGTACACATACTGTTGAATGGATTCCTTTGGTCCACAAATCACATTGCAAGCTTAGAAATGTATGGACTACGACTACAAATTGAGTTCATGTTCCGTTT
The DNA here is from genome assembly GCF_023053635.1 of Elgaria multicarinata webbii. NCBI lineage: Eukaryota > Metazoa > Chordata > Lepidosauria > Squamata > Anguidae > Elgaria > Elgaria multicarinata. The sequence goes on from NC_086171.1 coordinate 131,537,309, forward strand.
GGGGTGTGTGAACTTGGTAAATCCTCATCAAAAATTAGTTGATTCCCCCCACCCCCATACAAGCCTAGTCCATCATCGGGAATAGCTGGTGGCATGAACAAGCCTTGTGTAATAGTGTGACAGACTTTTCATATACAGCTGCGCATGTCAAGTGATGCATATTACCATTTTCTACACTGGCCTGGAAGTTGGTTATACATTAGTTTGAACTGCTGTTTTTAACTCCATTAGTTTATGCCTGGTCATAGATTTCTACTGTCAGATCTTTGTGCTCAGGTGCCAATAATCTTTAGCACCTCTGTGAATTAAAACATATTATAGCAGTTAATAAATTAAGTTAGACATTTACTAGTATGTTTTTACAGCTTTGCAATATACTGCATGATCAATAATTTACCTTACCACTTTAAATAACCTAAACACACTTAGCAAAGCCTTTGATTTACTCATTGAACTGTTGAGCAATTATGTGTTACACAAACACCAGATAAGTAGTAAAAGTCCATTTATTCAATCAGCCTCCCTTGTTGGTTACAGCTCCTCTATCCTCTGCTGATAGAGCAGCACATTTCTTTCTTTCCTTCCTCCCTCCCTCCCTTTCCCTCCACCTCTTCTGCCCTAGTTTATATACTGTAGCGGTTAAAAATTAAATAAAAAAGTTTTAATAATCAATTGGTCTTTAATTAACATCGAGGAGGTGCCCTAATAAATCTAAATTTAAACCTCATTTAATCTTCTTAATTAAGAGTTTGAATTAATGAGCCCTATCGATAAGTAGTGCTTTCACCACTGAACTGAAGAAAAAGAAATCAATTTCAAAATTACATTATATTCAATACAAAATGTATCAGTGTACAGCATTCTTAGCTTGGTGTAAGCTATAGTGTGACTTCCTCAACTCTTATTCTAACACACCCACTCATTCCATATATAACGTCTTAGGCCTAATCTACACCAAGCAGGATATTGCACAATGAAAGTGGTATGAAAGCAGTATATAAAAGGCAGGAGCCACACCAAGCAGGATTTAGTGGTATGAAAGTGGTATATGGTCTGTGTCAATGGGCCCCAACAGTTGTCAGTGCACTTCAATACTGCTATGAAACAGTAGTGTGGCTCCTGCCTTTTGTATACCGCTTTCATACCATTTTCATAGTGCAATATCCTGCTTGGTGTAGAGTAGGCCTTAGCAGCACAGGTTAAATCTAGCAGCTGAAGCATTTTTTTTAAGTCACTTCTCTGCAGAGTGAAATTCAATTTTCAGATCAATCACAGGTTATTGGGATGTTTTTGTCCCTTGTAACTGTCAGTGCCATGGGTCTTTCGCCATATTTCCCATCCTAGTCTTCCAAAAGATGATGAGAAAAAGCTAGAGCTACCAAAATATATTACTAAACTACCATAATATATTACTGCTTCTTAGGTATTCTTCTACTAAATTCTACCTTACCATAGAATATCCATGTCTTCTCAGAAGTTTCCTTCATAGCAAACTGTTATCCAATGCTTCGTTCCGTGAACAGTATCCTACACTGCCCATGTGGTAGCAGACTGGCCGGTGGCTCAGAAGGAACTAGCAACAATCCCTAAAACAACTGGAAATGAGAGCAAACAGTCATTTCTGGAATGGGGAAGCTCCATTGACCTGCCCCATCCTGGAAACTAGCATTTCTGCTTATTTTCAGGGTTTCAAAAACCCCTAGTTCCTAATGCATTAGCATACAGTTCCACGGGCACAACAGAAGCAGAGGAGCTGGAGCAGCAGTATATGATACTGCCCATAAATTACAAACTGTTGCTAAATAAGAATAGTTTCAATTATAATACAACAATCCCAAATAGCAGATGCCCTTCTTCAGAAACGAAGACATTGTCATTATGGATATATCTACCTCCAGCATAAGGTCAGCTTCAAAGTTTTGAATACTCCCAGAGCCAAGCAGGTTCTCCAGAAGAGCTAAAGGTGATGTTATATATTTATCATTCAGGATTGAAGTTCATTCTACTACAATCATATTTTGAACATTTTATACGTTTCTTAGGGCCAGACTTAGAAGGATAATGAGTTTGCCAAAGTACCTCCTGCTGATATATTTTCCAACTGAATTCAATTTGTCAGAATGGAGGACATTTTAAAACAAATGCCATGCACAGTTCTGGTTCCACTTAAGTCTTTCCTGGGGTACATAATCATTTTTATATTGCATTAAACCTGTAAGAATAAGTCACATCTTTAAAACAAGACCTCAAATTTGCTCAGTTTTGCATCAATTTGCCATATCAGTTTAAATGGATAGTATGTGTACATACTCTGTCCTTTCAAATGAATCAATAGAATAAAAATTCTGCACCAAAGTAATGACTTTACGGCCTTGATAGATTATGCTGTTTAATCAGATTTGTGTATATTTCTTGTTACAATACAAGTTTTGGCTCAAAAAGCATACCGAAATGGACAAAAACACTCCTGGCCACATCAGCCATTTGGCCATCCAGGAGCAATGCTGGGTCCAAGAGCACCCACAAGCCACAAGTCTGGTCCTTTGGAGGGGCTTCAATCACATCAAGAACAGGCTGTACCCCTTGTCAACTAGCCAAACCTCCATCTTGTCTGTATTGAGCTTCAATTTGTTTATCCACATCCAATGTCTCACTGAATCCAGACAATGGTTGAGAGCTCCCACAGCATCCTTGGCATCAGTTGAAAAAGAGAGTGGTGTATAATTAGCATAGAAACTTGGGGTGACTTTCACCAGTGCCTTTTTGTAGATGTTAAATAGGGGACAATAGAGAGCCCAGAGGAACCCCATAAACAAATAGTTACAGAACTGAGTAACCGTCCCCCAGTGTCACCTTTTGGGAACATTCAGCCAAATAGGTGCTGAATGATTGCAAAATGGCGCCCCCAAGTCCTGTAGCAACCAAACGTCCAAGGAGTATATCATGAGTGATGGTATCAAATGCTACTAAGTCCAACAGAAGCACCAGGTTCAGTCAAGTTCCTGACATGGGTCATATGCCAAGGTGACCTAGGCTATTTCTGAACCTAAACCAGATCTGAATCCAGATTGGAATGGATCTAAATGCCTATTTTAGGTGACAGTGCATTACATTATGATAGATTGATACAGAAAGGGGATGGACTGGACTTATAACACAATACAAGTTAAACTGATGTGGACTGGAAATAGACTGATCTGATCCATCATTAGTGCAAATCGACAAGATCCATATTCAGATGTTTATCCAAATTCAAATGAACATTCAAATGCGGATATTGTCTAACCACATTGGTTAACTTTCAACTTGGATGTGGATCATTATCCAAATTCTGCCCCAACTAGTCAAATAAGCACGGGTGAACTGGGCCAAGTAAACTTTTGGTCAAATGGACAGGATCTTTCTTCTCCCAGATGTCTATCCTCTTGTAAGTTTTGTATTCTTTCCCACAGGGGTGCGGCAAAGAGTAAAAACATTTTTTTTTATGATGTTGGCATCCTTAAAAAAAAGTATTTGGAGAAAGAGAGTATTCAGTGTGTAAATACCTTACCACCCAGTAAGGTCTGGAACTTGGGCACAAAAGATGCAACCCCCTTTGGCTGCCAGTGCCCACAGAGGGGAGATTAAACCCCACCATTATCATCTATATGGCATTGGGCTTGTTCAGAAGACACCTTAAACCATGGCTTTAACCATGGTGATTAAGCCAGAAAGCCAGGCCATGTTCAGAAGACACCTTAAACCATGAAAAAGACCTTTTGCTTTATTCACCATAGTTAAAGCTATGGTTTAAGGTATATTCTGAACAGTGAATAAGACCTTTTGCTTTATTCACCATAGTTAAAGCTATGGTTTAAGGTATATTCTGAACACAGCGTGGCTTTCTAGGTGGCTTTCTAAGGTGTCTTCTGAACAGTGTATTTGTCTTTCTTATCTATGAAGAAGAAGAACTCCCTATAAACTTCTTCGAAGGAATCCCGTTTAGAGAAGAGTTCGTTTTCCCTTGTTTAGCAAGAAAGATTTTTCTCTTCCTATTTTTTGCCCCACACCCTGTTTTCATACCATCTTGGGAAGTCCAAGCAGAACCCGTGCTTTTGATTTGTTTTGGATGCTTCTTAACCCTATGGAATCTGAGATTTGTCAGTGCCTCTGTTCCTGCTTTACAGCCTTTTTTGCTAGTTGATGGTAGATACAAGCCTTTTTTAAATGTTACATTGTCCTCGCCAGTGATGGATGGATCTGTCAATTTTGCTTACTCTCAGTTTCTCATTTTTCCAGTTTTAAGCTCAGTTCATCCTGAACTTTGAGAATTTTTTTTTTTTAAGTTCACCTGAAAATGTGCCTAATGCATTTTTGAACATTAGTTCACCTAATAATAAACACTTTTTTGTGTGAACTTTTCCCTGATATATGCAGTTTTATACATATTTAAGAGCAGGGGGAGAAGTCCATCACAGAAGTCAGAGAAGGGAAAAACTGAGTTTTGGTTTGTGTATTCATTGGAAATCAGGTGACTCTGCATTAAAAGTAAGCATGAACCAAATAAATTTTCCTTCGTCCCTAGTCCTAGCCCATTGGTAAATCGAAAAGAATAACACATACAATCTCAATCTTCAAGTACAAAGAACGATCTTTCCGTTCACAACAGTCCCTTGAGGATCACCCATCTTCTACCTCTTTTGCCTTAGAACAGATAATTTCTGCTTCTTGCCTCAACCCTTTCCAAATCTGTTTCTTTTCTTGGGACACTACCTTTCCAAGCACCTGTGGGTTGCCTCAGGCAGAGTGTCACTACATTTTTCAGTCTCTATCTCTAGCCTGATTATGTTTCTTGTATGTCTGCCTTATTCATATGATCCTCTGGTGCTATATGGTGCTTATTCATATAATCCTTTGGTGCTAGTTTTCCCCTTGACAACTTTCCTATAACATTTCTATTCTCATCAATATTGCCTGGTCTTCCCTATTTCCCACCTTCTCTATAGTATTATCATTTGCTGGTCCAGTGTAAAGACTTCATATATATATTGTCTGCCTATCTCTGCAGTATGCCATGTATTTGTGTGCCTCAGACTCTGACTCATTGTCTATTGAGTCCTTCCCCATTTGGGTGTCTTAAGTTCTGCCATGGTGCACCATGACTTTAGTTTAAAGATCCCAACACATATAATTCAGAGTGTTATATATGTATAGTTAAGGATGTGTGTGTGTGTGTGTGTGTGTGTGTGTTTGTAATGCCTGTTCCCCTCTTTTCATATCCAAAGCTGCAATCTGTAATCCTAGACATTCTTTTGGAAATGCACATCAATGAGGTTTTAACAGATGTAACAGAATAATCGTAGTGGAATTTTAGACTCATTTAATAATCGATCAGTCAGAATGTCTTGTGATTTTCTAGATTATATATTACTGCTTGTCTGGTTACAGAATATCCCTTTCAGCTAATATGAAAGTGTGCAATTAGTATAGGACGCATATAAAGAAAATGATTTCTTTTGTTTGTTCATGAATACTTAGATTACCACTAATGGGATAGACAATGCAGTCATTTACTTCTATACTATGGAATCATTATAGAACAACATTTGCCTTTTTAAAAAGATGCTAATTGGCTTAGTTTATGGAATGGGCTCTGCCCTACATAGTTTTATGTGGTGCTGTGGTATCCCTTGTTTAATACTCCGACACCAAGAATTCCTTTCTACTTGGGGGGGGGGGGGGGATTTGAGGGAATCTCTTCAGTTTTAACACTACTTTAATGTTATCTAAAGTAACTGGGTGAAATATGACTGAGGAATTACAATTTCAGAGAAAAGCTATGGGTTGGATCCAGAATAGCAGTTAGTGGAGTTCCACCTTCACTGGTTAAAAAAAAAGGTGTGGGGAGGTGAACTTTGTGATTTCCTTGCCCTGCAGGTACTTGTGCCTCCCGAAAAGCTGATCTGGAGGGCTGGGGGTCCTTTGCAACAACATCAGAGGTGATCCAGGATGAAGGGGAAACACAGAGATCACCTCCCAGGCCCTTCATACAATACAAACAGCTAAATCCCAGTGCCTTCTATTTATGGAATGACCAACCTCTAATCAACTCGAGCCAGATCTACACCCTGTGTCAAATTATTATGATCCCATCATGGTAACACTATATCCCTCTCGCCCATTTATACCTCATAGAACACACAATGACATTTGTTGCTCTATTTTGAATAAATATAGAATAAAAACCAAATCAAACTGGGAATTGGGAATGAACCAAACACAAGCACATGTTTGGGAGTTTGCAAATATTTCCAGCGGGCGGATGCTTGTGCTTAGGTTCAGAGCTTCGAACAGGTCACGCTTGCATGTTTTGCGAGCAAAAACAAAATTCTCCCAAGTCCCCAGTTCTCTGCCAACATGCCCAGATGATCTCTGCAGTGGATCCTGACCATGCTTATACTCCCATCTCAATCTAAACACACTGATTAACTCTCTGGAAATCTTCTGCCTTTTTGGTTATATACAGTATAGCTTAGATTAAAATTGGTTTTCTACACCAAAAGGTCTCAGTGGCACTCTGCCATTCCCTGCCTAGGGCCATCAAGCTCCACAGCCATCGGTAATGCTTTAATTATATCTGAGGAATAGCATAGAGGAGGGGCTCACATAGAAAAAGTGGTAATTTTTCATACTTTTCAAGTACGGCTGCTTCACCAACCTTCATCCAGAGAGGATAAATCTACATTTAAAAGCAAGGACACCATAGATGTTACCTTTAAAATAACATACAACATGGCAGAGAAAAAAAATGAATGAATATTACTGTTACTTTTTCTAAAGTCTAAATTAGCCTCAGGAGAGAAGAATAGCAAAATAAAAGCGCAATTTAATTCTCCTTTTCATTACTACTAGTGGAAACTTTGAGGATATGGAACTACTCATTTGTATAATTCATGTTTATAAAGTCATTATACAAACTATTTGTATAGTTATATCCTTATTCCTTTTTAAAAAATACACCCTTGTAAGTGACAACTTTTCCTCCCTCATGAATTACACATTAAACTTTCAGGAAGACATTTCACCTGCAGAAATCGGGAAGTTGAGCCTTTAAAGAAAATGCAATTGGTATAAAATATATTCTTATAATGGTCGGTCTTTAACCCTTTCATTCTCATTATCAAAATACCAGTTTTCTTGTTTTGAAGCTCAAGTTTATTATTGACCCTTTTCATATGACATGTTAAGCCATGGTGGTTAAGCATTTTGAGCTAAACATTATGGCTTAGCGTGTCATGTGAACCATTCCTAATGATGGTGGCTACATAACAATGGTTTAAACATGCTCACTAACCTTTTGCTGCAAAACAGTTTTAGCATGTTGTCTGAACAGCCCCCATTATCTGCTGCCAAGCCATGCCTAAGCACCATCATAGTAATGACTCCCTATTGAAAGAAGGAGAAGCCATCTTGAAAGCAAAACTGGGAGAATAAAACAAGGTAGTTTTTAGTCTGGGTCATAGTTTCTTGCCCATAGTAGCTACCTTCTATTGAAGTACAATATATTTGGCGTTGCCTGCACAACTTGTATTCTGTTAAGCTTCAAAACTCCAGTCATTTATCATACATTGCCATTAGGCATGTATAATTTCTTTTAGTTTGGGTTTTACCCATTTCACCCCTCCTGGAATTAACAGCAATGTGCGGTCAGAGTCTGTACATTTCTGAGCTGGTAATGCAATCCCTGGGACAAAAGATAGTGTTTAAAAATGCATACTTCTGAACAATGTGCACAAACATGCTTTAATCAGTGGGAGGAAAATGTGCACATTTCAAGAAAGCACACTATTGATGCATAGATTTGAAGAAATGCACATGAAAATATGCATAAATTTTCAGGCAAAAAAAGAAGTTCACAATCTGAGAAGGACACAAGTTAGAATGAGCTTTGAGGTGGAATTTGCAGAACCTTGATGAGCTCAGGTTTTGGTGTTCTGCAGTCTCTAATTACCATTTTGTAATTCCTTCCTTCAAAAGGGCATGTGCGAGTTTGATGCTTCACCATAGCTAATATTCTGCAGCTAATAGTGATATACATTGTATTTGCTTAAGCTGATAGCCTGAGAATGATGAAAAAGTCATATCTATGCTTGATCCTCTTCCGCATGCTGCTTTATTACAGGTGAACCTGTTTGCATTTGTTGATGACCCACATGATAATACTATGGAGTCAAGCTTGTGATGCAATCAATTTACAATTAAAATCCACTTATTAAAAGCCTTCATTAATGCTTGAGCAAATTATGGGTCACCTTCACAAACCGGTCATCCTCATCAACACCATTGCCAGACATTCCTAATGGTGGCATGGTAATGTAATGTAAAGCTTCATCCCACATACCTGTTTCCCTCGAATTATCCCCTACAGCGCTAAGCTGTTGGCGTTGTTGTTGTTGCTAAATCACACCCTGGGCGGCAGCACTCCTAAGATCCTTTGCAAAGGGTTTAAGAGGGAAAATGTAAAAACCATTAAAAAATCAACGGATAACCCAATCTGATTCAAATTTGGTATGCTTAAAGCTCTCCTTAATATCTATTACTGTGCCAATTTTGAAGTCTTTATCTTTAAAGCTTATGCAGATGTAAGCATTTGTTTAATTCATATCAAATCTGCCGCTCGGAAAACACGCTCGGAAACTAGTAGCAAAATAGGGCGGATCTTTTCCCTTTATAGCATAATTAAAGCAGGATGCATGAGAGTACTTCACAATCAAAGCAGATTATAAACTGCAAAACTTCAGAGTACTTCACAATAAAAACAGATTATAAATTGGAAAACTTCGGAGTCCTTTGCACACAATTCACAGTGATTGCACAGTATAACACTAGTGTGATAAAGCTCGTAATCTCTCCATGCACTGTTGGAGGACAACCTGTAGATTATTCTACTCATTGCAGCGGCTGCTGTGAGAAGTTGCCTTGTACACAGGAACATAGGAAGCTGCATTATACTGAGTCAGAACATTGATTCATTTAGCCCATTTATTGTAGACTGTGGCCTAATCTACACCAAGCAGGATATTGCACTATGAAAGAGGTATATAAAAGGCAAGAGCCACACCAAGCAGGATATATGAAAGTGGTACAAAAGGGTCAATGGGCCCCAACAGTTGTCAGTGCACTTCAATACTGCTATAAAGCAGTAGTGTGGCTTCTGCCTTTTATATGCCACTTTCATAGTGCAATATCTTGCTTGGTGTAGATTAGGCCTGTGACTTGCAGAAGCTCTCCAGGGTTTGGGGCAGGGTTCTTTGCATGCCCTAAATGGCGAAGCTGGGGATTGAATCTGGGACCTTCTGAATGCAAGATCTGTGCTCTACCACCGAGCTAGGTTGTTTCAAGTAACCTTCACCATGAGACTGTAATGTGTATACTACCAATAAAAAGTCACTGAACAGAAATGCCCCCTCCCCACGCTCGGCTTCCCTGAGTGGGGGAGGCCAGTTGCGGATGGGGGTGAACAGGATGGGATGTAGTGGCCCACCATTGTCAGGCCTCTGTGCGGCGCCACTAGGGTGAGGAGGGGACTGTGAGGGCTTTTAAGCCCTGCTCACCCCTCCCCACCCACTCTCTTCGCTGCACGGCTCCCTCCCTCCCCTCCCGGTAGACAGTGTGGGCTCGCTGGTCACCCTTTCTGGGGGCCAAGTAGGAATTTTTTACTCATAATCTAACTTGGTTATGAGTTGTTTCACCTACTTCACACTGTAAGACAGCAGGTGTATTAAGTAGGTTGATTGGTTCATTTATTCGGTCACATTTGTGGTGGGCAGGCAGGAGCGGGCATCTTGAGCTTGGTTTGCTATTGGTTGGCATTCACAGGCACCATTGTCGTGATGGGTAATGACTGAGGGCCCACAACTGGGAGCCTTGAGGCACCTGTTCAGGGATAAGGCTTACCTTTGAGGCCAACCCACCTCACCCACTCAGAGCCCTGTGGCGTGTGTGTGGGGGGTTGACACCAGAAGGCCTCCCTACCCCAAAAGGGGCAAGCCTGTGAGGTGGCGAATTGACAGGTGCCACTTCACAGGCTGTGAATGGTTCGCCCTGATCCTAACATGGCCTACGGCTTGGCCAAACATTGATGCCCGCTTAGGCCTTCACTCCCTTTTGCAGATCTTTAATAAATGTGGCCCATATTTAATCCCACTTACGTGTCTCATGTCGTTATTTCTTGCCCTACACTCCACAACCATAATTCTAAGTACCAAACACTATTAAGAACATAACAAGAGCCATGCTGGTTCCATCTACTCCAGCATTCTTTTCACATAGGGGCCAACCAGCTACCCACAGACATGAGTGCAGCAGCACTCTCCTGCGCTTGTTCCCCAGCAACTGGTGTACATAGGCATACTGCCTCTGACACTGGAGGTAGCATATAGCCATCAGGACTAGTAGCCATTCTCCCCCAGGAATTTTTCTAACCCTTTTTCTGAAGCTGTCCATATTGGAGGGCATCACTACGTATTGTGGAAGTGAATTCCATAGTTTAACTATGCACTGTGTGAAGAAATACTTCCTTTTATCTGCCCTGAATATTCCAGCAATCAGTTTCATGGGATGACCCTAGGTTCTAGCATTATGGGAGAGGGAGAAAAATGTCTCCATATCCACATTCTACACACCCTGCATAATTTTGGATAACTTTATCATGTCTCCCCTTAGCCTCCTTTTTTTTTTCCAAGCTAAACATTCCCCACTGTTGTAACTTTCCCCATACAGGAGTTGCTCCCACCCCTAGATCATTTCAGTTGCCCTTTCCTGCATTTTCCAAACCTTATAATATTGTAAGTGTAGTCACACCACAGTTCTGTATAAGGAGGGTATGATCTTGGCAGTTTTGTTTTCAATTCTTTTTCTAATTATACCTAACATGGAATTTGCCTTTTTCACATCTGCCGCACACTGGGTTGACATCTTCATTGAGCTGTCCACCACAACCCGAAGATCTCTTTCTCGATCAGTTGCGACTAGCTCAAATCCTATCAGCTTATACTTGAAGTTGGGAATTTTTTTTGTCCCAAAGTGCCCCAATAATTAAAAGCCATTTTCAAATTCTGCTTCGTCCTTCCAAATCCTGAAAGGTACTGAGCTTCAAATGTGTTAATAGTCATTAATATCTGTACTGTTATTTGCTCTTAAGAACTCTGAGTATTCAATTAAGTTTATGTCTAACAATAATAAAGGAGAAAATTGCAGCTTTCAGTCAGAGAGAACAATGAACACATGCCACTGCATCTTAAGAAACTTGGATTTTGGCAAAAAGTGACATCTGTTAAGTAAGGTGACGGGAACCTGGGATATTTAAAATACTTGCCCTCTGAATACTTCCATAAAATCCTAATAGGGTATACTATCTGTGTGAAGTTTATCCAACTGAAATGTTAAGCCCTTGTCAGTTAATATTATAGCGTTTTAGATCTTGGTATTGCCAAAGAAAAGTTTAAAAAGTTGTAACAAGACCAAGATGTGTTAATGTCACTTTGAGAAATTGATAAAAAAAAAAATGTGGTTCAACTCTGGTATGGGGTTTTATATTGAAATAATAGGGAGGGAGAAACAGCCATACAGCTTTGTTTATTAGATCGTATATATGCTGCAAAAGTTTAGATTTATTTGGCTTATTAACATACCATCTTCATTGGAGGTTTTTTTTTTTTTAACAGTTCTGGGGTTCCTGTCAATATATTTGTCTATTGCTATTTAGAAATCTCTTCCATTTCCTTTCTACAATTGGGTTTCCCCCCATTATTATTATTGTTTGTTTGTTTGAAAAGCATGTTATAAGTCAGAGAATTAGAAATGAAAACAGAGCAGTCTTACACAACCTTAAGATGTGTAGGATTACAACTCCCATAATCCCCAGCCAGTACGGTCCTTTCCCATGGTAGTTGGGGGATGATAGGATTTGTGTTACAACACATCTGGAGGGCACCAGATCAGGAAAGACTGCAACAGAATATTAACCGCACAATCCAATTCATGCCTACTTAAAACAGTCTCATTGAACACTATGAGGCTTACACCCCATAGATCTCATGAACACTAAAACGTCATGTAGTATTCAAATAGAAAGGGAATGGGATTGAGTTACATAATCTGCATACTTATTTCCTTCCTTACTAATTCATTTAGTGCGTCTTCTAAGCGCGCATGGTTTTTCCTAAATCCCAATTTCAAATCGAGTTGTGTGCAAATGGCTTCACAAAATTTTCAACCTTATTTGGGGGGGGGGAGAAATTGGAGAGACAATGGCCCAATCTACACCAAGCAGGATATTGTACTATGAAAGTGATATGTGTCAACAGCTGTCAGTGCATTTCAATACCTCTATAAAGCAGTAGTATGGCTCCTGCCTTTTATATGCCGCTTTCAGATTACGCCAATTTCACTGAATTTCTCCAGAGAGAAGAGAAAGGGCTTACCATTGGCAGGGGTTTTGGCACAACTTCTTTCTTGTTTCGTAAGGGTTTTTGTTATTTTGTGTATGCTGCCACTGCAAGTGTGAACATCATCAACTGTGTTGGCAGGCTGGCCTCATTTTGCATCCACTGCCATGCAAGTATGAGGAAGGCACTGTTGTGTCTAGCTCCAGGAATGAGCTGGAGCTACACTGAGCAAAAATCTGCCCTCAGATTTCCTGAAAATGTTCTTCTCGCATTAAAGAGGCTTCCATTGTTCTCCTTCACTCTAAGGTTTCTTTTGTAATTTATTTGTGTGTGTTTTTAGCTTCCCTAATCACTGTGATGTGGCTGAGGATGCTGCGCGTGTATTTTCTTCCCAATACATCTCTCTCCATTTGTCTGCAGCCTCCCAGGCTGCTGCCTGTACTTCCTGATCTCAAAAAGCCCTATGGGGATTATTACCTCGTGGTGTCTTCCCCAGGCTTTAATTGAAGTGTGGGAAGCCAAGGAGGCTATAGGCTGCTGAAGACATGTCTGTATAATGAAAGACAGGACACTTTCACACACGCTCACCAGCCACCTCCTGAGTAAGCTAAACACAAGAAGCCCAAACTCAACCCATGAGAATTTGTCCAAATTTGTCTTCACCACTAGGGTGACCATATGAAAAGGAGGACAGGGCTCCTGTATCTTTAACAGTTGTATAGAAAAGGGAATTTCAGCAGGTGTCATTTTTATGCATGCATCACCTGGCAAAATTCTCTCCATCACAACAGTTAAGGCTGCAGGAGCCCTGCCTAGCATGACCAGATACAAAAGAGGGCAGGGCTCCTGCAGCTTTAAGTGTTGTGATGGAGGGAATTTCACCAGGTGCTGCATGCATACAAATAGCACCTGCTGGAATTCCCTTTTCAATACAACTGTTAAAGACACAGAAGCCCTGTCCTCCTTTCCATGTGGCCACCCTATGCTAGTTCCCTGCTGTGCTAGCAGTGGGTCCTGCTGGCACACAGGCGCAGTAGGCTACTAAGTATGTATTTGCAGATTGTGGGAAGGGTTACCCCTCCCCTCTGATATAAGGAAGTGCAGGATGCATGCAATGTGCAAACTGTGGATTTTCTTTTCCTTTAAAATACTGCTATACTCTTTTAACGGATTCCCAGATTTGTAGCAGGACTTATTACCCGTAGGCGCCTTTGTACACGAAAACAGAAAGACATTCTGTGATATTTTAAACAACAACAACAACAACAATGATAATTCCCTATTTCCATCGGCATTATAATGAGGTTAGGCACAATGTACTGATACGGAATGATCAACGCTCCTCTCTCCCACCCCCTCTTTTTTTTATCCCTTGACTGATGATGCAGAAAATTCAGGGTAGGGGAGTTAAACGACACTACCAGAATGCATGCATCCCCTGAAATCCCAGTGGGAATCCTCTGGCTTGTTAGGCTATTACTTTTCTTCAGTTGCAAGTGATAATGATATTCTGTTTGAGAAAATATTTAAATAAAGCTTCTTCATCTGCAAATGAGATGCAGCATATTTACATTTTTATTTGATGAAGCCTCTTCCTGCTATCTTTGTTCTTAATTTGGTCTCAAAAGAATTAGTCGTAAGAGGAAGAAATAGTCTGTAAATATGTATGAAATCAAATTTAGAGGGTAAGCTAAAAGGTATTGACTGCCAGTGGTGCTAAACGGCAGGAGGCAAAATTTCCTCCATGGTTTTCTTCTTGGCTGGAGACACATTGCCTTCCATCTAGATTATTTAATCCTCAAAATGCACATCAAAGCTTCCCATCAGGTGGTGTATGTCTTTATAGGCAGTTGAATGTCAAAGATCTAGCTTAAAGATTTTTGAAAAATGTAAAACATAATACATCCCAGATAATAACACAGCAGTGGAGCTCCTGAACTATTCCTTCCAGCAAAGTACTAGCATCACAGGTTGTGGCTAAATCTTTGTGGTGAATAAAAAAGAGGGAGCAAGAGAGAGAAAGCAAATTTTCTTATGAGAGAATGTGTGACATCCTTCCAGCTGATAGAAATAAAATGATGGTGTCGTGTTACCAGACTAATATTAGCTTGCGAACAAACTGTTTTTCATCTACGCCCATGGCTTGCAAGAACAAAATAGGTTATGAATGATCTTGCACATTCTCCTCAATTAGACAGCAGGGGAGTGTATGCAAAACCGTGAAAGAGGCGCTCTCTCCGTTGCATACTCTTAGGGCCAAACCACATGTGAGATCCATGATTATCCGTGCAAGCCAAACCATGTTTATTCAGAAGCAAGTCCTACTGAGTTCAACAGCACTTGCTCCGTGCTAAGTAAGTGTGTTTGGGATTGAAGTCAAGTCCTGCCAACTGTTTCTTTTAAAAGCAGATAAGGGAGGAGATCATCTTGGAAAACCTGTGATCAGGGAGAGAAGTATTTACTATTTACATTTCCTCACCCTGGCTATTTTCTTTAGCAGAATCCACCACTACACCACCCCCCTGGTAGTAGCATCACTGGGGCACAATATTGGTACTAGGGATGGATGGATGGATTACTGTAATTCCAATCCATGCCAGTTCAGTATGTTCATGCAAAAGTCCATTTCATCATCAACCAAGTTCTGCATGTATCTCTATTTTTTTAAATAAATAAATGAATAAATAAAAATTCACATTTAAGTGCTTCGTAAACAACATGCTTTTGCACGCATTTTACCCTAAAATGTTCATTTCTCTGTGCATTTTATTCCAGAATATACATTTTTGTATGCATTTTGGTACTTGGTTGTTGTTTTTAACCAAAAACTGTATTGCAAAATTCAGAGATGTACACAATCTGAAGGATGTAAAAGAATTGAGTTCCATTCCATGTATTAGTCCAGGAAGTGTAAATCAGGTTATTTCACTTAAAAATGTGGATCAAACAAGCATCCCCTAATCAATACCAAATTCTCTTGACCTAATGAGGCTAATTGAAGATCTTTCAGGCCAGCCTTCCTCAATCTGGTGCCCTCCAGATGTATTGGACTACAACTCCCATAATCCAACAGCTGTCATGTACTACAGGACAACAGTACTGGAAGGCATTAGGTTGGGGTAGGCTTTTCTACCCTAGGTGCATTTTGGCTCTTAAAAAGTTAGAAGAGTTAATATGACTCTAGCAAGAGTTGTTCCCTTGAATGAGAACTTTTCCAAATGAGAATTGTATTGTGCACTCACCATTTCTCACTCACAGTAGTTTATCGGTGCTTCAGATGGTGTTGTCAGCCTCCATTTTCTCTCCTCTGCTTTCCAATCATTTTCCGGGTTTTGAGGGATGGGCAAAATCCAGTCTTTTTTTGGGGGGAATGGTGAAACAAAGAATAACTCTTGCAGCATTCTGCTTTATTCACTCTTCCACAGTGCCACCTAGAGGTTATGTAGTGGAATGTACTGAAAGGTAGGAAAGAAAGAAAAGGAACATCAGCCTTAGCTAGAACTAAGGTTTATCCTGGGATCATCCTGGGGTCGCCCCTGCCTGCTCCCGGGATCCCCTGTGTGTCATTTACATGAACAAGGATGACCCCGGGATGCTCCTGGGATAAACCTTAGGTCTAGCGAAGGCCTAAATGTAGAGACCTAATATTAATCCTGCAAAGAATCCAGAAGCAGAAGTAGCAGGTTAAAAAGGCTCATCTAGAAAAGCCTTGAGTACTTCGTTCATTTTCAGAAGCTTTGATGATAAGCTATTTAACAGTTTTATTAAGGGGGATATGAATGTGAATGAAAATGGCAGCATTTAGGACCCAAAAAACTCAAGTTACTTCTGCATTACCTTAAAAACTCAGTACCTTGTACAAACCCAGAAGCAAGGGGGGGGGGAAACGCTCCTCGTTTTTTAATAGTTCTGTGGGAAACCTTGCAAGTGGAAAGCTAGCGAACTAAGGGGGAAAGTTTGACTAAAATCCTATCCTTGATATCATTCTTTTCTGATATGTGGGAAGGGTCTTGTTTTATTTTTTATGGTGCTTTTCATATTTATAATAATGGGAAATGATAGGATTATATTTTAAATCTTCACTATATTGGATTGGAGCTATAGGGCAGTATCCAATGCTGCTCCTAAACTCCCACTCATTGTGCTGCACCAGTGGAGCCCACAGTGGGCACAACAGGAAGCTAGTGTTTCCTAGACCAATCCTGAACTGAAACATTTGTTTCCTTACTATGCACTCCTCTGACTTTTCCACCTAGAAACTAGCATTTTGGCCATTTCTGGTTGTTTTAGGAAATGCTAGCTTCCTGTTACACTGGCAGCGGGTCCCTATGGTGCACGTACAGAATTGGCTACTGCCAAAGACTATATCCGCAGACTGTTATTTTGCTTAATTTCCATGTTCCTATTCAGCTCTGTGTTTGATCTTCAATAAAGCACCTCACGATCTTGGCCTACAAAAAAAGTGAGCAGATCCTGCCTTTTTTGAAAGAAAGGAACTTAACAATATTAATATGAATTTCCCCTCAACCACAATTTGCATTCAGAAATGGTACAGTCCCTCCAGGATGACTGGGAGAGGCTGTAGCTTCACCTATTGGGCATTATAGAAATGAAATGAAACAAACAAACAAATAAATAAAATGTAGTTTAAGCTCCAAGGGATGAGATATCAACTGACATGCAGGCAGATATGAATAATTTCTTATTATGGTTGCAAAGTAATAAAAGATTGCACTGAAATCCAAAAATGCAAATTAGAACTGACACTTTATTCATAAACATCAGGCATTGAAAAGGGGTACAAACATCCACACTTTTACCGCTCATTGAGCGGGGCCCCTTCCACACGCCGCATGCATGCGCCCCAAGTAAGACCCCAAAACGATAGTGTGTACTACAGCCAGAAGAGACTGAGGAGGCGGCGGCTGGGGAATCCGGGTGCGTCCTTGCCGCCGCCGCCTCCTCGCCGGCCTCCTGCTGCCAGGGTAAGAGCGACCTGGGTGCGGAGGTGGAAGCCGAGCTCTCCGACCCGGGTCGCTCTTACCCAGGCAGCAGGAGGCCGGCGGGGAGGCGGCGGCGGCAAGGACGCACCCGGATTCCCCAGCCGCCTCCGCCTCCGTCTCTTCTGGCTCTAGTACACACTATCGTTTTGGGGTCGTACTTGGGGCGCATGCATGCGCCTTCAGTACGGCGTGTGGAAGGGCCCCTGGTCTGGATGTTAATTTGACACAAGGATCAGCCTCCCCGTCATGAGTTTTCTATCTTCTATCCATTTTCTTTTGTACAATTCAGTATGTGTTTCCCCTGCCTCTGAGCCAAATAAATGGTAAGGCAAGTCATTATGTAAACTCTCCCATGATGCAGTGGGATGTACTAAGTGATATGGACAAGCAGTGTGTGTGAAACTCACCTTGATAATCCCCATTGTGAATAACATCTAGACCACATCCCAGATTCTGGGTTTGCAAGAGTGAAAAATTATAGGATGGGATTGTGATAGTGTTGGGCATCAGGGGCCCATTCTTTCTTATGCTGTCAGACACTTTTTATTATTATTTTTTTGGCCTGTGGTTTACATTACAAGCTCAGAAATGCACGGACTTTGGCCAAAGATTGTGTCAAAGACCAAGTTCAGTTCAGAAGGTGCAAACAGGGTAAAACCTGTTCAAAAACAAAGTGAAACAAATTTCTCATATGTCCCTAATTGGTGGTAAAACAAAGATCAGCGTGCTGTGCTGTCCCCTCAGGCAAGAGGACAGGGAGAAACATTTGGGTCTGAATATATTTTTTAAAATGTAAAAACTTACACATTTATATGTATTTCCTTTTCCTATGATTTCATTTCATTTATTTAATCTTAGCTCCCCAATTTTTTGTGACAGGGATATCAAATATACATTATCATTAAGTGATCTTGAGGTACATTCTTTGTATTTACAACCCCAGGTGATATGAAGGCAACTGACACTGATTAATAGAGGTTTCACTTTAACTCCCTGGAACCTTGTTTATCCCTGCAGTGTCTTCACTTCCTGGAACAATCTTCACTTGTCTCTTGGCTTTCTTCATCTGCTTATGCATTGCTTAAAATCTCCCCACAGTCTAGAAGTCTTGGCTCTAAAGAAATCATGTCAGTCCTTATTAGATGAAACAGCTGTTGTCAGTAATTCCACCTTATCCCCTGTCTCACTCCAAGAAATAGCTTTCAGTTTTTTTATCTTCCCTCACTGGGCCGTCCACACCTTAAGAACATGTTGTAGTAGATCATGCCACACACTCCAGATAAAACATCTAGAAAATCGTAAGTGTCAAATCCAGTACTTTGATTCGGCTTGCACAAACCATTCCACAAGCTTTTCCACAAGTCATTGCACTAGTTGTTGCACACGCTATTCTACAAATCATTTCACAACTCATGATTTTATTAGGCTGGGCTTGTGTTTGTGCTCGTTGTTCCACTGCAGTTGTGTCAAACAATGGCAACTCTTATACCTTTTCTAATGGTCTAACATTGGATCCAATCCTATGTTTTATTTTTAATTCCTATGGGTTTAAATTTTAGTTGTGAACTGCCCAGATAATCTTTTGTTGATGGGTGGGTGGTATGGAAATGTGAATGAAATATTAATACACAAATAAAGAAATAAAATGTAATACATTTATCAACATCATCATTCAAAACAGTTAGTAACATCATTATTCTGACTATGGTATTTGACAGGTGCTGGTAGTTAAAGGGAAAAATAATGTTTACATTTCAGTAGGAGAAAAGTTGTCAATAGCATGTTGTTATTGTGGACTGGATGTAGGTGATCTAGTTGACGATTATTCTTTCCCATACTGTTTTACAGGGATTTAGGGGTTACTGTAGTTGATGACATTAGGACTAGGGATGTACATGATTTTTATTTTTTTTTATGTTTCTGATCAGGATTCATCCAGTCCACACCTTCTGGACCAAACATGGACTCAGACACAATCTGTAGTTGAAGTCCATACAACTCTGAGCTTGCAATATGGTTCATGGACCAAGAATAATACATTTGACATCATGCGTACATTTAAAACTGTGCATGAAAAATTCATACTTTTGTAAAGGCTGTACATTTCCCAGCTTGCAATGTGATTCCCGAACCAAAAGAAATGCATTCAGGCACAAATACACTTTTATCAATGGGGAAACAATGCCTACCTTTGAAAATGCACACAATCTGTGTAAATGTTTGGGAAAAAGCACACACAAAAATATGCATATATTTTTATGAAAAAAGGGGGGGGAGAAACAAAGCTCACAATCTGATATGAACTCAAGTCAGAATAAGCTTCAAGATGGAATTCAGAGAACTTTGAGAAGCTTATTAGGACTCACCTGGGTACATGCTTAAATCTGGAGGTATTTGTGAACTCACTGCTAGTTCTGACCTATCACACTGGTTATCCTTCAACAGCTCCATATGTTGAGAAGTCTGGACCCCTTTCCTTCAGACATGGACATGGCAATTATCATGATTTTCTCCATGCCCAACATGGTAGCAACAACATTACCATGGCCCATCTGGACTGATCTCACGACCCACCTTTCGGTTGCAACCCACCACTTGAAGACCACTGGCCTACAGGATAGTATTCCGTGCTCTCCTTTATAATAGTTCAAGATCTGTAACTGAGGGATAGCCTCCTTCCATATTTTCCCAAACTTTTCAGCTAGCATAAGGAAACTTTGGACGAATCCTTTATGTGTGTTAAATTCCAACTGAGGTAGCCTCCCCAGAGTCATGTTTGGTGTGGGACTGAATTATGGGAGTACTGTTCCTCAGAGAACTGGTAGAACCTGGATCTAAATTTCTTCCAGAAACAATATTCTTTTCTTCTAAATGGCAATTTGTTTAAGAGCTGTTACCTGCTCTGAGTTTATGGGAACATAGTGGGTTAGGAGTCTAAATGAATAGGCATGTTGACTTTCTGAGCTTCTTCTATTTAGATTCCAAAACTGATGGGCAGGAGTAACATTTACATTCAGGGGAAGCTAATGTGCACAGTTGGAGCTTCAGTTGTGATTTTCCCACAGCCTTTCCCACTGCAGAAGAAGCAAGCCACCATTCAACTTTAAAAGTGGCTCATCTTTTCAGTGGTGAGAATTCCTGAAGCAAAAACAGGGGGGGGGGGGTCCCAGCAGTTTACAGGCATGTATGCATATTGCTTTTTTAAAAAAATCTGATCTTATATTACCTTTTAAGACTCTCTATAGAATCATAGAATAGTCGAGTTGGAAGGGGTCTATAAGGCCATCAAGTCCAACCCCCTGCTCACTGCAGGAATCCGCCTTAAAGCAACTGGTCTAACAATAACTTCCAAATATTATTTTACAAATTATGGTGGGGCTCCATGTAGTGTATTTTGTTACCCTACAACACATAGGATTCTTCTGTAAAACAATCAACCGTCTTTTAAGAACAGATCCACCCTTTCATATATTTCATGCTCTCTGCATCTGATCCTTATATTTCAAGCATTATTCACTTCTCCACTTATTATGTCTAGGTTTTTAATGGTAACTCTCATATTGGCCTCTAAGCACCTCCTGGTTTAGGGATCTGGATACATTTTTGTCATCCATATTCTTGCCCCAGCCCTGGCTGCATGCTCTTGACTCCGCAGAAGGCAGTTTGTGGCTGTTGTTCTTTCTAAACACTTCCTTGCCTTGCTCATGGGGTCTGGCACAAAGAATCGGGTTATTTCAGAGGACTTTACAGATAAGACTGTTGAAATACGCAGACAACAGTGTGAAGAATTGAAATGACAAGGCTGCAAAGGTAGTTTAAGCATCAGTGTGTGTGAAGATTCATCTGTTGAGGTAACTATCAGTGCTCAATAGAACAGAAAGCTAACTGGATACATGCCAATTTGCTTTTTTTCCCTTTCAAAATCCGACTTCACTTTCTCAGCCATGTTACATTCATGGCAGTGTTCCCTCCCCGCTTATCCTAGTATATTCTGACTTTTTTTGACATGTCATTAATGATCATAATTAATAGCTTAATTGCATGTGTCATTACACAAATCAGGCTGCAATCTTATGAGCATTTATGTGGGAGTCATCCTCATTGAGCTAAATAGGACTTATTTCTGAGTAGACAAGTATAGGATTGCACTGTTAGCCTGTTTCTGGTCCCTATAACTTTTACATCCCTATAATCTTTTAAGTTCAACTGTAAGTATGTTCTGCCCCATTTCATTTTAGTGTTTTTAAAGATGTATGTGAATATTCCTATTTAAATACCTAGAATTTAAATGGGTGGATCTATCAAGCTCAGTCCCTGGCCTTAGCTAGACCTAAGGATTATCCCAGGCAAATGGATGGGTCGTCCCTGCCTGCTCCCAGGATCCCTGTGTGTCATTTGAATGCACAGGGATGATACCAGGATGATACCGGGATATACACCTGGTCTAGCCATGGCCTCATTCAGGTTCTAATTTTTCCACCACTGGGCTCATTCTGTCATGGATCTGCATGTGAGCCTTCTTTTCTGCATAGAAATTTGTGCAACCTTCTCAAAATGTGCTCATCTTTTCAAATGTACACATTTCTCAAATGTGTGTATGTGTTTAATGCATTTTATTTTTCAAAATGCATTGCAAACTTGGAAAAGCATAGATTTCTGATTACACATTACATTTGTGTCTGCATTTGGTTTCAGAGGGGCAAATTTCACATAAAAAATGTAAACCTAATGAATTTCTCACCCATCTCTATAAATACACATTTCTAAATGTAACATCTCTCAAAATACAAATTTTAAAATGTATTATCTTTCAAGGTACACATTTTTAATATATGTTGTAATATTTTTTGAGCCAAAACATTCATTGAAATATTCAGGAAGTGTGAACATCAGTAGAGAACTAAACTGCAATAGGCACATTAGTCTGAGATGTGCAGATCAGTTCAGCTCATACTGGAATTTACAAAAACTGTCTTCTTCATGCATCCCTATGACAGCCACTGAGTATTTAATGTGTGGCGCATGGACTTGGAATCAGTGAAAAGCCACAGCCTATGACTCAGCAGTGACAGAGCTGCATCAATCTGCCCTAGAAATGGGTGGCCCCACATAACATCTGCTCTGAAAATAGTTTTTATTTGGATTTTGCTGAACTTCCAGAATGCAACCTGGAATTTGACTAGTTCTGCGATGGGGGTAGGCAACCTGGTGGCTCCTGGAGGTTCTAGCATACAACCCCTATCAGCCCTAGCCAACGTGGCCATTGGTAGGCCAAAATATTTGGTGGGCACCAGGTTATCTACACACATTCTGGAATGTAGAGCAGGACTAAGTAACTTGATGCCTTCCAGATGGTTTGGACTACAACTCCCATCAGTTCCAGGAGCACAGAGAATGGTAGACCAAACCATCTGAAGGGCACAAAGCTGTCTATATCATTCTGGAAGCTGTAGAGCATGGGTAGTGCCTTCCAGATTCTTTGAACCACAACTCCCATAACTCCTGATCATTGGCCATGCTTGCTGGGGTTGATGGGACTTGAGATCTAAAACACATTGAGGTTAGGAGGTTGCCCACTTCTGCTGTAGAGGAGCCTTCTCTAGCCTGGTGTTCTCCAGATGTTTTGGACTTCAACACCTAGGAGACATGTCAACCCTAGGAGATGTCTGGTGGGCAACAGATAGAGGAAGGTTTTTCGAGAGACTTCAGTGACATTGCAGGTGTGCTGCCATAATCAGAAGCTTCCTGAATTTAGTTATGAGGATGTTAGGGCTAGGGCAGAGACAGAGGTGTGGCAATACGGCAACTTGGACTTACGCATCCGTGGGAATAACAGTGTCTATCCAAACTCAAGAGAGACTATCTAAGCATGTTTCGTGGTGCGTTAAAGTATGAAATAGGACAGCCATAGGTAAAAGGTTCTTGGCCACACTGAGAGCATTGCTTCAATTCATAGATTTAGCTTCATGCATGCTATGTATTAAAGGTAATGAGGATCTAAGCAAAATCGCCTGAAGTGGTTTATAATAAATCTCTTTCTACCATGTTTAGGATTGCTGGTTGGTGGGGGCAGTTTTGGACTGAAGGAAACCAAATAACTTTCAGTAGATAAACTTGGGGCACAGGATTGTGGGAATGTGGAGTGTGGGAAATAACAAGGTGGACACAAGATTGGGATTCAAACAGGGCCACATTTATTAATAGATCTGCAGAAAGGGAAAACCTAAGTGGGTATCTTCTCTAATCCGTGGTTTTACTGGGTGAGAGATTCACAGCCTGAGAGTGGCACCTCAGTGTTCGCCATCTCCCATGTTTCCCCTTTTGGGGTAGGGAGGCCTTCCATGTCTACCGCTTCTCATGGCTCTGAGTCATTGAGAAAGGTTGGCCTCAAAGATAACCCTTATCACCACCAGCTGGACCACGAGGCTGGCAGCTGGGGATCCTCAGGAATCACTGCAACAGTGCCTCTGAATGCTCACCAACCCTAACCCGCTCAAGATGTCCACACATACCTGCCTATCATCAAATGTGACCAAATTATTAACAACACCAAATCAACCTAATTATTTCTCCCAGCCTGTCTTATAAAGTAGGAGAAAAAACTCATAACCATTGAAAGATTATGAGCAAAAAAAAATCCTACTTGCCCCGCCAAAGGATGACCAGCAAGCCCACACTGCCTACAGGGAGGGATCCACATTTCAAGAGGAGGAGGAGGAGGGGAGAGGAGAGAGCCAATTTATAGGCTCCAATTCCCCCTCCCCTCTCTAGTAGGCACCACGGGGAGGCCACAAATGGTGTGCCTCCCCGCCTCTTCTCCCACCCCCACCCACAATGGCCTCCCCATGCCCGACGCAGCTTCATAGGCATAGCTTCATGCACTGACTAGATTAATTGGAAACATAATATTAATCTCACTTACATTAAGGATCCAAAAAGGAGCAGAATATAGGCAAAATGAAAAGAATTCTGTTGCCCTTCAAAATTGAATTCTGCAAGCAGCACAAGAAAGTGTGCAAATTATCTTAGTGTGTACCTTTCAAATTCTCCATTCTCTATTGTTTTGAGTGGGTGAATACAATGCATAGGCCAAGAGAATAGCAAGTGTATCCAGCACATTTGCGGCAAATTTGATGGACTGGTCCTAGGTGCTACACTACATCACCTCAAAAGTTGCCTCACCGTTATATTGCCTTTGGCTTTGGTAAGTATTGGAAGTGACAGGGGAGACATATTGGGAGCTGTTGTAGTGTTCTTTCAAAGAGGTCTGGGGATTACAGTACTTCAGTGCCCATCACACCTCACAAGAGACTTCATCGCCTGTCTCTAATTGTTAACCCTACATTTCAGAACTCTTTGTCGTACGACTGGCAGGCTGTTTGGCTCAAAGGGCATTCGAAGCTCATGAGCTTACATAGTTTGTAATGAGCACTGAGACTTAATTACTTTCTTCCATCAACTGAAGCGGACCCTTCAGGTCAGGCTTAAAGCATATTGATGAAAAGTGCAGCAAACCTCACAGACAAGCAGCCTGGCAGTATTCTTTTTCTTTGTAGTTACCCAGAAGAGTTCTCTCTTTTCCTCTCTCGTTCATAATTTCAAACGTAACAGAATAAAAGGCATGTATTATGAACAAAGACGCTACCTACACACAGACCCTTTTTTCTTTATTGTTGCTTCAAAAATATAACCGGCCTTGCTGTTGCTGATACTCTTAGTTTAAAGCTGCTACCCAACTTATCCTGAATTGAAATTTGAGGTAGGGGTGGGATTTGTCTGGAATGAATTAAAAATTGAACCAAATGAAGCCCATTCGGTTACATTTGTGAAATTAGTAATCAATAGAAGCCCTATTAATTCCTTATTATGTCATTCAGGGATGGGGACTTGCCTTTATGGTGGCAGTAGAGGACATCTTGGAGACTGCTTCCTAGCAGCCATCATTGTATCTACCCACAATGCCCAAGGCTTTGTATCATTCCAAAGCATTGTGGGTAAATAAAGTGGTTTCCACCACAAAAATTGGCAGCTGTGAATGGGGGTGAGCATTTGTGTGGGGGGGGGAGCCACCATTTCCCCCCCACTGGCACAATGTCTAGGGCATAGTAGTAGATAAAATGGCCATTTCCAGGAGACAGCTGAGAGAAACGTTGCCGCTACTACCACTGCCAGCAGCAGTGGATGTTCCAGTGGGCGAGCAGAGGAGGGGAGAGGAGAGGCTCAAACACAGGGAATCCTACAGCCTCTCAAGCCCTGATGCTGCTCCTGCCAGCATGTCTCCGCTAGATGTGTTCAAAGGGGGGGGGAATGTAAAACAGCTCAGCAGAGCATTGGATACTCAGAAGTCCCCCAAGACTGGAGGCTACTCTGTAATGTGGGTGCCATCCATCGGATTGTGCCCTTAGGTTCTGTTTTTCCTTGGATAGGCAAGACTGTCAAATCGTAAAAGTGCTCTGTTTAGAAGTGGTTCTTTTGCCTCTTAATCAGTTGGAAGACAATCAGAGCTTGCAGATCTGTAGGGGTAATTTCATTAAAATAATTACAAATGCAAGAGGTTAAAGAAAAGTTGGATAGCAAAGAAGACAAAAAATCAAAACACCTGCCTGATGTGATTTCACTACAGGGGAAAGAAAGAAGAACAATTGTGTTGATTGTTTTGGAGGTTTTTATCTAATATTATTGGCTTTTATGGATTCTTCCATATATTTTGAAATAGCTAATGGAATGTCAGGGCCTTTTCATCTTTGGTCAGCAGCATAGTTCATAACTCATTCAAATATTACACACACACACACACACACACACAGAGAGAGAGAGAGAGAGAGTATCTCCCTGTTGGTGAAAAATAAAATAAAAATAAATGTGTCTTCTCTGCCAGATCCTCTGGCTTTTCTTCGTATTGTGGCTGTAGATTGATCACCTGATAATCCTGAAGCCTCAAGTGCAAAGCAGATGTATTGATTCTTTTCAGAACCGTGCTATTTGCAACACATGGCAGCATGACTTTGTCTTTTTTGCTACCATGTATGAAGCAAAATGAAAGGCTTTCACTAATGAAAACACACAATGCACTCGGGCTTGAACAGAAGCCTGTCTGTGTAAGAAAAGACAATACTAAAGTAAAACAAGCAAAATTACTAACAGCGTATGGAAGCTGGTGAAGCAAACTTCGTAAGTAGTTAAATGTCTGCATAGTACTAATTCCTGAAAAAGGACAAACACCACCCAGAAACCTGAAAGATCATATCTATACTTGTAAACAAACAATCTTGTTGCTTAAGGGTTATAGAAATTTAAATGCAAATTGCACTTTGTAATGATGCCCTGGAGAATAACACTATAATCATTTTCTTGAGGATGCAGCATTTATAAACTTAGTTTCTCCCAACTTGTTTCCTTAGAAACTAGACAGTGTATTGTTTAAGACATTATCATCATCATCATATCCTGTTTTGGTGACTTAAGATCCCAAATTCAAAAAGTCATTAATTTTGCACAAAGCAAAAGATGATTGTTTGCTTCCTCCCTCTATTTCTGCAAGATGTTCCTGGGCAAAACTTTATCTGACTCAGAATGCCTTCAGATCTTTCCAGCACGAAGGTCTGCATCAGAACAATGTTATAGTTACTTGAAACAAACAAACCAAAATAGAGCTGGCAGACATTGAGTTGGGCTCGCCCAGTTGGTTGCGTGAAACACCTGAACTACTGCTCATCATACATTAGTGTAGATTTCAGTTTTAGCTACTCATCATTACATGAACTTGGAGACACAGATTTAAATTTGCATCCCAAATGGGAAACCTGCATGTGGATTATGTGTATGTCAGCACATGTATAGGGCCGCCATCTCATGGTCATCGAATGTGCAGTTAGTGAAGGGCATCGCCAGTGGGCAGACTAGTGAACAGAGCACGCTTTTTTCATGTGAGGGGTCTGAAGCCCTTTTCCAGAATATGAAAGATAAGGTCCTCCTGATTCCACTGCATTCACTAAAGGAGCCCGTTTCTTCCCCTAGCCCTGCATTGTAGAATCTGCTTCCATCACACCGTGGTATAGGAACCACTGACATGGTGAGTTTCCATGTCAGCATCTTCCCTTCTCATGAGGACTGGTGATACTGGTGTGGTCCTTGCCTCTTGTGGTACCATGTTCGCAAACTTCAGTGGTGCAACAGGAGATAAGGCCACATGGAAGCAGCACTCTGTAAGGATGATGTACATATTACACTTTAGACATCAGAACAGGAGTGACTAAGCAAACCTGACATTACAAGAACTCACTCCAATTAAAGCCGTCAAACAGGATATCTCCATATTTCGCAAGTTCACCATCTGTCCTGTAAGCCGCCCAATGTGGTACTCCATCTTCTTCCTTAAGGAGATGCCATAGCAGATGTGGTTTAAAATCATCTTAGATTTATAGTACACATATATCTTTACACCTCAGTTAGTGCCGTGCTGTTTAAAAAAAAAAAAAACACTGCATTTTTCCTACCATTCGCATGCAGTTTGATAAAAAATAAACGACTTTCCAAAAATATATATCAAAGGTGATTTCCATGAAATTCTCATGGGTCGTTTGTGGGCTTTTGTACTCACCGTAGTAGCCAAGACTGAGTGGGAGTGGTCTGTCTTTCATTGTACAATCATCTCTCCAGTGATGTGCAGCCTCCCTGGTTTCCCAGGCTTCAGTTAAAGCCCACTGGAAAACAACATGAGGTAACACCTCCTACGGGCCTTATTTAGCTCAGGGAACGTGGGCAGCTGGGAAGGCAGCAGAGCAATGGAGAGAGATATAATGGAAAGAGAGAGAAAACATGGCACCCTCAGCAGCCTTCCAGTGATAAGCTCAAAAACACCACCACAATAAACTGTAAAAGAACTTGGAGCAGAAAAATGGAACCCTCTTTTTTTGGTAGGGGTGTGTGTGTGGAGGAACATTCAAGGAAGTGGAGGACAGATTTTGGCACAACACTAATTCAGCATTATAGATCATCAACTGACGTTGCTGCAGCTTTCACGACTGCTACTGAAATAGATGCTTCTGCCTCTAAGAAAGACCCCAAGAGAACTGTGCCCAATCCTGCATCATTATTCTTTCTGAATGTTCTTTTTAGACGTGAAAGTGACATGTTGAGCACTTCTGTTTTATAAAAAATTTAAGATGAGAATTAGCCCAATTTTCCTTGCCCCCATCCTGTTTTTCCTTAGATGGCTGATTTTGTTAAAAGGTAAGCAGTATTGTTACAAGCTTTTTGTACATTACAAAAATATGTGAAGCGTTCCTTCCTTTTTTTTTCTTTTCGTTTTTGCCTCTGTTCATAAAGCAGACACAACTATTACTGTTTGGAGTACAAATGAGATTTTCTGTGGCTCACATAAATTCTTTATCTAATATGTTTTTGTAGGAAATCAATATCAACAGTGATGACAAAGTATCACATAATTAATATGAGATATGCCTTACAATGCTTTTTGCAGATTAAGCTTCATAGGGGTGATTTCCCCACTATCTTTCAATATATTATAGCTTATCATTTCTTTATGCAAATATGATTCCGTGGCAATTTACAGCTATGTATCATTCCCCCTTTTTTCATTCTACAACATGACATGTTTCTCCAAATAATGTCCCTTTGACTCTCACTTGAATGTTCCCTATACTTGTCCAAGCAATTTTTCCAGTGAATACCACAAAAGCGGCTGCACATACAGTATTATACATTCAGATACTGTTCAAGTATTAATGCTATGGCAAAGAAAAGTTTAAGCATTCATGAATTTAAATATTTTTCATATAAACTATGTAAATATAATGATTAACAATCAGCTGCATTCACTATTCAAGACATGCAATGTAGCTTTTTCCTAATTACGCTCACCACTGTGGGAGGATGTGACTGCAGAGGAAAATTAAACTATTTGTATTTATTCAGTGTTGCTTTATAGCATTAAGTAGAAAACTGAGTTCTCGGCGCAGAATGCAAGAATCTACAATAACCTAAGGAGAGAAAAAAAAGACTACCATTTCCAAAGCTTCTAGTGTGAGATGGCGGATGAGCTAATTTGATGTCACCAGTCATTTTGACTTTTCCTCTCTCATAACCTCATTGTTGATGGGGAAATTTAAACATTGATGACAATTATTTCTACTTAAAATCAGGGTGCCCTGCCCCCCACTCTAAGGATCTACAGGTCCATGGAAAGCTGTAGGCTCAACAAACACTGTTTTTTCTTGGGTATGTTATGTAAATTAAATATAACCCCTTTGCCAAGTCTATTGTTTTGTGATTAGTGTATACATCGATCATACAAAAGTATTTAGACATCTGGTGTCTAGGGTGGCTGTGTGTCCTCCTCAAGTGCAAAAAGAAGGAAAACCCTGTAGGGGAGTAAAAAATAAGCCAAAGGCAAGGGCAGAACCAAGGAATCTTCTACAATAATATTATTAGTAAAAGTTTTATTAAAGTACCAGGTGCCTATGCATTTTGAACGTGGTTGCGTTCTTCCTCAGGGCTTTATAACATTAGTGCAGTTGTCTGCAGCAACTGCACTAATGTTATAAAGCCCCGAGGAAGAACGTAACCACGTTTGAAATGCGTAGGCACCTGGCACTTTAATAAACCTTTTACTAATAATATTATTGTAGAAGATTCCTTGGTTCCACCCTTGCCTTTGTGTGTCCTCCTCTACAGAGGAGAGTCCTGTGTTTGAAGTGCCGCTGGAGGACTGTCCTCGATTTTGAAGATGTTTTCTGTTTGAAGCAATGTCTAGTCCAAGTCTGTATTAAGGTCAAAGAATCATAAGAAGGGGGAAGCAGGAGTCTTGAAGTTGCCCTCAGCAGTTACACCTGGACAACAGACGGAGCAGGCACATAGGAACCTCGTCATAGGCCAGATCTACACCACGCAGGATATAGCACTATGAAAGCAGCATATGGTCTGTGTCAATGGGCCCCAACAGTTGTCAGCAGTAGTGTGGCTCCTGCCTCTTATATACTGCTTTCATACCACTTTCATAGTGCTGCATCCTGCTTGGTGTAGAACTGGCTCTAGGCTTAGCTGCTGTGTTGAGATGTACTTTATTTCTATTTAAATTCTAATAGTAATAATTTCTAAATGTGCAGGCCTTCATATAAATTAGCATATGCAAATTGTATGCAAAGCTGTGTCCTCTATTTTGGTGATTCATACGTGGCTACCCTACTGGATATAGCCCCAGTTCGGAACTTTATCTGGGCTCAAGTTGTCATACTGAGGCTGGAAAGCTGTGCCTCCTTCTACTATTCGTGTGATGTTACACAGTGCACACACAGGAGGGGAAGAAATCACATCATCTTTCCTTTTCAGAAAGGAAAATTGTGCAGTTTTGGCCCTGCATATACAGACCCTTCTTCAACAGGAACGGAAACTCCACACAAGGCTAGCATCTAAATTGGTCCATAGTTATAGTAGGATCTTTGGTGTGATAGCTGTAATAAATCCACCCTCTTATAATAAATCCACCCTATTTACAGGGATGAAGAACCTGTGGCCCTCCCAACATTGTTGGGCTCCATTTCCCATGAGCCCCATCCAACATGGCCAATAGTCAGGGGAAATGGGAGCTGTAATCCAATAACATCAGGGCCAGATCTACACGTCGTTGCGAAGGCGCTTCCGTGCTCCTTTTTTAAAGACGTACCTAAAAGAAGTGCCTCTTTCTTTACTGTGTGTACTGTGAGCTAGGCAGCGCCGCCTGCAGAAGAATCTCTACCCCATTCAAAGACGCTGCTCTGCTCTAGCCGCTTCCCCCTCGCGTGTTCTTCCCTTCAAATAATCCCCCCTCCCACCCGGCGGCTCTTCTGGCGCGTCCCGGCGGCGGTGGCTCCTCCTGCAAAACACTTTTCTCCCTCGGTGTGTTTGTATTTGCGTTTGCGTGCGCGTGTGCGAGCACACACCGAAGAGAGTCCCAGGGAGATGACACCGCGGGGGAGAACGAGAGGCAGGAGCTGAACTCGTCTGCCGTGCGCACGCAAACGCAAATACAAACACACCGAGGGAGAAAAGTGTTTTGCAGGAGGAGCCGCCGCCGCCGGGACGTGCCAGAAGAGCCGCCGGGTGGGAGGGGGGATTATTTGAAGGGAAGAACACGCGAGGGGGAAGCGGCCAGAGCAGCGTCTTTGAATGGGGTAGAGATTCTTCCGCAGGCGGTGCTGCCTAGCTGACAGTACACACAGTAAAGAAAGAGGCGCTTCTTTTAGGTACGTCTTTAAAAAAAGCGCATGGAAGCGCCTTTGCAACGATGTGTAGATCTGGCCCAGGACAGCTGCTGGTCCCCCATCTCTGGCCTATCAATTTCACCCTATAACATCTTACTGCCCAGTACTAGGAATGAAGAGGAGAGGCTATAGCTCAGTGGTATGTCCAACAGGCATTGCTGCTTTCGTGCTGCTAATGGTGGGGCAGAAGCAATGGTGCTGGCTGCTTCTAGGTCACTGGCAAATGGAGGAGACTTGAGCTTCCTTCTCCTCCTGGTGCCCCTGCCTGGCGTTGTAGCTTCTGCACCACTAATAGCAGTGTGAAAGCAGTGATGCCAATAAGCAGCACGGGGGGTGATTTGACAGTGGTGGGAAGCCTATGAGTCACACAACATGTATTTTTTCAAGCTAAATTTGTCATCAGTGAGCCTCTGTAGCAGCTACCGAGGCTTGCTAAGGACAAATTTAGCTTGTTTTCAAGCTAATGTGTTTTTGCTGCTACCGCTGTGGTAAGAGTATGGCCTGAAAGGCAGCGGCGGGGGGGGGGGGGAATTCCCCCCACCCTGACTGCCCGAAGTTGCTCATCCTGAACTAGCCCATAAAGCCACTTATTTTGGACACCTCATTTCCCTTGAGGATATCTAAGTCTAATTCTTCCAGTGCTCCACCAATGAATTACAGAATTACATGCTTATGCTGAAGAAAACATCACATGTATGTTAGACGATGCCGGGACTAATCCTATATATACGGTCTTCTCTTCTGGCATCACTCAAGCACCACTCGCCCCCCAAAACTCCTAGCCGCCGCTCTCCAAATGACGCTGCAGCATAGTGATCCGGCTTCTATGAAAGTTCATTACTGATCAGAGCAATCAGCTGCCTGCTTCATTTACTTAATTGTGCAATAATGGTTTAAAATTTGCTTTACCTATATCCTATATTGCGAAGTATCCTCAGGGGATAATTGCAGATTAATGAATAAATGGAGCCATTCGTGGGTTTTAGAAGTTCAATTGGGTTGCTTCCACCAGGGTTCCAAATATGACAACGGCAACATCGGCTGCTGAGAAAAGAAGAGCACAAAGTTTATTTTGCCAAGTCTGTTTGCTCACAGACCCTATGGGGGGATCTACACTATCGCTTTTAAAGCGCTTTAAAGCACTTTGAAAACGTTTTGAAACCTGTATATGCAGTGTGTCCTGGGCCCCAACAGTTGTCAAAACTGTTATAAAGTGCTTTAAAGCGCTTTAAAGCAGTAGTGTAGATCCTCCCATAGACAGCATTCAGACCAACCTTTTAGATAAATGTAGCTGCAATGCGAAACTTACCAGGAGTAACAGCACAATCCTAGGCATGCCTACACAGAATCGAAATCCCATTGAAAACGTCACGCCCATTGTCTTGCATCCTCCACAATGCCCTTTTATTGTTCCAGAGTATTGTGTGAGAGAGACAGAAGGAATGGCATCCACCCACTACAAAACTATGGTGGAGAATATTTGGAGAAAATCCTGCAATGCAGCTTTCTGTTTCTAGGGTGCGAGACAAAGGAAAACCTCAGACGTTTTCTGATAAATTTTAACTTAGTGCTAGTTCCAATGGTTTAAGATTGCCAACTCATGGAATATAGAGGGGTACAGAATTATGCATGGTGTGGAGAGGGAAACATTTTTCCTAGTACTGGGCAGTAAGATGTTATAGAGTCAGTGTGGTGTAGTGGCTAAAGTGTGGGACTGGGAGTTGGGAGATCCGGGTTCTAGTCCCCACTCGGCCATGGAAACCTACTGGGTGACTTTGGGCCAGCCACAGACTCTCAGCCCAACCTACCTCACAGGGTTGTTGTTATGAGGACAACATGGAGAGGACGAGGATTATGTACACTGCCTTGGGTTCCTTGGAGGAAAAAAGGCGGGTTATAAATGTAATAAATAATAAACATTTTTCTTGCTGTCTCATGATACTAGAAGCCAGGGTGATACCAAGAAGCTGATTGGTAGGAGATTCAGGACAGATAAATGAAATTATTTATTCACACAGCGCATAGTTAAACTATGGAATTCACCTCAAAATGTAGCCATGGCCACCTATTTGGATGGCTTTATCCAAAGGGGATTGGATAAATTCCTGGAGGAGAAGGCTATCAATGGCTACTAGTCGTGATAGCTATATGCTACCTCTAGTATCAAAGGCAGTAAGCCTACATACACTATTTGCTGGGGAACATGGGTGGGAAGATTCTGTTGCACCTGTGCCCTGCTTATGGGTTTCTCGAGGGTAGGTCATTGGCCACTGTGTGAATAGAGTGCTGGTGTAGATGGACCCTTGGTCAGATCCAGCATGGCTCTTCTTACGTTCTTGACATAGATAGATATACTGTAGATATAGATAGATATAGTACTTGAGTGCAGGTCTACAGTGTGCCTGCAAGTAGAGCCCAACCGTTTTTTATTTCTCTGAGAACAGAACCAAATGATTTACTTCACTAAGCCATACAGTTAAAAAAAAAAAAGTCTAAAGAAGGGGGAGGGGGAATTGCTCTTGTGTTTGCTTTTCTGGAAACTGAGCTCAAAGGAAAATACCTGACCAGGCCGTTCTTTTTTTTCCCCCCATAGTCAATTAGCAACATTACAAGGATTGGGCCTTGAATCGATGCAAGGTCAGGATTGAAGCAGAGTTCAGAGCAAAAAGGTCAGTGACTTTATTTCTATCAAGGGACAATGTGAGGCTTTTGTCATAGAGTGATGCTGGTGGAGGGTCTAAAAGCCTGACAGCAGGCAATTGGATTGAAGCCAGAAACTTGATGGCTGTATCACAAATATAATAATTCTCATTATATAATAATTCATCATCTTCTATGGTAGTGCTGAAAATACGGACAAGACACAAGAGCAAGAAAATGATTTGAGATTAAAGTCACAAGAAGAGACGGGTGGTGGTAGTACAAATCCATCGATTGTTTCATTAAATGGTTATAAAATATTTTATCATTAAAAGAATCCTGTAACGGCGTTTGAAGATGGGTTCTGTCACCCATTTTTATTATGGGCAAGACTTCATGCTGTGACAAGATGCTGCATTGATTTCTGTGACTGCAAATTCACTAATTCTATTCTAAGAAATGACTTTCCATCAGAGTGATGCTCTTTAGGTGACAAATAAAGAAGGTAAATAAAGGCCATGTTTAGCAGTCTTTTCATGCACTGAAACTGGACGAGGAAGACATGTGCATCCCATCCACAAATTCAATTTGTACAGACTGCTACCCACGTAAAATCACAAATTGTAAAATTTTAGAGACATAAGTCTACCATTTCTCGAGTCCACTGGGTTGGGTTTCTCTCTTTGAGTAATGCCTTATATATCATCAATACCAGGCTTCCTCAGCCAGGTGCTCTGCAGTTGTTTTGAGTTTGTGAACTCCCATCAGCCCCAGCAAGCGTGGCCAATGATCAGGAACGCTGGGAGTTGTACTCCAAAACATCTGGATGGTACCAGATTGGGGGAGGCTGCTCTAGAGCAAGGGTCAACAACTGGATCCCCCCTCCCTGCAGCCAAATCTGGCTTTCTGAAGGGGCAGTACCTCCATTTTGCCACTGCCTGGAAAAATTGAGGTCTACTGAGGCCTTAGCTAGACCAGTGTTTATCCTGGGGTGAACCCCAGGATCGTCCCTGTGCGTCCAGATGACGCACAGGGGATCCTGGGATCAGGCAGGGATCAACCCTCCTTGGCCCCGGGATACAGCCCTACCCTTTGGGCCTGCTTTTTCTGTGGTCCCGGGCTCAGCCCAGGACCGCAGAAGGTGTAGCCTGTTGCTGCAGCTTGAGCCAGCTCTGGTCAATTACTCGTGTAGAGCCAGGAGCCGTGCATGGGGCACAGCGCTCCTCAGGAGCACTGCGCCCATTGGGGGAGGGTGATGGGAGAGGGGAAATAAGTTTAATTTTTAAAAAAAGCCTTACCTTTGCACACGAGCATTCGTGTGCTCCATCTTCTTTAAAAATAAAAAATGGCGGGTGCAATGTCTCTCTTCCGGAGGTTGCCGCGCCTTATGTGTAAACGAGGGTGAGATCTCACTTTAATCACAACACAACATCACCCCTACTCCATCCAGGATTATCTGGTAGGTCTAGCTAAGGCCATAGAGTGGCATCTAAGACTGACAAAAGGATGGGCCATTTTAGGAGTTGAGTGGCAACACTGGTGCTCCACCCTTTTGAAAGTGGCCCTCCAGGCCTCCTTCACTAGCACCTCTTCAGCACATCATCATCATCATCATCATCATCATCATAATTTATTTCTTACCCACCTCTCCATTTTGATCAACGCAGGGAACAGCAGTAAGTATAAAATAAATAAAATTCATAGAAATATTTTTAGTTTTAGGCCATTTTGCCGCTGATAATGAGAATGCTCTATATTCCCATACTGATGGGTTGGGAAACACACTGATTTGGATCCACACTTGACAACCTAATATTAAACATTGATTTTCCACTAAGACAAACTATGAACTTATTTAATTAGCCTCGACATATACTGATACCTTGATGTTTTGATATTTGCATTTATTTAACTTGAATTGGCTAATTAACTAAAAGCCAGAAGCTTATTCAATTAAAAACAACTGTAATGATCCAAGGCCTTCCTAAACACTTAGTACATTGTGGTTTTTGTGGGTGTCAATAGATGTCCTCCTAGGTTTGCATATACATGTTTCTGGACAGAATAAGGACTTAACACTCTTCCTAACCTCGGAGAACTTCACCCTATGAGGGACTTGCATTTTGAAAAATAAAAACGAATTATATCCACCCAGAGTGAAATTATGTGACAACAGAAGCTAAGTAACCTCTTGTTGAACTTGTTTATCACCAAGTGAGTCACTGTCTGACTGGGAACATGTTCAGTGTCATGAGTACTATTCAGCAGGGGCCAATACAACAGTGAGCTTGCCAGAAGGAAAGGGAGAACAAAGAAGAAGTCTTGTATTATTTTTATTCTAGGCTCCTATTGTTTCTTAACTTCCTATGCAAACACACACTCCTACTGAAGTCGGAAGCATACTAAATGCATCTTCTGTATCAGTATTGAGTAGCACATCTTAACCAATCAAGTTAGGTCAGACTCAACACTTGGATCTCACTAGGTAAAGTATTCCAAATTCCTCAGTGGGGATGCTTGGAACCTGTTTCCAAAACTTGATCTTTACCCTACTACAGGGCCAGCTCCATGTTTGAGGGAAACTTTGGCAGGATCTACACGACTGCTTTAAAATGGTTTATAACAGTAGAGACAACTGTTGGGACCTAGGGCACATTCCATATACAGTGTTCAAAAAGTTTTCAAAGTATCATTGGTGTAGATCTGGCCTTGGACGAAGTGCTCTTATGACACTGGACACCCTTGGGCATACCTGATATAGAGGCGGCAGCACTCCAAGGGCGATTGGGAACTGCCAGCATAATTTCCCATAATGCCCTGGAGTGCCCAAAATAGTGTTGCTCTAAGGCATTGTAGGAAATTGAAATGGAGGCTCATCAATGTAGCTATCCAGGATGGAGGGCTTTATACCAAGTCCATTTAGTTCAGTGAGTATTGACTAAACTGACTTGCAATGGCTTTCCAGGTTTCAGACAAGATGGAGATACCTGGGACTGAACCTGGCTGGAGATACCTGGGAATGATCTTTGGACCTTTTGCATGCAAATCATGTGCTCTACCCACTGAGCTGCAGCACTTCCCATCTATGTTAAGTGTACCTTGTAAAACTCCTGTCTGATGGTGGTTGGTGTTTTAAGTTGTTGTTGTTGTTGTTGTTATTATTATTATTATTATTATTATTATTATTATTATTATTATTATT
This sequence comes from Elgaria multicarinata webbii, assembly GCF_023053635.1. Taxonomy (NCBI): domain Eukaryota; kingdom Metazoa; phylum Chordata; class Lepidosauria; order Squamata; family Anguidae; genus Elgaria; species Elgaria multicarinata. The sequence continues at coordinate 131,574,843 of NC_086171.1, forward strand.
CTTTCTATCAAAATCTGGAATTTGATCATGAAATTTTAGATCATGAAATTTTAAAGGGAGTAGGTTGTAGGTCTCAGTCAATGTAGGATCAAATAAGGGAGTCAGAATGAACACAGAGGATGCTTTCATGTACAAAATTTGTAAGCTATTCTTAAATATAATGTCAGTCATCTGCCCAATTGAAAACTGAACTAGTAGTATCCTTTCTTTAAAATCTCATTTTAAGGTTGCTGTGTGCATCTCAGAAGTCTGATGAGGGGGGTTATATGACTGATAGTCGTCTGTTTTTTACTGATATCATATATAGAGTCTTCCAAAGTCTTTTAAATCTGATACAAGTCATGCCAACTGAATATCCCGGTGCTTTTCAATATCAATTTCCTGAAATGTTGTGTGCCAGTAGACAATTTCCTATTACGAGTGATGCAAATTAAGCATTCTGATACCCAACCACATTACTTCTATTAGTAATTTCTTTTATGACTGTTTGAAATCCTCAACGCAAAAACCTGCAACAAACTTTGTTATCATGATCCACTTGATGCTTCAAATGTAGGGGTGATCCAAAAATACTCACTGTTTTTTGCTGACCTATTCGAGCATTAAAAAAAAGAAAAGAAATACTACTCTTTCTCGAAGTTTTTGGTGATTGCTTGGAAGGTGTCCAGCAGCACTGCCCTCATTCTGAATTGATTGAATTTGCTCTCTCTACATGGTCCATGATTGGGGGAGGATCATCCATATGATCAATGAATATGGAAAGCTTTCCCTCATTTTTAATTGACTTTGTTTGCCCTTCCTGATTCTATTGTGTAGTCAAATCTGATTGGCCATATACCACTGAGACATCATCCTATTCATTATGTGATCCCGGTTTGGCTGAGATTACCCATGTGACTAAGCCAGGAAGAAGTCGTAATTCAAAGGAAAATGTGGTGCCAAGCATAGGGTAGACAATGCCAATTGGGAGGGGGAGTAAAAACCCTCATAATTAAGAGTGTATTGATGAGCTTTAGACAGAGGACTCCAAGACTGGAGACCTCCCCCCTTTCAAAGCTCTGCAGGAAAAGTGAGGCAACGCAGGTGGAACAATGGAGGTTTTCACCTCTTGTTCCACCTGAAAAATCAGTTTCATCTGTCTGGGTCTAGCAGCTCATCTAGCTGACTTACTTTGCTGTAGGCAGGTCATCTGAGCCTTTTGGATCTAGTGGATCCAAGACTCTTCTCTCGCCATCCCTGTCCATCATGTTACCATTCCTCCCTCCATCCCTCCTCCCTGACCCTCTTCCAAGTTGCAGCAGCAACCTCAGAAAATGAGCATCTGTGGAGCTTTCCATGGTGACTGGGAGGAGAAATTTGCACTCATATTTCTCATCAAGCTTATTGCTGTGTCTATGGTCTCAGGCTGGGGGGTTGGGGGAACCACACCCACCTATGGTCCTTGGGACTCCCTTCCAGGGATCATAGGATTTCTCTGCCTAGATATTTAGAAAGCATCTGCCATCCTTAAAGTAGTATTTTGAATCCAAAAAATTAAAATGAGAAAACATTCAGCACACCCATGTTGATTTTTTAAATTTACTTTATGACTTGCCTATGGTAGAGCCAATGGAACAAGAGCTGCTATTTTTCTGTTCCAGAAAAACCATTGATACGGTGTTCCTCTTCCACAACATACTAGATGCTGCCATTCACTGGGCTCAGCCAAGCTTGACCCATATGGATATTTTTTCCACACAGGACACCATTTTTGTGAACCAGTACCCATATAGCTTTGGATGATTTTAATCATGCCAATGAAACTATCTAGCCAACATATACAATAGTTGCTCCCTAGAAACAGCTTGTCCATGCAGAAAAACAACTTCAGTCTTTTCTTTCTCAGTGGCAACCAGAATGTCAGTCTCATGTGTGAAGTGGCCCTTGAATTTATAAGCATGTGAACTCTGCCGCTAAGATCATCTTCCTGGCCCGCCGCTCTGACCATGTCACTCCACTTCTGAAATCTCTTCATTGGCTTCCAATTCACTCCAGAATCCAATATAAACTTCTCCTGCTGACCTTCAAGGCTCTTCACGGTCTAGCTCCTCCCTATCTCTCCTCTCTCATCTCACACTATCGCCCCGCTCGGGCTCTCCGCTCCTCTGATGCCATGCTTCTCGCCTGCCCAAGGACCTCCACTTCCCTTACTCGGCTTCGTCCTTTTTCTTCTGCTGCCCCTTACGCCTGGAACGCTCTTCCAGAACACTTGAGAACTACAAACTCAATCACTGCTTTTAAAACTCAGCTAAAAACTTTTCTTTTCCCTATAGCCTTCAAATATTGAGTTTGTTCTGACTCTATACTATCAGCTTTACCCTACCCGGTGCCTGTTTACACTTCCCTGTGCCTGTTTGCATTCTCCTTCCCTCTTTATTGTTAACTACAACTTATTAGATTGTAAGCCTATGCGGCAGGGTCTTGCTATGTACTGTGTTATCTGTACAGCACCATGTACATTGATGGTGCTATATAAATAAATAAATAATAATAATAATAATAATAATAATAAATGTTGTTTTTTAAAAATGTACTGTGTGCCCTTTATCATGTAAATGTATAGTGGTATTTCCCACAACAGTCCTCTAGCAGCCCTATTTCCTTGTAATGTTCCAAGGTTTTAGTAAGAAGTTCAGATATAGGGTGGCCATGTGTACCCTTTTACAGAAGACTATTTGAAGGGCTGGTAGAGGACTGTCCTGTATTTGAAAGTGTCCTTTATTTGAAGGGCTTGTTCTGTCCAATTCCAGTGTAAATATAAAACATCGTAAGAACTGTTGCTCATCAACAGTTAGCATCTAAACAGGCAGGCAACCAGGTCACGCGGTCAAAGTTGTTCGCACTATGGTAAGATGTACTATGTTTTTATAAAAATTATAATAATTATTTCTACATTTGCATATGCAAATTTTATTTTTTTTATTTATTTATATTGCATTTTTATACCGCCCAATAGCTGAAGCTTCCTGGGCGGTTCACAAAAACTAAAACCATTCAAAGTATAAAACAAACAGTATAAAAGAATGATATAAAATACACATTAAAAACTGATTAAAAACATACCATACATGATTAAAACATCCTAAAAACATTCTGAAATCAAATTGGCACCCCTTCTGTCATGCATTTTTTTCTTTTTTGGAGATTCATAACCGGCTATCTCATTTAAATAGCCTATCTATTACATGTATGCTTTCCATCAGGATGGATAGATAGATAGATAGATAGATAGATAGATAGTAGGGATGTGCTCCGCTCCGATTAGGAGCGTAGAAGCAGTAGCGGATTGGCCTGCTCCGCCTTACCCAGAGGCGGAGTAGGAGCGGACCGCGGACCCCCTAGAAGCAAGGCGAAGAGAAGCGACCATTTTTCGGAGCTCCGAGTTCAGTCGGAGCGCTCCGGTCGCCATCTTGAAAACATTTCGCCATAGGATTGCATTGCGGCAAATAATCGCGCATAACTACGTTGTTTTTGAAGCTATCGTTCTGGAAATTCTTGTGCACAGAGAGTCGTGGATGGGGGTCATTTTGAGACCACTCTCACCTCTCTGCGTGCTGTGGTTCACGTGCAATATTTTTTTAAAAATCGGGTCAACCGCGGGGCTCAAACTGCGTTTCGGCTTTTCGCCCATAGGATTGCATTGAGGGAAAGAATCGGGGATAACTGGGGGGGGGTTTAAGCTATCGTTCTGAAAATTCTTGTGCACAGAGAGTCGTGGATGGGGGTCATTTTGAGACCACTCTCAACTTTCTGCATCGTACGGGTCGCGGGCTAGAAGTTTTTTAAAAATAGGGTCAACCGCGGGGCTCCGTTTCGGCTTTTCGCCCATAGGATTGCATTGAGGGAAAGAATCGGGGATAACTGGGGGGGGGTTTAAGCTATCGTTCTGAAAATTCTTGTGCACAGAGAGTCGTGGATGGGGGTCATTTTGAGACCACTCTCAACTTTCTGCGTGCTGTGGTTCACGTGCAATATTTTTTTAAAAATCGGGGTTTGGGTTTTTTTTTTTTATTATTATTATTTTTTTGGAAGCGATGACAGGCACATTCAACTCCCAATCCTGATGAGAATTCATCTCCTCAGAAAGCATCCTCCTCCAATCCCAGCGTTGGAGGGGGGACTAAGGCAGACCCACCCTGAGAACTTTCTGTTTTGTGTCTCTTTGTGGGTTGGCGTTCGTGGAGGGAACACTTACTTAGCTAGTGCTCCTGCTTTGGAGATAGATTAATTTAATATAGGTTTAGTTTGGCGCGTGTGTGTGTTTGTTTGCTTCTTTCTGACTTGTAGCTTAGTTTGCCCTGTGTTTTCCCCTTACTTTGATTTAATATAAACTTTATTTTTGAATTTTGGAGTGTGTGGTTGGGTTGGTTGCCCCCCCCTTCCCTGTATTAAAGCCTGACTGTTCTGCTTTTGTGAAAGCTTTCTTTTGAAAGCATACACACACTTTTTGTCCCATTTCCCTACATTTATATTCTTAAACATATTTTATTATATTCTTTCACATAGTCCATTAGTATATATTCTCATACATATTATATTAGTATTCATATTTTGTTCTTCTTATAGTAGTGGTTGGTTCTTTTTCCCCCTCCCCTCTCTTAAATCCTGATTGTGTTTCCTTCTATCTTCTATATACCAAATATACCAAAAAAATTGGATTCTCTTTTTCTTCTCTGTGTAACTTCGACGGAGTGGGCTGCTTTTGTCAAGTTCAACAGGCAGCCACAGATTGAGCATTTTGGGGAAAGCATACGCACACCATTTCCCTATTCTTAAACATATTATTATTATATTCTTTGACATAGTCTTAGTAGTCTATTAGTATACATTCTCATACATATTAGTAGTAGTATTCATATTTTGTTCTTCTTATAGTAGTGGTTGTCCCATTTCTTGTCCCATTTCCCTACATTTATTAGTAATATTCTAAAACATATTATTATATTCTTGTAGATATTCTTAGTAGTATATTCTCATACATATTAGTAGTAGTATATTTTATTGTTCTTGTCCCATTTCCCTACATTTAAACATATTATATTCTTCTTATACATATTCTTAGTAGTACCTTATACATAGTATTAGTAGTATTAATATTTTGTTAGTCATCATGAAAAGAGAAAGCAGGCGTGCTGAAAGCAGCAAGGCTCAGTCTGCCAGCAGGGCTTCCTCTCCTCCTGTGAAACTCAAACGGGCAACTCCTTGGCTGACTGCTCCAAAACAGAAGCAGGACAAGCAGCAGGCAGAGCCACTCTCTTCTGCAACTTGTGCCCGGCGTTCTCTTTTTGAGGGTGGGAATGGGAAAAGTGCCCGTTTGCAAGAGGCACGTGGCAGCAGTGCCATTAGAGGAGGAGGAGTATCCCCAACTCCTTCATTCTCCTTTCAGCCCACGAGCCCGCTGATGGACCTAGACGAGGTCCTCAGCACAGTGGAGGGGGGGGAGGAGGAGGAGGCGGTGGGCCTCCAGGATGTGGGGGCTGAGGAGGAGCAGCAGCAGGCCGAGGCTCTCTCCCCAGTCTCATCCCACACCCCTGTTTCTGTGGCAACACCAGAGAGCTCAGGCGGGCAATTGGTGGTGTCACCACAGAAACGAAAGACAAGCATCGTGTGGGACCACTTTGAGTTGGGAGCGGATCCCCGCTTTGCTGTCTGTCGCCACTGCAAACTCAGCCTAAGCAGGGGTTCATCGACAGGGCATTATGGAACCAGCAGCATGAAGATGCATCTTCATAGGCAGCACCAGGCGATCTTGCTGGGGAAAGAGGCGGGCAAGGCGACTGGTTCCAGGGGAAAGCCGAAGGCTGCTGCTGGCACTGCCACTCTAAGCTCTCCATCTCCCATCCCCACAAGGGTTAGGCAGGCAACCCTGCAGGACATGGGGTGGGGGAAGTATTGACCCACAAGATGGCGTTTTCCAATGCCCACCCAGGGTGCTACTGTGTTGGGGCATCTGCCGGGACTGACTCCTCCCCAATACTAGATCTATGACATGTCACTCTGCCTGCCCCTCTGCTAGCCTGTCCTCCTCGGTGACCGACTCGCTGGGATGGTTTGCGTTTGCAATGCGTGACTAACTGCAATGCTGGCTTAGAAACCAGCCATCACTTCCTTGTGCCCCCAGAAATGCCCGCAGCCTGCCTGCCTGCCTGCCCGCCTCCCCCGGGGTGCTGCTGTGGTGGGGCATCTGCCAGGACTGACTCCTCGCCTACTCTGCCTGCCTCTCTGCCCGCCTGGTGCCTGGTTTGCTCCCAATCGTCCTCCTCTGTGCCCCTCAAGGCGTAACTGCTGGCTTAGAAAGAAACAACCAGCCATCTTTGCCTCACTTTGCGCCCACTTATGGGTTGGTTTGCTATGCGTTAGTGCTCAAGCCATCCTTGCGGCACTACAATGCATGCTGCCTGCCTGCTTTCCATTGATGGTGCTATATAAATAAATAATAATAATAATAATAATTCTCCCCTTCCCGCCTTGCAGCGATGGTGTATGTGTCTTGCTTTGACTCAGGGGAGAAGTCCTTCCTGCGCTCACTTAGACTTTATCAAATTCAATAATCCCTTTTTCAAATGTGCCAGAAGATTTAGGGTTATCTCGTGGCATGTTGGGATTGCCTTGGAACTGGCCCCATTGAGCTGTCTGCAATTGCAACTTTAAATCCCTGACATACTGGAGTGTTCAAATTTCAAAAGTTCCCCTAACATCAGGGGATGATGGGATTGCCTTGAAACTTGGTGTCCATGGGGACACATGGGTAAGCTGTCATGGGACCAAAGGATAGGTTTCTAACGTGCAAATTGACGTAGTTGTAGAATGGGACAATTTGGGGTGAGTTAAGCCATGCCAAAAATCAGGGGATGATGGGATTTGCTTGCAACTTGGCGTGCATGTGGACACATGGATAAGCTCTCCTGGTGCCGAGTTTGAGGTTTCTAACATGCAAATTGACGGAGCTATCCCAAGGGGTGTGAATGGGGTGCCCGATTTTCATAAATTCCCCAAAAATCAGGGGATGATGGGATTGCCTTGAAACTTGGCGTGCATGTGGACACGTGGATAAGCTATCATGGTGCTGAGTTTGAGGTTTCTAACGTGCAAATTGACGTAGTTGTAGAATGGGACAATTTGGGGTGAGTTAAGCCATGCCAAAAATCAGGGGATGATGGGATTTGCTTGCAACTTGGCGTGCATGTGGACACATGGATAAGCTCTCCTGGTGCCGAGTTTGAGGTTTCTAACATGCAAATTGACGGAGCTATCCCAAGGGGTGTGAATGGGGTGCCCGATTTTCATAAATTCCCCAAAAATCAGGGGATGATGGGATTGCCTTGAAACTTGGCGTGCATGTGGACACGTGGATAAGCTATCATGGTGCTGAGTTTGAGGTTTCTAACGTGCAAATTGACGGAGCTATCTAAAGGGGTGTGAATTAGGGTTATGGGAGGTGCGTTAGAGGGTAGAGCCGCGCCAAAAATCAGGGGATGATGGGATTTGCTTGCAACTTGGCGTGCATGTGGACACATGGATAAGCTGCCCTGGTGCCGAGTTTGAGGTTTGTAACATGCAAATTGACGGAGCTATCCCAAGGGGTGTGAATGGGGTGCCCGATTTTCAAAAATTCGCCAAAAATCAGGGGATGATGGGATTGCCTTGAAACTTGGCGTGTGTGTGTATACGCCCATGAGGTGTCATGGTGCCAAACGTGAGGTTTCTAACTTCAACGGAAAAAAAGTTGTTTACTTTTTTAGCTTTCAATGCAAGCCTATGGGGGGGCAAAAACGGAGCTCCGGATCCGATCCGGAGCTCCGAGCGGAGCGGAGCGGAAGTGGGCGGAGCGGGGGCGGGGCGGAGCGACCCGCTCCGAAAAATGGCGGATCTGCAAGTGAAGCGGAGCGGGGGGTCCGTGCACACCCCTAATAGATAGATATGATAGATAGATATGAAACTGGGTTGGCTGTGGTCTTGTTCTTACAATAAACAAATGGGAAATAGAGATGATTAGGTTTGTCCCTTGATTTGTCTGAGAGTATGTGCAATTGGAGATAACGGAGTGGCAGTAATAGCTGCTGAAATCCAAACATTGTCAACCAGAGGAAGTGTTAATTGTGAAAGTCCCTCAGCATGATGTCAGTCCCAGGTGGGGGGGATGTTTATTAAAGGATAAAATTGATTGCGGTTCACACAATTGCTTCACTGATGAATGTAAGGCTGAAGTGGTGAATAAGCAAGTCCTGATTTTCTAAGAGTTACAAGTCTTAGAAAACCCTAGAATGCTGCTGCTGCTTCTTTTTTTTCTTTTTTTAAGAAATTATTATTAGCAGGTCATATATTTTATCATTACTATCCTGCAAGATGACATTTGCTTTGAATGAATATTTAAATGGTGGGATTTAAAAAAGATCTGACTGATATTTCTTCTGTGTTTGTTTATAATTTTAAATGTAATCTCTATTATTTAAATGTGCATAGCAGAAACATACTGCCATTTTTGAAAAAAATGTTTTGAGCCAGGTTCTGGCAGGGGGAACTGGTCCCATTACTCAATCCCAGCTTGTCTTGGAATGAAACATCCTAGAGACCGCTTTACCTTTCCTGCGCTATTTAGGTCCAGCCTCCCAGCAACCCCTGTATAAAATAAGAGCCTGCTGGCAGGCTGGTCAGGAGCTGCTGTCTAAAGCTCTTTGACTCGGCTTTAGACTGCTTATACAATAATGCAATAAAAAAAATTGGCCCATCAAACACAGAATGGTATAATCTGACTGAGAGCAGCTCATTGTAGGCCCTTTTCAGCCATCCTACCTGAGATTCCTTTAACTGGAGATGTTGAAGACTGAATCTTTTACATGCAAGATATGTGCTTTCCTACTGAACTATGGCCCTTCTCCTGGCAACAGAAAACGTCTATATACAGGCATCATTCATAACCAATACTATGCTGGTATTTTGTACTCCAACACATGTACCTGAATATAAATGTATCAAAACACATTTAGCTTTACTGAGAAATAAATTTCCATTTCATTGATTCCATAGTGCTCTTTTAATAATGATTGCACACTAACAAAATGTTATCAAATGTTGGATTACGTTTGATTCATAACCCCAGTGTCTTCAAACCCTCCCTCATGAAGTTCGGGAAGCAGAAAATATAACATCCTTTAAACACCTGAAAACAAACCTTTTCGCACAGGCTTTTCCCTGGACTGTAATTTGTCCGATTTTATATTGCATTTTAAAACTTACGTTTTAAATTTATTGTATATTTATTGTAATTTATGGTTTTAATTGTACACTGCCCAGAGAGCCACAGCTATTGGGCAGTATAAAAATGTAATAAATAAAAATAAGGAGAATGGACCCTTCTCAAACCATTTCCCCCTTGGAATGCATATTTTTAAGAACAAGACGTATGCAAAATGAAGAACAACCTTCATCTTCTGTGTGACGGGGGATGGGTGTTTCTAGCTGAATTTTCCCTAAATGTGCACCTCTTTTCTCAGACAGCACTTCCTTTTGGACCAAGATTAAATTCCACAAGAAATTTGAAATGTCTATCTATGTAGAACTCCTGAGATATATCGTCCAACATGGCTGCTACACAGTGGAACCCATTTTGTGGTCACTTCCAATTGCACTCCACCGCAATTGGCAAAGGACTCCAGATTCTACGTTCCGCAAGAGCTGGCACCCCTCCAAACCTTGTTTAAGACTGTTTTTTTTTGGGGGGGGGGGTGGAGGCTGGGAGAGCAAAGAACTAAAGAAGCAACTTCCAGTTTCGAGAAGGTACATCTCATTCCCTTCATGCCTGGCTGAAAACCATGCCACTAAAATAGTTGGCAACAACTGGCTGATTTAAGTTGAGAACTGCACTAACATCAAAGTCCCTTGCTGTGTTTGATGGGAGTGGGGTGGGGGTGGGGAGTAGGAAGCACTAAATAAAATATGGATAAGCTGTCAATCAAAGCTAGTTTTTGTAGTGTAGGCTATGGTAATGTGAATCATATTGCTTTTTTATTTTTAAACAACTACATCTGGTAGCTTGGCAGCAGAGGTTTTTACAAAGACAAGCGCCTTCAAACTCTCTTCATAGCAAGACTGGAAATCCTGCCAGGTTAAAAAAAAAATGTTATTGAAAACCTTTCTCCCCTCATAGGCCCATTTTGACAGGAAATCTTTGAGAGGCAGTAGCAATGAAGTGCCCAGAGATTTCATCTGTCTTCTTTTGCTTCAGGAAATGCTGAGCACAGGCTCTCCTATTAGGCAAAATACACAAAGTACCAAATCCCCTTAACAATAATCTTTGTCTGCTCTTCAACTGACAGGTCCCTACATCCTAGTCTGTCAAACAGGGCCTGTAACTGAGACGCATGTTACTGGGACCAGTGTGAAAGTTTTTGACAGGACTTTGGGGGGAAAGTGTTGTCAAGTGTTTATAAGTTATCTTTCTGGAGCTATCCATTTTACGTGGACTAATCAGAATAAGATCTATGATGTCAGAAGATGTTACTTTGCAGGATGCTTTTCCTTTTGTCCTGCTGACATTCAGTTCCACTTTGCAAGTCCTGTCTATCATTCCCTGTAACTGGCTGAAACTTGGCGATTGTTAGCCATTGCATAATAATATCCACTAGTACCAATTCCCCCCCTTTTTTTGTTTGTTTTGTTGTACTGTGTTTTGTTTTCTGACAGGTGCCAAATCTAAAATTTAAATATTTTTTCCCTCAGAATGAAAATGACAGCTTGCAATAATTCTGCAGGTGTCGAAGCAGATGTGGTTCCCAAAATAATTAGACAAAATATGTACAGATTGCAGGAAATATGAAAAAAAAATGACACTGAAATTTCATGAGTCAACATTCTTTGTAGCTTCTCCATTTGGAATTGTTTTATTGTTTCTTTGAGTAGTAAGAAGTGGCTGTTTAAAAGCTGAGTGAGATCTCACAGTCTCATATATACTTACAGGATTTTCAGTTGAGGTGAATTTTCAAAAAGCCAGGACAAACTGATACATGTAAGAAAATGTAATGCTTTGTCTCAGTTCAGGTTTTCAAAGCCTTTCAGAGATGAAAGAAAGCATTTTTAAAAAGGTAATCAATGAATGGCTTCTTTTCAGTAAGTAAGAATTATTAATATATATATATATACACATACACACACACACACACACACACACACACACACACACACACACACACACACACACAGAAGTAAACTTCATGGTGTTTCCACCCATTACATCCTAAACAAGGTTTAGGTTTGCATCCTAAACATGATTTGCAGTGCTCCTGGAGTACTCAAAAGCTTGCACAATATTTTGTGGCACCTTGGTTGGTCATAATAAAACTATTTCTCAACTGTGAAAATTAAGATTTCGAGTGTCTGCTCAAAATTAAGTTGAATTCATTAGGATGTACTCTGAGGTTAGTGTTTATAGCCTAAACCACTTTTGGATCGAGGCAGGGAATAACAATAAGTATAAAATACATAAAACTGAATTAAAAACATAGTATACATTATTAAAACATCCTAAAAACATCCTAAAATTCCACTGGATAGGCCTGCTGGAATAGAACAGTCTTTATAGCTTTCTTAAATGCTAAAAGACTGTTAAGTTGATAGCGATGAAAGGAGCTCCATAGAAAACACTGTTGCTGCTGCCTTCGATGTGACTTGCTGGGATCCCATCTGGGACTTTTGAGTACCTTGAGAGGGTGGGAAGGAAATTATGGCTTAGAACAGTAGCCATGGGGGAATTCAAACTCTGAAGGCACATTTCACTTCCATCCCCTCCCCTGCTTCCGCAATTTACTCATATGCCTCTAAGATAGAACATCTTCAAATTCTGATGGCTTAGGTCCAAAGGAGCAACAAACAGAAGCACAGTTCTGAAAGTCCTTCTAAATCTCCCAATTCTGTACACGTGCTGCCCAGGCAACTGATGGAGTTCATCATTCCATTTCTACAAGGTTAGATTATTATTTTTCCCCCTCAGGGAAAGAGAGAACTCACAGGAAAGGAGAAGGAGATTTAAAAAAAAAAAAAAAAAGTTCAGTTTGAACATCATCAATGTTTTTTAAGTGTTTAACTTGAACACTTGAGCTGGGGAATAGATCCTCTTCACCCACCCTACTAATGTCCACTTTCTCAAGTTCACTTTAGATGCTCAAAAGGAAAATGGGACTATGAAACTGATCCCCCAGAATGGTTGAACTGCAGTATGGTGTGTCTGTTCATCTATCTATAGCCAAGTTGCTAGAGATACTTCATTCCAAAATATCTTAGAGCTTTCAGAAGAGCCCTTTTTAAGCAAATGCACTTCACTGTCAACTGATTAAAGATGGCATCTATTGACGTTCTCTTGCTACCTAGTGTTTTGTTGTGGGCTTGAGGTTGGAGCGGGGGCAGGGGAAAGAGAAAGATTTCTAGGGCCTTCCTCTCACTCAGCTGCTTTGATCCCTTCCTGTTTTTCTTCTAGACTCTAAGATCTATTAATTCCTTTTGTGAATTCTCGTATCTGTTCCCTCTCCCATCACTTTACCTCCCCTCTCCTTCTGGCTCACTTTCTCATATGATTGCTTAATGCCTGACAAGAACCGCATTATTCTATCAAGAAGATTATGTCTGCTTTTCCATTTATAAAACTTGATTTATCCATAGAGAAATGGAATACTGGCTCAAGTTTGGCGTAGAATGCATCAGCATGTTCTGAAGTGTTAAATACTTATTCAAAAGTACCTTCAAACGCACACAAACACAAAAACATCAGGCAGAGATGTACAGTCAGTTTTCAGGGCCAAACATCTCCCTGAAGCACAGAACAAAGAGTGGCAAGCTTTCCTTCAGGTGGGTTCCATCACCCACAAAGAAAAAACCACACACACCAGACTATATGTGAGAAATACTCATTATCAGTGCATCATTCCGGAGTAGAACTTTCTTGGGGCACAACTATATGCAATGGGGAAGAGTGCTTTTCCTACTTCTGCATTTCATTCTATTCTCAAGTACTTTATGTGTGTTAATGTTCTGCCACTTGACAAGTGAAACATGTAACCCATGCCAAAAACAAACACAACTGCTGTCTCTGAATCTGACTCCATGTATAATAGACATTTTATTTTGCCTGAAAGAGCTGGCTTCTCAGGAAACTGCCTGCAGCAAAGTTCCGGCATCTTTCTTACTTCTGTTTCCAAGCCTTTTTTTAAAAAAAAATGACTAAAAAAATGTGTGAAAAGCTGGACTTTAGAACAGAGATTTTGAGTTGGGCAATGTAACTAAGAGACACACTGAAGTGGGAGGAAAAAAGGATGGGGAAATGTTTGCTGGGAAATCTATCTTAGCACTATGACTTCAAAAACTAATCTAAATTCATGAATTCAGTTTTTCCCCTATTATTAATCATGGTGTGCTATAGATAATCTGTAGTATATACACTGTAGATAATCTGTAGTATATACACTGGCTAAAGTAAAGGAATTCAGCATCAAACAAATCATGTTTGCCTTGGGTGATATGTTTCTGCAGTTTAAGAAGAATGCAAATCCATCTTAAGGCGCTCCTGGTTTTGTGGTATCTTGACTCTTCTTTACCTTTAGCCCACCATTCTTTGTAGTGTTTCTGAACAAGGTATCATAAATATGTTATCACTGCTGTTTAGAATGTCATTATCTTGCAACATTGCATAATCTTGATTTATGATAAGGTGGCTAGACAGCTAGGATCTGGATGTGGGAAATCCAGATTCAAATTCCCACTGTAGGCTGCTTTGGTACAGATGGAGCAGATGCAAAAGGAAGAGTAAGGCCCCAATCCTATGCATGTTTAGACATTAAAAAGTCCTGTAACTCCCAGCATTCCCCAGCCAGCATGGCGATGCTGAGAGTTGTAGGAATTTTTTTCTGTCTAAACATGCATACAAGAAAGGAAGATGTGTGCTCTGTGCACATTTGGGAAAATGCATATCCCCAATTTGTGTGAGACTAGGGATGCTTGAGGAGTTTGATCTGTATTCCAATATGAACTGACCAGATCCACACTTACCAGACTACTATGTAGATTGGAACATAGTTATCCACCAGCTTTCACACTTCTGATACATTTCTCATTTAGAAATGTGTATTTTTGTTGGCAAAAATAGCTGAATAAAGCAGACTAAATCCAAAAAGTGGAAGGTTTAGCAAATGTGATTTAGTCCTAAACAGAGAGTCCCCTGGTTAAGCAGCCAGAAGGAAAAAATAGCAGATAAAATCTGCCCAGGCTTCCAATTAGCAGTGTGCTGGATTTTATAATCTATTTATTTTTGGCTGTTCATTGGGGGAAGTTTACAATGCTGGTTTGAAAAATGTATACTGTAGAAAAATACGAAATTAAAAAATGCACATTTTGGGGAAATTGCCCATATTCATGCTTTAGTCAATAGGAGAAAAGTACACATTTGGGTACACACTTAAAAAAAGAGTATTCCAAATATGCACCTTTCTTGTTTGAACAACAACCAAAGCTTCAGGAATGGAAATGAAGCAGACTGAGCTTCAAGGTGGAACTTGGACAACCTTGATGAGTATGAACTTTGCTGATTCTCCCATCTCTAGCTCCAAACTGCCACAAATGCAGACAGGTTCCAAATCTATTAAGGATGATATAATCGGAAAAACTTGACACATCAGGTTTAAAAAATAAATTTTTACAGTGGTGCGTTGCTAGGCTGTCTGCATATAAGCATGGAGTGGGGGAGACTTTATTGAACAGGTGGAACAATTGAGAGGAACTAAAAAATGTGTGTGTCCCAGAGGAGGAGGCCATGAAAGATCAATATCCTCTTATGGTTCAACATGTTCTGAATGTGGCCCTGGATGACAAATTGCAAGTCAAGGGTCATTGCATCCAAGATACACAGCTGTCATTTCTAGAGTGCATAGAGTACACTTCTAGACAGGAAAACTATGTGTACACTGCACAGCGGGGCAAATGCATCTGAAGAGCTGGTGAGTGTGATGGCTATGTGTGTGGGCTGTGAGCCAAGAAATCTCAGTTCAGCCATGAATTCAGCAAGACATCTTAGGTGTGCCTCAGCAGCCAGCCCCAACCTCCCTCCCTCCCATTTGCAACATGAGGACAAGAAATCACAAAAATATCTATGGAGTACTAAGATAAAGTATGCAAAGAACACTCTTCAGTTCCCCATCTGCAAAGGGTGGATAATGGTACCAACTGTTTTTACAGGATTGTTCTTTGACTTAACAAGGTAAAGTATCTCAATTGCTTTGAGCCTAGTAAAGAGCAATCACTTTTCATGTTGGTGAGAACTGGTGGAGCTGCAGTTAGAGCTGGATTCCTATTGCATGCTCATGCATGTCTACTCCAAAGCAAGTTCCATTGAATTCAGTTGGACATACTCTCAGGTAAACAAGTATAGGATCGCAGCCTTATTGTGCCATTTTGAACTGTTTTGTTTATTTCTATTGTCATCATTTTGAATCAGAACAAGAACTTCCCTTGTCAAGAGCTGTGATGCACATGTCATTCTCCTAAACAGAAACAGAATCTGTAGGAAAAACTGCATTGTGGCAAAGTAGCCCTGAGTGTTCATATAACTCCACATGAAGGAGTAGTAATTCCCCAACTTTCATAAATTTTCTCAGTGTGTCTGTGTTGCAAACGCCTAGTTTGGGCACACATGCGGTGCACACACATTAATAAATCAGATATGTAAATCACTTGCTAACTTAATGTTTCATGCAGTGTGAATCTCACTCAACAGCTTAGCACAGTGGTGCTTGCTTTCATGATGAGCAAAATGTGCCAAATAAGAAGCCTGTGCAGTGACAAGGAGCCTGCTCCCCAGGGTTAGAGTTTACGCATCTCTCTAGTAATCCAAGGGAATGCAGACAATGCAGTGTCAGGAACAGCAGCTTGAGTGATGGCAGTGTACAACTCAGGACAAATCTGACTGAGCACAGGTGGGAGAGTCCATATGAAGGCCTGCTTTGTGGGAGTGAAGGCCACACAAAGCAGCACTTCTCTGCCCCATGGCATCTGTGTGGCATGGTCCATCAGAGCTTTTCTGTATGGTTAACTGGTCTTAATTGAGATCAAATTGAGCCTATGGTAGCCTGCTGTGACATGTTAGTTGAACTTTATTTGTAGATAAAATTCAAGTTGGTTATGCTCTCCAGATTAATCTTCATGCATTCCTAGGGAATCCCACCAGTCTCACTTTCCAAAAAAAGGCAAGGATGTTTTTTGTTTCAGAAAGCATTAGGAGGATTGTTAGGGTAGTTTTGCCCAGGTGAATAATACCTGTTGATGCTGCTTTGTGCTCAGTGGTTTTATTAATTAGTTTTAATATAGTTGCATGCTACTTAGAGATGTTGGAGAAATCTGCAACAGATTCAAATGACCTTGAATTTCTCTGAATATGACCTTTGGGTTCCACAGTGGACTGGGATTTTCCAAGTCTTGTGGATTTTGTGGACTTGCAGACTCATTTTTCATTGGAGTGGAGGGGGGAATTGCACTAATTTCCATTAGTCTTCATCCACATTAACTAATGTGGGTTTGCACATTTGCACAAGTGTGCATTAGTGCTAATGCAAATTAACACAAATTCTGATATAAAAAAAAATCTGATTCCATCTAGAAGTGGATGATGGATCAAAAGGTGCCTGACAATGAGTGTCATCAGACGAGCATATTATTGCACGCGCATTACTGGGCACTCATGGATATTCATAGGTCCTATTCACAATGTGGTCTGCCTCCTGTGCATTTCCCGCCCCTTCTAGCCTTCTTCCCTTGACAGAAAAAGACCCCGTTAAGTCCGATTTATTTTTAAAGATGGAACTTTCCATGATCTCCTGCTTTGTGCAGAAGTAGCAGCATGATAAAAATGATCCGCTGAATGGATCATGTGGATGTTGTTTATTTCCTCTTTCTTCTCCCTGAGAAAGAGGAAGTATTGAGCAACAAAAGCGAGGGTGGAGAAGCGATGGTAGGGAACCGTGATTCCCTCTCCCCCGCCTGATGGAGCTCAATGAATGAAACACAGAATCGATGAAAATCCAAACCTTTCTAATGTTATAATGTTTACAGTGCAATCCTATACCCTGCTGAAGGAGACTCGTCAGCTTGACAGTCTACTAGCATTCAAGAAAGCTATCAAGACTGATCTCTTCCAGCAGGCCTATCCAGTGGAATTTTAGGATGCTTTTAGGATGTTTTTTAACAGTGTATTCTATGTTTTTAATCAGTATTTTATGTATTTTATGCTTACTGTTGCTCCCTGCCTCAGTCCAATTGGAGAGGTGGGTAAGAAATATATTATTATTATTATTATTATTATTATTATTATTATTATTATATCAGAAGTAAGTTCCATTGAATTGAATAGGATTTACTCCCAAGTAAACAAGTATAGGATTACAGCCTTTTTAAGGTCTTGAATTGAAGAGCTTTGGCTATTGGGCGGTATAGAAATGCAATAAATAAATAAATAAATTGTTGGTTTCTAGTGTCACCATTTTGAAAGGTGTTCTGAAGGTTATTTACTATGGGGCAGGATCTAGATACGGCTAGATGAATGAAATACGGTAACAGAAGAAATCTCTGCAAGGAACAGAGAGACAGAGAGCTACAACTTGCTCCTAGGGTTGTCGCAGCTGCCCAACTGGATCCAGGAGTCCGATGGACTCCCTGTGTCCACCCCCCCCAAGTTCACAATTCTAGTGAACTTGAACATCACCCATTTCCCCATCCTGAATTCAGAGGCACTCTGCCTTTGTCACTGCAGGTAATAGTTAGCCATCAGGACTCATAGCCATTGATAGCCATATCCTCCATGAATTTGCCTTCAAAGTTGATGTCCACCACCCCATCCTATGGCAACTATCCTATTCATTGCTAATCCCAGACCACAAGGGAGAAGCAAGAACTTTCTGCAGCTCCATGTGTGTGAGCCCAGCAGCCTTTAGCTGGGTAATGCTTATCTATCTATCTATCTATCTATCTATCTATCTATCTATCTATCTATCTATCATCACTCTTTTTTCAGCTTTTCCTTGGGAGTCAGCATCTCTTACTCTTTAGGAACTAAGTTTGTCTTCACTGCATCTTCTGAATGCTCCTGAAACTTTTCTTTTCAACTCTCCCCCACCCCCTAAAGTCTCCTGCTTCAGCATTCGTAAATTGTCCTACCATTCAACCTCAGGCAGATGCAAAGAACTCCTGCTGTGCCTTTTGCCCACATCGCTGTAATGACAGGCAGCTTTGGGGCTTCCTCTAACAGCAGGGGTAACTTTTCCAACCTGTCAAAATTGATTCTGCCAATAGGATTCTGGATGGGGGACGGTGCTGCCCCCTTCCTTCATCCATCCATCCAGATGGTGGTACCCTTCTCACATCATTGCTGCTACCTTGAATTCCGATGTAGGCTCCCTGGGGCCGCTTTATCTGGGTCTCTGGACTGTGTCAGTTTCTTTACTGTGGGGCTGGCAGCTGTTATATCTTCCTCTCCTAAACATGGATGCCATCACTTTTATAGAATCAGGGAGGAGAAGAACTATGTGGCCTGACGCTGGAATACGGATGTATGAGAATTTAATTTTCATTAGTTTTTGACCAGAATATGCCCCGTTCACACCTCCAAACATGAATGGATTTTTTGGTGGAGGGCAAAGCTCATGTATTACCAAGTTTGTGACTGCATTCCAAAAATGTATTCATTACAATTATGTGCAGGCTAAAAATGTGTATTTTTAGAGAGAGAAAAGTGCATTTTCATTCCTTAGTCAATATTATGCATTTGTGTGCATGCTTTTTTTATTATTATTTTTAAAAAAGCATGCCCAAATGTGTACTTTTCCCATTTCAACAACAACAACAACAGGTTTACATCTGTGATAGGAACAAGGTAGACTGAGCTTCAGGGTGGAACTGAGAACTTTGAAGAGAAAAGTACACGTTTGGGTACACACTTCTTCTTCTTCTTCTTCTGCTTCTGCTTCTGCTTCTGCTTCTTCTTCTTTTTAAAAAAGAGTATTCCAAATATGCAGGTTACGTAGCATACACAGCTCTGTCCTCCATCACGTCACTGTCATTCCTCGGCCATCAGCATCTGCTGCCTGAGGCAAATGCTTCACTCTGCCTGAAGACAGGGCTGGCTCTGGCTAGATGGATAAATAGTCTGTCCTGCTGTAAAACAGCTCTCTCTGATTGTAGAGGGAGGGTGCCAGCACCCGAAAATATGCATTTGGTAATCATTTGCATTAGGAGAAACAGATGGAAATGTGTAGAGGTAAACATTTAACTCCCCCCAACACACACACACTGTTCTCCCCCTTTTGCAGCCTGCTATTGAATATGCTCGTACCACCCGCATCACTTTGGTATTTGTGTGTGCATCTTGGATGCTTTCCTTCCATCCAGGAGGATGAACAAGTTTTTTCCCTCAATTTAACTGCTGCTGGGCCTGGCAGGAGGTTCTGTGATGTGACAAGGACTGCAATATATAATAGAAAGGAGCATGGTGATGAAATTGGAGGAGTGATCATCTGTCACCCAACCATTACGCTATCAGCTTTTACTGTATGTTTTGCCTGCCTATGAGAGCGATAGGCAACTATTTTGCTTTATATTGGCTTAATTCTTTGATTGAATTGGACTAATTTTTTTTTTTTAACAAGGGGGAGGGAAAAACATAAAGGCAGCTGTCTCATGACAACACTTGAAGTGGCAGCTGTCATTGAGTTGCCGTGTCATTTGCAGTTCTGTCTGGATTTGTTTTCTCCATTCTGTACTCCCTTTCCAGCATTGCAAGTGAAACATCAGTCCATATCCTGCTACACCCTTGTGTAAGTAAGTACTGATTTCCTTTTCAGTCTAGTGCAAATACCATACTGGCCCCCTGTACACTGTGGAATAAAGTAAGAGCCAACCTGAAGGAAGTGTGCTCCCTTTCCCTCCCTCCTCTGTTATTTGGAAAGAAATCTCCCCTCCTTTCACTGGTTGGCAATAACCACGAACAAGGGTGTTGATTCTCAATCCTGTAGGCCAGATCCTACCCAACTAGAGTCCTCATCTATGCTTCTGAGATGCCCCAGGGGGCCACACCACCATCCCTGGACCCACTCTTTTCCCCTTGAAATGCCTAAGGCTTAGTAGGATCTTTAAGGTAAAATTTGCTGGTATTTATGATCCACCCCTTTTCTTTCAGCCCCAACCACCACTAGAATATGGTATCTGAAAGTTTCTCCAAAAAGCTTCAACCTGAAGACTGAGAAAGCTTCAAGACCCATTGTTTAGAGTTACATTTCCTCCAACAACAGCCATGGTTCTCACGTGTACCAGAACTGAAAGTCATGGTTTAAAATCAGTTTGGTAATTCAAGTTATGAGGAAACATAGCATTGCCAGTGGTTAGCGTCAGAACACATCTAATCCATGGTTCATGACAATAGGGCACCATTGGCTGCCACATCAACTTCCATTCAGTTGTGTAATTCTTCTGTTAGTCTTGGGCAAACATGCCATTAAGAACTGCTATCTGCTTTCAGGCTCTTTCTCTCTCTCAAAGAAATAGTCTTTTGGACCACACTGAGAGCCATTCATATTAGATCACTTCACATGCCCTTTTCCAGGAAACTCCATTCCATTTTCCCTCTCCCGGTTTTCCATTTCCTCCCTCTAACAAAACATTCTTTTGCCACTGAGCATGCTCAGTCCTTATTGGAGTGTTGGGGGAGATATTCCCCGCCTTAATCTTTTCTCTTGGAGATCCCCCGCAATTGCTGATGCCTCTCTCCGGTTTGTGGACAGTGCTGTTTTGACTACATAAGGATCCACATTTGGAAAATGAGTTCACCATCAGTGTATAGGATGAGAGAAGCAATGGTGCTCTCTCCTTCCCTTTCATAATTTTTTAAACCTCTATCCTGCCCCCCCCCTTCCCCAGGTGTTTATCTACAAAGATTACGATTCTTTGATGTTTCTGCCAGAGAAGTCAGTCAGTGGAAACAAGGAAGATATTTGGCATCTGAAATCACCATATTTGAGGCTCAGCTGTCTCTTCAATAATGAGCAGCCATGCCTTTAAGACAACATAGCTGGTGATTTTGGCTATTTAACCTCTTTTCGTAGTAGAACCACTTTTTTAAAATTACTTTATTGGGTGGGGTATCTCCTCTGTGTTTCTCACTTTAAAAAAGAAGGACCACTTCAGGTGACAAGGGCTATGTTCATAGGAAGCAGCTCTCCACCTGTGTGACTAAGCAATGGCGAGTTATAGGGAAGGAGAAAAAAGGGGAGACTGTGCTAACCTAATGCCAGGTTTTCAATTTTCAATCCCCAATCCCTACCTGACTAATGAGCTCTGACGAGTTGGCATAATGGCAGCCCCCAAGTGCCCCCACATGGCTCCCTGGACTGCAACATCCTCAAAGAGCACCAAGGGCCCTCTGGACAAAATTATCTCTGTAACAAAACCACAGTGGTGTGACAAAATGGTATTTTATGTTGCTGTTTACATGTATGTATTTATTTTTGAATGGTTGGTTCAGCGCTTGATTTGTTTTGGCCAATTCTTTTATTACAAGCAATGGGAATTTGGGAGGAGGGGGAGTTAGAGTGTTGAACGTTTTGAATGGTGTTGTCTGATTGGTTGTTTGATTAATTTTAACTTTGCTTTTTAAAATTTGTATTTCTGCACTGCTGCTTTTATCCTGGTTGTGTTTTTATATTGTATTTAATTTAATATCGTGTTTTTATACTATTGTTTTATATTTTGAATGGTTTTAATTTTTGTGAACTGCTCTGAGAACTTCGGCTGTTGGGCAGTATAGAAATGCAATAAATAAATAAATAAAATTATGTTTTCTGCCCTGGATCAGATGTCCTGCTCCTGAAATCAGGGCCATGTCCAGAGTTTTGCTACCATGAAACTCTCAAGTGCTCTGTTTTGCCCAGCTCTCTGCATCTCCTGCTATGTATCCCAAACAGGAAAGCTGCTCCTTCAGCAAAACAGTTTCTTTGGCATCTATATCTGATTATCTGAAACGTTGTGGAGATAGATTTCTTCCTTTCTTTTATGATGCTTGATCTATGCTGTGATGATGTGCAAGCATGGCCACCATTCTTATCCTCTTTCCAAGAGATTTGTACATCTCCCCAGACACTGTTACATGCCACAATCTATTGAGGAGGGGGAGAGAAGATATACAATTAAAACTTGTTAAAGATAATTAAACTGAAATGAAGAGCGGGAAAAATCTGCTCCATTGCTTTGTTCATAATAATAACAGGTTCTGAACTATAATTAAATTCTTCCTTCCAATAATTGTATACATACAAAGGAATGTTCCAGATAGCAAAACAATACAGTGATTAAAAATGATTAAGGAGCTGTTTGCAAAAGCAGAGATGAGCCAAAGAGGGTTGGAAGAGTTTTAGGTGTCTCGAAATATAAAGTACCAGCTGGGAACCAGATGGTGTTTGGCTACCTTAACTCAGTGTCTGAAATACCAGTAGAAGCATCCAGAATGTGCCTTCTTTCCTTCAGCTAAAATGTGCACCCATGGGAATAAACTGGCAATACAGAGAAAATTTCCTGACACCAAGATCTATTAAATGATGGGATAGTCTCCCAGAAGCAGTGGTAGATGCCAAATTGCTTGGCACTTTTGAAACAAGATGGGACAAAGTGCTAGAAAATGCATGAAAGGGAATCTACCCTATTCATTTATAACAGCCTTCCTCAATGTGGTGCCCTCTAGGCATTTGGGCCAATAGCACCCATCATCCCTGACCATTGGCTATGCTGATGGACATTGTAGTCCAAAACAATTGGAGGGCACTCGGTTGGGAAAGCATGGTTTAGGGTATGAATAAGAATTTTTTTTCATATACAATGGCATAGAATGCATCCCATTCTTGGAGAAATCCAAAACAGATTCAAATGAGTTTGGATTTCTATACATTCGACCTGCAGATTCTGCAGGGGACTGGCCTTTTCCTAGTCACACAGATTCCACAGACTTGCAGACTGATTTTTTTTAAGCTGGTGGGGAAGGGAACTTTGTTCTAATTCACACTAGCACTAATTCACATTAACTAATGTGGATTAGCGCATTTGCATAAGTGCGCAAGTCTGCATTAATGTGCATTAGCACTAATGCACACTTGCACTGATGGGCAGCTCTCACTCTTATCCCAGGGGAGGTTGTAAAAGGGTCTACAGGAATTGAAAGTTGGGGGGGAGGATAAAGTGTAGGTATCATGTAGATTTGAAAAAAGAAAAGAAAATGGAAGAAGAGAGATGGAACTGGCTTGCTGCTTGAACCCCTAAATGTCCTAAAGATGAACGCCTATCAGTTCCAGCCAGCGTGGCCAGTGGTCAAAGATTATGGAAGTGGTAGGCCAAAACATCTGGAAGGCATCAGTTTGGGGAAGGTTGTGCTATGAGGTGGGCAGACTTCAGGCTTGTTGAATTGATTTTGTTTGTTTTTACGGGGGTGGGGGGAGTCGAACACCAAGATTCACAGACCAGAGTCAGATACAAAAGACATTACCCTTAGAATTAAAGAATAGGGTCACTTAGAGCACATTCTGAGCTGAGGAAATTGTTTTCAGTACCAACCCTCACAGTCCTTTCTCATGAAAGTTCACTCCTGGTTATCCCAAGCTTTCCTCCTAATTTAGGTAGAAAATGTCTAATTTAGGTGGAAAAACTTATTTTCTTTTTGCCATTTGACTGAGATTCAAAAACTTTGCCAGTCTGTGACAAGTTACTCAGAGATTTACCAGTAGATTCCAATAGCCCCTCTGTCCTCCTCTGTCTATACTATATACCCCCCAGCTATATAGTTAGAATGCATGTGGGTGAGCTCTGGCAACTAACCCTAACCCATTTTAGCATTATTCAGCACAGCAAGGAGAGTTTTCAGGGCCTTTCATGAGCCCCAAACAATTCTACAAAGTTCCTATTCCAGGCCGATTTGAGACTTCAACATGAACACTCCTCTTACGGTCTGAAGATACATAGCAACCTTTTGCCCAAGGCCCCCAGCTATGTTAGTATATTTAGCAAAAACAACAAAAGAATATTGTGGAACTTTCAAGAGACATTATGTATGTATGTACATAGAAATATTTCTATACTGCCCTTCAGTCATACTCCCAGAGAAGTTTACAAAAATAATAAGACAATTAAAATATAAATGCAAAAAGTAAAATAAATGGAAAACCACAAAAATCTGCAAAGGAATCAAATGAGTTTGGATGCCTATGAATACAACCAATGGTTTCCACCATGGACTGGCTTTTCTGAAGTCACATGGATTCCACGGGCTTGTGGACTGGTTTTTTATTATTATTATTATTATTATTATTATTATTATTATTATTATTTTCCAGAATTTTATGCAAATTTTTAATTTTGCTATAGAATATGAAAAAAACCAGCTAAAATGCACATTTCCACATAGGAAATTATGCTTTCATAATTCTACAAAATTATGAAAGCAGAACAGAACAGTGAGCTGAATTAGAAATACATCTCAGAAGCTCAGGATTTATTTATTTATTTATTTATTGTCTCTGCCTGGTGTCAAATGGACAATAAAGTATGTTCCAGGCTAACCTCCCTAGGAAGAGCATTTTACAACCAGGACATCACCACTGCAGAGGCCTTCCGTCATGGAGCCAGCTACCTGCTCACATCTCAGATGCAGGTGTACCGCCCAGAGAACTCTGGCTATTGGGCGGTATAGAAATGTAATAAATAAATAAATAAATAAATAAATAAATACCTGAATTTGGTTGGTATAGATGACTGAGCATTTCAGTTCAGTTCATTTTTGATAAGGAGTTCTTCATATTCAGGAGAGAAAGAACTCTAGTTCTACATCTAGATCAGTATTGTCTATGTTGATTGGCAGCAGGTCTCCAAGTTTTCAGACAGTGGTTTCCACTGTAGCAAGTCTGCTCAATATTGACATCTTCACACACACACACACAACACAGTGAAAATTTCACCGATCATAATATCCATGCATTCAAGTGTGCCTTCCCGATCATAGGGAAACGTGTTGCTTGATGGATTAACATTTCAAAAGTATTTTAGTATGGAATGCCACTGGACTCCCTGGGAAGCCCTTGCTTCACTTGTTTAGTGAAAGGCACTGTTGAATCACTCATTTGATGTGAAACAAGTGTACCGGGTTTCATCTCTCAAATGCTGGAGGACATATGCTCCTAAGGGGTAACCTTGGGAGAATGCTGTTATACATAATCACTCTTTGAAGTTACACTTGCATTGTGTTTGTTTGTAGAGAAGAAAAAAGAAATGAATGCTTAAGGATGATTGGCAACTAGTGGGAGTGAGAATGGAAGTGTGGGCATAGCTGAATGGGAAAATTCTGGTTCATTCAGTTTGCCCACATTCATTCTTGATGCCTCAGGCTTGAATGCACTCATCATGGCCTCGGCATCCCCCAAGGTACATTTCACAGTCTTGGGGCAAGGGAAGTAGAAGGCGGGGTTGATCCATGCAGGATCAAGGTGAGCACAGCCCTATCCAGCCCTATCTGTTTGTAGCATACTGAGAGTAGAGCACTGCACATCTTAATCATGCTTGCAAGCATTTGAGCAGGCATGTTTGCCTAAGTGAGTGCTCCTGCTTGAGTGCATGGAGCACTGTTACACAAATTGTTAATCCTCAGAGACAGAAGAAAGGTGTGTGTGAGAGTGTGTAGTAATAGTATTGAAAACTGAGTCCAGAACAGGATGTCGTAGAAATCTGCAAAGGAATCAAATGAGTTTGGATGCCTATGAATCCAACCAATGGTTTCCGCCATGGACTGGCTTTTCTGAAGTCACATGGATTCCACAGGCTTGTGGACTGTATTATTATTATTATTATTATTATTATTATTATTATTATTATCCAGAATTTTATGCAAATTTTTAATTTTGCTATAGAATATGAAAAAAACACCCAGCTAAAATGCACATTTCCACATAGGGAAACCATTTTGAGTGGATTTGTGCATTTGAGGGAGGATTTGCCCATTTTTGCAAGTACAAATTCATAAAAATGTGAATTTGCGCAAATTCAGGATATTGGGGGGAAAACCTGATTCTTCCAGTGAGTGAACAAAAGAATGAAAAACACATGGCAATTCGAAATGCAGATTGAATGGATTATACAAAATCCATACAGCCCTAATCCAGAATGCCCAGCAGCAATGCACACAATGGGTGTGCCACATTACAGAGCACAAATCACAAGAAAATCCAGGCAAAAGAATCAAAGATCCAAACAGGGTGCATGGGTGATCCACTCTCGACTGGCAACGAAGTAGCAAGAGAATTTATGAATAGCGTTCATGAATACCTAAAGAAGGCCGTTATTTTCTGTAGTGACCTAGCCATTCTCACATCTAATTATCACAAATGTGTGTGTGTGTGTAGTCTCTTTCACACATTCATTGCATGAATGAGAACTCTGCACTAAACAGGGGTGTGGGGCTCCACACAATGGGGTTTCTAGAACATAGGGAATGGCATAGAGGTCTATGTGCATAGGTTTTTCCCTTGCAGATGTCCACTCCTAATGCATGGACATCATTGGGGGGGGGGGCGAGCAGTGACACACAACTGTGGGGGTTTTACAGGCTTGTTTTACATGCAATTCCACATGTAAACTTGCCTGAATATAATAAGCCCAGGGAGAATGGCACTTCATGATGTGGACTTTGAGCTTACATCACAATAAATTAGCCCACAAGGTATCACAAAACTCTTTGCTAATAAAGCTGAAAGAAACCACATTTCTCACTCCTCCCCTAATTAATCCACATAATCCATGGATTTTTTTTTTTTTGTTGTTAAATAAATTATGTGTAGGACAGCATGAAATCATGGGATGGATGTGTCATATCCCGTGTTGTGGAGACCTACAAAAACAGGGAAGGTAGAGTGTCAAAATGCACATTTGAAGAAGATCTATCAATAAGGGATAATAATAATAATAATAATAATAATAATAATAATAATAATAATAATAATAATAATAATTTTCTTACCCACCTCTCCCTCTGGATCAAGGTGGGGAACAACATTGAATACAAAAATACTATAAAAGACATAAAACTCAGAAGAGGAGGGAAGACAGAAGTGCTTCGAGAGCAGGGCCTGCTGTTTTTCAGCAAGCTGCTTATGCATGCAATCCCTGGAAACAGAGTGGAGTGACACAGACATGTTTTCAGGCCAGGGTTATGAGAGAATATCCCCCAGATATTTTGGAATACAGACCTCATCAGTCCGAGCCAGTAGGACAAATGGTCAGGGATGATGGGAGTTGTAATCCAACACATCTGGAGGGCACCATGTTGGAGAAAGGCTGCCCTATATAATCTGGAGACTGGTTTAGTAAGACTGCAGGACTGAAGAGAAATCTAATCAATGACTTCTGGACATAGTATAAATGAAAGAATTGGCTTGCTGAACTCCTTGGGTCGGATCCAAACTTTGCCATAGTTATAGTAGTTAGTCATGAGTAGGCCCATTGATTTCATGGGTCTACTCTAAATATGACTAAGTCTGGATCCAATTGCTTCTTTTTAGGCGCCTTCTCTTGTTTCAAGTGGAGGACAATACCCACCATGTCCCCCTATATGGGTTGAAAAATCTAGTCAAATTCTGACAGGCTTATTTACCTATGTGTCCAACAATGTCAACATATGAGACATTTTGGTCACAGTAGTTCACACTGTGGTAGCTTCCTTACTGGGTCATTGTAATGTGTTGTATAGGCATGTGATCCGCTCCGATTAGGAGCGTAGAAGCAGTAGCGGATTGGCCTGCTCCGCCTTACCCAGAGGCAGAGTAGGAGCGGACCGTGGACCCCTAGAAGCAAGGCGAAGAGAAGCAACCATTTTTCGGAGCTCCTAGTTCAGGCGGAGCGCTCCGGTCGCCATCTTGAAAACATTTCGCCCATAGGATTGCATTGCGGCAAATAATCGCGGATAACTACGTTGTTTTTGAAGCTATCGTTCTGGAAATTCTTGTGCATTTCCAGAACGATAGAGTCGTGGATGGGGGTCATTTTGAGACTACTCTCACCTCTCTGCGTTGTGCGGGTCGCGCGCTAGAATTTTTTAAAAATCAGGTCAACAGCGCGGCTCAAACGGTGATTTTCGGCTTTTCGCCCATAGGATTGCATTGCGGGAAAGAATCGGGGATAACTGGGGGGGGGGGGTTTAAGCTATCATTCTGAAAATTCTTGTGCTTAGACAGTCGTGGATGGGGGTCATTTTGATACTACTCTCACCTCTCTGTGTCATGTGGTTCGCGTGCTATATTTTTTAAAAAATCGGGTAAACAAACATTACAAACAGGGACAGCGCTGGTCAAACGGAGGTTTTCGCCCATAGGATTGCATTGCGGAAAACAATTGGGGATAACTGGGTTGATTTTTAAGCTATCGTTCTGAAAATTCTTGTGCACAGAGAGTCGTGGATGGGGGTCATTTTGAGACTACTCTCACCTCTCTGCGTCATGCGGGTCGCGCGCTAGAATTTTTTTAAAAATCGGCGGGAAAAATACCTTTTTCAAAGGGCTGAGGGGCAGAGTCAGCTCCCGGTCATGATCACATGATCCCAAAGTTAGAGGAGGGCATAGGCAAAATGGGTAACTTGGGATTCTGGGAAACTTCTCTTTCTTCATCTGAACGGGCTTTTCCCAGTGTTTTTTAAAACAGTAGCCCCACCAAATGCACAAACACAACCTGAAATCATATACTAAGCCAAGAATAAGAGCTAGAAACACAGCACTGCTACCCACCCTAACTTTGGGGAACAACTGAAAAGATGTGGTGCAAGGGGATGAGCTCCCCTAGGGCATCTCATCGTGGACGTGCCCCCACTCTCTCCTGCACTGGAAGGCCATTAGAGCCTTCCAAAGAGAGTAAAACGGTGGAGCAATGCCTATCATGAGTCGAAGTGAGCGTTTACTTCTTAGTGGTGGAGCGATGCCTATTATGAGTTGAAGTGAGCGTTTACTTCTCAATCTCAGAGCTGCTGGTGAAGCAATGGCTGTCTTGAGTTGAACTGGCATCTGCTTCTCCCTCCCCCGGGCACGTCCCCCTATTGCTGGTAAAAGACAGATATAGCCTTTTTAAAAAAATTCTTCTTGCTGTTTATTGAGCAACACTGCTGCTTTTAATTCCACCCCTCCTTTGTTTATTTATTCATTTATTCCATTTTATATGCATTACTGGCTTATCCTTGGCTCACTTCCTTATGCCCCCAGAAATGCCAGCTGCATGCCTGCCTGCCTTCCCTCCCTCCTCCCCTGCCCACCTCACAGGGATGTTGTGTGTGTGTGGCTTTGACTCAAGGGAGAAGTCCTTCCTGCGCTCACTTGGAGTTTTGGAAGTTCCAAATTTTGCAGGTTTAAGCCCCGCCAAAAAAAAGGGGATGATGGGACTGCCTTGAGCCTCGGCGTGCATATGTATCCCTGGATAAGCTGTCATGGTGGTGAGTTTGAGGTTTTGTTTTAACGTGCAAAATTGACGGAGCTATGGAAAGGGGTGTTGGATTTTCATAAATTCCCCAAAAATCAGGGGATGATGGGACTGCCTTAAGTCTGGGCGTCCATGTGGACACAGGGATAAGCTGTCATGGTGGCGAGTTTGAGGTTTCTAACGTGCAAATTGACGGAGCTATGGAAAGGGGTGTGAATGGGGTGCCCGATTTTCAAAAATTCCCCAAAAATCAGGGGATGATGGGATTGCTTTGAAACTTGGCGTGCGTGTGTATACCCCCATGAGGTGTCATGGTGCCAAACGTGAGGTTTCTAACTTGAACAGAAAAAAAGTTGTTTACTTTTTTAGCTTTCAATGCAAGCCTATGGGGGGGGAAACGGAGCTCCGATCCGGATCCGGAGCTCCGAGCGGAGCGGAGCGGAAGTGGGCGGAGCGGGGTCGGGGCGGATCGGCCCGATCTGAAAAATGGCGGATCTGCAAGTGAAGCGGAGCGGGGGGTCCGTGCACACCCCTAGTGTTGTACATGGGGTGTCTCATTTGAAGCTTTAGTTAATGAAGGATGTGGCAGCCAGAATTGTAACCGTACATCCAGGGGGAATCATAGTACACTACTTCTGAAGGAGTTGCCTTGGCTTCCAATTTGCTTCTGAGCCTAGTTTAAGATGCTGGTGCTTACCTTTAAAGCCCTAAAAAGGCTTGGGATCCAAATATCTGCAGGAGCACCTCCCCCTATAGCAGACAGCCCATGACTTAAGATTATCATGAGGGTCCCTTCCCCAAGAACCTCAGGGAAATAGTGACCCTGTTCAGACAACACGTTAAGCCACAGTGGTTAAGCATTTTGAGATACACAATATGGCTTAGCTTGTCATGTGAACCATTCCTAACCATGGTGGCTACATAACCATGGTTTAAACTCACACACTAACCATTTGCTGCAACTTGGCCTAACCATGGCTTAGTGTGTTGTCCAAACAGGCCCTATAGCTCAGAAAGGGGAGAGAGCCTTCTCAGTTGTAGTGCCCCAATTATAGACTACCTTGTGCATGGAGATCCAGCTGCTGCCAATATTCCAATTGCTTTGGCACCAGCTCAACCTCTTCTGGTTTTCCCCAGCATTTTAATCGATTGATTTTGTCAGTTCTTATGAATTTACTGTCTTTATCATGATGTGTTTTTTTTTACTGTTTTGATTGCATTACGTATGCTTTTCATTTCTATTTGTACATTGCCCTGCTATCTGCAATGACAAAGGACAGATTTAAAATGTTCTGAGAAATAAATAAATAAATATGCTATAACCTAATAGCATTGCCTTCTAGCTGTTGCTAAATAATAGAAAGAACACAAATAT
Organism: Elgaria multicarinata webbii; assembly: GCF_023053635.1. Lineage (NCBI taxonomy): Eukaryota > Metazoa > Chordata > Lepidosauria > Squamata > Anguidae > Elgaria > Elgaria multicarinata. The sequence goes on from NC_086171.1 coordinate 131,605,765, forward strand.
GACATGAACTATGAAGACATTAAAAATTTCTGGGCCCGATCCACCCGCAGTTTATCATTCGAAGACCTATTGATTTCAGTTATAGAAGGCTTCATTCTCCCATTGAAATAAGCTGGAATAAAAAGTGCTTACTTTGAGAGAGTTCATTCCCTTTGCACCAAAATGAGCAGCTGCAAAACAAAGTTGTAATGGGGTCTGCTGGAAAGTAGAATTTTAAAAACAATTTTGATTTTAATATCTCAGTATTTTGGCTTAATGGTGGTTCTTTTGCTACGAGCTTCATCACATGTAATTTCCCCCCTGCTTTGTCTCTGCGTTTTTTTTACCTCCTATGCTGTTTTCATTGTTTGCTCTTCCCTTCCACTCCTTCTCTTTCTCCCTCCAGTTCATTGGATGCTCCTCCCCCCTTTAACAAGACAGGTCCTGTCAGATGAGTACTTCAACCAGACTACCTTTCTGACTGGCAAAAATGGAATAACCCTTTAGTCTGGCTCTTTGGTGACATTGAGGGAATACAATCCTGTCTCTGCAGAGATTTGGGCACTGTATGGTTTTAAAAAAATGTTTCAAGCCTGGGATGCAAGGTTTGAGTTTTATATTGAGGCTTGGATCCGGCTGCTGGGAGAGATTGCTTTTCCCTGCCAGGACCTGATGCAATCCATTCAAGCCAACAGCAAGGCTCCCATTCTCAGCACAAGCCCCCAACAAAGGAAAACACGCTTAGGGAAAATAATCCAGACTTTAGGCATTCTAGGAAAAGATGGAAAAGCCTGGGGAAGAGGCAGGGTGCCAGCAGGGCAGGCATGGCGTCATCTGAGTACCGTGTTGCAAACCTGCACACCAGGCATGGTGAGAGTGTACTAAAACTCTGGTTTGATGGAGCTCTACAAACAAATAATGATTGGACTCTACTCAATATGTGTCTAGCTCAGTAAGTAGGGTCCATTGCTTATTCCTGTTATATTTTGTGCTTACTTTGTTAACTTAGTTCAGCCTTTCCTGACCTGATACATTCCAGATGATTTTAGGTACAAGCCCCAGGATTCCTGGTCATTGGCAATGGTGGCCTGGATTGATGGGAGTTGTAGTCCAAAACATCTAGAGTACATGAGGTTGGGAAAGGCTGGTTCAGTTTATATTTTCCAGTGTATCCGTCCCTATCTTAGGCAAGATCTACACTACTGCTTATAACAGTTTATAAGGGTTATGACAACTGTTCAGGCCCAGGACACATTACATATAACGTTTTCATGCCGTTTTTGAAGAGTTATATCCTGCTTGGTGTAGATTGGGCCTTAGTCATCTACATACTTTTGATGAAGTAGGTGGTTGTCTGTGGAAGTTATGCATCCCAATAGATTAATTTCTTGCTGAGACAAGACACAACACTTTTTCTCAACTAGCTGAGACACAACAGTGATTGTCATATTGCCACAGCAAGATGGTGATATGCCTCCCATCTGGTTGATTTGTATCATTTGGCAGTCACGGTTCTGGTCCCCCAAAATACAGAAATTGCACTTCTGGCCATCTTAACTAATAGCCTCTGATAAGCTTTCTACATGTTGTTATCTCCTCTTTTTAAAAAGCCATTAATGCCAGTGGCCCCTTGTTCATTAACAATGTTTATTAACTGTCTGTTAACCTGTTTAGACTTTTTAAAAAAAGAAGGAGAAAAAAAGAAGGCACCTGGCACTTTGCAGATGTAATTAGCTTTGAAATTTCCTAAGCCACTTTTCTCGAACCACAAAATCGATATTACCCCCCCTCTCCCTGTTCTGCCAATTTTGTCAGTGCATCTTGAAGAGAATGGGAAACATTACCAATGTGTTATACTAGACAACATCCAGCTCTGCCGATAATGAAGAAACACTTGTAATTTGTTCCTCTTATCTGTGATCAAAAGATAATTAAAAAGAAAGAAAAGATAATTAAAAAGAAATTAACTTTGCTTTACTTTTAACTCCCATTTCTGTTGGTGATGCGAGAGGTTTCCAAAAGCGCTGAAGCTTCTTCTTTTTTTTTTTTTTTTCCTGGCAAGGGAGAAATCTTCTTCAAACTGTTACAAACAGGATGATATTCATTCTATACAAACAAAAAGGCCACATGTTGTGGGCTTAAAACCCAGAAGTGACTGGATTCGTTATGCTGAGCTTGTAGGAGTATGGTTGAACCCTATTGGTCACCTCAGAATTGCTTCCTACACACTGATTTTGACATGTTTGGAGCAATCACGTGGTACAGCCGTGCTGGGATTGTGCCACTTCACACTAAGGTTCCCACCAACAAGCAAAGCAGTGGTGAGGTAGTGGTGGCATTTTCAGGCAGAAGTAGCAAGTGGGGGAGGGGGCTTGATCCTTTCCTTGCTTGACACATTTTCTCTGTAAACTCTCCTCCGTTTCCTTTTCTACCAACTGGAGGTTCTGACACATTTGCTGTTCAAGGAAGGAAAAACAGGCAGGGAAAACTGGCTGCAGGAAAGCGGTTGCAGAATAAAAGTAGGTGATGAGAAATGGAAGCGTTCCTTGCCTGTTTCCCCTCCTTTTCCTCCTCCCACTTCCTACCCACTTCTTCTCTGGGGAAAAATGGCATGTGGGGAAGTGGTTGCAAACGTAAAAAGTGGATTGAGGATGATTACAGTGGAAAATTGATGATGGCATACTCCTGCCCATCAGCAACAAGCAGAGGGTTGGGAATTGGTGCCAAAGTTGTACTAATGGCCTTAAAACATTTGTATATCCGGGAGAAAGACAGTCTTGTTTTCCAAGGGAATATAGGAAAACTTCCCCCCACCCCCAAACTGCAGGCTGAATGTTGTCCCACTGTAGATTATTATTATCTCTCTTTTCTTGCTCATGACAGTTTTTCTTCATGGGCATGATGGGCTTTGCCAAGTCATGTTGTCTTACTGATTAAGGAATTCCTGACTATTGAACATGTTTTAAGTATGCCTGCTTTCTGGATGTTTTCTGTAAAAACTTTTGATGTGATCCCAGTGACTGATGCAACTAACAGAATAATTGTGACCTTTTCCTGTTGCCATAGTTCTTTAACTTCCATGGGCAGTGGTGTTTGTTTTTTTGTTTTTTCCTCTTCCTTTTCTACAACATTTGTCATTAGATATTGCTAAGTCTATAAGGGAAATGGTTCTGGGGTTCCCCCCCCACACACATAACTGTTGTGTCTGGTCAGTTGCAAGGTATTGTCTTGTCAGTATGAATTGTTCTGTCCAAGTATATTTTATGATCTGCATTTTCCAAGATTGTTTCAGGTGAGTATGTATAGTATGGTGTAGGTTGTTTGATGAAGCTGAATTTGATGGCCAGTTGTTGGTGATTTTTTTTTCATTTATTATTATTATTATTATTATTATTATTATTATTATTAGTGAGAGGCCATGGGTGGCTAGCCTTGCTAGTCTACCTGAAAGTTATTGAACGATTTCCAAAGGAGGTGGCTGTTACATACACCTAATGAGCCCAAGCCACAAAGAGAAAAATATATAAAATGGATCAGGTAAAGAAGGCAAGGAAGAGTGGAAGGAGGAGAAGACAAAGAGTTCTGTGTGTGAAGCCATACAACAGACAGGCAAGTTTTGTTTGGAAAGACTAATTGAGCCTGGGACTATATATATCAGAAAAGTGTCAGCCTCTATGATAGGCCAGCTATCTCTTGTTTAAGGCCAAGCTGGAAAAAATATTTAGCTTCTCAAAGAGCTGAGAGAGACCAGACTATCTCTGAGAGGCCTTAAAAGCTTATTATTATTATTATTATTATTATTATTATTATTATTATTCATAGTGTAGATTGGTATTCAAACTAAGTCACAGAGAAATGAGGGAGTTCTTTTTCAGACCTTCCTGATTCAACATGGCCCCATCTCCCTGAGAGATGGGACCAGGACACCCAGAGACTTAGGGGGCAGGGCCAGCATGCATGGCTCCATCCCTCATACGTTAAGCCCTCACACATTCAGGCAAAAGCCTGAACAGAACTTGAGGTAAAGTCACACGTTCGGGGAAGTGGACAAAATATCATTCTGATTCACTCACACTCTTCCGACATATGAACCAGCCTTCAGACATCCTGATTGAATATGCCCAAAGGAACCTTAACGGGGGGAAAAAACTTCTCTTTTTAAAACTGCTGTTGTGTTATTTATTCATATAAATGAATGAAATGCCCTGGGGATCTAAAATCTCTGGCGTTATCTGAGAGTAGCATTCTCCATTGGAGCACCAGCTGCAGCTTCTTTTGTCTTTGAACTAAATGCAGCTGGGGGTTGAAGCTGCCTTTGGCAGAGGTGGAAAAATGAACTGTTAAAAGATTTTAATTCTATGGACTTCCATGCTGCCACTATAAATTCAGTTCTGGCTGTCAGTGAATTAAAGTTTAGTGTTTAAATCCACAGGTTCCTCTGTATAGAAAATGATTCTTTGGACCCTTCTTAGGAAAAGGAATGCTACAGAGTCCTCCACTATTTCATGCACCTTTTGAAATCTTTGAAAGATGTCCATGGGAGATCACTTCAACTTTTTTTTTGAAAACACACACACACACATCACCCTAACCTCGGGTTTTAAAACTAGCCTCAGAATTAACCTATAGCTCCACTTTCCTTCTGTAACAGAAACAAGTAAGTAAATTTAAGGAGTTCCGTGTGATTTGCCCTTTGGGCTTGAAACAAGGGTCAAAATGAGGTGTACAGTGGCTTGACCTCAAAACATAGGGTCAGCTGTTCAAAGAATGCAGCTCTTCATATAACTGGAACTATACCCATGCCTAGATTGGAAGAAATGCAAGTCAGTCAAATGTTCACACAGTCAAAATTCAGGGATAGTGAACAAATGGAGAGAGTCCAGGATCGCACCTGCTGCCCTCCTCTCCTTCCCTCTGTGCATTCATACATAATTTGTGTACAAAGCTTATGTGATCATCATCATCATCATCCTTTTCCTACATAAGAACAATAAGCAATAAAAGAACAGGAATACATTATTAAAGCATTATTAGAATAAACAGTCTAATACCAATTCATTTCAAAATGTAATACAACAATCCAAATAAACAATTTGTATCAGTTACATATGTGTGTGTGTGTGTATTCTTTAGAAAATAAACAGTATATCAGTCATTAAAACACTATCAATTGATACTATTTAGTAATGGTTCAAATATGTCAAGTCAGATATGATAAAGCTTTCTAGTGCAATTGAGGCCAGACCTACACCAAAAAGGATATAACACTTTGAAAGCAGTTTGAAAATGGTATGGAATGTGTCATGGGCACCAACAGTTATCAGTGTACCTCAATACCATTATACAGCAGTAGAGTAGATCTTGCCCAAGTTTTTAAAAAAATGCAATCAGCAACCAAATCCTCAAAAGTGCCCAGTGCAGGAAAAAGCACCCAGATGATGATGATGATGGTGATGATGATGATGATGATGATGATGATGATGATTTCTTCCTGTTAAATAAATAAATATAATGGTTACTTGCTGCTATTGCTCCTCCTTCTCTTTCTCATTATTATTATTATTATTATTATTATTTATTTATTTATTTATTTATTTATATAGCACCATCAATGTACATGGTGCTGTACAGAGTAAAACAGTAAATAGCAAGACCCTGCCGCATAGGCTTACATTCTAATAAAATCATAATAAAACAATAAGGAGGGGAAGAGCTGTCAATTAAAAAAAAGTGTTAGATGCAGAGGCATTGAACTATCTGACTTAAATATAGCAGAGGGTGTATATAAGAGTATGGGGGTTTCCAAAAACTATCCACACTTGAGTAGGACTTCATAAACACCCAGGCTGCATACCCTCTCAGATCATACCAGGCATCCAATTAACCAAACTGATTCCTTCTCTCACCTGGGCCAGATCTACATTTTGTGTCAAATCATTACGAATGTGGAATAAAAAGCAGGAAATGACGCTATGAAAGTGGTACATGGAATGTGGTTTGTGCCCCAACAGTCATCAGTGCACTTCAATACCACGATAAAGCAGTAGTGTAGATCTAGCCCAGGAGACTCACTAGTGTATTCTCCTTCTCTGCTCCCCTCAAATGAAGGTAACACAGCATCCCTGACTTCACTCCACACAAGCAACAGATGAGCAGGGTGTAGATTCTTTTTGGACTGAGGGCTGGATTGTTACCCTGAAATGTCCCAGGAACCCTATAGCAGCAGTGGGTGTGGCCAGAGCCCAATGTGGGCATAGCTAACCCACTTTCACAATTCACACATATACCCTGTCCTCAGTGTTCACACAGACACAGACACACACACACACACACACACCACACCACAACACACACACACACACACACATTCATACAGAGCTTTGTGGTGGATAAATCTGTCAGTCTCTCTCTCTCTTCCAATCTTAAATTTCGTTCATCCAATCAATCTTAAATTTAGTCCCTCCAAAACTTTCAATCTTAAATTTAGTCCCTTCCAAACTTTGAGTTGTTGTTTCTAAAAAAAAAGTTTCCATAAACATTTCTACACATTTTTGTATGCCTTTCCCCTAACAAATGCATCTTTTTAAATGTAATCTTGCCTAATATGCACTTCATTTAATGCAACTTTCTACATTTAACTTTAATGCATTTCTGAAGACTATTTTCAGTAACGTATGCATTTTTGTCTACATCGTTTGCAACATTTGGAGAAGTGCAAATTTTGGAACCAGCCGACAACCTGGTGTCTGGAAGTGGTAGTGCTGGATGGGGGTGAGGGAAATCTGTACTGACCTCCCTATATGGGCTTGGCAAGCTGCTTCCATGCACGCCTATAAGTAGGAGCGGAGGGAACAAGGCACTATGGAGACCTATGGCAATCGCTGTACACTTGGGAGCTGCACCTGAAGGGGATCAGATCACACCCACAGTTATCAACTAATTATGAATAAGCAATGGTGCATTTATTTATTTATGTTGAATAAACTGATGGTTGCACAAGAAATCTCTGGGATAGGTGTTAATTATTAAATTCTTCTTTAGTTCTAAAGGTATATTATTTTGTTTGCCATTATTTTAGTTGGTTAATTATTCAATCATCTTCTTCTTCTTCTTCTTCTTCTTCTGCCACTACTACTACTACTACTACTACTACTACTACTACTACCACCACCACCACCACTACTACCGTCACTTTCTGGGGCCAGTTCAAGTGTCTAATGAAGCATCTGGTCATTTATCTGATGTTGTTGCCTGCATATGTTCACACCACAACAAATGGCTTTCGATCGAAGAACTTGAGAGCGCGATCCATTTCAGATGAAACTCTTCCAATCTCAGTGAAATGTATGTAAGGGTGGGCAAGTGCTCAATCAATTCAGGGTCTCAGTTTTCCACCTCTAGGCTCATTCTCTCTTGGCTTGGTGCAAACTTCCGACCACGACTGCCACCATCGCAAAGAGATGTCTACATATTTTTGTGCACTTTTTTTTTTTCAGGTTAAAAACTTGACCCATCTTGGTGAGCATCATTCTACTTTGGGCCTGCTGGAACATGCACATCCTTTCAGAGAGAAAAAGCAAAGAGTCTTGTGGTAAGTGGAGGCTGGTGACTCTGATTTTGATGGGGCTCTGTATCCGTTCTGGCTTTTAGGGATAGTATTCAGCACCTTGGATAGCTCCTTCTGAGTTCTGACTAAACCCAAAAAGGATTCACAGCCACACCTAAATCAGAGCCACCCACCTCCACTGCTTATGGTACTTTATAGACTACCAAATGTATTGTTTAAAATATTTATTACTATTATGATTGTTTTTGTTTATTTATTAGTGTCACATGTCTCTTTGTTACTTTTGCTGCAACACATGAAGACAGCTGCTCCTTTAGACATCCCTGCAGAGGATTTCCTAGGTTTCACAGAAGTCCCAAATTGTGGGGTGAATGTGACTATGAACAGACCTGTTATGCCTTCAGAATGAAGTACTCCTTGCTAATTTCTCTTCAAGACACCAGCTTAATTGCATTTTAAACAAATGGGCTGCTTTGCTGGCCAACTTTTAAATGAGATAACAGCAATGTTCACTCTCCAGCGGTGATGAGTGCCTTGCAGTAGATTCAAAACTCTGTTCAATAACAGGTTTAATCTCACACCAGCAGATTTACTGCAGAATAAACTGCCACTGAGCTCATAATTAGTAAAACAAAAAAAAATTCCAGCCTACTAAATATTATTTCCAAAGCAGCAGGCTCTGTTTTAGTGGGAAATTTCCATCGTGTTCTTTGTGTGTTTTATTGATTTTATGTATGATATTGGGAATTCTTGCTATGATTTAAGATAATAGGCTTTATCGATCACTTAAGCAGTTGTTTAGCTACCCAGTAACGAAATGATGTTCCTATTCATGGAATATGTGAAGCAGACAGCAGGGAGACCTCAGTGCCTCACATCTTAATGTTTATTTCTTTCTCTCCTCCCGCCCACAATCATATTCACGGCTGGAAAACAGCAACAGCAAACATTTGTGTTTCAGAAACAATCTTCTCATAATTTTCTTTGTTGCAGCTATTAGTACCCAATTGTCATTCCCCGAAACCCAGCTCAACAGATGTTCAAAGTATATTCTGTTTAGCTTGAAAACAAATATTAATGAGCTAATTGAAACAACTGAGAAAAAGAAGATGGTGAGTGTTTATTTTGCAGAACAGGAGGTCATGTCCTTTGTATTCTCCCCCATCCCCTGTGAAAATAAAAGCTATATATTTAGGAACTGGTTGAATTTTAACCCAAGAGGGAGGATTCTTTTCAAAGAAGTTTCATGTCCCATCTCTAGGTTGGGATGTGCAACATGGAAACATATTGGATAGGCACAGGATTTTATTGAACAAATATGCAGAATTATTTCATTTTTTAATTGCACTCAAAAGTTAGATCCCTACTGAGCATTCTGGGGCAAAATTTAGAAAGCAACAAGCAGATTTAGATATTCAGCATTAAGAAAATGCATTTCTAGTCTCTCTCCATTGTGGTGACAATGAAAATGCAGATAGCTGTCCTGAATACAAAAAATAAATAAAAATTGGCCCGAACTACACTCACTTGTTTTTACAAGACAAAATGCAAGAAGCAAGATCCACATCTCAGACATGTAAGTCCACGCCTTGGACATATCTTCTTCTGTCTTGTGAGTGCTTCATCTTGAGCATGGAAAAATGTAATGTGTGACTTGAGCCAGGACTGGCGCTACCATTAGGCCAACTAGGCAGCCGCCTAAGGCACAGACCTCAGAGGGGCGCAGTACTGACCTTTAAGGGTCAAAGTTTTATACAAATTTGCTGTTTTAAGAAAAAAAACATAATAAGTTCAAGTTTTGTGCTTTTTATTTTTTCTACAAAACATCTGTTCTTAAAAATCAAAGTTGGCAAAAAAAAATGGTGGGGGTGCAAGTAGCTCAGCTTGCTTAGGGTGCAAAATATTTTGGCACCGGCCCTGACTTGAGCGATCACACAGATAATGCTCAGCAACAGTTTGTATGATTACATTTCTAGTACATTTTCTATTCTGATGCCCTTCTAGGGCTGAAGTTAAAGGACTGTTGGGAACATTTTGGTGAAAGTAAGTAGTCATGGGAGGCAAACATTTCCATGAAACACCACCATCTCCCTTTTTTGATACCAGAGTTACTAGAGATGTATGGATTTTGTAAAATCCATTCTGTCTGTACTTCATGCAATGTCAGGAGCCTTTTGTTTCATCATCTGCTTATTGACAAATTGCATTTTTTTCCAGTTGCACAAAGTTTTGCACATTTGTACTTCCAAAAATGTAAAAATTCCCCCCAAGATGTGCAAATCCACCCATGTGTATTTTCATGTTTCAGCGTATAGGTAAAATGCACATTTTGACTAGCATTTATTATTATCATCATCATTTTACTTATTTTACTTCAAGTAGTTTTTCGTAAAATTCTGGAAAATTAAAAACAGCCCACAATCCATGGAATCTGTGTGACTCAGGAAAAGCTGGTCCACCTGGTCTGATTCATAGAAATCCAAATTCATTTGATTCCGGTGAGGATTTCTCCAACATCCCTACATGATACTGGCAATCATGATGACTCTCCTATCCCCAGAGTGAGGACAGGAAGCCTTGCCCTCAGTCTGATTGGCTTCATGCTAACACTACAGAATAATATGACATTGTTGTGATGCCAATCAGAATAGGCACAATGCTTCCTACCCATCTAGAAAGTTAGGGACATAGCCATCAAGTCCTGGGATTTATGGAAGGACCAATGCCACCTGCAGTCCCTTTTCATACACAACCCAACCACTGAAATGAAGCATCTAATTTTGCAGCATATGAAGGGGTGGGAAATTGGGGGTGGGCAATTTACATTTTTTAAATGGAAAATGTTTAATTGAGATGATGATGATGATGATGATGATGATGATGATGATGATGATGCATTTTCCAACACAAATATTACAACAGTGCAGGATCACAGTAGTTGATGACACTGTCACCATTCTATGACCAAAGTCACAGGACATCACTGACACAAATACCCCCAAGGGACATTGGGATTAGTGACGGTTGGATGTACTCCAACAGAAATCCTAATTTGATCACCAAGTTACAAATTCCTCCATCCAATCTCAGACAAAAAGTATCCATTGTTTCAAGAACCTCTAGCATTAACAAAGTACATCTTGGAACTGTAGCATAACATCATACTATGTCTCATGACATCGTGCCTCACTGTGTTATATTCCTCTCTCTCATTGGCTGATTTCCTGTGCCCGGCCATTTATCCTACAGTCAGTATGGACCCACTGGAGCCAGTGTGAGAGGCTGCATGTGGGCAGCTCCTGAAGAGGCACCTCAATCCACCAAAGCCCAGCTTTCCACATCACCTGCCAGCCACCAGCCACCACTCCCCATCCAGGCTGCACCACTCTCATCCTGACATCTTCCTCCTTGGACTCCCTTTCTAGTATCCCTTCACAATGCCACCCACCAGCACTCAGCTCTAAAGTAAAATTTTACTTACCAAACAAGAAAAAGAAAGTATGGTATGAAATAGACATGGCCTCAGTTCAGTAGTCACATGATGAACAACCCTATGTGAATGTTTCTTAAAGGTGATGGGTTTGTTGAAGGATTACAAATCCAAACTTTTACACTGATTGGTTTGGAAAACTGTAACTAAAGGGTTAGGTGACGTCATTCCCCAAGCATGAGCATTACCAATCGGACATTTTAATTTCCTTCAGGCAGTAAAGGGATAAATCAACAAACATCAGGACATGCACAGAAATGGCAGAGTTTAGATGCTTTAGTTATGCAGGCTGTGGGTATTTGTAATCAGTTTTTGTTTTTTAATGAAAATACCAGCATTCGTTAGATAGCAATCAAAGCATGGAACATGATAACAATAGATTCTACCAACAAGCCAACTAACTTTGATTTTCAGCAGCATCTTTAATTGTGATAATGCTGGCAGACAGGAAAGGAATAGCTGAAAACAAATGGTGACTGATAGGAAAAAGAGGGGGAAATATAATAAGAGTAGGAAACCTGTGCTCCTCCAGATGTAGTTGGCCTACAATTTACAATATCAATGAAGACTTGCCATTCTGATGGAGGCTGATGGGAGGTGGACTCCAATATCATCTGGAGCTACCTCAGACCTGAACGAGAATAATGCAATCCAAAGGAAAGCAGATAAGAATCAAAACATAAATGCACAACATCAGAATAAATACACATGGTTCACTAATACTGATGAATGTTTATTGTGCCCTGTAGGTCTATATTGGTTTCAGTGGGGCTAAGGCAACACCCTACTTCCTTCTTTACTTCTGAGTAGACCTGTCTGGGATTGCCCTGTTAACGATGACTGAATTTTGTTGAGTTTTGCCCACTGTGTTTCTCCCTATGAGTAGAGAAGTTGTAACTAGTGATGCAGCTGAATGAATTTCATCATTAGTTGGTGATTGGTTGAAACTAGGGATGTGCTCCGCTCCGATTAGGAGCGTAGAAGCAGTAGCGGATTGGCCTGCTCCGCCTTACCCAGAGGCGGAGTAGGAGCGGACCGCGGACCCCCTAGAAGCAAGGCGAAGAGAAGCGACCATTTTTCGGAGCTCCGAGTTCAGGCGGAGCGCTCCGGTCGCCATCTTGAAAACATTTCGCCATAGGATTGCATTGCGGCAAATAATCGCGCATAACTACGTTGTTTTTGAAGCTATCATTCTGGAAATTCTTGTGCACAGAGAGTCGTGGATGGGGGTCATTTTGAGACCACTCTCAACTTTCTGCGTTGTCTGGGTCGCGGGCTATATTTTTGTGAAAATCGGGTCAACCGCGCGGCTCAAACTGCGTTTTCGGCTTTTCGCCCATAGGATTGCATTGAGGGAAAGAATCGGGGATAACTGGGGGGGGGTTTAAGCTATCGTTCTGGAAATTCTTGTGCACAGAGAGTCGTGGATGGGGGTCATTTTGAGACCACTCTCAACTTTCTGCATCGTACGGGTCGCGGGTTATATTTTTGTGAAAATCGGGTCAACCGCGCGGCTCAAACTGCGTTTTCGGCTTTTCGCCCATAGGATTGCATTGAGGGAAAGAATCGGGGATAACTGGGGGGGGTTTAAGCTATCGTTCTGAAAATTCTTGTGCACAGAGAGTCGTGGATGGGGGTCATTTTGAGACCACTCTCAACTTTCTGCATCGTACGGGTCGCGGGCTAGACGTTTTTAAAAAATCGGCGGGAAAAATACCTTTTTCAAAGGGCTGAGGGGCAGAGTCAGCTCCCGGTCATGATGATCCCAAAGTTGGAGGAGGGCATAGGCAAAACAGGTAACTTGGGATTCTGGGAAACTTCTCTTTCTTCATCTGAACGGGCTTTTCCCCGTGTTTTTTAACACAGTAGCCCCACCAAATGCACAAACACAACCTGAAATCATATACTAAGCCAAGAATAAGAGATAGAAACACAGCACTGCTCCCCACCCTAACCTTGGTGAACAACTGAATCGATGTGGTGCAAGGGGATGAGCTCCCCTAGGGCATCTCATCGTGGACGTGCCCCCACTCTCTCCTGCACTGGAAGGCCATTAGAGCCTTCCAAAGAGAGTAAAACGGTGGAGCAATGCCTATCATGAGTTGAAGTGAATGGTCACTTTTCAGTGGTGGAGCAATGCCTGTTCTGAGTCGAAGTGAGCGTTTTACTTCTTCTCAGAGCTGTGGCTGTCAGTGTCTTGAACTGGCAGCTACTTCCCCCTCCCCCGGGCACGTCCCCCTATTGCTGGTAAAAGACAGATATAGCCTTTTAAAAAAAGTTCTTCTTGTTGTTTATTGAGCAACACTGCTGCTTTTAATTCCACCCCTCCTTTGTTTATTGATTGATTTATTCCATTTTATATGCATTACTGGCTTATCCTTGGCTCACTTCCTTATGCCCCCAGAAATGCCAGCTGCATGCCTGCCTGCCTTCCCTCCCTCCTCCCCTGCCCACCTCGCAGGGATGTTGTGTGTGGGGTGCCCGATTTTCAAAAATTCGCCAAAAATCAGGGGATGATGGGATTGCTTTGGAACTTGGCATGCGTGTGTATATCCCCATGAGGTGTCATGGTGCCAAACATGAGGTTTCTAACTTGAACAGAAACAAAGTTGTATAATTTTTTAGCTTTCAATGCAAGCCTATGGGGGGGGAAACGGAGCTCCGGATCTGGATCCGGAGCTCCGGGCGGAGCGGAGCGGAAGTGGGTCGGAGCGGGGGTGGGGCGGAGCGGCCCGATCTGGAAAATGGCGGATCTGCAAGTGAAGCGGAGCGGGGGGTCTGTGCACACCCCTAGTTGAAACTCATCAGTTCATAATGTTCACCTTTGTAGTGAAGCTGGGTCGATATGTTATGAATTTGCTATTAAGTTTGAAGCGTGGGGAGGGAATGGGGATGGATTGGGAAGGTTTATAGAATAAGTATGACTGTGGTTTGTGGATTATAGAATAAATTAATAAAATTTGGGGGGGGGGGAGAAAAAAGAACCAAAAAAAGAGAGAAAGAAACTGATTGTGGGCTTCAGAGCATGCACAGGAAAATAGTGCATAGATCCCAGCCCTTAAATTTTCAGTCATCCTGCCAACTAGCCCCCCTCCCCCCAAAAATTGAAGCAATCTTCTCAACTGCTTCCCTTGTCATCACTGCACCTCTGGTTCCCGAGGAGGAGAATACTGAAGACTCTTCCACCTTCATATTGCCAATTGGCTCCAGCAAGTAAACATCACATGACATCATCATCCCGCAGGCAGGCCACAAAAATTCAACCAATCAGAAAGGGGGCACCTAACACGATGATGCAGACTGTAACCTACAGCTCCTTGATATTTCGCATACACAAAAATGCATATGCATGGAATGAGATTTTGTATTAAAAGAATATTTTAATCTGAGATCCCATGGAAAAAAAATCATTAATCTCCAAGTAAATAATGAATGTTCTTGGGGTAAGTTTACCCGTTACTAGCTTCGGCTATTGGGTGGTATAGAAATGCAATAAATAAATACATAGTATAAACTGGCCCAAAGGTACAAATAATTCTTTCTTTCTTTCTTTCTTTCTTTCTTTCTTTCTTTCTTTCTTTCCAAAGAATACCTTAACTAAGCTGTGATTTTTCTCCCCCTTTCCATATTGGCTGCATTTGTATGTTGTGGCCAAGTCTGGTCGACCACCTGTGTGCTTGACCCTTGCCCTTCATGGCTCATTACATCAAATAAGGAGGGGATCGCTGGCTGGGTCCAGGAGGTTGTAAATGCCTCCTTGAGAGAGGGAGTGGTGCCGGCCTCTTTAAAAGAGGCGGCAGTTAGACCACTCCTGAAGAAGCCTAACCTGGACCCGGAGGATGTTAACAACTACAGGCCGGTGGCTAACATCCCCTTCCTGGGCAAGGTGCTTGAGCGGGTGGTTGCAGGACAACTCCAGGCACTCTTGAATGAAATGGATTATCTAGATCCATTTCAATCGGGTTTCAGGCCTGCTTTTGGAACGGAAACTGCCTTGGTCACCCTGTGGGATGACCTCTGTCAGGAGAAAGACAGGGGGAGTGTGACCCTGTTGGTTCTCCTGGACCTCTCAGCGGCTTTCGATACCATTGACCATGGTATCCTTCTGGATAGGTTGTCTGAGCTGGGAGTTGGAGGTACTGCATTGCAGTGGTTCCGCTCCTACTTGGATGGCCGATTCCAGAAGGTGGTGCTGGGGGATTATTGCTCTGTGCTGTGGCATGGGGTTCCACAGGGCTCTATCTTATCCCCTGTGCTGTTTAACATATACATGAAGCCACTGGGGGAGGTTATCCGGAGATGTGGACTGAGGTGTCATCAATATGTGGATGATACCCAGCTCTACCTTTCCTTTTCATCAAACCCAGGTGAGGCAGTGGTTTTTCTGAACCAGTGACTGGGCACGGTAATGGACTGGATGAGGGCTAATAAACTGAAACTCAATCCAGACAAGACAGAGGTACAGTTAGCGGGTGGTTCATCTGCCCGACGAAGTAATGTTTGCCTTGTCCTGGATGGGGTTGCACTCCTCCTAAAGGATCGGGTCCATAGTTTGGGGGTGCTCTTGGATCCAGAACTGTCACTTGAGGCACAGGTGAACTCAATGGCAAAGAGCAACTTTTATCAGCTTAGGCTGATATACCAACTGCACCCTTATCTGGACAGAGATAGCCTAGCTACAGTTATCCATGCTCTGATAACCTCTTGTTTGGATTACTGCAATGCGTTATACGTGGCGCTGCCTTTGAAAATGGTTTGGAAACTTCAATTGGTACAAAACAGGGCAGCATGGTTACTAACAGGGACTGGCCGATGAGACCACATCACACCAGTCCTTTTCCAGCTTCATTGGCTGCCAGTCCAGGTCCGAGCCCGATTCAAAGTGCTGGTATTAAAGCCCTAAACGGCTTGGGGCCAGGTTATCTGAAGGAATGCCTCCTCCCATATGTATCTGCCCGGACCCTAAGGTCATCCTCAGGGGTCCTTCTCTGCGAGCCCCTGCCAAAGGCTACCAGGAGGAGGGCCTTTTCTGCTGTGGCACCCCGGCTGTGGAATGAGCTCCCTAAGGAAGTTCGCTTGGCACCTACATTATATGCTTTTAGGCGCCAGGTGAAGACCTTTTTATTCTCCCAGCATTTTAACAGTCTATAAATAAATTTTAACTTGGTGTTTTAAATTTGTAATTTTGCATTGCTGCTGTTTTTATCTGGTTGAGCTTTTATATTGTATTTTATATTATGGTTTTATACTGTTGTTTTATACTTTGAATGTTATTAATTTTTGTGAACCGCCCAGAGAGCTCCAGCTATTGGGCGGTATAGAAATGTAATAAATAAATAAATAAATAAATAAATTGTGGTTTTATACTATAACCCTAATTCTCATCCCTATATTTCTATTCATCCTAAGCCTTATTGTAAACCAATCTCAGCCTTAGGTTTGGGGTAGGCTAGAAGTTCAAAAGGAAATACATGGAATAGAAATATTGGCTCTATTTTAATATTTAATATAATATGAATCAATTTAATATGAATCAAGTTAATCAGCTGGCAGCTTTATTTCTCTCTTCTTGAGCTGTTCTCCTGCTAATAGGGAGAACTGAATCAACATGTCCAGGCGATCTCCTCTCATTCATTGCCAGAAAATCTAAAAACGATCTTGTGTTAACGCCATTTCTTTAGATACAGCATAAGGGCTGCACAGGGACCCATTTGCTGGAGATTGACTGTTCTGGGGTGAGTTAATTGGTTGAGGAGATTAATAGTTACTCTAATATCTTGGCACAGCGCATGTGTTAACATGTAGTGTAAAATACATTAAGTAAATGCTACAATGAATTCATTAATTTTATGATAAATTTGCATAATATGCATGGTTAAGCCCTACTTGAAACCCTTCCCCACCAATGTAAACTCAGTGGGTCTGAAATGTACTCGGGTTTTTTTTTAAATAATAATAATACTGGGAAATCATATTTTAAAAAACATTATTTAATACATTGTGGCTTGTATTCAGCTCCCTTTCATTGTGATGACATCCTAAACACCCTAAGTGAGTCCAGTTTGGGACTGCAGTGAACAGCGAAAGAGAAAAGATGAATCAAGAAATATGTGGTTAAAGTACCTCGAATGATCCTAGCTAAAGAAAACATTAGCATTAGAGGTTCAGGTCAATTCTTACTTCACATATGCACTGTTGGGGTTGGAGCTGGCAGTGAATCACCAGGAAAAAAAAAGTTGGGGTTATGGTGGATATCTCAATGATAATGTTCACCCAGTGTGCTACAGTAATGAAAAAGATGGATTCCATGTTGGGGATCATTACGAAACGGATGGGAAATAATACTGTTCGTATCATAATGCCTTATATAGATTTATACAAATCTTTGGAGTGAACCAGAGTTGTGCACAAACGGCCTCTGAAAATTCTCTATCCTATGTGTCAGCAGAGAAATTGGGAGGACAAGTTTAATGAATTTCTCCAGGAAGTGGAAAAATTCTCCAACAGTTTTTCACAGGTAGGGCTGATGCTTGAGTTGTAGCACAGCTTCTTTCTTTCTCCCCACCCCCAAGGGTTTCTTTGTTTTTTGTTTTGTTTTTGTTCTATCACTGCAAGGGACAACACTGCAGATGTGGGAGAGCAGTGTTGTATCCAGCTCCAGGGAAAACATGGATAGATAGATATAATATATACTGAGGAAAAAGTAGATATAGGGAACTTTCCCCCCCTCTCTCATTAGAACTCAGAGTCATCCAATGAAGCAGAACATAAGAACATGAGCAGAGCCAAGCTGGTTCGCACCAAGGGCCCATATAATGCAGCATTCTGTTCAAACAGTGGCCAATCAACTGTTGACTGCAGGAACCCACAAACAGGGCTCCAGTGCGTTAGCACCCTCACCCCTATGTTCCCCAGCTTAGTACCTCTGCTACTGGAGGTAGCTCATAGCTATCAGGGCTAGTAACCCTGAACATGTATCTATCACCCCTTTATAGCCATCCAAATTTATGGCCATCACTCTGGCCATGGCTAGACCAGGCCTATATCCCAGGATCGTCCCGGGATCGTCCCTGTGCATCCAAATGACACACAGGGGATCCCGGGAGCAGGCAGGGATGACCCCTCCATTTGCCTGGGATAATCCTTAGGTCTAGCTAAGGCCTCTGTCTTGTGGTAGCAAATTCCATAGTTGTACTATGCGCCATGCGCATAGTCGTGATGGGAGATTCAGGACAGGCAAAAGCACAATACTTTCTGGAGTATATAGTCACCAACCTAGCCAGCTCTAAAAGAGGATTAGACAAACAAATGGAGAATGGGGCTATCAGTCACTAACAGTCATGATGGTTATAAGCAAACTCCAGGATCAGAGGCAATATACATACATGTTGATGGAAAATTAAGTAGGAGGGTGCTGTTGCTCTTGTGGGCTTCCTGTAGGCATCTGACTGGCCATGTGGAAACAGGAGGTCAGACTAGTTAGGCCTTTGGTCTATCCTTAGGGCTCTTCTTACATTCTAATGTTCTTATGTAAACCTTGCATGTCAATATAAAGCAGCCTCCCCTGTATAAAAGTTTGCCGTATTCCATGTGAATCTCCAAAATTTGAACGTCTGCCGGCAATGCCTGCTCAGTGTACTATATCCTCATGCAGTAGGCTCTGCAGTAATAATAATAATAATAATAATAATAATAATAATAATAATAATAACAACAACAACTTTTATTTATTTATTTCTTACCTGCCTCTCCCTCTGGA
Source organism: Elgaria multicarinata webbii (assembly GCF_023053635.1). Lineage (NCBI taxonomy): Eukaryota > Metazoa > Chordata > Lepidosauria > Squamata > Anguidae > Elgaria > Elgaria multicarinata. The sequence continues at coordinate 131,624,560 of NC_086171.1, forward strand.
TCGAGGGAGGGAACAACACTAGATTCAAATACCATAAAATACATAAAACTGATTAAAACATATAAAATGAATACAATATTAAAATAACAGTCAAATATCTTAAAATTTGACTGAGTAGGCCTGCCGGACGAGATCAGTCATTATAGCCTCCTTGAATTCGAAAAGACTACTAATTTTACAAATCTCTCCCAGCAGGCCATTCCACAGACTGGGACTGACACAAGAGACAGTCCTCTGGGTAACAGTTGTCAGCCTTGTTTTGGCTGACTGTAGTAAACTCTTTCCAGAGGACCTAAGTGTGCGGTGTGGATTGTACAGGAGAAGGCGATCCCTCAGGTAACCTGGACCCAAACCATGCAAGCAATGCCATACAGGCTAGCAGTGCCCCAGTTTTGAAATGCCCTCCGAAAAGTCATCGATCAGATGGCAATCCTTTGAACTCCTCTCAAAGAAACATTTGTTATACAATTCTCCAGCCTCCAGGGTTTGGGTACAATTCCTGTGGTCAACACAAATTTCCTTCAGTTTTTGTCTAGTAGCCAACTGACAGTGCTATAGGACACGGCACCCGCAATGAAGAAATCAGCCTGTATAGAAAGAGGAACAGGAAGATGTTGGTGGGCAGATTAGCTAGTATGACTTGTCTCAGCATCAGTTGCTGCAAGATTAATGCCATGAGCTGGCTAACACTTGTTCACAGTTGGGTTTTCGCTAGTCTTTTCTTGCAGCTGCTGCCGTGTGTGTTGACAGTTGTTTATTTGGCTTTGGCTGGATTGTTTTGGCTCTGCAGGAGTTTTCGGTTGCTCTCTCTGCTTTTCAGCCATTCATCATGTATTTGGTTTATTTCCATGCATTCTACTCATCCTCAGGCCTTCTTGGAAGAGTCAGAATTGGCTGGCAGTGTGAGAATTAACTAATTATGAAGACAACCAGCATTCCCCGTGGAGAAAACAATGTGCTGGTGGCCATTAACGGTGATGTACAGTTTTAGGTCGCCTTGACCCACGTTTCCCAACACAACCAGTAGAAAATGTGTTAAGACAAGACAGCAACTATGTGTTTGAGAGGGGGGAAAGAGAGACATAAGGGGAAAAAAAGATTCAGATTTACACTAAGTAGGTTAAAGGCATACAGATGGTTATGTGAAAGAGCTCAAGGGACTCATAATAGGAAACAAAAGTGGTTCCACCTGTGGGTCACCGGTTCAAATTCTGCCCACACTGATCAGTTCTGTAATTGTTTAGTTTGAGGAGTGTTAGCTGGCCTTGTAAAACAGGTTGATGATCTAAGCCTCCTAATGATCTAAGCAAGTGTTAGGGACCTGCAAAACTGTCATCATAGTTGGTGGTCTCAGCTGAAAGACCAAATATTAAATCAGTCTACAGACTAGTTTCAATTGCTTGGGGGAGCATGAGATTCTCCATCTGCCTCCCGGGGGCGGGGGAGAGATAGAGAGAGAGGGAGAGAGAGAGGGAGAGAGAGAGAGTCCAAAACAGTAATCATGATGGATAAGTTATCTCTGAATATAAAATGTTCATCTCCCAACATGGCCCACTTCATGAATGATAAAGTAGCACTTTAATTTCAGGATGTGTGTGTGTATGTATAAGTCTATGAGTATGTTAGATTAACTAATAGAATGGACCTAGCACAAGGTCCATTGGACTTAGGTAAATGAGGTTTTAGTAACTTAATATAAAGGGGAATTTAAAGTAGCAAGAAGAAAGTGGTAGCAGAGAAATAGGGAAAGCAAAACATTAAAGTGTTGAATAAACAGCTGGGAAGGAATCAGAAAGGGCCAAAAGGTTGTATAAGGGAGCTACAAGAAATGGTGGTAAAATGGGATTCAGGAGTGTAGAAAATCATTAAAGAACTAATGAAGTAGGAGGAAACGAAGGGGAATTATTACTACTAAAAATATAAATGGGGGCTCTGCAACAAAATGTTGCAGTTTGCAGTGCTTTTATTCAGAATTCTAACCCATTCCTGTGTCTCACCGCTGCTATTCCTCCCCCTCTTCTCCAACAGTCAGACAGCATTCTGCACCAGCTACTGAGCATGCCCAGTACTCAATGGGCGTAATTCCCCCCCCCCGGTGGGGTGGTCATATTGGTGCCCAATCCTGACTACATTAAAAACTTGTATTTCTCCATTGAATTCTATGGGCAGCTCTCACTTCTGCCCCTAGAGACATGTAAAATACCTTCTCAATATGACCTATCCAGACAATGAGATGGTACTCTTTACACTTTTTATCTCTTTGTGCCTCTTCTTCTCCAGCTATTCCATTTCTATTCCCACTTGGTTTTCTTCTTTTTCTCCCCAGCCACTCCATTCCATTAGACCTCCCACCCAGTTGTCAGTCTAATTGTTTTTTCCTCTCATGCTATCAACATCTCATCCCACTGAGTTATAGGGCTCCATCACACATGGGAAAAATACACTCCCTACCATCACTTCTCTACTCCTGATTTCGTTTACTTTCTGTTTCAAAACAAGAAGTAAACAACGAGCACAGGGCCCATTCAGTCAGGCTTTCTAATCATGCTTCTTCTCCTACACATAGCAAGAAAGAGCAGCAACGTCTGGTTTTAAAAATATTTAGGACTTTCTGTGTTCTTTCTTGTGGTGCAAGGAAGGCCAGAAGGGGCATGGGAGGCAGACAACGTCATGTCACGGACCTGCGAAAAATCCTTGAGTGCCCAGTAACGAGTGTGCCATAAAATGCTCGTCGGGTGGAGCCCATAATTAGGTCAGCTGGATTCCTCCACTTAGGTTTTTGTACCCCTGCAAACTTCAGGGGTCCCATGGGTCTGTTCATACCTCCCTCTTGTGCATGGGTGGTATGGTTTTGTCTACTTTCACACGAGCACAGGAAATCTTGAGTTGGTGTTATTTAATTTATTTATTTAAAGGATAAATAAATAAATCCAGCTTCTCTGCTCAGAGAGCATTCAGAATAATTTTCATTAAAAAAATACAATACTAACATCAGAAAATATTTTTGAAACAATACAGGTTAAAACACACACACATGCTGACACAAATAAAACAACAACAACAGACTGATGAAGGCAAGTAAGCACTTTTCAGGCATTCTGACCTCACATGAAATACATGAGGGGTGAGCAGGAGCACACTCTCTAGTCCTAGCTGCTCCATCATGTCCCTGTTGTCACTACTACTCCCTCCGCCAATGTCCATTGCAAAGGAAATTCTGAAGTTTGCAGCCTGCACTACATGTGAAAGTACACTGTGTGCTTTCAAACCCTGGAACATGTTTAAGCGACCAACAATGTCTCAGTCTCAAAACAGATGTAGACCAGATGTGGCTATGGTAGTTAGGGCTGATGGGAGTTGCAGGCCAAAACCTTTGGAGGGCCACAATTTGCCCAACCCTGGTCCAGGTAATCCAGTTAGGGCACAAAGCTATGCATGTTTAGAAAGAAAGAAAATTATCCTACAACTCCCAGGATTCCCCAGCCAGCATTACTTACTACTAGATTTTTGGGCTGACTTGACTGGCAGACATGGGTCTTTCCTATAATATGATTTTGATTACCAAAGCAACTTGGCACCCCAAAGGGGGAAATGGCTCAAAGCAAACTCTCTTATATTCTCCCATTTGAGTGGCCATTTTGTCCTTCCAGCTGCTTAGAGCTACGATCAAGCAAGAGCTAATCTGCCCCTTCTCAGTGGCCCGCTTTGTGTGTATTAAAAGAATACATTAATTACATGGAAGTTTGTAAAGGCCAAATATACTGTGTTCTTAGGAATCATAGTACAGCAAGGCCTACAACAACCATTATAGTTCAGCTTGTGTCAGTGTTTATACTGCAAATCCCTTATTTCAAGGATTTACAGCTCGGCTGTAAAAATTCCTCAGGGATGAAATTTGGCAGATGAAGGCTAAGCTAGAAGTGGCCTCTCCTCCCCCCCCCCAACTTTCTCATCTTTTCTTTCCTTTTAAAAGAAAAAAGAATGCATTCTTAAAGGATAAAAATGAGAACAATAATCTGCCTTTCAATTCTGCAAAATCTCAGTATTTCAAAGTAATACTCCCACCCCACCCCCACCCGACTCACACACCACCATGAAGGTCTCATAGCACAATGCCATGAATGAAAGACTAATGATCTGTGTCGTTCTAGCCTTATCACTGAGACTTCCTAAGTAGTAGTATAGGTCAACAATAGAGACCCAGGGCATGTCTGGTGGCAGCAACCAAAAGTAGGGCTGTGGGAGGAAATCCAGTTGGAGGGGGTGGAGCTCAATGAGCTTTCATCGGCTTGGTCCCCCAGACTCCATCTGGGGTTCTAGTCCACAGCGAGTTGGGCTAGCCGGCAAATTTTCTGTCTTTGCACAGTGGCGGTGGTGATAGCACTGGTGGCAGAAGCAACTGGGAGGGATGGTTACTTTATTTATTTATTTATTTATTTATTTATTTATTTATTGCATTTCTATACCACCCAATAGCCGAAGCTCTGCCCTTCCTCCCCATAGCCACTACCACTTGCACAACACAAGAGTGGTTAATAAGCCACCGTGACTTGTTATCCACTCTGCGCCTGCCAGTTGCATGCCGGCTCAATTTACAAAATTACCCTCACTGGGTGCGGCTTCTCGTGTCATCCAAACACAGCAAGGGTGGCTTGTTGGTGTGGTTAATAAACCACCCTGCACCCATGATCTGTTGAAGGGTTGTGGCATGGGTTTGTTAACCAACCTAGCAAGCAACCCTCGTTGGGTTCAGATAATGCAAGAAGCCACAGCAGGGCGCTTGAATTGGCAACCTGGTGCCTGCAGGCAGTGGGCTGCAGTGCTTCTGCAAGCCAGGTGAAAACCAGGTGTGGGGATGGGAGGAGAATCCAGTGGTTTTAAGGGAGCTATGGACATATATAGCAACCATTCCACATGGGCTGCTGACTTTATTGGACCTCAGTCCAGATAAGATGGGGGTTCTGTTGTATTGGTGGTAGTGGGGTTCATCAGACTTGGGAGGTGGTATCCAACATGTCCTGAGTGGGGTCGCACTTGCCCTAAATGACCAGCTTCACAGTTTGGAGGTGCTGATTAGAGCGGCCATGCATCATCATTCTCTGAGCCCCTCCACCTTTTGAAGTTAGGCAGGTGGTGACTGGAGAGGGGACCTTCTGAGGTGTGGCCCCCAGAAAATGGAATGGCATCCAAGAAGTTTGTTTGGTGGCAAATTTGATGTCTCATCTGTGCCAGACAAATGATTTTTCTGTTTGCCCAGATTTTCCAATGACTGAAGCTGATCTTAACTGATTGTTTTATTGGTGTCACTAGAGTGAGAGGATGCATTAGGGATGTCTGGATTTTGTGGAATCCATTCTGTGTGTGTTTCAAGGATAGCCAGGTGCTCTTTATTCCATTGTCCATCCACAGACAGAATTGAATATGTTTAGGGGCTGCAGAAAAATAGAGGGGGTGGGAAATCTGCCATACCTTTTAAAGCAATTTATCTAATTTCTTTTAGTACATAACTTTTAGCATATTTCTCTGCTTCCACCAACAGTGCTGTGTTGCACAATTAGATCAGCGTAGAAGCGATGAGCAGAGTGCACAAAAAGTATGCTACAAGGCAATTGAAGATCAGAGATGTATTAATATACTTATTATGATGATCCACTTATTTGCATTTTTTTATAATGGTGTGTGTATAACCTTATTTTCCAGTAACTTCCATACTTTTTAACTAATAGGCTTACATTTTGGGAAAGTTTAAAAAATGATCTGAAAGTTCCCGGACTCTGCATGACTCGAAGAGGCCAGTCTGCCAGGCCAATGGCAGGTTGAATTCATAGAAATGTGACTCATTTTAACCCATCTAGGGTTTCTCTGCCATCCCTAGTATGCATATATGTTTATAAAAGATGTACATAGTGCCCTTAATCAAAACTGATTCCACAGCAATTTGCAGCAATATAAAAGAATGGCTGTTAAAACACAACACATGGATACAAACCACAAAAGAATAAAAACATCAGATACAAGACAGGCTCCACAAGTACATCATCATCTTCTCCAGGCTGAGAATCACTCTGCTTATTGCATTTGGCTGGTGCAAAGGGGTGAGAATTTCATTTCACGTTGTTGTTTTTAATAAGAATTTAGCACAATCTGAAAAGGTCTTCCTATTCAGAACAGAAAGGACTTGAGATTCTAAAAAATCTGCATGCAGGAGAAAACAAAACAGATAGATTTGTCTGTCCCTAAATGGTGCACAACTGAATGCAGCTTCAAGTTGGGGAATGTGGGACCCCTCTGTGTATTCTTTTCTCCATGAAGAGGTCTACTATGGAGAGAAAAATCAGCAAAAGCAATTCCAGGACAGGGCACCCTGGAATTCGACTGCTTCTAGAGCAGGGCTAGTTGCCCTAGTACCTTCGGGGGGGGGGGCTGCCTATATGGCACCAGGTTGCCACCACCTTAAGCAAAACCCTGCCCTTTCTCTGCAGTGGGATGGTGGCAGCTAATCCAGATGCAGAGAGAGGATGCTGGGTTTGGGGCAACCATTCGCATGCTGGGAACACCACGTGCCCTCTGCTCAAGCGGACAGTGACCAATCTGGGCTACCATCCGCCGTGAGTCCAGAGCGAGGATAGATGGCGGATGTGCCAATACTTGCCTTGCTCTGGAGGAAAAAGTTGAGCAAGTCCCTGACTTTTTAAAGTTACAGCTTCTTGGGAAAGCTCTGTGATGGCTGCGAGGTGGCTGCTGCTTTGTATAACCGATGCAGCGCCACTGTGCACCCAGACCGTCTAGGCGGCCCCCAGATGGTTTAGACTTGAGCTCCCATGATCCATGATTACTGACTGGGGATGATGGGAGTTATAGACCAAATTATCTAGAGGGCACCAGGCTGTTAACATCTTCAGGGTTGTCAAAAAGAGCCAGTGCAGTTTGTGGGAAGAAGACCCATTTGCAAAATACACCCCCGTCTTTCTGCACAACTCTACACAGCACTAGGACTGAAATAAAGGGAAGTGGTGTTTTTTTAAACAAAAAACAAAAAAAACTTTACATAATGATAGGGATTGCCAAGCATAACATTATTTCCCTTTGCTAGAGAGAGTTAAAAATAAATAAATAAATAAAGACATGAAGACTTTTTTTGAGCGGGGGTGGTGGTGTTGAACATTTCATCCCACAGAACCTCCATAGTTGTGCTAGTGTGCCCTTGCTACGCAATGCAAATAGCTTTAGGATAGGTCATTTGCTTGCTAGTTACCATATAGCAGCAATAGAACTCTTTCCCATCATATATAAAGGATATCATGGAGCTAGAAAAATTGTAGAGAAGAACATCCGGAAAGAATTGAGGGCTTTATAGCCTTTCCCCATGAACAAGTTGGTTCACTGGTATGGCCAGAGTCAGCGCTTATGATATACTCATCGTCAAGTGACTAAACTAATGGCTAATGAAAAGGATATAATGGCAGTTCTCTGTCACTATCACTTTCTTCCCAGGGAGTACTTAAGTGTCTATTTATATATTTAGCTATTTTACTACCAATATCTTTGGGGACATTAAACGAGGAGAGCATCTGTACCTAAAAGGCCACAGCATGTGGAATTTATGAAGGAACTCTTGCGCCATGCCAGGGGGAGGAAGGGAAGATGGGCTCAGACAGATAAAAGTGATGTTATTTAAAGGCAGTTTGTAACTTTTTCTAAAGGTTATCAGGTCTCTTTCCCCCACAAGCTGCTGCTGGAATGTAACTGAAAATCACTTGCATAGATTTCTTTAAAATGAATATTGCATTTAGAAAGTAATAATGACTGCCTAAATTTCTCTCACTGCCACTTCTGGGTCCGTTTCCACCACCACCACGACACACAGCTTTTTTTTTTTTTTTTTTTTTTAATATATGAGATATTGCAACTTCCCTAAACCTTATGGGAAGGGATAAGAGTTTCTTTTCAGGGCAACGGACCTCATTCTGTGACTGCCTTTAAAGGTAAATGGAACTCAAACATTTGAACAGTAGACTTTTTAAGAAGAAAAGATGGTTTCTCTAACATAGTATTCTTGTGGTGCCAGTGCGGTGTACCGGCTAAGGTGTTGGGCTGGGAGTCCAGAGATCCGGGTTCTAGTACCCACTCAGCCATGGAAACCCACTGGGTGACTTTGGGCCAGTCACAGACTCTCAGCCCAACCACCTCACAGGGTTGTTGTTGTGAGGATAACATGGAGAGGAGGAGGATTATGTACGCCGCCTTGGGTTCCCTGGAGGAAAAAAGAAGGGATATAAATGAAATAAATAAATAAATTGTTGATGGACCCTACATTGTCACCTTGGGGGAAGTATATTTTCATGGCTTCATCCCACACTGTGGTGGCAATGCTTCAAAGCCAGAATGATATGGATTTTATCAATCACACTGTCCTTTCCCCACTTCCATATGACTTTATTACCCATTTGACCATTTGATCATAGGAACTTTGCATGCTTCCAGGCACTTGTGGGGTGGGGGGCATATAAAACATGTTGAATCAACAGCAGCTTGTCTTGTTCGTCCCCCTTCTGGCCCTTGATCAGTCCCTTCCTCCTACTCCTCTCTCTTTCTCCTTTCCTCTGCAACAGGCAACATGGTCTCTCTCCCTGGGAGAAGCAAGTACCCACATCTCATATCTTCACTTACCTACTTCGCTGGCCTACCCAGTCGATTTTTAAAATGCCTCGCTGTTATTTTAATAATGTAGTAGTTTTACATGTTTTAAATCAGTTTTATATATTTTATAGTATTTTTATATTTGATGTTGTTCCCCGCCTCAATCCAGAGGGAGAGGCAGGTAAGAAATAAATTTATTTATTATTATTCTCATGCACTCAGCTTTAGGGGGTAGTTGTAGCTGAACACTGTTAGCCTTCTTTGACAATGTCTATAAAAGCAGTAATCACATAAGCTGTTTTGAACTTCTTCAAAAACTGGCCCTAGCCTGCGTTTCTTCCCTATAAAATTAAATGCTGTTACCATACTTCCTTTATATAAGGCAACTCTGCTGTACATCACACCAGACTTTCCAACAATAGGAATGGGGGATAACTGGGAGGAAAGAACCCATACAATTGACTTCATCCATTTGATTCCAGCCTCCTTCGTATGTTACTACAGAGGCATGGGATGAGGTCATTAACAAAAAGCATCTCCCTTATCACTGTAGGGCTGTTTAGATGCCCACCTATGGGGATGCAATGGTGGGGGTAGAGCCAGAGGCCTGCTCTCCAAGTAATTACAATTGTCTGGAGTGTGGGAAGGAGCTGAATTCAATTCTCAGCCCATCTAATCTTACCAACTAGAAGGTCACAGTACTGCAGCCTTAGCACAAATTCAGGGGTGAGCAAATGGTTTGGTCCACAACTCCCATCATCCCTCTTTACTGTCTATGCTGGCTAGGCTCAGGGGAGGCCACATGTTGCATTAGCTGTCTCCTAAACTCACTTATTAGCGAATAAATCCAACTGAACACTTCTGAGTAAACATGCTTAGGACTGGGCTATTATTGACTTAGGTGCTGAGTCTTGATTTAAGGGGGGAAATCCTTATTCCATAACACAAAAGAAAATAGAGCTGGTTAAACTCTCATGGTATGGATTTTTTTGATAATTTATGGAATGCATTTATTAATATACTAAGTAACTTTGCCTGGAAGCTGCCCACCCCCCGCCCCTTAGATAGCAAACCCCTCTGCAATTCCAACCAAGATGGAAGTAATTAAATTTAATAGAATGAGTCTTTATTTTGAAGTCACCCTCAACTTAAAGCCGGAGGGGAAAGTAATTAAATTTACTGGAAGGCATAAATTCCATATTGTACTCCTGTTAATTATTCTCGTTGTGAAATTTCATTGATGAACATCATCATTACCCTTTTACATCCTTTTGGACTGGGGGAGGGCGGAATAGCCAGTCATGTATATTGAAACAATGAAGCCACATGCCTAGAGCCAATTTACACGTTGCATTTTCAGATGGGTGAAGACATCTCAAAATGTCTGGCAAATATTTGCTTGTCATACAGGGACTCTTACCAGAAAGACAGGACTGACCGCAGCACCTAATTGAGAGTACATTCAGTGACAAAGAATCTTCGAAGTGGTTTACATGGCTGTACTTCGGTGAGGAGTCTTATAGTCTTGTCTGGTTTAGATTAACAGAGAATTACAGCTCACACCAATACAATTAGCTCTAATGAAGTGCATATGGAAACTACTTGGGACACCTTGTAACCATATTATATGGACTCTGTTAGTTGGGATTTAAATCAAGTGGGTTGACCTTTCCTAACTTCTACCAAAAAAAGAAGAAGTTCAAAGCCAAGCTACCTAGTTACCTGATCAGAGGGAGAGAAACAGCATTAGCCATTGGATTAACCATCAAAAGATACTTCTGCCTGCATCTACCATCAGAGGAAGATGATTTTCTACCATCTGAAGAGGGACTTTGCATCCTGAAGGTTCAGTTGTCACCAACCACTAGGCATTACTTACTAAAGAGTGGGCCTGTTCTGATGACACTTCAGGCGCTGTGGTTAGCAAAACTGTGGTTCTCTGGGGTTAGCACTAACTACAAGCTGTGCTTTAGTTTAAACACTTTAAACCACAGTCAGAGCCGCTAACCCTGCTGCAGACGATCCGACAGTGGTTAGTGAGTGAGCAGGGTTTAGCAAAATGCATTGCACAGGACACTTTAAGCCCTGCAGCTTAACCAAAAGCGTTAACCAGTAGGGTTTAAGGTGTCTTCTGAACAGGTCCAATTTGACTTTAATTGGCTTTTTTTCCCTTTTAACCTAGCACACCACCTAGAATTAATCTCCTGCTTTGCTAGCATAAAGGCTGTCATATTTCTCTTCACTTCTACTGTTTGCATACCCAAGAACCTGTATGTTTTGCCTAAAACAAGAGGCAGATTTCAATTGCAGCCAGTCGTTATGTGTTCAAAAATGGAATCAGCAATTGGTTCTCTTTCCCAAAATGCATTACGAGATGTAATCTGATACTTGCAACACCTACCAGTGATTCTGTGATCTCTATTTTGAGATAGGGTTTAAGCTATAGCCACTTGGCCACACCATCTGGCTCAATTTGAGGACTCTTCTGTTCTTCTCCCATCCCATGTTACTATCACCTAGCCTGCTGAAGAGTTCTGAAGAACTTGAAAGCTTGCACAACCTTGTGTGGCATTTTGTTTGGTCCGAATAAAAGTATTGCTCATCTGTGACTTTTGTAAAAAAAAGAAAATTTCTCAATAGTTGTGAAGCATTTGGCTATTTCAAAAGTGTAGTTAAAGCAGCGTGTAAAATAGTTTCTTTTCCCCCTTGAGATAATATCATTTCTACTCTATCATAACGTTACTGCACAAATGATCTATTTACAGAGCAAGGGTTACATTTTACCAGAAACAGAACATTGTGGTATCAGGTTGCTGCATGGTAATGGAACTCAAACATAGACTCCAGTGACATTTCTGAGACTAGGCAGACTTCCTCCTTGCTAGCTGGCCTGTCCAACTGCATTTCGGTGAGTTCTGTTTGCAGCAAATGAGGTGAAAATGCAGCGAAAGAGAAAGCAATCCTGTGCACTATGGGGTTCGCGTTACAAAAGGTGATCCTATGTACGGATCTCTGGGACATGGAAGAATTGACCATACCGCTAGTTGGAACATGGGAAACTGTCTTATCAGAATCTTGGTCTTTTAAACAACTTCATGATGACCAGGATGCCTTCCACGGCATCTGTTGGAAATTCCATCATAAAAAGAACCACTTTTAAAAGGGTAACATCTGAAAAAAGTGTGATCTTCTGCCACTAGATGGTGGTCTCTCAATGGAACTGAATGGAGGGAAAGTATTCAATTCAAACCAGATGGACGCCCCTCTCCAACTATGTAATTTAGTCCATAACAATTGTGCCAAAAAGCAGGAAGCACAAATGTCCCAGGTAAGCAATGCGATTTCCCCTCAATGTCAAGATGCCCTAAGTCTACATTTACTTCTGTTATTGAACTGTGCAGCATTCACAGTTGAAAATATAGACTTTTAACCTTTAGGCATGCAGTTGTTGGAAATAAAATCCTAAGTAGTTTGCTTCAGGGTGTTCTCTGGAGACTATAGTTATTTTCACGCATAAGATTGCCAATATCTGATGTTGGAAGAGGCTTATTGAATAGTTGCATAGCTAGGATAAATCTGACAAATATAACTTCTCGTATGAGTGCATCACTGTGCAGGGCTGTGCGAGAAGTAGACTCTTTCCCAGTCATGTTGTGACTAAGGGAATCAGGATACTGGGACTCCGGAACTGGTAAGCTTCTTCAGTTGCCTCAACATTGCCCCTCACTGATATCAGTGATTTCCTTAATCTATGCAATCAGTGAACATGGGCGAATGTGCCAGAAACAGAAAAGTAAACACAATCTCCTACTGATTGGTTTGTAAGATAACCTTTAAAGACTGCCTTTACTGGATGTGTGGAAGAAGAATTTCAGCAGTCATGGCTTTTCTCACCTCTGCACTCTACAAACTGCAGGGGACACATTTTTCTCATCCGCACAACGGTTAGAAACATAAGAAGCTGCCTTGTACTAAGTACAGATATTCCATTGGACCATTTAGTTTGGCACTGTGTACACTGACTGGCAGCAGGTTTCAGACAGGAGTGTTTCGCAGCCCTGCTTGAAGATGTGAGGGGTTGAACCTGGAACCTTCTGCATACATTTCACATGCTCTGAGGTCACAAAAGGTACAGGTGTCCATTACCTTATAGCATCTGGACAGCTTACTAGTTGATTAAACACCTCACAAAACCAGTCCATATGAACAATTTCTATGTCCCATTCTTTGATGTATAACTGCACAGTTCATTTATTGACTGCCTTGAAATATATGAAAGAAGCATAACCCTTTGGCCTGTGATGGCTGAATCCACCCATTTCTGGTCCAAGTTACATGAACCACACATTCACCCCTAGTCTTGTTTCTGGAATAGTCAGTGAATTTTTATCTTTTAAATCTGCATAAATATTTGCATTTTAACATTTGTTCAAATATGTGTTTTTTAAAATGTGTTTTCTCTCAAAATAAGCACTTCTAAATGTATTTTGCTACATTTAAACTACTGAGAACTGTGCTGCCATAGGCAAAGTTTTTTTAAAAAAATGCAGTGTGTGAATGTTACATGTTAGTCCAGGAGGTATGGATCAGGCCAGTTCATGCTGGAATTTGCAAAAAATAATTTTTTCAAATTCTATTTCTAACCTGTCCCAGATTTCAATTTTTTTTCTTTTCAAAGGCTGTGAGGTCGGGTCCTGCCACTTGGCTATGGCATGGCAGAGCATTCAAGCAGTGCTGATCACTGTGCCATAGAATTGCTTTGTGACAGCTTCAGCACTGCAACTGCTATTCTGAATCTGCTCTGAGCATGCCTCAAATCTAATGAGAGTCATTAGATGAGGTCTAGGGCAGGAGAAGGCAACATGGCACCCATGGTCACCAACGTGCCCCCAGGCACCTGCCTTAGAGCCCAATGAAACACCCTACTCCTCCCATTTTTTTAATTTTAAAACATTTTAAAATGTTTTCTTACTAGCAGCAGGGATTTCTTCAAGGGAAAGGAAAAACCTCTAGTTGCCGATGTCTTAACTTCCCATGAATGCCGCTGAGTAGGTTACTTGTCCTTTGTGACTCACTATGCCCACTCATGGCAGACATTTTATGGTTATGCCCAAGGCAGTTTCTCAAATGTACAAATGTGCCCCTGGGCCCAAAGGTCGCCTACCCATGGTCTAAGAGCATAGTCCTATCGCATGGGGGAAACTTAGGAAATGTGTACTTAGAGATGCATACGAACCACGCAGCACTAGGAAAATAGGAAGTACCAGGTCAGAGTATTTGTCCATCTAGGGGGAAACCGCACGTCGTTCTCAGGGTGCTTCCATCCGCCCCCAGTGCACCCCGAAAACGATCGTGTAACTTGCCTGTAAAAGAGACGAGAAAGAAGCGTCCTTGCCACCGCCGCCACCACCCACAGACCTCCTCGCCGGCTGGCTCGGAGAGCTCGGGGGAAGAAGGCGGAGTGGAGAGCTTCTTCCACTCTCCACTCCGCCTTCTTCAGCTGAGCTCTCCTCGCCGGCCAGTGAGGAGGTCTGTGGGTGGCAAGGACGCCTCTTCCTCGGCTCTTCTCCAGGCAACTTACACGATCGCTTTGGGGCCACACTGGGGGCGCTTAGAAGTGGTCTCAGTACGACGTGCGGATTCCCCCCTAGTCTTGGCTACTCTAGCGCTAGCTACAGCTGTCTGGAGTCTCAGGTAGAGATATCTCCCATCATCTGCTGTGTGATTCTTTTAACTGGGAGGCACCAGGGAGTGATCCTGGGATCTTCTGTATGCAAAGCATGTTCTTCCTCTGAGCTACACTCCCTATAAGTTCAACCGACCCATATGTGATACAGAGGGTTGCATTATTTGCAGCGAAAGCTAACAGATGCAGAGTAAAATTTTTGAACAGTATTGGTCTGAGGTGTTATAAAGATTTAGAGATATAAATCAATTGTGATTGAGAAGTAATTAAAGGTTTCTGTATGTTTGCTGTTCACCTATCATTTTAGTAGTGGATGATATGTATATGATAGCTCTGTTGTTTTAACTATATGTAGTATTGTATAGTATAGCAAAACTTCAAGTTTGTATGTGTTGCAATGATTTATGGATTGAGCAATAAATGTTTTGGCTTGGCCATCTATAAGAATAACATAGGGTTGAATCCAGTTGTCCTTCTGCTGATGGAAGCAGTTCTGTCAACAGAACCATAAAGGGGCAATTCTACCCCTCCCCACCCATGCACCATTAAAATCTGCTCCTGAGGTTTAGGAAACCTTCTGGAGTGCAGAAGGCTGCAGGGGGGAGAAAAAAAGGGAGAAAGTCCTCTTGCGCTAGAGGACGTCCACTGGCATGACATTGGGTTTAACACCTAGATTGTAAGCATAATGAAAATATTCAAGGATAATGTAAAAATTCATGTAGCATTTGAAGATGAGTTTGCAAAGTATTCTTACTCAGAAGAATTGTCCCATCCCCCAGCCTCATACTATGCCGTGATAAAGGAGATGACTCAAATGTACATTTTAACAGGAATTGGGTATGAATTCCTGGCTATGAGTCACAATAAAGAACAATGTCTTCTTCCTAGCAAGCTGCATAGAATGATATAAACATCCTTCTGTCTATGAGCCCTAAAAAGAAAATATTAATATCCGTTTGCATCTTACAAAAAAAACCCTGTAACTTAAATACAATAGCTAAGGTTTACAATCAAACTGATAAGAGGACTCCAATGTTTCTTAACTCATTGTTTGAGAGAATCAGATGCTGAAAATGGAGAAATTCACATGATAACTATATTCCATTGTATTTTAGGAGAACCAAGCACTTGTCTAATTTTGTATATATTGATTTGCTTTCATAAAACCATTTCAAATACATTATATCTGGCCGTGAACACACATCCTGATTTCACATGGAACTGATAGGAGGAAAATTCAGCTGTCAAAATGAATGTGAAATGCAGGTTTGTGAGGCAACCCAGAGAGCCATTAGACAATGCTGCCGTGTAATACCTATTCATTTCAATGGAAAATAGAACAGGAATACTGTGACAGCCCCACTGAAATGAATGGTCTATGCTTAGTGGAGTACAGTCCTTTCTTCTTTATTTGTATGTACGTCGGCTTGTTTGTATATTGCAATTGTTCTCCCATGACCTGCAGAAGAATTACCACTCATTGTTAAACCATTGCTGCCATAGTTTCATTATTGTACTGAACTATATTTGAAACATGGAAGTGTGTGAGTACATTAAATATTTATTAGGGATGTGCTCCGCTCCGATTAGAAGCGGAGAATCAGAAGTGAATTGGCCTGCTCCGCCTTGCCCAGAGGCAGATTAGAAGCGGACTGGGGACCCATAGAAGCACGGCAAAGAGAAGCGCCCATACGCGAAGCACTTCTCTTTTCGCGGACCGATCCGATCGCCATTTTGAAAAATTTTGCCCATAGGATTGCATTGCGGAAAAGAATAGGAGATAACTGTGTTGTTTTTAAGCTATCTTTCTGAAACTTCTTGTGCTTAGGGAGTCGTAGATGGGGGTCATTTTGAGCCTACTCTCAGCTCTCTGTGTGCTGCGGTTCGCTTGCTAGAATTTTTGGAAAAATCGGGTAAAACAGCGGGAAAATGTACCTTTTTCGAAGGGCTGAGGGGCAGAGTCAACTCCCGGTCATGATCACATGATCCCAAAGTTGGAGGAGGGGATAGGCAAAATGGGTAACTTGGGATTCTGAGAACTTCTCTTTCTTAGTCTGAACGGACTTTTCCCAGTGTTTTTTAAAACAGTAGCCCCACCAAATGCACAAACACAACCTGAAATCATATACTAAGCCAATAATAAGAGACAGAAAACACAGCACTGCTACCCACCCTAACTTTGGGGAACAACTGAATAGATGTGGTGCAAGGGGATGAGCTCCCCTAGGGCATGTGGACATGCCCAGTGCACTCTCCTGTCCTTGGAGGGCCATCGGAGCCCTCCAAAGGTAAATCACTGGAGAGAATACCTATCATGAGTTGAAGTGATCATTTGCTTCTTAAAGACTGGTACCTAGACAGGACCAGTCAAATTGGCAGATGATTCCACCTCCCCTTGGGCACGTCCACTCCCCTCTTACTGGTAAAAGACAGACACAGCCTTTTTAAAAAAATTCTTCTTGTTGTTTATTCAGCAACACTGCTGCTTTTAATTCCACCCCTCCTTTGTTTATTTATTTATTTATTTATTCCATTTTATATGCATTACTAGCTTTGAAACTATCCTTGGCTCACTTCCTTATGCCCCCAGAAATGTCTGCTGCCTGCCTGCCTTCCCTCCCTCCTCCCCTGCCCACCTCGCAGGGATGGTTTTTGTGTGTCTTGCTTTGACTCAGGGGAGAAGTCCTTTCTGTGCTCAAATTCCAAATCAATTTTTCAAGTGTGGAAGAAGATTCATATTTAGGTTTATCTCTACTCTCCAATTCATGGCATGTTGGGATTTCCTTTGAAATGGGCCCATTGAGCTGTCTGCAGATACTGGGGTGTCCGACTTTCATAAATTCCCCAAAAATCCGAGGATGATGGTATTGGCTTGAAACTTGGCATCCATGTGGACACATGGGTAAGCTGTCATGGGATCAAAGGTGAGGTTTCTGACATGCAAATTGACGTAGTTGTAAAATGGGACTTGATTTGGGGTGAGTTAAAAGGTTAGAGCCCCGCCAAAAATCAGGGGATGATGGGATTGCCTTGAGTCTTGGCATGCATGTGTATCCCTGGATAAGCTATCATGGTGCTGAGTTTGAGGTTTCTAACGTGCAAATTGACGGAGCTATCGAAAGGGGTGTGAATGGGGTGCCCAATTTTCAAAAATTCCCCAAAAATCAGGGGATGATGGGATTGGCTTGAAACTTGGCGTGCTTGTGTATCCCTGGATAAGCTATCATGGTGCCAAACCTGAGGTTTCTAACTTTAACAGAAAAAAAGCTGTATACTTTTTTAGCTTTCAATGCAAGCCTATGGGGGGGAAATGGAGCTCCAATCCGAATCCGGAGCTCCGCAGCAGAGCGGAGCGGACAATGGTGGAGCGGGGGCGGAGCGAAGTGGCCCGATCTGCAAATCGCAGATCTGGAAGAGAAGCGGAGCGGGGGGTCCGTGCACACCCCTAATATATATGACATTTATGTGAATAATGAGAACAGCGAGAGTTAAGCTCAAATAGTTTTTATGAGAGCTATTAAACTTCCAGGCTTCAGGATGTGCACCATTTCCACCCCCCCCGCCCCGATGTCCTGGGATGAGCCATCTCCATGGTGGCTACATGCTAAATTTGCCACTCCTGCCCATAATGTGTGGTATGAAACTTACCCATGTCCTGATGTCATCATGCTAACTGTAAATGTAAAATGTAATGAAGTCAGGATGCCAATAAGTTTCATTGGCCTTTACAGAGGAAGATGGGATAATTTAAACATGGGATTAACCTTTTCAGCAATGGACCCACTTTCATGGTGATGGCTAATTTTGCCTAAAGTAATAGTAGCTCTTCAAAGTGATGAGTTCATCAAAAGCAGTACCGTTCCCCTGGGCTTTAAGCATGTGTGTGTGGGTGGGGGAACTGAAATGTATTAATTATATACACCAGTGTTGGGCAACTTGTGGCCCTACAGATGCTTTGTCCTACAACTCCCATCACTCCTAGCCAATGATGAGGGATTGTGCAGATTTTTCCTAAGCAGCCCACCACCACATAGCTAGATGCAAATACTCTACCCAATAATTAAAAAAACAGGCAGATTTACAGAGCTGCAATCTAAAATTTATATTTAAGCATTCTTTGCTGAAAGATCTGTTACAAGCTATTGCCGGAGATATACTGCTGGAAGGACTAATTGGTATGAACAGTGATGACCCTGAGGTTCATAACTACCAGACTCTAAATACCACGTTCAGCTGCTCATATTGCTCCCCAAGTTACTCAATAGCTTTCTCCACCCCACCACCAAGGCTCTGGGGTTTCCAGGGCTTGCAAATACTTCCTGGAAATTAAAACCCTTTTTGGAATATGTTTATTTATTTATTTATTGCATTTGTATACTGCCCCATAGCCAAACCTCTCTTAGCTCTGAGCTGAGATTAACAGTTTAGGACATGGATTAAAACATTCAAAATGAGTTGCCACCAACATTACAAGTCACCTAGAACTCCTGGAAACTCTCCTCCACCCTGGTTTTTCTCAGTGAAGTTCACAACTGTGGACTCAGTTAAAAACTGAAGCCATAGTCAATTTTGTTGTAACTTGTACTATATTCCTGTTGATTTAAACTAACTGTTTCTGTCCTACTGGTTGCATCTTATACACAATACGCAAGCATATGGAATCTAATATTTTGTAATTGCACATGCTGCATACAGATTTGACTGGATTCTCTGTGAATTAGACTAGATTATTCTGTTCAAAATGGGATGCTGATTGGAATTTGAAGTCATTTCCTTCTTTTTTAGGAGGGAACAGAGTCAAATACCATCTGTTTCCTGGTATACAATACTCATGTAGGCCTTGACAAGACAAATATTTAATAACTTCCTTTAAAAAAAAAATCCCCCAAAAAGGGAGATCGCCATCAACACAACATTAGAGGGTTTTTTTTAATCACAGAAATCATTTGCAATCTGCATAGAACTGAACCAAGATACTTTCTCTCTCGCACGCACACACACACACAAGCAAATCATGAGAAAAGTTCAATCCCTTGAGTTTCAAGGTCATAATTATTAGGCTTAAGACCTAACTAGAGGTTATGGGAAACGAATGGAGTCCACTGATTCATATCATTGTACTTTTTTCCAAGTAACATCTGGTGAAAGAAATGCATGATATTGTGTCCTTGTATAGCTTTTTCACACAGGCTCTGCAATGTCAAGTTAGGTCTTCAGGCAGCCATCATTTTCAACAAAATGTACTGTGGGGTGGGGGGTGGGGAACCTGTTTTCAGTTATTTTATCACAAAGTCTTGTCCTGCAATCTGCCCCAGTTTGCTGGAAAATAAATCAATGAAAGTAGGATAGAAGTAATCATCAAGTGAAGTTCTCAGGCAGCTCACTATGTCCCCAAGGGACAATTAAAGTGCTTCAAATTTTACTGATAAACTGGAATACCCAATTTGTTTCAAATCCTCACAGCCTTAAGACTCACAGTCAGTCTACACATCATGCTCACTCTGTGGAGGCTACTTGTAACATTCCCTGGGCAGTGAGTGCTTCACAAATCAGCTCTACACTAAGGAGCAGCATGTCTTGTGCATCCAGCAGCAGATGAAATGTTGCCATTGTAAGCTGCCATAAGGAACATCCTGCGACATCATAGAAATGCACTGTTGTGTAGAGCTGACCCTTGTGTCACAGTGGCCTACATGCTATGGCCCCTTCATGAAGTAGTCAACATGCAGAAGCTGTTCCAAGTAGTTTCCACCTGGTGAGCCTCAAATGTATAGCCACTCTCTGCCCAGCTTATAAGTGAAGCATTATATATTAGTGCTGTGCCCCAAAAATTGATTCTTCCATTTTGGGCATTTGGTTGTGTGTGTGAAAACTCTGGCAAAAGAAACTGGAAGAGGTGAGAAGTTCTTCCTGAATGCCTATTGGGGAGGGAGAGGGCACATGGTCTTCAATAGGCTTTCAGGAAGAACTGCCAGGCTTTTCCAAGTGTCAATTGTGGTTTGTTTGTTTGTTTTTTTAAAATATAAAATAGAAAGAAGAATCGCCAAAAACTGGCTACACTTAAAAAGGTATGTGGAAACCTTGCCCCTCTCCCCAAGGAGAAAATTCTTCCCCTCCAAAAGAGGCATGGAGACAAAAGGTTTCCGAAAATAGGGGGCGGGATTTGGCCCAGCACTATTTTATACACCAGAAAGTGCAATGGAAATAAGAACTGTCAAATATAGTAGTTGAGAAATGTCCAAGGGCATGTCTACACCATGCCTATATCCCGGGGTAGTCCTTGGATCATCCCTGTGTGTCCTCATAACACACAGGGGATCCTGGGGGCAACCCAGGACTAGCAAGGACTTACCCCAGGATATCAGGAAGCACAGAAAAACTGACTTTTCCACGGTTCCTGGACCATCCCGTTGAGTGCAACCATGTGGCTGCTGCTCCTGGGTTGTCCTGTCCTCCCCACGAGTAGCGGGGATGGCAAAATGGGCACGGGGCTGCACCGCATCAGTCTGTGCCTATCGGGGCTGGGGAGCGGGGTCAGGTGCTTTCTCCCCTTACCTTTCGCGCTGGAGCATGAGTGTGCTCCTTTCATCTTTTTGTGTGTGTGTGTGTGTAATGATACATCAAATGTGGGTTTGTAATTAATAGACAAAAAAACCAACATTGTCATATCACCTCCAAACCTACGCCAAAGTTTTTGTGCTGGTTTTGTGCCACAAATCCAGAGTTTTGTGCCACCATCAAAAGCATGAAAATGAGGTGAAGCCCTAATAAAGGTAAAAAAATTCCACATTCTCTGATCTACTCTGAATGTATGCCAAAGGTTTGAAAAGGGGTATGTCATTTTCACGCATTTGATGGCAGCACAAAATTTGAGATTTGTGACAAAGCAACAACAACACCCTGCACAAAGTTGTGGCATATGTTTGGAGGAAATGTAAGTTTGGGGAGAGGGGTTGTAGATAACAGCCCCCTGGATCCAAACCCCTGATGTGAATCTGCATATATATTGGCTGTTCATAGGATATCCCTTGTTGAATCAGGATGATTCCCTCCCCTCACTTCTTCCCTTCCCAACAAGACTGGGGGGAAATTGCTAACACAATAAAACTAGCATACTTTGGAAATTCTGTTGCACCCCTTTCCTTAATTTGCATGACAGTTAACACATCAGAGTGATGTCCCCACCAATCTAAACATTTCATTAAGGATTCTGACCAAAAATGGTGTGAGTACACAATATGAATGATGAAGGGGGTAGGGGAGTGAATCACCATGATTAAGCTTGTTAGATGATACTAATTATTTTGTTTATGTGATTTTTCTTTGGAATTAGTCATCATAGGAAAGTAATGCATCAGGAACATTTGCAGGATGTTTGGCTTCATTAGAACAACAACAAAAAAGCACAGTTGCATTATAATATAAATTCAACATGTAGTTTTCCTTCAAGAGATATTCACTTTTTAGCTTTCAACAAATCCCTTAAAAGCTTTAGGGTTCTTAGGATACCAAGAGTCCATTTTGAGCAATTTTGTGATTTTCTACAGGGAATCTTAATTCAAACTCAACAGAACACTGAAAGAGACAATGCTCTGGGCTATGTATCTTCTTCAAAGCTTCTTTGCGTCAACAGGAGATCCCAGGTGGATAGAAGCAAGATGTAAATAAAATGTCTCGCCTTGCAAATGAGAAGTAAATAAGACAAATCAGCAAACATTCCTAAACATTGTTCTGTTAAATGAGGAGAATTTCCCCACACTGTCAGTTTTGGTTGAGGAAGTCTCCAGATCAATCAGATGGGAGTATCTATGCTGTAGAGAATCCACTGGAATACTGGGGCAGGGGGTGGAACTAGCAGTAAATTTAGGTCTAACTTTTGCCTTTTTACCAAAGAGAGAGAGAGAGAGAGAGAGAATCCAACTGAAGTTGGTTCTTGCTCCTTTCTCATTTCCTTTTATTCAGATTAACTTGGACAAACAAGGGTTGCTAATTTACAATGGCTAACAGGTTCCATTGACTTCACTGGGTCTATTCTAAGTACGATTAAGTCTGGAGCCAATGCTATGTGTTTTTCTGAATGGTGAATGGCTATTTTGTGAACCGCCCAGGGAGCTTCAGCTATTGGGTGGTATAAAAATGCAATAAATAAATAAATAAATATCCAACTCATCTCACCAGCTGTTCTATTCTTGCTCAACACCCTACTATTCTCTATGGTCAGTGATACATGAAAAAGGAATATGCTCTACACCCTTATGGTTGGCTTGAAAACTCCTCACTGGACCTGTGTAATTTCGACGTAGCTCTCCAGTAGAGGTTGCCACCAATACTTTGTCCAAACCCCTCAAAGACAGAACATCTGAGAAATGTCAAGGGGAGCTAAAAGAGTTTTGAGGAGACTACAAGAATTATCGTGGCAGGGGGGATGTGGAATGACACCCCAGGAAGGTAAATCCCTCCCAGTGTGTGAATGGGAGCCACAATGATTCGTAGCCTATGCCAGAGATAGACAGCACATGACCTAGGAGGCCCTACCATCCTCCAGAGTAGCCACCACGAAACACCCATTGCCTCCCCACCCTCTTTTTTTGCTTTTAAAATAAATGAGAAAAAGTCACTGTTTTCTACTGACATTTGGCAACAAACCACTATGGAGGCTTAGGATGGACACATTTCATTTGTTCGTCCCCTCCCCTTTTCTCCCTTTTCTTGCAGCATGGGATGGTGTGGGAGGAATGTGGCCCATGGCAGATCAGGAGGGGTGTTTGGCCCCCCCAGACTGTCCATAGTTGCTACTCGTGATCTATTCCTTGTAATTTTCTGAAACTAAAATATGTATAAGCCTATAACCATCACAACGCTTCACAAATGACACACGTGTGCCTTTGATTTTGTGCTGCCCTCCACTTTCTTTAACTCTACACTGCTGCAGAGTCCACAGTGATTAGAAAGTGCCATTTCAATGTCACTTTCCTGGATCACACAAGCCAATGTAATATTCTTGTTTAATGTAGTCAATTCCATTCTTAACATTGACAAAGGTATTAAGATATGAGCTTGCAACATGTGTCTAATAGAGTTCCTCTGCAGCTGACTGAGAGTTTCTGGAGTCACACAAATTACCTTCCTTTTATTCCTAAAGCCTTTTGGATACTCTCTAAGTCCCCCACCTGAAGTATTTAATCTGCTGAAATGGAAATTGTAATGATGACAGATATGCAGGATTTTGGCTTCCTTGCTGTGAGGGAGGAGGAATAAAAATGAGCAGGGTGCTGTGGGGAAAAAGCTCTTGTTTTTTAAGCATGCACTGCATTTTAGTAACCTTTTGAGATAATGGTGTGCAGAGCATTGGTGGTGCCTAACAGTGGCAGAATGATAAGTAAGTATTAGTATGTGGAGTGTACCTACTGCCAGACCCTTAAAATGTGATCCCATTAGAGAAGGTTGTCTGACACATTGCTCTAAAAGGCGAGACGGTGGCATCTTTCTGTGCAAACGCTCTAGTAGTTATTATTATTATTCTTTAAATCTGGATGAGAACTTTGCCTCAACTTGCCAAATGGTCAAAATGTATCATCTTAAAATGTCTCTTAAAATTTCAGCTCTAGTTTTTTTTAAAAAATTATTTGAATAACCTCTTCACTAAAAAGTAAATGCACCTTCCATGGCTGGCTGTAATGACAATCGCTTTTCAAAGATTTGCAAATGGGATTCCAGAGCATCTTTATTCGGCTGCCCATGATTACATACATCCAGCTTTCCTGTCATGGCATTTTCTCTGGTTAGTAATAATGATGAGGATAATGATAAACTTTCAAGAGCAGCAACAACTTTGGGGAGATTCTATAGGTTTAAACTGGACCCTACTAAAGGTAAATCAACCCCAGTAGATGCATGACCAGCACATTTTTATGTGATTCTTGCAAGTGCTCATTGGATAGTTCCCATGAATGCTATCCAATCAATGGTACTCCATGGACATTCTCACACCATAGCTGAACAGTATGGCACTCTTTTTATTTTACTGTTTATATTTTTTTAATTTATTTTTAATTTATTTATTCATTACATTTATACCCCACCTTTTTTCCTCTAAGGAACCCAAGGCAATGTACATAATCCTCTCCATTTTATCCTCACAACAACCCTGTGAAGTAAGTTGGGCTGAGAGTCTGTGACTGGCAAAGTCACCCAGTGAGCTTCCATGGCTGAGTGGGAACTAGAACCTAGATCTCCCGATTCCCAGTCCAACACTCTAGCCACTACACCACACTGGCTCTCATACATTTTTTTTTTTTACTTCAGTGTACAAACGGATGCAGAAATATCCATATATGGGAAGGGCTCCTTTAACATCCATCCCATGTTCCATCCCGTACATATAATCCCATGATTTGTATTTATAGTTAGACATGGCAGTATGGGTATGGTTGTGTGCCTGTAAATCCTGCCAGCCACAGTACTGGCTTCCACTGTCCCTGGGTTGTCCTCAATTTTTCTGCCTTATGGTAATGGAATTGCAGCCTGGGCCAAGGTTGGGCCCTGTATGTAAGGGCATTGATTTTATTGATTTTGTGTTTGTATGTTAGGAGGCTGTAAGTAAGAAAGAACAGGCAAACTCCCAAGGCCTGTAAGAGGGACATACATATAATTTTCTAGGATGGGCTGTAGAAAGGAAAGGAAAGGAAAGGAAAGGAACCTCTCGTGCAAGCACTTGAGTCATTGCTGACTCCTAGAGGGATTCCTGCTTTCACTAACGTTTTCTTGGCAGACTTTGTAGCGGGGTGGTTTGCCATTGCCTTCCCCAGTCGCAGTTACTTTCCCCCAGCTAGCTGGGTACTCATTTTACCGACCTCGGAAGGATGGAAGGCTGAGTCGACCTGAGCCGGCTGCCTGAGAACCAGCTTCTGCTGGGATCGAACTCAGGCTGTGGGGAGAGTTTTGGCTGCAGTAACTGCCGCTTACCACTCTGATATATTGGGTTGATTTTAGCTGGGAACTCTAGATGACAAAAAGTAAAGTACACCTTTTTTCCCCTCTTGGATCTTTCTTGTAGCAGGTTTTTCCTGAGTTCCAGTCTGTCTTTGTTGACCTGATTTGTTTTTCCTATTCCCCCTCTATACCTCTGTATGTGTGTAGGCTACAATAAATCAGTTTATCTTCAAGATTCCATACAAGCCTTTTCTGTTTCCCCCCGAAACAGATTAACAAGGCTGCCCTCTGGAAAATGCCAAAGGATGTTAATCAGCTCACAACTGCAAGGAGGTCTGTGTTACCACCCAATGACTGTTTTGTGAATGGCCGTGGTTGATAAAAATGATGATCACTGTCTGTACTTGCTGCATTTCAATTCCCTCTGACATCACTTTTTACAACTCAATCCTCATTTATGTGTAGCATATACTGGTAACATGCTTCATCCATCTGATGAAATAGACTGTACTCAATGAAAGCTTATGCCGTAATAAATTTCTTAAAGCACAATCCTATGGGCTGTGCCTTTACTGCTCGGAAGCCCCCAAACCTGGAGGCTTCTGAAATTCCTATGCCCTGCCAGGCTGACCGCAGCAGGGTGGGAGGAGTGGCAGAGGTGATCTTGACCTTGCTATCCTCCAGTCTTTGAGCTTTTCACTTAATGGGCTTTTCAGCCCTCCAGCAAGAGTGCTTCAAAGGGGGCTGGATGAGCTCAGGATACATTGTATCCTCATCTTTCTGGTCCCTTCCCCTCCTTACTGAAATGCCCTGTGAGAAGTGTGGGCATGAGGCAGTTCTCTGACTCCCCTTCCAAGGTTGTACAGCTATTTCCAACCTTGGAAGGGATTTTCCAAGCCATCCTATGTCCTCTGTGACACTTGCCTAGGGAAGTGCTCTCTTAGACTGGGTTAATACAACAAGCTAACCAGTGGTGGTTTAAATAGTTGATGGCTGTTTATTTAACCCACCACGGGTTATCATGTTGTGTGGAGGGAGTTTTTTAATCCGTGGTTGGTTATTTGGCTGAAATAACTAACACAAATAACCAACTCTGTGCAAATTTGGCTATTTATTGTGTGGTGTGGAGGGCACCATTTATTATTTCCATGGCCACAGTTGGTTATTACATCAGCCACAGAGTTCCAAGGCAAGAGCAGTCAAAGTGGTAGCTGCCACTCTAGTCCAGCTGGCAGGATAGATTTTTGGCAGCAGTGGCTGATGGGATACTAGTGGGAGGACTGAGCAGGAGAGATGGCAGGGGATGAGTGAGTCAACTCAGCATGGACTAATAGTCAACTCAACACTGATCTTAATCCACACCACGGTTTATTATTATCATGCTGTGTGAGGACTACCCCCTAGAGTTTATTATTATTCCACCATTGATATCATGTTGTCTGAATGCAGCCTTAGGCCTTAGCTAGACCTAAGGTTTATCCCGAGGTCATCCCGGGGTCATCCCTGTTCATGTAAATGACACACAGGATATCCCGGGAGCAGGCAGAGACAACCCCAGGATGATCCTGGGATAAACCTTAGGTCTAGCTAAGGCCTAAGTCTTGTTTATTAGATTTGTTTTTGGTGAAACAGACTAATGTGGCTAGCCCTCTAGAAATGGTCAAAGGTGGCTTGTTGTGTTGCGCAATGTAGAAAAGAAGAGCACAGAGGTGTTGTTGTTGCTGTTTTTAAAAAATAGATTACATTATACTTGCATAAGATAAAAAGTCTTACGAAAATGAGCAAATGAACACAATCCCCCCCCATTATCATAGCTGTTACTTTTTTTCACCCGTTCACAAAACGTTAAGAGAATCCAGTTGTCAAACATTTCCATCCGTAATGCACTGAAAGCTTTCTTTTCTGTTTCATTTCATTTTGTTTAACTTTCCACATGTCTTACAAGCCAAGCCAATGGGGCCGATGGACCATTTAGTCAATGTGTTAATAACTTCCTCTGGCACCTGCAAATTTCCTCCTATCACTGAATCGTGTAATTTGGAGAAATGATTTCAGAGGAGATAATGAACGGAAGATTTTAAGCTTGACATATAGATTGCTTTACTAATCCTGACTGTGCATTAACTTCTGGAAACAATGCCTTTTGGTGTCTAAATAATGCTTCTATGTGGAGCAAGAAATCCATTTAAACAATATGAATAAATCACCACCTACCATGCATGTGATAAGCAAAACAGAAGGTGTATGTTATACCTCTAGCCTAAAGAGGCCAGCTTGAGAGTGCTTTTTAATAGTAGAACCCCTTACTGTACTGATGGGCCTTTGCCTGCTCTGCTAGTCACTGCTTAAGATATTCAGGGTATAATCTACCTGCTTACATAGGAGTAAACTCCACTGAACTTAATCAGACTTATTTTTAAGTATACATTACATTGCATAGGGTCACTTTGTCAATCAACTTTTCCATTTCTGACTTCTTATATTCTCTCTGAGCTGTTCAATACAGCCATACGCAAGATTGCCCATTTGCTCCGCTCGTTCCCCTCTCTTTTATTAGAAAAGCCTGTTAGGTTTCTGCAATATCTTACCCGAACTGCAATTCCAGGCCAATTTGGAAGACCCTGCTCTGGTGAAATGTCCATAAACATTTTTACTTCCTTCAAAGTCATTGCTGGAATTTCACAGGGGTTTCCAACTAACTAGAGGTTGTGGCTGAAATTCATTGCAGGGCAAATTCAAGGTGAGTTTGCAGCATTCTGCTCAGTGAAGCATTCACAGGAAATTCAAAGGAAGGGGGGAACCATTGATAAGATAACGGAAAAATCTTGATGTAAGTGAATTTCGTCACTCATGAGAAAAGAGAAAGCCCTGCACTATGAACATTACTGTATTTGGGGGTGGGGGTGGCCACTATAAGACTGAAACTGGATGGACTTGGCCAGAACCTCAGATAAAACCTCAGATCCAGAAGCCAAATATGGACCTCTGGCATCCCAATCTGGACTACGGGGGTTCCCTAAAAACCTCCATCCCTTTCCCTCAACCACCAAACATTGGGTAGCTTCCTGGCTTTGGAGCACTTTTTCCTCCATTCCAAAATTTGGCCCTGCCCCCTTTTTTCTTCAGTCCAAGCAACCTCTAGAATGTGGCCCTCGAAAGATTCTCTATAATGGAATAGGTGAGAGTTCCTGGGATTTGACAAGGGATGCAATGTTTATCTTACCTTCTTGTCTTTGCAGTATAGAAGGGTTACTTCCACAAACAGCCTCCTTTCATAAATGACAGGGACTTTGTTAGCAATAAAACAACAATAAGCTATCACTGAAGAAAGTAGCAATGGGGTGGCTATTATTATTATTATTATTATTATTATTATTATTATTATTATTATATTTGTATACAGCCCCATAGCCGAAGCTCTCTGGGTGGTTCATGTAAGATTAAGACACTTAAAAGCAATATACAAAAATTAAAAACCAGAAAAAAACATACAATATACACATACATTTAAAACCACTATGACAACTTTAAAAAACAATGAGCCTAAAAAAACAGACCCAAGCTCATCACATATTTCTGAATGCCTGGGAGAAGAGAAAAGTCTTGATATGGTGCCAAAAAGATAACAATGTTGGCACCAGGTGAGCCTCATCAGGAAGATCATTCTATAGTTGGGGGGCCACCGCAGAAAAGGCCCTCTCTCTTGTTGCCATCTTCTGAGCTTCCCTCGGAGTAGTCACCCAGAGGGGGCCTTAGATGTTGAATGTAGTGTTCAGGTAGGTTTATGGCCCTTTCTACACCTAAGGATTGTCCCAAGCAAATGGAGGGATCATCCCTGCCTCTCCTGGGATTCCCTGTGTGTCATTTAGATACAAAGGGTTGATCCTTGGATGATCCTGGGGAAAAGGCAGGTGTAGTAACGGCCATGTATTCAAGCTCGGAAATGTACAGATTGCAAATGGCATTCAAGTCTGTGCTCAGGCCTGGGAAGTGAGAATTGGATAAATCCATTTAAAAAAAAAAAAACTTGCCAGAACAAATTTCTCACACATCCCTGGCCCCTGATACAATAGCCCACTGGTGTTGTAGCAAGGAATATCCTTTGAAGAATGTCAGCTATGATGGCTTCCAAACATGGCAGCGCTACCATGGCATGATCCCATGGAAAAGTGGCTCACATTTAAAGGGTATGAGTTGTATCAATGATTTGCCTTCCATAAAATGAAGGCTCCACTCATGGAAGGACCCTCTGTCTGACTTTGGTGATCCCCCAACCTTTCCAGAGCAGAGTTCACCCCATTCAGCAGGTTTTATATTATTTATTTATTTATTTATTTATTTATTTATTTATTTATTTGTATCCCACCTTTTGCCCAATACCGGGCCTCAGTATAGTTTTACTATCTACAGTATGTCAGGGGCACCCACCCTTCTTGGGATCTGTAGGCACATTTGGGAATATGAGAAACTACTGTGGGTGCTTCCACAAAATGCCTCATCTACCTGTCATGTGTATAGATCTTAGGCTGTCATTTATTCAGCAAAAACTTTTGTTCATGTCTATTGAACACCGCAACATCTATTTAATAAGGGATTTTCTAATTCAGCTAATTGCTGGCAATATAGTACAGCTAATGCTTTTTTAAAACATATGTTTTGGCAATGTCCTGTAGTTGCTTATTTCAGGGAGGAGGTTATTACACGGATAAATTTTGTGCTGGAACAGTCTTTACTATTCTCTAATGTACATACTCTTTTAAATTATTTACCTGCTTCCTGGAAATTAACAAATGGTCAGCGTAAATAGATTCCCTGCATTCTTTTGACTGCTAAAAGACAGATATTGCATCACTGGAGACTCACGTCCTATAATCCAGTGGATTAAGGACTTTACCACATTTTCAATATTTGAACAGTTGGCATAGAGGCACCACCTTCAAATGGATACATGTTTGGATATTTGGTCCACTTTTGTTGAAGCCTATGTACAATTGCTAGAAAGTTGTATGCATTTCATATATATATATGATATATACAAATCTATGTACATATATTTAAAAAGCGAGAAAAACATTTTAATTTTTTCAAAGTTTTCTTTAAGTTTCCTGGGCCCCATTGGAAGTGCCACTTTGAGGACCACTGATCTATGTAGTATTTTTAGGGGGCTGAGTGGAGTGCTGTGGGAAGGAAAGAGCAGGGAAGTCAGTTGAGTGCAGTTGATCCAGCATAAATCTGTTTCCAACCCAATGTGAATGTCTTTTTCTGTAGGACTCAAGGCCAAGAGAAAGCACCCAGCATTAAAATACAGCTGCTGCCCATGGCAAAGAAAGCATCTTGAAATCTTCTGTTCCAAGACGTTGCTATTTTGGATGGAGAGATCCCTAAAAAGTGCTTCAAAAAGTCCTCATCCTCCTAGCTGTTGGAAATGTCCAGATGGTGTCCATTCGGCAAAGATCCAATATGAACTGTTTAGATTGTGGCTAGTGGTGTTCGGTCTGAGGGAGATTTGGGGGATGGGGGTGGGGTTGAAGAATCCTCCAAGTGTTGGGAAATAATCCCAAATGCTTTGGCTTCAAAATGTATTTTAGGAAAATGAGGGCGTATTTTTGAGCAGGCTGCTGAGTTGTGCAAAAGCATACTAAAAAGGGACGTGGTCCATCTGCAGCCTTACTTGACAGCCGGTGGCACAGAATGTGTAAAATTGCATGCCATAAGTGCTACCCTCTTCAAAAAGAGAGGCAAAGCCATCTGGGGTAGGAGGATAAAAACTGAATGGAGGGAAGCAACTATGGCTCCACTCTTGTCAGTCAGAGTAGATTATGAGTGATGGCAGGGTTTTCAGCCACCGGTCGCACAATGTAAATTTTTTATGCTGTGTGGTTAGTGGCTAGAACCATCATTCTTAGAAATGTTCCCTGTGACTACAGTAAGCCATGAGTTACAATCCACCCTCCCCGGAAAGCCACAGAGCCATAATTCTCAAGTACGATGCCCTTCACTATGATGGATCATCCACATTTCATTTTCATATTTTAAAAAGAAGACTTGCTGTCCCTCATTGGCATTACCTGTACATAACTCTCAATGTTTGGAATGCAAGGGGGACTTCTCCAAAGGTACAATTTCTTCTGTGCAGAATGATAGATGGCAAAGAGACACACCATGTTTCTCCAACGCAGAACTGATATCACACATTCAGGTGTTATTATGTAAGAGCCTGGATGTGCAAAATAGCTACAATATTACTGTAGTTTTATTTCATTTATAACCTACATTACACCCAAGGAGCTCAAGGGGCATCCATGGATCCCCCCCCCACTTTATTCTCACAACAACCCTGTGAGGGATGTTACACAGAGGGCTTTGATTAGCATGATTGGCACAAATTTTTCCTAGTGCTAATTGCCATGCAGGGGATCTTCACCGAATGATCTTCACCTTCATGGCTAGGGAATGAAGGCTTAATCTTTCTCTCAACACACACTACATTCCTGAGGACAGTCACCATGTATACACACCTGGTATTTGTTTTTGATTTTTTAAAAAAACAAACACACACACCATGGTATGTTTGCAAATGAATCACATCATTAATATAAAAGGTAGTTAGTTCCTGAGAGACAAAGAATAAAGGGTCCAAGATCACCCAGTGAGCTTCATGGATGGATTCATCTCTCCAGCCCTAGAATCATAGAATCATAGAATCACAGAATAATAGAGTTGGCCATTGAATCCAACACCCTGCTCAATGCAGGAATCCACCTTAAAGCATCCTTGACAGATGCCTCTAGTGTGGGAGAGCCCACAACCTCCCTAGGTAATTGGTTCCTAGTCTGACACTCTAACCACTACCTCAGACTGGGGCAGGATCTACACTACTGCTTTAAAATGGTTTATAACAGTAGTGACAACTGTTGGGGCCCAGGACACACTCCATATATAGCTTTCAAAATGTTTTCAAAGTGTCATATCCTGCTTGGTGTTAATCTGGCCTGGTTCTCAAATATAGATAATAATATCTAATGGTTTATCAATTACCCATCATGCCAGTGCATCCATGCTGTTTTCATCTAAACGGAGCATATCCAAGCATCAGAGGAAGTGGGTTTATCACTTGTTAGCTATAGGGTGGCTATCTGTCTTACCTTATAGGGGACAGTCCTCTCTTTGAAGGTATCTTCATTAGTCCAGTCCAAGGGGAAAGTTGCCCCTCAACACTTAACATCTGGACAGTAGACTGGGCGGGCGTACAAGTCATCTGGTCACAGTCTTCCCCACTAAGGTTTGAAGCATTGTATTTCTATTTAAATTATAGTATTTTTCCTAAATTTGCATCTGAGGGTATAAATTAGCATATGCAAGTTTTTATCGAAATCGGTGTCTTGTTTTGTCCTCATTTTTGGTGCTGTATAAGTGGCCACCTCAACCAGCCATAAGAACTAGCCAGATACCTAACCTGTAACTGGGGAGACAGGGAGTCAAAAACTGAAAATGGTGAGAGCCCTCCTCCCACCAAAGCTGGAAAAAAGTTGTACCCTACTTTCTTCAGGGGCCTCGTCTACCCATCTAGTCTCTCAGGACATAAATAAATGAAATGTTAGCAGAAAAAGCCAGCCACTTCTCTTTGG
The DNA here is from genome assembly GCF_023053635.1 of Elgaria multicarinata webbii. Lineage (NCBI taxonomy): Eukaryota > Metazoa > Chordata > Lepidosauria > Squamata > Anguidae > Elgaria > Elgaria multicarinata. The sequence continues at coordinate 131,657,446 of NC_086171.1, forward strand.
ACCTCAGCTGCAATGAACCTTCCAAATCCTTAAAATCCATGTTGTATCAACATGAAGGATGTATGAATTTTGTGAAATCTTTCATGTTATGTCATCTGCTCATTGATAGATTGGGTGGGGATTTTTAAGGGATGTACAAGAATTTTGCTCCACTTGTGCTAATGTACACTTGCACTGATGTACATTAGTGCTTCTGCAAATTTGTGCAACCCCCCCAGTAAAAAAAAACACAGCAGTCTGCTGGTCTGCAGAATCTGCAGGACTCAAAAAAAGCCGGTCTGCTGCAGAATTTGCAGGTTGGATTCATAGAAATCTGAACACATTTGAATCCATTGTGGTTTTCTCTGACATCCCTAATCAACACACAAGCCTTTTAGAGAAGAAAAATGCAGAAGCTCTTGGGACATGCTTCAGTTGCCTCCTCCTGCCAACTTCTGCTCCTTTAGGGTGAATCTATTTGCCCTCGACCCCTTCATGATGTCCATTACTGTGACTAGCAGGCACACTTCTCACACTTGCAGCAATGATGGCAGCTGTCTTGATGAAGGTCTGTAAGCTATGGAGATAGGAGCAGGTCTGTCCTCGTCCTCTTCCAAGGTCGTTCAGGTAGGGATGTGCATCTACCACAGGTTCCTTAGTTCACGTTCCCACCTGGGCTCCAACCTCCCCTATGCCTTTCATTCTTGATGGACATTTTGGTAGTTTGGCATGAATGCAGCACTGCACATAGAAATCAACGTTGAAAACGGCACCCAGTCTGTACTTGTAAACACATTCGAAAGGAATTATAAGTGTGGGAGGCAAACTTTCCATTTTGCTAGCACTGTGGATAAAACTCTATAGAACAGAGCTATTAAGGAAGACTGGAAAAAGAAAAGGGGATTAAAAAGATGGCATTTCAAGGTAAAAAGCTCATGAAAAAGCAAGTGCTGGAAGAAGTGCATCCTCTCAAAATTCTACAATGACCCCTTGTATAGACAGAAGTGCAAATTATGACATGGGGCCATATTCTAGGGCAGGTATCCCAAAACCTACGTTGTCCAGATATGTTGGGCTCCAACTCGGCGCCTACACTGTACTCCTTTCGTCACCAGCTGAAGACCTTTTTTATTTTCTCAGTATTTTAACACCTAATTTAACTTAAATTTAAACTTTGCTGTTTTAATTCCGTATTTTAACCTATATCCATTTCTGCTCTGTGGTTTTATCCTGGTTGTGCTTTTTATATTGTATTTTGTATTTGTGTTTTTATATTGTGTGTTGTTTATTGTGGTCTTCGTGGTTTTAATTTTTGTGAACCACCCAGAGAGCTTCGGCTATTGGGTGCTATAAAAATGTAATAAATATAAAATAAACTCCCACCATCCTCAGCCAACACAGCCAATCCATGTGAAAAGACTTTCAAATTGCCAATGCTTCACAGTCAGCATTTCATGCAGGCAGTCCAGTGTCAGATATTGGGCAAACAAGCTCTTTAAAAAAACTAATTAGAGGGTGTAATATCAAATAACAATTATATACATGATACGCACTTCATATGACATGATCCAGAAACAAAAATGTTAGGCATCGGTTTGTGAGGAGGGAGGGTAAAGACGATGCCATGCCTCAGATGGGCCTTAAATTTATGGGTTCATGGTTACGTGACACAGCTTGCAAGAAATGAAGGCAAGTATATTTACTTGTTGCATTTATATTTCACATTTCTTCCATAGCAGGAAAGGCAGGATATAAATTCCATCCCTCCTCATGACAACTCATTAAGGTAGCTTAGGCTGAGACAGAGGCCATAGCTAGATGGGGCGATATCCTGGGGCAATCCACAGAATCATCCCTGTGCATCCACATGACACACAGGGGGTCCTGGGAGTTGGGAGGGATGATCCTTCCCTTCCCCTGGGATATGGCCCTACCCTTTGAACCTGCTTTTTCCACGGTCTTGGGCTGATCCCACAACCGCAGAATGTGTGGATGGATGTTGCAGTTTGTCCTGGCTCCTCATGGTTACTTGCGGACCCGCGCATCGGGGGTGGGGTGGGGCAGCAGGGAAAATTGTTAAAAATAAAAAACACTTACCTTTTGTGCATGAGTGCTCGTGCACTCGTCTCCTGTAAGAAAAAAACACAAAATGGCGGGCATGACATCCTCTTCCTTCAGGGTGGTCATGCACTGCATGTAAAAAGAGGGGGAGATCTCGTGATAAAAATATCGCAAGATCCTCACCCCTCCATCATGCTAGACCAGGTAGATCTAGCTGAAGCCAGAGAGAGTGAGGCTCATGGCTGCTTGGGGGTTTGTAACACAGTCCCTAATCCTATACCTTTGAACACAACCTAGACATTTGTTTGAGAAAGGGGGAATGGGAGGAGATGATTTGGGGACAAAGGGCAAAGGAACATGGGATGGAGAATTAGCCTTCCTCTGAAACACCTCTTCTCAGCCTTTCAAGTTTCACAGAGCTTTCCAAAGTTGTACAATAGCCTTGGGTCAGAAATAGAAGTAAATTGTGCTTTTGATCACGTTCTGGGAAAATATAGTAATATATTTAATCACCAGCATTTTAGCATGTTTGAGCGTTCAAATCATGTAATTCTCTCAATTGTCCTTAAAACAGTCCTGTGAGGCAAGCTGGGATCATTATCGGCACATTCCAGACCAGGATGGGCCTGAGTCTGAGAGACCACAGTTTCCTGAAAATCACCAAAGTAACATCATGGCTGAGACATCCTATTTAAACTGGAGACAACCTAATTGAATGAAGCCATGACACTGCAATATATATATATATATATATATATATATATATATATATATATATATCACAAGGCATGATTCTAAAAATGGACTGAAAATGGGCAGAACTGGAATGTCTTCCAGAGTTTCTGATACACTCAGCAAATTATTTAGCTTCAAGATGTTATCCCACTAGAATGTCCTACAAATACAATGAAAAGGGATTAAAAAACAAAATGAAATTAAACCGCAGTAATACCATCCATTTCCTATGGCAAGTTGATATACTTGAGCACATACAAATTGGTGTTCATGGAATCCTACACACACACACACCAACTCATCCTTATGGTAAAAGGCAAGGTAGATGTTGAGTTAAAGTGATGACTTAATAATGAATAATAGCAGCTTTCTATGTAACACTAGTTAACGCATGCTGGAGCAAAAAGAATGGCTTGTCTGTTTCTATTAGTCAGAAATGCCCTGTGATCCTTCTTCAATAATGGTTTTGGATTGCGTTCAGTACATTCCAACAAAACTTGCATTGGGTTTTTTTTATTATTATTCATTCTTCCAATTTTGGAAAATACATATTCTTGGTTTCCCAGTTGCTTGATATTTGGCACATCTTTCTATAGTTGCATCCCATAAAACATAAGCAAATAAAATCATTCCCATGAAGAGCTACTAAGGTACTGGGAAGTTTGAAAAAGGAACATATTATACTAGGCTGCAACTCCTCTTTTACCTAGCTCGTGAGGACTAGTATATAAAAACAACAAAGTAAACCATGTGTACAACATGAGCACACTTACCTTTCCGGCGGAGCTCCGGATCGAGGCGAAGGAGCCGCCTTCACCTCGATCCTCTTCACCACGCTCCGCCGGCCCACCAATCCTCTTTGCCTCCACCTTAAGGGCAGGCGAAGCACCCCGCTCCGCTTCTAATTCGCCGGTCCGATTAGAAGCGGAGCACATCCCTAGCAGCCAACATTTTGCTAGCAGAAAAAGTACAACAGGTGGTATTGTTCCACTCACACTTGTGCAGCCATTAGAAGAAGACGTAGATTTGTTTGTCTGTCATTGGATTCAGTGGATACTTTTCCCCATTTTTTAACCATACCCAGCAGGGGAGTTGAATGTTAGGGGGAAATGGGTGGAAGGAACTTCAACCCTGCCTTCTTGGAGCACAATGGAGCTATGCATGATAGTTTTATTTAAGTACGCAAGAACCTGACATACACACACACACACACACACACACACACACACACTTTTAAGGGTGTGTGTCTACCCCACCTTTTAGGATAATGTCCCCATAAAGCAGCTTCCAGCAAGAGATGAAAGCGATACAATAAAAGCACAAAATATAACTGGAAAAAAAATCAACACCAGGAAAAATCAACAATACAAAACCAGAATAAAAAGTCAGGGCCAGACTAAATGTTCAGCTAATCACACATAATGGAGCTATGCATGACAGTTTTATTTATGTGTGATTAGCTGAACGTTTAGTCTGGCCCTGAATTTTTATTCTGGCCTTGTATTGTTGATTTTTTCCTGGTGTTCATTTTTTTTCATTTGTATTTTGTGCTTTTATTGTATCATTTTCATCTCTTGCTGGAAGCCACTTTATGGGGACGTTATCCTAAAATGTGGGGTACACACACACACACACACACACACACACCACCTTTAAAAGTCACAGTCCTTGGAAACCTGCCTATTTACTTCCATACTTGTAGTGAATGGCCTCAAATCCTATACTTATCTGAATTTGCAGTTCACCTTCTCGACAAGTGACGACAACCACAGCCTAATAAGATTAAGGGGTTCCCCCCTCCCCTTTGCTCATCTTTTTGCTTTGTGGGATGTCCTGATAAAAATAACACATCAAATAAGGGAAATGAATATCATAAAATCCTATCAACTCTCACAAGATTATCTATTTCTTAAAGGGTGTCTTGCCTGTTTCTGCTGGCAAGCTTTACCACTTCTACTGCTATATCAGTTATCACCTGTGTTGCATTGTATAGTTGGGCAACTTAAAAAATTAAGCTATAAAGCCAGGGTGTATCAGTTCAGAATTTAGTCAAGATGCAGTTGAAGGGGAAAAGTATGGGGGAAGGGGCAGCTACTGCACAATGCTGCCCTTAATGAGAAATAAATAAATAAATGTTTGCATTCTGACACAGATAAAGGGATCTCCTAGATGTGTGTCTTCTATAGGCCACTTTTGGGAATGTTGCATGATTACCATTGGGAATCAGTGTGTCCTCTGAAGTTTCAGAAAAAGAGTCAAGACTTTCATGGCCAACAAAGATGTACCAGTCGCTTTTGATTATTGGAATTGCAGAAAGCTGCACAAGGTGATATCAAGAGTGGCTGATTTCCTGTAGAAAAGATGGCTAGAGCCAGAAGCCTCATTTCTCCAACCCAAGTTCAAAGGGATCTGTGATATTGTGTAATACACTTGGGGCTCTTTGCAGAGCTGGATTAAAAGCAGTGTAGAATGTTCTGTAGCCTCCCCTGCTTTATTATCAAAGACCCGGCACATTACTTCTCATCACATTTTTCCAGGTTAACCCTTGATCCATTTTTCTATGCAAAAGTTGCTTCGAACTTGCAAAAGGAACATCTTCTCCTCTTAATTTCGGCTGCAATGCTCAAGACATGACTGGTGTTTTCCTGCCCTCACCAACAGCAGCCAATGATGTGGAGAGACCAGTGATGAGCAAATTGATTTCATCACGACTCTCTTTCTTCCAGTGCCAAGCGCAATCTGACTCGGGTCCTCATTGGATTGTGAGCCTTTTCCTCCCCTGCATGGCAATTCATATTTCTGTGTGCATTTCTCAGAATGTTTACATTTGTAAGCATTTCTTAAATGTACACTTTTTGCCCATTGAGAAATGTGGTTCTGTGCACATTTTTCAAATGCACACATTCATTGTGCACACATTTCAAATGTATGGACTGTTTTGTTGCATTGTTTTCCTCCTGAATCTAAGCATGAGCCTCAGAAATGTACAGATTTCATTTGTGACATGTGTTCCATTCTGTGTTCAGTCTCAGTCTCTCTGACTTTAGCTAGACCTAAGGATTATCCCAGGCAAATGGAGGGGTCATCCCTCCCTGCTCCCAGGATCCCCTGTGTGTCATTGACCCAGGGATATAGGCCTGGTCTAGCCATGGCCTCTGAGACAGCGAAGTATAATAATGTCTTGGAGTGACCATACAAGTTACACAGGAAATAGGGAGAACTTTGCCAGGAACTGCTTCTCACAACAGCAACTCCAAATCTCATGTAACTCCATGTAGTTTATCTGTAGTATATCTGCACTTAAAGCTACAGAACTAGATTCAATACATCTAGCTGCTTACCCCCAAAATAGCACCTCAGTTTGCTATGTACAAGGAATTTGGTCAGCAACCTGATTTTCATATTCCAGGCTAAAACCCAATTTGAGAAAACAGTTATCCTTCAGTTTTTGCACATCATTGAAATTTGCAATACAGTTATCTGCTCAAAACACAAAACAAAATGCAGATAAAAATGCATATCTTTGGTTAGACTACATACAAAAATGTGTACATAGGGATAAAATGCATAAATAATGTGATTATTTTTTTTAGATCACAGATTACTGTGGAAACAGGAACAAAAGATGTATGAATGAACATATGTGAAACAGATATAGACTGATCCATCCATTCTTAAATTCTGCCATAGACAAAAACATTGGGACATTAAATGCTTTCAGGTGAGGTATGATATTGAAAAGCAAATTGTGCAACTATGCATATCATATGAATACTTGCAAATTGGGAATGTATAAGTCAGAATCTGATTTCTGTGACTGTGGGATTAAGCCTTTTCCTCTCCCCTCACCACACTCAAATGTCCAAAGGTGCCACAGTAATAGTCTAAATGGTATCCCAAAGTGATGCTATGAATTCTTTACTTTCTAAGTGACTGTTGAAGTGCTGTATCAACTCAGAGCAAATCCAGAAACCAATATTACTTAACACTATGCAATAATGAAAACAAGGAAGGTTATGATTTATGAAACTGACATTTAATCTTTATTGATCAGAGACTGATCCTAGCAAGTGAGCTAGGCAGGGGCACGGTAAAAGACATGTACAAATATGTAGATATGAGCAAGGAAAGTCTCTATGGGCTTGGAGTGTCAAAAGAGTGTGAAATGACATCATCCAGATGTTCCACATATGTAAAGTCCATAAACAAAAATCAAAAGGAATCTCTCTTGCTACAGCAGCTAATAACTACCTTAAAAGAATTTGTAAAAGGGGAGGGTTTACAAGACTATGTACTGTACCCCATCCCCCAAATTCCACATGGAAAATGTGAATAAACTGTTTAAAACCATGAGATGTCTTCAGCAAATCTCAGAGCAGAAACAATTTGGGATTTGTCTGAATAATTAAAATATAGGAATGTGTTGTTCTCAAAGGGAAAATAATCTCTTCTTGTACATAACAATCCTTGCTCTTTTTCAGATGCAAAGTTTCTTGTATTGCATCCAGATTTCTTGCAGCATGACTAAAGATATGAAGTCTGGTTTTCTGCCCATGATTCTCTGGATATACCAGCTCTAGATGCATAACATTCCAGTGGAAACAATGCATATATTATGATCCCCAAACAATACATATCATTTGCAGAGCCAAGCCAGATGAAAACGTGTAGCCTTGGAAACTCCATATGTGACCCTGCCAACTGCATAGGATCAGTAATCACCACAAAATATTATGGTTTCCATGATATGTCTCTATTTGCTAGCTGGCTTAATACAAAGTTTTATTTAGTTCTCTTTGGCTGTAAATCAAGACATTTAATAAATGTGGGCAGCAAAGGGGGATTATATGTATGTGCATCGAATTCAGTCAAATCCCAAATCCAGAAAAGGATCAGGATGATTTGGATAGATTTGGGTGTCCAAATCAAAGTGTGATTCCTCTGAAGCAGACCAAAGCTGAATCTGAACTCTGTTAAATATTCAGGATTTGGAGGGACAAATAGACAGTGCATTCATACAGTTCTCCCAAGCTATCCATATAAGGAAAACCCCAGGGTGGAGAAAGAGAAAGAGAGAGGGGGGGGGGAGAGGAAGGGGTGTGTATTTTCTAACTGGCAGTTCTACCTTCTAATTACAGTGGGTGTTTTTACCAGGGCTCTCCAATCCCAGCACTCTGGGGGACAGATGTTGAGGTAAGATACACAGGACTGGTCCAGTGTTGAGTACATTTTTCTAGTTCTATCTACCAAGGCGATAGCTAGACCTGCCAATATCCCGCGAATCACCCCGGGATCATCCCTGTGTGTCCTCATGATGCACAGGGGATCCCGAGAGCAGGGAGGGATGATCCCTCCCTCACCCCGGGATATCAGCATAGCCTTTAATCCCACTTTTTCTCACTTTCTTGGGATGATCCTGAGACCTCAGGACATGTGGGCAAGCATCACAGTTTCATCCCGGCTCCTCGCGAGTAACCGCGAGGAGCCAGGAACCATGCATGGGTTACAGAGCTCCTCAGGAACTCTGTGCTCCTCGGGGGTGGGGTGGGGGAGCGGGAAGTTTTTTTTATATATATATATAAAAAAACCTTTTGCACTCGACTGCTCAAGTGCTCCTTCCCCTTTAAGAAAAAAACAAAATTGTGGCTGCGATGTCCTCCTCCTCCCAGGATGTCGTGTGCCATGTGTAGACAGAGGAGGAGATCTCGTAATCATAAAATAACGAGATCCTTCCCCCTCCATTGTGCTAGACTGCTAGGTCTAGCCATGGCCCAAGATCAAGAATGTTAAAAAGGTTTTGGTGGAGTCTATGGGACCTCGCAGGATGGAGCACTGGATGCTTGCTTGGAAAATGCTGAACGTTCAAGTCGCTGTATGCTCCATATCCATCATCCACCACTGTCCATTTACACTTTGTGTGATTTTGGTGCCAACTGAAAACAAAAACAAAGTCTGGAATTGTTTTTCATTCATCATAACTCCTACACCTGCACCTATCCTTCTGAAATTTTGTAGGTTTACTTGCCCTAGAATTCATTCATGACAATTGGTCCTGACCTGAGGCGCCCTGGGAGTCCCAAACTGCAACATGGGACCCACTTGCATAATTTCACAATTGCCCAACATGGTGTCAACATCTATGCTGTGATCCAACTGGACTGATCTCACAATCCACTTTTGGGTTGTGACCCACCAGCTGAAGACCACTGCTCTATGACATATGCTTTATTTATTTATTTATTTATTTATTTATTTATTTATTTATTTATTTATTTATTTTTGCATTTATCTCTTGCCTTTTTTTCCTCCAAGGAACCCAAGGTGGCATACATAATCCTCCTCCTCTCCATTTTTATCCTCACAACAACAACCCTGTGAGGTAGGTTGGGCTGAGAGTCTGTGACTGGCCCAAAGGCATCCAGGGGGTTTCCATGGCCATGTGGGGACTAGAACCCCGATCTCCTGACTCCCAGTCCAACACTTTAGCCACTACACTACACTGGCTCTCAATATTTTCATATATATTGTCCAAAAAAGCCATTGAAGAGGTGTTCAAAATTTGAAGTTTCCCCTTTCATAAAAGATGTTGCACCTATACTTCTGAAATTTTGCAGGTTTCTTGACCAGGGCACTTTTATGCTGTATATCATTTTAATAACAGTTGCCCAAAATGTAGAGAGATAAATGCATCCTTTTTGATGCCCCCAAACTGGAAATACTTCCACAAAGCCCCCTGCACCAATTCATCTGAAATTTGGCAGACTCCTAAGAAGGGGCAATGATTCCTTCAAAAGCTGAGTGAGGAGTCATCGTTATTGTTCTCCTTGTTGTTAAAAGGACTTTTAACAACAAAACCAAACAAAACCCAAAATGCCTCATTCAGCATTCAGGCACTCAGCAGGCAGCAGCACTGGAAAGACCCCCAAGGGAGGAAAACACAATTCAATCCATTAGGGGGCTTTCCAGGAAGCACAAGCAGCCAAGGTGGCTACAAAGTACAGAATGGGCCAAAATGGTAAAAGATAGATAGATAGATAGATAGATAGATAGATAGATAGATAGATAGATAGATACACACACACACACACACCTCAGTGACCTTCTTACAATATGGTAAGCAATGAAGCCCTTCACCCTGAGAATTTTCTTTGAAATTCTCACTCCTTTCCACAATTTTGGGACGCAATTTCTCCCATCCATCCTGGCCATGACTGCTAGAAAATGAATAGATTGGTGCTGTGCTGAAAATTTTGATTATTCAATTTTTGGCACTTTGTGGGGCGTGACGGGAAAATGAAAGCTCTGGCAAAAGAGGCTGGGGGAGGTGAGAATTTCAGAGAATTTTCTCCTTGGGGAGGGGGGACAGGGTTTCCAAATACCTTTTAAGTGTAGGCAGATTTTTTTAAAAATGTTTTATTTATTTATTTATTTATTTATTTTTAAAAAGCAACCACATCCCAGCATTTGCAGGACTCCAGGAGTGGTGTTTTTAATAATAATAATAATAATAATAATAATAATAATAATAATAATAATAATAATAATAATAATATCCTGGCTAAACTTTAAAAAGTTATGTGGAAATCTGTCCCCTCTCCCAAAGGAGAAAATTCACAATACCACCCCTTCCTGCAAAAGAGGCAAAAAGCATCAATGCCTCTTTTACAGGGAGAGAAAAAGTTCCTGAAAATACGGGATAGGATTTGGCACAGCACTAAAATAGGTTCAGGACAACGCTAGATTTCAGTCAGGATTTGAATTAAAAAACCTCACTTAGTTTTACTTTTAGATCAGTTGCCATATAACTACCAATTAGGGTGGGACCACAGAGTAAAATACTTCCCAGTATCTGAAGATTACTCTTCCGTAATGCATGTTTTTGTCTTTTATGTTTCCCTGAAGCTATTACTATGTTTCCCATATGACTGACTTGAAACATACAACTTCTGAAGTGTTAGTTTTAGAAAAGCAGATTTTATCTTAAATTCTTTGGTTTATAGCGTCATCCTGCTCTGGTTTCAAGAGCAGCAAAAATGCACAGCATGGGCTGACAAGCAGAAAGCTTGGAACACGTGGGAAAATCTTTACTATTTCAAACCCTTAATGGGTTTAATATCCATGCAGAGGAAATTGCACCCTCCTCCCCCACAAAAAGCCTCTGCAACCTTCCTCCACAGAGTATCATCCAAGAAACTCTGGTTTATTTTGGAAAGATTCAAAGCTCTACAGACATTATCAAGGTCTGAACTTGTGGTTTTGCAGACTCTTAACTGTAACCAACCCTGTTCTTAACCTACTAAGCCAGGACTTCCAAAACTTTTGTAAGTTGATCCATCCTCAGGAAAATGTAACCAATCATGATTCAGCTTCAGCAGAGCTAAGGCTAAAACTCTTCCCATATGTTAGTGATGTCTTGCACTGCACTGGAATATCATTTCCTTCCGCTTTTGCTTTAAGGGATGACTTCTTGATGTTGAATATTAGGAAAACTGTTAAAAGGTTCTCCAAATCAAAATAGGAAATGAACCACAAACACCAATAGTCTAGGATGAGAAAGGCCGTTTCTACACCAGCCTGAAAATCTGGGCTTGTCATGGCCAAGACCCTGTGCATCCAAATGATGCACAGGGACTCCTGGGGGCAGGGGGAGAGAAGCATGGATTTTCCCAGGGATATACAGTATAATCCCTGGGAAAACCCAATTTTTCCCTTGGTCTTGGGATCGTCCTCAGACCGCGGGAGTTGTGCGGCTGCCTGCCCCTGATTTGTACCACCTCCTCATGAGTAAATGTGAGATGACGGAAAATGGGCATGGGGCACAGAGCTCTTCAGGTGCTCCATGCCCCTTGGGGTGGGGGGAGCAGGAGTGGGGGGTTAAAAAGAAAAGAAAAGAAAAACCTTATTTTTAGTTGGAGTGCACGTGCGCTCATCTCCATTTAAAAAAACAAAAACAAAAATGGTGGGTGCGACATTCCTCCTTCCTCCCAGGATGTCATGAGCATGTGTGGACTTAGGGGACAATCTTGTGAGAATATCGCAAGATCCTCCCCTGTCCCTCCCAGAATGCCGGGAGTTGTAGAAAGGCCAAGAGATTCAGGGGACACTGGGCATCTATCTCGTTGTCTGGGATATGGCCAACTGGTGGGCTCTCTTGCTGGAGAAAGATGAGGAATGGGTGGAAATGATCCTGCTGTGGAACATCAGGCCAGGGGATAATCTACATGGCAAAAGAATCAGAAGCGCTTCCTGTTTATATCCAAAAATAATTTGAAATCGCGTTGGTCTATCAGTGGCACATGAAGCAAGAAAAGCGGAGTACACAGGACTTGAAACTTTGGGGTTGGGTGGGCAGAGTCAGGGAAGAGAGCTGAACTCATCAAGCCCAGAGATGCCTCTCAGCAAATGGGTGAGGCTGGTTTCCCACCACTGCCCAGGCTCCCCCCTGCTGCTGCTTTCCTATGAATGGGAACAGCAGGCTAAATATTCCCTGGGAAAGCAACTACTTCACCATTACTGTGATATGTGGATGTATATACCTTTGAGAGGCCTGTAGCTGCTAGCCTCCAGGTCCTCATCGAAGGCCTGGGCGGAGCCTCTGTTTCTGTCAGTTGGTGTTGTGGGCCTTGCTGAGGGAGTTTGGTGTCACTGTTCTAAGAAGTTTTAGTAATAAAAGAATCCAGCAATGAAAAGACTCTGATGTTATTGCCTGGTAGTCTAAAGGCAAGTGGCAGGCTGAGCAGGTAAGCTCACCCATATGGTCCCTATGCCTGAGGGATACTACAATTACGACTGGAAAAGGCTGGCTAGATACTCTGCCTGAGGAAAGCTAGGTTCATTGGCGGTCTGTTGGACCCCCGATTTTCAGTGCAGAGTGCACACCCCTAGTGTTCAGACAACATGCTAAGCCATAGTTAGACCTCTAATCCTTTTGCAGCAAATGATTAGTGAGCATGTTTAAACCACAGTTATGTAACCACCATGGTTAGGAAAGGTTCACACAACACACTAAACCATAATGTTAGCTCAAAGTGCTTAACCACCTTGCTTAGTGTGTCTTTTGAAAAGAGTTTATCACCTATCTATCATTTTCAAAATGTGTACCCTGCCTTTCAGTATTTCTGGTTCCAGGATGTCTAACATTACAAATAATAAAACAGAATATCAAAAAAACCACTACAAAAAGAATCATTAAAACCACCAGAGCAATAAAAAAAAATAGGAGCAGCAAGAGAGTACCCAATAAAAATGGGTTTTTTTTAAAAAAAAAAAGACCCGCTAGAGTTTGGCATATGGAAACAGTGTGTTTCTCCCAAATCCATTTGTTCCACTCCCTTCCATTTCAGAGTAAATCTCCCTGTTCAGAAAAAAAAAGCATGTGGTGCAGCCCTTCTGGGAGACAACAAAGCACATGATTAACAGCCACAAGCGATGGATCTGAGGCCAAATTGCTCCACTTCAGACTGCTGGGAAGTGGAGGAATCAAACAATATTCTGCTGCATCAAAAAAAAAAATCTCCCTGTCACATATGCAAAACTTATCATAGATATCACACCAAGAGATTCATGACCTAACCTTCTCCCTCACAGGCTCATTTTGAATGGGCGTGGAGCCTTCTGTTTTTACATGTGGAAGCCTTCAAACGTTCAGTGTGCCACCTGTAATCTCTCAAGTGGGGCAGTCCAGCAAAAACAGAGCAAGCACATGAGGCTGCTAATTCCTGCTCCAGGACAACCAACCTCACTTTTGTACATTGTGCAAACCATGAGCACAATTTGCACACTGAGATCTTCCTCAAAATAAAAAATGACACGGCTATAGGGTCTTCTTTTTAGAGTGCTTGCTTTCTATTTCATCCGGGGTGGGGGTGGGGTGCAATCGACACACAGGGAAAGCCCCGTGGTGGCTGTGCATCTGCACCACATCGGTTAGATGACACAGGCACCACTTCAGAGACACTGTGGGTCTTCCCCCATGATGCTGAGTTTTGATAAAGTCAAGGATTTACCCTGACTTTTTCAAAGGGAGCGATGTCAGCATAGTGCTTCCATTGTGTAACTTCGCTCCAGGGCCAACCCAGGGGTGGGGCCTGGTGGAAGGTGACCAGTGATTGGTCGCCTTCCACCAAGAAGAGGGCAGGTGTGGCTCCAGGATGGCCACCAAAAACCCCCATGCTCCCTCCTCAGCATAAGGGTTACCCACCGTTGCCCTGAGAGAGGGAAAGTGCAGGGGTGAGGAAGAAGGTGGCACCAACCCGGCACTGTGAAGACAGCCCCAGGGAGTTTTTTCTACATGAGGCAGCATGCAAACACATTCTCCATTGAGTACAGCTAAAACATGCATATGTGAATCCCCAGATGCATTTTGACACAGTGTAGTCCCAGTAGAATTATACCACACATTTTTTTCTGGAGATTTAGGCCTTAGCTATACCTACCTGTTAGCCCAGGACAGAGGATGAAAGATCTCATGTTGTGTTTAACACGAGATCCCTCCTCTGTTTCCATGTGACGGCGATGGCCTCAGAAGGAGAGGCATTGCGCCCGCCATTTAAAAATTATTATTAAAGGGCCAGCAGCACATGAACATTCGTGTTCATAAGGTAAGTGGTTTTTTAATTGTAAATTATTTTCCCTGCTCCCCCCACCCTACCCCTGATGGGAGCAGCGCTGCTGAGGAATGCTGCACCCCGTGTGCAGCTCCCAGCTCCACGTGAGGAATCACACCGTGGCACCCGGCCACACATTCCATGGTCTTGGGCTCAGCCTGGGACCGCAGAAAACCCAGGGCCAAAGGGGATGGTGAGATCCCAGGGCAAGAGAAGGATCATCTCTCCCTGATCCTGGGATCCCCTGTGCATTATGTGGATGCACAAGGACGATCCCTGGGATCACCCCAGGATAAAGCCCCGTCTAGCTATGGCCGTAGACTGGCTCTTAGTGCTGATTCACCCATCCCAGTTTTTTTTTTACTGTCAATCCTCAGGCATATGTGGTGCTGTGGTGGGATTCAGGGTACTTGTGACCCAGCAGTTGTGCAACCTCTGTTGAGAATGAAAAATCTTCAAATGTGGGAGAAACTGAAACTGGCAGATTCATCATCCAGGCCCATGGCTTTGAGTGCTTAGCTCTTAAAATCTGGCTTTGAACCCCTGTGGATTCAGCCATGTTTGTTGTACTTAATTAGGGTTGCTACCTCTCTCTTTTCCCCCCTGGCTCCTCATCTTTAACAGCTGCGTGCCATGCAGTCTGTCTGCCATGCTAGGAAGAGCTGTATCTACTGAATTTGGGTGGTCCTGATGGGTGAGAACTTTGTTTAGTTTGTTGTTTGATACGAATTCAATAAAAAAGCCACAAATTTGTTCATAAACAGGACAGAAAGAACTTGAGATTTTTTAAAAAAATGTGGGAGAAAGTGATATGGTCAAGTTCATCCATCCCTCATGAGAGCAGTTGTGATATCTCCTAGGGAGATGCACTTTCCTGGGCTTTCCATTATTCCAAATGCCATGTCTGCCTGAGGTTTTCCAGAGTTAGGCTGCATGCTGTACTGTTGGGCGGTCACCAAGTTGGGGGTTGTGGATCATGCTTCATGATACATAAGATAATAACACAGGTAATGGCTTCCTGAGACAGTCATAGTCATTTTGAATCACCAAAGTTCACCAAATAGGACTGTCAAATCTGTAAACCAAATTCTAATATTACCATACAGGGAACCTTCAAGCTCAACAAAACACCACACAATATATTTAGTTCATTGCACTGAAAATATGCAGCAATGCGATATGCAAAAAGGCAAACTCAATTCTGAAATCATTAAGAACAATCAGTTCTTTCTCTTGGCGGGGGGGGGGGGAAATACCTACATAAAAGTCTAATTTCACCTAATATCATAATATACCCATGCATTTGCTGTGGTGCCTCCTAAGGGGTTAGTTTTTGTCTGCTGATATATGATTTGAATTTCACCCATGCTAGCATTTTAATGGGAATATTCCCTTGTCTTTTTCTTTTTGCCATTCTCCCCAAAAATAAAAATACATAACGATTCCGATTCATACACAGTTTAGAGTAGCCTTAATGCTAACCCAGTTTGACAAATCTTCATGTCAGCCTCAACTGTGAATGGCCAAAGGCCAAGCAGTTGTCAAATGGATTTTGGCACGGGATTAAAAATTTAATCTATTTCTATTTCCTTTCTCTTATGCCAGACATACATTCTTTTTTTTCCCTGTTGCTTTTTAATGCTGCAGAGTGCAAATACAGCTAGTTGGCACTACAAAGTGGTGTTTTGCTGGGTTCCGGATGGTGGACCGCTGGGTTGGCGGGGTAAGGAGAGAGAATCATTTGACAAGCCAGGCTACAGAACTTTGTTTGAAAACATTTTCAAATAATTATGCCTTTTCTCAGTTGCAGACAATGTCTACACACATCCTTCTTTCTTATCTTCTTGAGTCTTTTAGAAGTCTGCTTATTTCTAGTATTTCGAGGGGAGGGAAGAAGGAAGACCTGTTGGCTCGTCGAGTCATTTTCTTTCTTATTTCATCATGAATTCCTTGGCAAGTCAAAGCAGAAACAACGCTGGCAACCGCAGGAGGCTGCATGGTTCTCAGTCAATACTCATGTATCGGATGTAGGAATGTTTTATGAAATTCACTGATACATTTTAATACAATGAGACATTGAAGGAGGAAAAAAGTCTCTCTCTCTCTCTCTCTCTCTCTCTCTCTCTCTCTCTCTGTGTGTGTGTGTGTGTGTGTGTGTGTGTGTGATTTCACTGTCAAGTGACTTTATCTCTTCCACAGGAAACAGCCAAGTTGGATGTCGGGTAGAAATTGGCCAATTAAACTTGAATGACCAATGACTAGCTGTACTGGAAATGTCTTTCATTTGAGGAAGAGATATAAAATATAAGGATATTTGTCAGCTGAAAGATGTATTTACTCCTGCAGGAAGGAAAACCAGAAATTAAATCTGTCACTAAAGCGGCCTAGCTTGGAAATATAGATTAAAAAGTTTGATCTCCCAAAATCAAATGGACTGAACAAAAACTTCCATTCTGGACTAATTACTTCCTATGTCAAAGCGTTATGGGGCTTTGAACAGTAGCAGGCCAGCCAACAGTGGTGATTCAGAGTTGAAAGGCTAAAAGCCACCTGCATTTTATATATATCACAGAAATTGCAGGTGGCTCTTAGCATGCATATATCATGCTTTGAATGTTCAATCCATGGGATCACTTGTTTTTAAAAAAGGCTTGGTAGAGCTAATGGAAAAGAACTAGGGCCTCAGCTAGACGAGGGGGGTTGGAGGGAGGCGATCTCACGATCTTATGATTATGAGATCGTCACCCTCATTTACATGTGGTGCACAACATCGCAGCCGCCATTCTGTTTTTGTTTTCCCCTAATTTCCCCACTCCCCCACCCTACCCCCAATGGAGCTCTGTGTCCTGTGCCTGGCTCCCAGCTCCTCATGGTTACTCGCGAGGAGCTGGGACAAACCGTGACACGTGTCCACAAATTTTGCAGTCTCGAGATTATCCCGAGACAGCGGAAAAAGTGGACTAGGACTATAGGGCAATATCCTGGGGCAAGGGACGGATCATCCCTCCATGCTCCCAGGATGACCTGTGCGTCAGTTGGATGCACAGGGACAATCCCAGGTCAATCACCGGGATATTGCCCCGTCTAGCTATGGCCTAGGTCTGAAACTCTGGAGACTAGGTGTCACTCACAGCATGAGATATAATCTAAAAAAAATCTGGGCCACCTTTAAAATCTAGACCCCTCTATCCTCTCTCAGACGGAGAGATCCAAAATACCCTATGGTCCCTGGGAAATCCGCCCAGGGACCAAAGGATCATGACCTGAAGAACACAAGTGTAAATTGGACAACACATTCCTGAGAGGGCAGGGGGAATAACTTGATCCGGAGATGTCATTTTTGGAGGTAGACCTGTTTTTCTTAAAGCTCGTAGTTCTCTCCATACACGCTGGGTAGAAAATAATAAGTATGAGGAGTCCAGTGCTGCAGCTATGTAATTTTAGACCTTGGATTAAGGATGCAGTCCTATGCATGTTTAGACAGGAAAAAAAAGTCCTCCAACTCCCAGCATTCCCCAGCCAGCCATTTCATTTATCATCTTTCTTTTCTGTCCAATAGCCAAAGCTCTCTGGACCAAAAACCTTTTAAAAAAAATTGTGTATAATATAAAAACAGTTTAATTATGCATATATACAGATGGCCAACACACATACACACATCTAAACGATATCTACACATATCTAAACAATATCCTTCTAAATGCCTGGGATTAGAGGAAGGTCTTAACCTGGTGCCAAAAAAACAACAGTGTTGGTGGTAAGTGGGCTTCACTGGGGAAGTCATTCCATAATTGGGGGCTGCCACCAAGAAGGACCTGTCCATTGGTGCCACCCTCTGAGCCACTTTCACTTTAGACAATGGCCATAGTGTACAGGTAGCTTCATGCTGTGAGAGGCATTCTGTCCAGTACTGCAGTCCTGAGACATGTACAGCTCGGCTCCAGGTTATCTGAAAGACCGTATTCACCCTTATAGTCCTGCCCATGCTTTAAGATCTTCAGGGGAAGCCCTTCTCTCAGTCCCACCACCGTCACAGGCACACCTTGTGGGAATGTGGGAGAGAGCCTTCTTGGTGGCTTCTCCAGAGTTCTGGAACTCCCTTTCCAGGGAAGCTAGACTGGCTCTCTCCTTGATGTGCAAAAACCATTTTGTTTTGGCAGGCTTTTGGTGAATAATCTGGACCTCCGTTTGTGCCAAGGACTTTTAAAATTGTCATTTTAAATGTTTTTATATTGGAATATATTTAACATATTTAAACTTTTGTATATTTCTATTTATAAGTTTTAAATGTATATGTTTAAAATTTTGTAATGTCTAATAATAATAATAATAATAATAATAATAATAATAATAATAATAATGTCAAAATGTCAGTCCAAATGCTGCACCCATCACATGCTACTCACTGGATGGCCATTTGCCCCCCCTCCCTCTGGAGCTGTGAAGTTCTGGATCTCAGCTCGGAGGTACAGTCTTAGCTGCACCAATGGAAGAGTCAAGAATTCAAAATGAGGGTGAGAATGATCTGGGCTTTTAAACAAACTAACAAAACAAAACCAATCCACATATCAAGCCTCCTATCCCTTGCACTAGAGTCCACAGGCACATATCCACATGCAGCCGCCAACATGGGCTAAGTGCTTTTTTGTGGCCTTCATAAAGTGTTCATCACATTCAAATATGCCTAATCATCATCATCAAATTCATGGAGTCGGGGAGAATGAGCCAGTTCCCCCCTCCCCATCTATTTCCTGACCCAGGAGCTACTAACTATCCCATGTACCAGACATAATAGCAGCAAACTAGCATTGTCCACAATACTTTGTTATGTTACCAGACACATGCACTTAAGCAGATGTGGAATTGAGGCTGGAGTAGCAGCATCCAATGTAAGCAGTAGCATAGATTATGGTGATGGGAGGGAAAGTAGAAACTCAATGGACCACTTCTGGTCCTGATATGGCCAGTAGACCACAGAGCACAGTTCTAAATCTCCATTATCCTTGATGGTTTAGTATTGGTGGCTTCTGCTCTCAAACGTAGCTGGGTGTTTGAGAAGAGTCATATGGCTCTTGCCCTTGACAGAGGAAACTCTTTATTTGGCTCAGTCCAAGCAGGAAAGGAATACGCTGGACTTTCTCTACTAGGATGCAATATATGAGAACACTGATGTCTTGTGGCTGCTTCTTCCTAACCCATACCAATGCAGTGCAAGTAACCATCACTGCAATGAGGATGGTTATTTTTACACTATTGTTTTGAAGAGTTGGCTGGGTTACAAAATCCCGCCAATAATGGCATTACCCCTGACAGGAGTCAATTTTAAGCCTGATCCTTGATGCTTGAGTGCAATGTTTCCAGCCCTGCATTTTGAATGAGGAATGTTAACCAAAATTGTAAAACAAATCAGAACCTGAGCCAACCTTTCTCTTTTACAAGACTCTCAAGGCATTCAAAATGCCATCCAGCTTCTCTGAGTTTCACAAACACTCTCCTGTTTTCCGAAGATCACATATTTTGTGTAGGTCGCTCTTTAATTTGAA
The DNA here is from genome assembly GCF_023053635.1 of Elgaria multicarinata webbii. Classification (NCBI taxonomy): domain Eukaryota; kingdom Metazoa; phylum Chordata; class Lepidosauria; order Squamata; family Anguidae; genus Elgaria; species Elgaria multicarinata. The sequence goes on from NC_086171.1 coordinate 131,677,370, forward strand.
CGGCTCAAGCAACCTATAAAACACAGTTAAGGCATGCTGTTGTTATAAATCTTGACAACATGAAGATCTGTAACCTTTAGTTTTAGTTTTACTGCTTGTACAAATTGAAAAACTTTATTCAAATGTCAAATTCTCCAAACAGCCCCTTTGCAAGAAGAAAACCAAGGCATACCACTGAATGACATCCACCACAGAGATGCTCTTTTCAACTTATTGCTTATTGCTAAGGGATCGCGTAGTAGCCAAGACGTCCACAATAATATAGATACACCTGCCAATTTAGAAATTCCAAAGTAATGGAAGATTTGTCATGCATCTTGTTTTTTTATTGTAATCTATATTGAAAATAAAGCACAAACAAGAAATGTTACTGGGAAAGCACTCCTGCTTGAAGAATGAGTGCTCCCATCTCATAGCTCTGACGTATCGAAAGCCCTTGTCACGGTCCTGCCAGCAAGGAAGGAGGAGTGTCATTCTTCTGTGTTTGTTCCAGTTCCGGGGTGGGTGGGTGTGGCAAGCAGTGGGAGGGATTTTTTTTACTCCAGCTCTGAGGCTGGTCAGAGATCTGCCCATCCCATGCCTTTGATCTGCCCCCATTTTCCTTCTCCCGATGTTGGAGCTACAGGAGATAAGGGCTGTGGAAGTTTCCATGGTGGTTGAGAAAGGAGATCCAATATATCCTATGGCCTCTGGGATGCCACGCCCACCTGGCACAATAGGATTGCAGCCTTAATATCTCTATTAAATCACAATTGCATGCCTAAATTGAGAGCCAGTGTGGTGGAGTGGCTAAAGTATTGGACTGGGAGTCAGGAGATCTGGGTTCTAGTTCCCACTTGGCCATGGAAACCCAATGGGTGACTTTGGGCCAGTCACAGACTCTCAGCCCACAAGGTTGTTGTTGTGGGGATAAAAATGGAGAGGAGGATTATGTATGCCGCCTTGGGTTCCTTGAAGGAAAGAAAGGGGGATATAAATGCAACAAATAAATATAATAAATAAATAATTTCACATTTTAAGTAAAACTGTTAATGGCTGATTACATAAACAATTGTGTCATAACAAAGACTATGATAAATATTCTCTAATTTTGATATCTGCCTCAAAGTGAGCACATTAATGCTGTGGGAGTGGGTGGAAATATATATATTCACTTTGCCAAATATTCGTGTTGTTTCAATTCTGTTCACTACCCTTTTGTTACCTCTTGGCTGCTGCTGCTTCCCAGAACGATTATTCATATTATTAGTTTTGCTCTCACTATCTTCAGCCTCATTTGCCCATGCTGTTGTTTCATCTGATTTCCTGGAAAGTCCTAAATTATTGTGTATGTGTCCCACTGTGATATTATGCCATATGTAGAATTATGATGTCATTGCCAAAATCATGTTGGCACCACAGCCAATTAGGTTGGCAAATCAGTGTGGACAAATAAGGTCAAGAGTAGTGAAGGAAAAGAAAGAGAATACTTCTCCAAGAAGACTACCATCAAAACACAAAATACGATCCCAGTGAATATGCACTTTTTAACATTCATGAAATGACCAGAAAATAGACAGCAGTTTTGGTTCAACTCTACTCATGACTTCAACTATCACATAGTAGCTTGGCTGTGTGAAACGGCCATTACAGATTACCTATTGTATATAGAACTTTTTGTCACTTCCAGGAGAAACGATGAACATATCTCTATATCTATAATTAATTGAATTTCTTCATAGCACTAGACTACTTTAAAGTTCTCACTTTAAAATATTTTTGCACTGTTTCTAACTACTCGGAAGACCCATCAGAGTGGAAGCAACCAAACAAGCACATTTTGAAATGACAGCTCTATGCAAAGATCTGGAGTCTAAATGAAAATATGTATTTTGAGATACTCTGCGACATCCATCCCTTTCCAATGAAATCTTCCAAAAATCTGTGCTCAGTTAATGTGGAAGCCTCTTGAGCGAACTTCAAAATGTGAGCTTCAGCTGGATTCAGCAATGGAGCCCAAACATGCATTTGTAAACAAACTACAGTAGTAACAAAAGGTTTTTAACTAACCCGTGTTTTGACTTTGCAGCAGAGAGTACCTGCTTGCTAGCCAAATAGGGTTTTATAAGCTCTCCTCGTTGCAACTATTACTAAGCCATAAATAATATTTAACACTCAAAGGCCATCCCCAGGCCCACTGGATTGTGTTCGTCTGATTCTGGCACAGTTCAGATGGCTTGGCAGTGTCTGCCCAAACTATGCCAAGAACCAGAACAGCAGAAGGGGCTGCGGGTCAAGGCTGTGATTCATTGGCAGCACGGAGCGAAGTCGGCACACACTGCCTGCCTGCCTCCATTACGCTTGGCATGGACTTGCACTGTCAATCATTATTTCCCGGCGCGCTAGGCTCGTCTGAAGTGTAAAATATATGCTAGGGAGATTCGTGTTTCTCTCCTTCGCAGGCTGAGTAACGTGATACCTTGCTGACTACAGTCCAAGTTGTTACAGTAGTCTGAACTGAATGCTACCTTGTTCCGGCATCCAGCTGAAAGCTTTACCAGAGGAAGAGTAGCTGGGAAAGGTGGTGTTAGCTTGCTTCTTTTTTATTTCGATTTTGTAGGAGCACATTTTAGCTTGTGTACAACATTTAAGATATGAATCTTAGACAAATGGGGCTGTTCATTTACAGTCCACTCAACAGACTTTTTCTGCCAAATCAAAGTCCAATTCACTTGGTGCAAAAATAGAAGCTAAGGTTTAACCAGGGGGGGATCTACACTACTGCTTTAAAGCGCTTTATAACAGTTTTGACAACTGTTAGGGACCAGGACACACTGCATATACAGGTTTCAAAACATTCTCAAAGCGCTTTAAAGCACTTTAAAAGCAGTAGTGTAGATCCCCCCCAGGTGTCTTTACATTTAAAGGTTTCTTCTTTACATGGGAAGCCCATGGTGTTCATGGGTTTCCCAGGTAGGATCTACACTACTGCTTTTTAATGGTTTATAATGGTTTTGACAACTGTTTGGGCCCAGGACACATTCCATATACTGTTTTCAAAACATTTTCAAAGTGTTATATCCTGCTTGGTGTACATCTGGCCCTGGATGGTCTGTCATGCCAGCACTGACCAGATTCAAACAGCTTAGCTTTAGCAAGGTGGCTGAATAAGGTGCCCTCAGTTCATGCACTGCTCCATCAATCATCCCAAGTGCTATGTGACCAGCAAAGAGGTGAGTGGCTCCAAGGCCTGGTCTGAGATACAATATATTCATGTTGTATCCCAGCCCTTCATCACTGGCCACAACTGCAAGGTGCATGAATGGATGAACTGCACATCATAAAGGGTCTCATATGCACATTCATTGAATGCATAAGCTGCACATCATAAAGGGACTCGTATAAGCATAAGTTTTCATCCAACTTTAATAAATGCTACAATACTGGCAACGAACAAATGCATTCCTTAAACTCCAAAAATATTTATCTCAATTACTTAAAAGACAAGGCAATTAATTCATGCTTTCAGTGGGTTTATTTGTTGGTTGGTTACTTTGCCTTATTTTAGCATTTATCAGTGGAAAGTCAAGCTGCATTGTCATTGATAGACAGCATTTTTTGACATGTACATCCTTTTCGAGTTCCTATTGAAAAGTTCACTGTGGCCTTTATTCAGATTTAATTATCACCACTCAAGATTAATACCTCATTTTATTGCACTAATGCAACCTTAATGCTAGATGTAAATTTGGTATGATAACAGCATGTACCTAGCTGTTTTAATTAATCTGTCTAACCTGAACATGCTGCTTCTAATTTATAAAGATCAATCTTCAAACTACCCCTAGAATGCTCATATTGTATGCGCCACCACATGAATGTGTGCCCCATTGCACTGGATATATGGACTAAATCCGCCCTGAAAGGTGCCCTAAAAATATTTTTAAATATATTTAAAATGGCAACAACACCTTGTAACATGAAAATGGAGATCATTTCGTTCCTGGAAACACAATGAGCTCACATGGGTTCACATGGTAAATAACCTACCAGAGATCAATATTATCTTTGTGTGTAGCATAATGTAGATGGAAACTGAATAGAAAATTAATATCACCCAGGCTAATAGCTGCAATTTCTTCGGGTTGGATTGTTCTGCTTCCAATGGAATGTGTGTTTCAGATTTCCTAAAAGGTTGTACTGCTGTATAGGGTTGGTGCAAGCGTCCGGCTATGTCTGTCGCCTTCACAGATGGCATGAGGGCAGACCCATATCCAAGCACTCATGAGCTCCTGCAAGTGCTCAAGCATCAGTGCATCCTGGGAAAGCGTGCTTTCCAGAACCATTAGCGTGCCTGGAGGAATTGCTGCACTTTCCAGAGGCTCCAGAAAGCACGCTTTACTTTCCTCATTTCTTCCCCACTGCTCCAATCAGGGCCTTAAAGGCCTTCTTAATGCAAAGCTAACTTGTGTTAAGAATGCCTTTAAAGGCCCGATTGGAGCAGCAGAGGAGCTGGAAAAGCATGCTTTCTGGAGCCTCCAGAACAGGTGCGATTCCACCTGCAACGCTCATGGCAGCTGCCATTAGTGTGGCTGGGGGGAAAGTGCACTTTCTGGAGGCTCCAGAAATTGTGGGCTCATCTACACCAAGCAGGACATTCCACTATGAAGACGGTATATAAAAGGCAGGAGCCACACTACTGCTTTAAAGTGGTACTGAAGTACACTGGCAACTGTTGGGGCCCATGAAACATCTACACCAAGCAGGATGTAGCACTATGAAAGTGGTACGAAAGCGGTATATGGTATGTGTCAGTGGGCCCAAACAGTTGTCAGTGCTCTTCAATACCGCTATAAAGCAGTAGTGTGGCTCCTGCCTTTTATATACTGCTTTCATAGTGGAATATCCTGCTTAGTGTAGATGAGCCCTCAGTGTTGTCCCCGCCCCCTGAGCCAATGGGGTCCTTAAAGGCCCTCTTAATGCAAGAGCACCCTTGCATTAAGAGAGCCTTTAAGGTGCTCATGAGGGCAGGCGGAGAAAGAAACGCATGATTTCAGGTTGTCTGGAAATTGCACCTTTCCCCGCCTCCACGCTAATGGTGGGTGGTTGCTGCCATTAGAATGGAGGAGAGAAAAGGGTGGGCTGTTGCTGGGGACTTGTGAGCCTCCCGTGCACTTGGCAGGGGTTCACATGGCCCGGCTCATTGGAGCAGACAGCATGAATGGGACAGGGGTTGTGAGCGCTCATGGGGCGGACCATGCCAGGTCCCAAAAACACTACTGTTGTATTCGGAAGAGACCAAAAGGCAATGTTAAACATTGGGATATTGGAGAAATCCACACTGGATTCAAATGAGTAAAGATTTCTATGAATCCAACCTGTGTGTTTTGCACCAGACCAGCTTTTGCTGAGTCATGTGGATATGCAGACTATTTTGTCACTTGGGCGGGCCATTTGCACTCATTTGCAATAGTGCTAGTGCAGATTAAGGCATTAGCGCTGAATTGCATTAACAAATGTGGATGAGCTCATTTGTGCAAATTAGTGCTAACGCGCATTAATGAAAGTAGAATGAAATTCTAGTTTTTTAAAAAATCTGATTCTGACAATCAGTGGATGACGGAATGAAAGATGCCTGTGTTTCCATGAAACACAGGTGGAACAGGTTCAACAAGATCCATAGTTGAACCCTGTTCCTCAAGATGCCACCAACCATCCTCCTCCTCCTCCTGGTCAATCTGTTTAATGAAGACCACAGTGTTCCTGAAACAGCTGAGACCAAACCATCAGGCACAGAGGGATGGAATCCCTCTCCCAACCAGCAGAATCATACAGAGCAGGAGAAATGGGAATCCATAGAACAGAAGTGGGCAAAAAGAGGCCTTCCAGATGTTTTGACCTACAACTCCCATCATCCCTTTCCGTTGGCTATGCTGGCTAGAGCTGATGGGAGTTGTAAGCCAAAACATGTGGATGCTACGAGCTGACCACCCCTGCCACAGAAGATGACTACTCTTCTTTAGAATTTGTGACTTAGGGCATATCTATACCATGCCTAATCGTGGGGATCCTGGGGGCAGGGAGGGATGATCCCTCCATTTCCCCGGGGATAACTGGAATGGCTTTTAGCCTGATTTTTCCCACAGTCTTGGGATTGTCCCGAGACCGTGGGAGGTGTGGGCAGCCATCACAGTTTCATCCCGCCTCCTCACAAGTAAACGCAAGGAGGCAGGAACTGGGCATGGAGCTCTTCAGGCACTCCATGCCCATCGGGGGGGGGGGAGCGGGAGTGGGATTTTTTCCTTCTTCTTCATACCTTTGTTGGAGGAGTGCATGTGCACTCCTCTCCTTGTTGTTTTTTTTTTTTAATGACAGCAGTGATGTCCTTCTGGGACATCATGTGGCCATCTAGGCACCCAGGAAGGATCGTGGAAGTTGGTAAGTCCATGATCCTCCCCTACACACTTGTGGTGTAAACATGCCCATAGTGTTGGCGGGTCCATTGAAGAGACACATCAAAGCTCCCTTGTTTACTCACTTCCGTAGAACACATGGCCAGCATTTCTTGCAGAAATGTATATTTATTATTCAAAAGGCAACACAAACTATAGCATAAATCCAGAAACTAGGGCAAGTCTTCAGGAAGACTTGTAACAAAATCTTTTGAGGGTTGTTAGCCTTGGCTTGCACTCAGGTAATTGCCTCTGTTCTCTTATTCTTCCATGTTTGTTGGGGAAATTAGCCCTAGGGCTAGGAGTTGTTCACTGTGGTGTATCATTTCTTTAAGAGAATTGTAGGAAATTCTCAATTATCTAAAACTAGCAAAGGCTCCCTCAGTGCTTAATAGTCCCGAGAGTGTTTGTTGAGGCCTTCTATGTATGTGAGCTTTGTGTTTCTGTTCTAGAGCTTGCTTTTACCGACATGGCAGGTATATTTTATTGAAAGAGGTTTTATTCACTCATATAATGTAATTCTGACAGCCAGCTTGTGAAATAAATAGTTCTCATACTTGGGCAAAGCTTGGAGATGGATCTGAGGAAAATGATGACAGTCCTGGAGGAAGTCTATAGAAGGAGACTTCCAGGCCGAAAGGTGAGTCACCACTGGTGATGCCTAACGCAACAACAAATGGTTTGCCCTATCAGGAGATACTGAAAGAACTGGGCATGTTTAGCCTGGAGAAGAGAAGTTTGAGGGGAGACATGATAGCACTCTTAAAATACTTAAAAGGTTGTCCCACAGAGGAGGGCCAGGATCTCTTCTTGATCATCCCAGAGTGCAGGACACAGAATAATGGGCTCTAGTTACAGGAAGCCAGATTCTGGCTGGATATCAGGAAAAGCTTCCTCATTGTAAGAGCAGTATGACAATGGGACCGATTACCTAGAGAGGTTGTGGACTCTCCCACACTAGAGGCATTCAAGAAGCAGCTGGACAGCCATCTGTCATGTATGCTTTAAGGTGGATTCCTGCATTGAGCAGGGGGTTGGACTCGATGGCCTTATAAGCCCCTTCTAACTCTACTATTCTATGATTCTATGATTCATATTCTCACTAGACCTTTGCCACCAAGCCTAATGTCATCCCCCCTACAGTCCATTTTTGTTGGGATTGCTGACTTGAGATCTCAGAAGCATGTACAAAGACATGTATTTCTTCTCTCACTTTACAGCATGCATCTTCCAGAATTCTCTAGTATATATTATACTGCTGGAATTGCAGGTTATGTTCTGTTTAATATAATAGGACTTGGCCAGTCAGCTTTCTTTGGAATGTTACTGTTTCCATAAAACAGGCACAAGAGATTCAATGACTGGATTCACAATCATCTAATCCAGGATTGATACTTAGGTGGTTTTAGTACTGGCCTCTCAAGTAATTTGAATAGGTTTAGAGCAATAAAGAGAAACTTGCTAAGGGCTTTTTCAGGGCAGGAATCAGCAAATTGTTGAGGTTCTCCAATTTCCACCTGAAAGCTTGTTCCAGCTCGTGTCCATATCAGGCAGTGAGCTTTGTGGGGGTGGGGTGGGGTTATTCACAAAAACAAAATCCATATTTTTGTGAACATTTATCCAAATGTATGCAACAGTTATGCACTTTTAAAAAACATCTGAATTGAAAACATCCCATCATTGAAAGTGGCTTTGTATGCATTTTTCAAAAGTACCCATTTGTCACATATATTTTTCAAGTGGACGTGGACTGGATGCATTTTCTGAATGCATTTTGTTGTAGTTGTTAAGAATATAAGAGCATAAGAAGAGCCATGCTGGATTGGACCGAGGGTCCATCTAGTCCAGCACTCTGTTCACGCAGTGGCCAACCAGCTGTCGACCAGGGACCAACAAAGCAGGACATGGTGCAACAGCACCCTCCCACCCATGTTTCCCATCGGCTGGTGCACAAAGGCTTACTGCCTTGGATACTGAGGAAACTTTGTTCCATAAATCTTATCTGAAAAAAGGAGAAACGAGTTCTCAGGCTGCAATTGTTTTATTTCACAAAGATTTGTTTCTCCTTTTTTCTGACCTGGTTTGGATGGTCTCCTTTTGTTTTTGGTTTTTCATCCACAAATCTTATCCCAAGCTCAGAAATGTATGAGCCTTGACCGCAGATTAGGTTTCGGTTCATGTTCAGTTCCAGGGCCAGATCTACATCTCGTGTGATATTGATATGTTCCCATCATGGTGACGTGAAATCCCTATTGAGCATTTATACTTCGTAGTGCCCACAATGACACCTATTGTGGTATTTTGGATAATCTGGAATAAAAGGCGGGAAATAACTCTAGTAAAGTGTCCTATGGAATGTCTAATGTGCCCCAACAGTTATCACTTCCCTTCAATACCAATAAAAAGCACTAATGTAGTACTAGCCCTGGTCAAAAATGAATTGAAAGAATTTTTTCAGATATCCGTACTGAGAGGTAGCTCTTCCTCATCACAAGTGACGGACTGATCAGCCACTCCTCAATAGCCATTCCACAACACATTGGAAAAGATACCAGCAAGTATCTTTTCATATTTAGACTGCAAAATCAAGAACCTGAATGTGTTGTCAGCTGAGCTGGAATCTATTCAGGATTCATTTTGCATCTCTGACAAATTAAATAACTTTATAACAACCCCTCTCTTCTGAGTGAGTGATAAATAAATTGAACCAAAGTACTTTAATGACATTGATTTTTTCCCCCTGGCACTTTACTAATTACCTCTCTCCGTTTCTGTGTGTTTGTGTCATTTCTGTGATAACTTCCTCAGGTATCCCCCAAGTTAGATATCTCAGCCTGTTTTAGCACACCCATTGCAGTGCCCAAGACAGTTGATGGGATTGGATGGTATCATTCCTCCCCCCCCCCCAAATGATTCCTGTAAGCAATGATTTTGGAGGATGTGCATGTTGGAATTCATTCCACCCAGACTCTCAAATTTAACAGGATATGACAACCTCATTCATTTACTACATGCCAGGGAAGTCATAAAAAATGACCTCAAATTTTTGCCCCCAGTTTTATGTTTTCAATTGATGAAGGCCTGAATGTTTCTTTTTCAGTGCTAAGAAATGAGCATCGCAGAACACTTCAGTTTTACAGCAATGCTCAACTGTAAATTAGGTGAATCAATGACTTCAACTTTCCTAGATGCTTTCTGCAGAGGCAAAGACCCACTGGAAAGCATTGTGCATTACCCCTGGAGCATATAATTTATAACAATAATCACAGAGTGTGCAAAATACTTTTGAGCTCATTAGAAATATTTATTTTATTTTATTTAAGCAATTTTATTTTTTCTTCGGGCTTTCAGCATACATGCTCCCACGATGGCTAACAAACTCAAAGTTAAAATAACAATAGAAATCAAACAAGTCCAAAGGCAATAAAAAAAAATATAAACCACAAGACTGAGCAGATATATATATATATATATATATATATATATCAACCAGATAAAAAACAAGATGAACTTAATGCTTTGAAAGGTGCATAAAATTAAAGAGGTGCCAGAGAAAGCTGTAAACGTCCATAGCAAATGTGAGCCTCCCTAGGAGAGACATTCCAAATGTGAGATACCACCCACCATAAAGGCCATTCCTCCAGTCATCACAACAATAGTGTCAGAAGGCCTTCAAAGCTTTTGGAGCATAATTTTAGAGAACATGCTGAATTTACTGGGGCCAAGTGTTCCTTCCGGTCTCAAATCATAGATAACTTTAAGGTAAGCCATGGGAGCTGTTGAGGAACTGGTGAGATATGTTTCCCATTACTGTTCCCTGCTAGTAGCTTAAGACTTAGCTAGACCTAAGGTTTATCCTGGGATTGTTCTGGGGTCATCCCTGTTCATGTAAATGACACACAGGGGATCCTGGGAGCAGGCAGGGACGACCCCAGGATCATCCTGGGATAAACCTTAGGTCTAGCTAAAGCCTGTGTTGCACTATATTGGATAACCTGGTTCCCAAGCAGTACTCCTTAGAAGCAGCTATTCATTAGATGTTCCTTAGATCGGGGACAGGCAATCTGTATCCCGCCAGTTATTGTTGGGTGACAACTTCCATCATCCCTGACCATAGGCCTGGCTGGTTAGAATTGAAAGGAATATCTGGAAAGTCACCAATTGCCCACCCCTGCCTTAAATAGTTCCCCTGAATGAAAGTCCATTGTTGGCCTGACATAGCGGGTTTAAAGAAGAAGAAGAGAAGAAGAAGAAGAAGAAGAAGAAGGTAATAACTGCTTCTGATAACTGCTCTGGAATTTCACAATTCCTTTCTCTAAACTTGCAGTCCTAGAGGTGTTCAGGTGTTTCATCTGATATCCAACTTAATTGTACCTCAACACATGGAAAGCACATTTCCTCGCTGATTGACAAGCTCTGAAAGATTGTCACTCATAAAGTGCATCAATAGCATTCCTGAGTCTAGCAGTGTACACAATTTGTGAACACCTTAGATTCCCCCTTTCCCTAAAAGCGGTCTGAAAAGTGGCACTTTACTTTATCAAATAACAGAAAAGGAATGCACTAGATATTCTTCGGTTGGGTTAGGCCCACAAACGAGGCATCTGAAATACCATTTCACACCCACCACACCTGACAGGATCAAACATTTAAGGGGAAATTTCTAAGCGAATTTTTCACAACAAAAAACTATTTGATTTATCACTGATCAGATGTATAAAAAAATGAATAAGGCGATTTAGACTAAGTAAATCAGCAGAAGTTTTTGTTCCTGCTGACAATTTTACATTGGCTTAGATCCTAAGATAAAGAATCTTAAGGAAATTCATGGAGGGGGATGTTTCCCATTCCCTCCACCCTCTACAGCCACCTACACCCCCTTGAAAGCCTCTCTGGATATTTTTGTGGCCTTCCTGAACCATGTGGAATGGGGTACAGGCACTGCTGTGGTAAGGGGAATTGCCCCAGGGTCTGCCAAATTTTGAAATATTGTTGACTAACCCAAAGAATGATTCCCTTAACACAATGGCTGGTAAATGAAAACCTATTCAGGCATGTTGTTGCTTAAATTTATGAATCGCTTCCCACTACAAAAAGCAGTCTCAAAGTGTCTTATGCACACAAAAAATGAAAACTAAATCAAGACGAACCATAAACAGGATAAAAACACAAATTAAAATAGACACCACAAAAACACAATTTAAAAATAACGTAGTCCAAAAAGTGTTCATCCCCTCACAGCTAGTAATGGCCAAACTCACTGTGATGTCCTGCCCCTGTGTTGTCTCATCTTCACCTGAGACACCCACGAGCACCTGACAGAACTATCCACACTATTAGCACCCAGGACCACTTCAATCCCCATGTGCTAATAACGTGTTTGAGGGTTTAAGTCTAGTGCTGCTGCTCCTGTCTCGCCTCTTCTTCAGGCCCCACAGCCCAGCAACCTTGCCCTCAGTTTCCCATTCCGCTGCCACCATTTGTTGTTTTCTCCTCAGACACTTCCACAGACCACACCAGTTGGTTGTAAATATAACTGGAATTTATTAACTCAAGTAAAATGCGTGTATAAGCTTAATGGTTTCCTCAGTTCAAATGTGTATGGTTACAAGGTTCAAAGTGTATTGGATTCTGTCACTTCTTTCTTACAAGGTTCCACTACAGACCACTACATCCGCTTCTCTCATATAATCATCCACTTTTCTCTACCCCACTTCTACCTTCACTTCACAGAATTCTAACTCACACACTGTATCTCTCACTCTATTCACAGACTCACAACATTGACACTTCTCACAGACTCATCTCCCCCCTCTTCCCACTCACTTAACTATATGTAGATATTATTTTATTTATTTCATTTTTATTTATTACATTTCTCTAGCTCCTCCCACTCTTACTCAGCCAATCTGCACTCCCCCTCAACCATCCAATCAACATGCAGGCATTCAAACCCCCTCTACATTGTAAGTTCCTTGAGGCCTACTTATTTCCTGAACTTTATACATAATATAAACAATAACTTTGTATATATATTTACATTTACATCATAGAAAGCAGCTGAACATCACACACACACAAACCCATCTCTGTGCTGCATGCCACTCATTGGACCCTCTCCGACCACTTGAGCCTGCTTGATGTGCGTGGCGAGCCGCAGGTCAGCGTGCAGAGGCTCAGTGAGTGGTGCACACCTACTCCATACCTTTTGCTGTAACAACGGTGGTTCTGCTTTTTTTGTAAATGTCCATTTATGCAAATGGAAGCTGTAAAGCCTGTAATCTTGCATATGAAAGGCAAAACTACAATTTTTATGCAAAATGGTGGCTCAGCAGAACAGCAGAGACCACAGGGCTTGCTTGACTCACCATGCACCAAGTGGGGCAAGCTTGGCAGTTAGCGGACTGCAATTCAGGAGGTTCAGCTGGGGGAGGGAAGTCCTCCAGACTCCTCCCTTTTCTGAATCCCATGACATCTCTACTCATAGTCTAGAATGACTGCCACAAAAGCAGCCCACAACAATTGGGTCATAACTAACGCCCGAATGCCTGAGGAAAGAAGTACATCTTTGCCTGTTGCCAAAAAGTGCCAGTGCCAGGTGAGTTTCTCTGGGAGAAGCGTTTTGTTCACACCTTGCCCCATCTCCTGGCATCTCTGTGTACAACTCAAACATCTGCAGGGACAAAGGCTTTGCATGTTTCCAGCTTCACTGGCTGCCAGTCCCGGTCTGGGCCTGATTCAAAGTGCTGGTATTAACATTCGAATCCCTAAACAGCTTGGGGCCAGGCTATCTGAAGGAACGCCTTCTCCCATATGTACCTGCCCAGACCCTAAGATCATCCTCAGGGGCCCTTCTCCATCAGCCCCTGCCAAAGGAGGTGAGACAGGAGAAGGGCCTTCTCTGTTGTGGCACCCCAGCTGTCGAATGAATTCCCTAGAGAGGTTTGCCTGGCACCTACATTATACTCTTTCAGATGCCGGGTGAATATTTTTTTTAATTTTCTCAGCATTTTAATAGTCTATCAACTTAATTTTGACTTTGCTGTTTTAAATTTGTATTTTAAATCTGTATTAATTTCTGCATTGCTGCCTGGTTTTATACTGTTTGTTTTATATTATATCCTAAGGAGGTTCGCTTGGCACCTACATTATATGCTTTTAGACATCAGGTGAAGACCTTTTTATTCTCCCAGTATTTTAACAGTCTATAAATAAATTTTAACTTGGTGTTTTAAATTTGTAATTTTGCATTGCTGCTGTTTTTCTCTGGTTGAGCTTTTATATTGTATTTTATATTATGGTTTTATACTGTTGTTTTATACTTTGAATGTTTTTAGTTTTTGTGAACCGCCCAGAGAGCTCCGGCTATTGGGTGGTATAGAAATGTAATAAATAAAATTAATTAATTAATTAATTAATTAAATACACACAAAGGATCCTGCATGATCTGGAAACCTGCACGATCCACATTTCAGGGTCTGAGGAAGTTCCCATTTTGGGGGGAAAGGAGCTAATTATCTAAAACTGACCATGTTCATAAGCCTTCCATTATATTTACACAGACCCGTATGAATGCTTTTCCATCTGCCATGTTAGAGACAAGAGATACAATAAGGACTCCTCATTGCAACCTTGTTGTCCCTGCAGTTCAGGGGATTTAGAGGCTGTAATGCAGGTTTTATTATATTGCAATTGCTGTTGGGAAAGCACTGATTGTGCCTTTATTGTTTTATGTATCTTACTGTTTAGCCGACACCATTCCTGTAGTTACTGGAAAAGTTGCTAAGATATTTTTTTTTCCTGTTGCAGTTAAGTTGAGAGCTCAGTGAACCTATTTTTGATTCACTCGCTGTCCTATAAGTCGTGTGTGTTGTAGCTCTATATATTTTTGTAAATATGTCTTATATACCTTGCTTTTTTTAATCTGGTTATAGACAACAATAAATAAATTTGATTTGAGTGGGTGGAGCAAGTTGGTGTGCACCATGTCAAGTTGTGTGTGGCATGTGTGCATTTGTCTTAAAAAAGACACCACCACCACCACCTCCTCCTTCTCCTCCTCCTCACTTGCATTTTTAGGCAATCTGCAGGCCGCAGCACTGGAAAGCCCCACTAGTTAAATCCACTAGGAGACTTTCCAGGAAGCACAAGCAGCCAGGGAGGATGCAAAGCACAGGAGAATGGGACTTAAGTAGAAAAACAAAGAGCATATGCACACACACCTTGAGCACTTTGTTACAGTAAGACAAGCCCTTAAGCACTGCATATTAAGGCCCTTTCTACACCAGCCGTTTTTCCAGGGATCATCCCTGTGTGTCCAAATGACGCACAGGGGATCCCAGGATCAGGGAGGGATGATCCCTCCCTTGCCCCGGGATAACTGAGACCTCAGTTATCCTGGTTTTACATCCCGAGGACCGTGGGCGGTGTGGGTGCCTGTCCTGGATTCTTACCTCTTCTCTGCGAGTAGCGGGGGTCATCAGAGGGAAGGAGCCGGGATGGGTGGAGTCCATGTCCCTTGGGGGTGGGGTGGGGAGAGGGGGTGGGGCTTCTATTTTCTTACCTTTTAATTTTCACTGGATTGCGCTCCAGCTCTGGCCCTTTTTTTAAAAAAAAGGTAGCCATGATACGCGCGATGCCCATGACTGAGGGAGATGATCCCGGAAGCAGGTAAATCCAGGATCGCCCCCTCTCCCTCCCTCTACACCCATAGGTGTAGAAAGGGCCTAATAGAGCAATCCTATGGAAGGAAATAGTATTTTTCAGTTTCTGAAATCTGAAGTGGGAACCAGGACTTTGACCTCAGAACCCAGAACCGCCCAGAACAACCCAACAGCAAGCCATGGGTTCTCAAGCTGGCTTGTTTGAGAAAAATAAAACAAAATGCATGGTTAACAAGCCACCCTTCATAAAATGTGCTGTGTTAAAACAACAACACAATAACCCACCCTGCAGAGAATTACCTTTTTTCAGTACAATGATATATATTTTCTTATCAAGTGGCAATTCTGTCCAAACTACCTCGGTATGTGTTTTCTTTGCATTCTATATAATTAAAAATATCAGGCTTCTAACTATAAGGCAACTCAATTTAACAGTTCTTTTGTTTTGTGAGTATGTATAAAGTATTAATTAATCTAGTCTAACTGTCCACTGAGATGGCATCAAATAAAAATATACCACTACTCTGAGAAGGAACTATGTGTTATCTGCAATAACTGTATTGGGATTTTTTTTTCAGATTCCTGTACAGAAAAAAAAACTGTGACCTTCTGGCTCTGTTGTAAGGAACAGGGGACTAAAGGAAGATCAAGTGATTACTGGACTGGTGACCTAGCTTCCAGACTCACACCATTAAGTGCCTCAGCTGCCCCTTAACAAGGATGCATTCAGAACAGCCTTACAATGGTGCTATTGATTTTTACGACAAAGTTCTTTAAAAAGATGGAATATAAAGAAAGTTAAATGATTCATATGCTTATAAAAATGAATCTGAAGCCATTTCTTTCTTGTTCTTTTTTTTTTCCTAAATCCAAATCTCCTGCTGATGCTATTGGTAGTGAGTTTTCTAAAGTGTCAGATGACAGTCAAAGATACCTGGAGTGATAGGCAAAAGAGAAGAAGTAAGGCTTTCCTCATCTCTACAAGTCAGGCAGACAATAGCCTGCCAGTGAATGTGGATTTTATGGACTGCTCTTTTCACTTGAATATAAAAGGGTTAACTGTTTGTGCTTTGACATTTTTCATTCTTTGTCTCCTCGAGTACTTGTATAAAATGTTCCTGTTCACATTTAACAGAGAGAGCTGAAACCATCTTTCAGCTTTGAAACGCTTCACTTTATTGATTGAATGTAAAAGGCTTTGTCTAGATTGCAGCTTTGATTTTGTTTGCAGAAGACCGTGCACCTGTTAGCGCTTCTTGGCCCGTGATCAAATATGGCCCGTCTTGGCCATGGGTTGTTTTTTTGTTTTTGTTTTAGTTTTGACCAGCTTGATCATCCTGGCCTCCATTTTAAAGGGACAACACTCCATTTTAACAGCTTGCAAAGACAGATCAAAAAGCAACTTGCATTTTCTTTGTTTCACCCTGTCTATCACTGAGGGAACTGGTTGAATTTCCCCAGAGAAGTGTTTGGTAGAAATACTGTCCTTCCTGAAATTCCAATATCTTTGCCTAAGGGTGCTCCTGGGCCTGAATAATTCATGCTCTATATTGGGGAATAATTGCCACTCCATACGTTATTTTCATATTATATGTCTTGGACTATAGAAGCATCCCGACTGCTCCTCCCCCAATATAGTTATGAACTTATTTTGAATCAAGATCGAAACTTCAGTCTAGGGCCAGATCTAGGCAGGATCTACACTATTGCTTTATAATGGTTTATATTATAACAGTATTGACAACTGTTGGGGCCCAGGACACACTCCATATACAGTTTCCAAACCATTTTCAAAGTGTCATATCCTGCTTGGTGTAGACCTGTCCCTACACCAAGCAAGATACTTTGGAAGCAGTTTGAAAACTGTTTTTAGAATGTGTCCTGCACCCCAACAGTTGTCAATACTGTTATAAACCATTATAAAGCAGTATATGGATCCTGCCTTTTCTTGTATTTTACACAGTGCCAGTTCCAGGTTTTTGAGGGCCCTTGGACAGGACTCCCTCATTGCCGCCTTTCCTCAGTGAGTCTACCATCTCACCATTATTGTCCGACTAGGATGACCATATGAAAAGGAGGACAGGGCTCATGTATCTTTAACAGTTGTATGGAAAAGGGAATTTCAGCAGGTGTCATTTGTATATATGGAGAACCTGGGAAAATTTCCTTTTCATCTCAACAGTTAAAGCTACAGGTGCCCTGCCCTCTTTTAAATCTGGTCACTCTAGTACAGCTCCTGCAGCTTTAACTGTTGTGATGAAGATGGAATTTCACCAGATTCTCCATATATACAAATAAAACCTCCTGAAATGCCCTTTTCCATGCAACTGTCAAAGATACAGGAGCCCTGTCCTCCTTTTCATATGGTCACCCTACCCTAATTGCCTCCTTTCTCATTATTGCTGCTCCTTGCTCTCTTGACAGGTGGAGAGCCAGGGAGGAAATAGCCAGCGGCATCTCCTGCTTCTTCTCACTACCACCATTGTGGTACAAGAGGCAGGTGAACAAGCAGGTTGCCATGGTGGAGAGGAGAAGCAACTCCAGGGGACCCTGGCCAGTAGGCTCCTGCTAGGGTGTGGGCCCTCAGCAGGTGCCCAAGCATGCCTATCCTTGACGCTAAACCTGACTTCACATCTATACACAAATCCTTAGTAAGGGAGCTAGATGTAAGGCTAAAATTAAAGAGATTGAGCTTGTTTGATTTCATGCCATATAGAGTGCTTTTGGGCCCAGTTTTCTTGATGTGTAGACAAACTGAGTGAAAACTCTACCAGTTAGCTATATTCTTAAAGCCAATTTTGTAGGGAAATTTGAGACTTATTTTTCCACAGGGGTGTGTGTGTGTGTAACGTAACAGACCCTTACACTAGGCCCGTCACATAAACCCTTCTCAGGTGAAGCACCACCACTTGAAAACCTGAGAGAGGGTTAATTAAAACCTTTCCCCTAGCTATGAGGGAAACAGGATTAATATAGGATTTGCTCTAAATATACTGTGGGTATAATCTGGGATGGGTGTTAAATAACTTTGAGCCAGGGATGGACAACTTATGGGCTCCCAGATATTTTGGCCAACAACTCCCATCAACTCTTACCATTGACTCCGCTGGTAGGGCTGATGGGAGTTGTATGCCAAAACATCTGGAGAACCACAAGTTGACCACAAAAACAGTGAATGTGACATGGGATCTGACATGGGGGGGGGATCTACACTACTGCTTTAAACACTTTATAACAGTTTTGACAACTGTTGGGGTCCAGGATACACTGCATATACAGTTTTCAAAATGTTTCAAAGTGCTTTAAAAGCAGTAGTGTAGATTCCCCCCCCCCCCCGGTCTTGTCTGGGGAGATGATGGAAGTTGTAGTATAATGCATCCAAAGGGCATTAGGTGGGAGAAGGTTGCCTTTCCATTTCTTTGACATTTTGCTTTTAAAAAAGAAAAGAAAAAAAACGTTTGTGGAATACTTTGTAACCCCCCTGTCCAGTGCTTTTGTGTACATTTACCGGAGTAGCTTTTAAAAGGCGTAAGCATGTGCCCATATACACGTCCCGCTACTTCTGCCGGTTCCTTTCTTCCATACTTCCCTCCCGCTCATGGTTGAAATTCCTAAGGGGATGGATCTATTTATTTATTTATTTATTTATGTAGTATATGCTTTGTTGTTGTAAGTTTCTGTATCTTTCTTGTTGTTGCAAGATGTCTCAAGTCTTTTCTGAGAAAGGTGTCTAAGAAATGATGATGATAATAATGTGTGTATTGACATTTTTCTCCCTCTCTCAAAATACTAGAAGCCGGGGTCATCCCACGAAGCTGATTGGTGGAACATTCAGGACAAATAAAAGGAAGTACTTCATCACACAGCGCATAGTTCAATTATGGAATTCACCGGGTGCTGTTGCACCATGTCCTGCTTTGTTGGTCCCTGGTTGACAGTTCCCACTGTGTGAACAGAGTGCTGGACTAGATGAACTCTTGGTCTGATCCAGCATGGCACTTCTTATGATGGTACGTAATATAAACAGCTAGATGGCTATCTTTCCACAATGAGGCTACCCTTTTCTATATGATTATACTATAGGCTGTGAATCTGCACCAGTGCTGCAGATCCATTGCCAGCAGTGGGGAAATAAGAGGGTAACTTCATTGCTGGGGGATAGCCCTGTGTCTAAAGAGCATACCTCTTATTGTCTGATCAGGCTCTTAGAGAAGAAACATGCTGCTTGTCTAATAAGGACCAAATGTCATAGTTAGGAATTTTCTCACTAATTGCCAATCCCATTTGCCAGCAGTTTGCCAAAGGAAACGACACCAAAGGAAAATCTCACCAAGCTAGTAATGAGGGGCCAGAGAAGTAGACAGAGAGTTTTACAGTCACACTTACAAAAAGCATTTTGACACTTCCCAGTGGCTTCTGAATGATCAGAGAGAGGATGCAGGAGGAGATCTTCAGCACAGAGCCACACTTTGCAAGAGGGCTACAGTCACTACTTACATATTGCCCAAGAGGAAGAAACGCATCACCAGAAAAGAGGACAAAGGGAGATATTTGCATAAAATTTGTATATGCTAATTTAAATGTATAGATGCATATTTAGGGGGGAAATCACTATAATGTAGATAAAAATAAACTAGATCTCACCATAGTGGGCAAGGCTAATCAGGTGAGCCGTGTGCCTGCTCAGTCTGCTACCCAGTTGCTCACAGTTTTCAAACTGCTTTCAAATTGTGTATCTTCACCATTTGGTTTATATGAATGATATTTCAAAAGATAGGCAGTCATTCTTTATTCCAGTGTTTGGATCTTTACTGCATACAGTAAAGTTTTCTGGAGAAAACTACTAAAAATATATCCTTCATAACCTCAATTTTTAAATAGGTAAGAAGAAGCTCAAATTGCTGGTGCAGAAGCAGCAGGGAATCAACCCACCTAATGGATCTCTTTTGCTAGGTAAAAGTTCTGCTATTTGATGAACCAAATACCTGTTTGATGTGCCCAGTGTCTATGCTGATAAAGTGAAAGATTAGATCTTTGGTATGAAAGCAGTATATAAAAGGCAGGAGCCACACTACTGTTTTATAGTGGTATTGAAGCTCATAGACAACTCTTGGGGCCCATTGACACATACCATATACCTCTTTCATACAACTTTCATAGTGTTATACCCTGCTTGGTGTAGATGTGTCTTATGGGCCCCAACAGTTGTCAGTGCACTTCAATATCACTATAAAGCAGTAGTGTAGCTCCTGCCTTCTATATACCGCTTTCATAGTGGAATAGCCTACTTGGTGTAGATGAGCCCTAAGTGTGTTGGGGGCTGTTTAGATGTTGCATCACTGTAGGTAGGCTGCCCCTATTCTTTTGTTTCTTTTCTCACTGCATCCTTTCCCCAGCAAGAAAGATCAGCGTGGGTAGCAAGCCACTAAACGACTAATCTTTGCGATAGAGGTGTTGCCTAAACATGTCTACTCATCTGTAAGAGCAAAGCAAAGGGGTGGGAAGCCATTCTCCCAGGCTTACGAATGAAAATATTGTTGGGGGTGTGTGGAAGTAAAGTTGTACTCATAAGCACTTTTCCAGATGTGCCAAGGAGTGAATTATCAAGACTTTGTAATCATGTCTTCTCAGATGTAAGGAATAGAGGGAAGCAGATACAAGGGGTGGGTGCAGAAACAGGGAAAGGGGCAAAGTGCAAGCCTGTTGTTTTACATTTCTGCTCTCACAGGAGAGCAAAGGAATGGAAAGTATTCTCCTTTGGCTCGTCCCTAGGCTGATCATTCCATCCAGTGTACTTCACTGAGCTCAGGAGTAAGGAGAGCGGCCCATTCACTACCCTGCACCTATGCAGTTCATGACATTTTTTCTACTCATGGGACTCCACCCACCCAACCCCAAACTAATGTGGCTTCTGGTGCCATTCGGCCTATGCAAGCGGGTTTTGTTTTTGTTTTTAATGTATACACAGATTTACTGGCTACCAACTACCACTGGAGAGGCAAATCTGACTTGCTAAAAATCCAGCTTTAGCCAGTGTATTGTAGTGGCTAAAGTGTTGGACTGGGAGTTGGGAGATCAGGGTTCTAGTCCCCACTCGGCCATGGAAACCCACTGGGTGACTTTCGGCCAGTCACAGTCTCTCAGCCCAACCTACCTCACACGGCTGTTGTTGTGAGGATAAAAATGGAGAGGCGGATTATGTACGCCACCTTGGGTTCCTTGGAGGAAAAAGGCGGGATATAAATGCAGTAAATAACAACAACAACAACAACAACAACAACAACAACAATAATAATAACAACAACAACACATCATAAAGTGTCTCCACGTATGTAGGCCCCTCATTTGCTAATGGTGCTGCAAAATTGGAGCTGGGGCATTTCAGTCCAGTCATATGTAAAATGGAATGTACGAATTGGGATTACAGGTGAGGGAATGGTTCCCTAGGTGAAAAACTCTATGCAATTGGAAAACTAAAACTAGAACAGAGAGAGAGAGAGTTGGTTAGAACTCTTATCGCTGTTATGTTCCTTTTTGACTTGCCAGAAGTATATATTACTTGCATTTATTACCTGAAGTATTTTCTTCTTCAAATTTGTGCTATATAAGCATCCTACACATGTCAAAGGGGATTTTCTTATTAAAGTCATTCTGAAAAGCAAACATGATGAGTAATAAACCTAGCAACAAAATTTCATATAGTGCTGATATAAGTGCGACCTGGAGCTAAAGGTTGCAGTGTGGAGTGCTCTAGTTAGTGTTTCAGTTAGCCAGCCATGCCCTTCTCCACAATATTCCATTCCATTACCCTCCTACCCAGTTTTCCAGTGTTTTCACCAAACAGGCAGTCAACCACTGAGTACGCTCAGTCCTCATTTGGTTATTTGGGGTCCTTCTCTTAGGGCTCTTTAATACAGATTGATTGTATTTCTGCATACTTCAGGATAATGGAAATTATTTAGTAATGATATTAGAAAGGCAATTTAGCAGAGAGAGAAACAAAAGGCAGAACAGAATGAGCATTTACCAGTCCCACATGCACTCAAGGCTAAATAAGGAGAGCACATTCTTCTTTAGTGAAGGAAAGGTAAAATAGTGCATTCAAAAGGTTCCTGCAGAAAAGTGTAGGTACAGCATAGAGTTTCAAACAAAGTTCATTCCTCTGTGTTCTATAACACTGGCAGGACAGAGAGCCAATACATGTGCTCCCCAGCAATGGAGGAGGTCAGAGAGGGAAGGAAGAGGGGGAGCAGGAAACCACACTGGCCCTGATCAGAAGAGACCTTAAACCACAGCTTTAAACCATGGTGGTTTAGCCAGAAAGCCTGGCCGTGTTCAGAAGACACCTTAAACCATGGCTTTAACCATGGTGAGTCAGGCAAAAAGCCTTATTCACCGTTGTTAAAGCCATGGTTTAAGTTGTCTTCTAGATGGGGCCACTGTAGGTTAGAGATATGAAGGCTATGCCCCAGATCCCCATGCATTAACTAGCTAATTGCTCCCTTCTAGCAGCTTGTGGGCAAGGTTGCAACATTCAGTTGATGTCTTCTTCCTATGTGGAGGCGGTGCCATTTTGGCTACATCAGCAGAGGCACATGTCTGGACACTGGATATAGAGGAAATAGTAGTAAGTGGTTTTTATTTTATTTTTTTAAAAAAACACATTCATATAATAAAAGGACTAATCTGCCTACAACAATTTACTTCTAGTAAGCCCCATTGAAACAACGGAACATATTTCTGAGTAGACATGTATAAGATAGTGCTTTTAATAGCTTTAAAAAAAACTTGTGGCAACTGTGGTGGTGGTCATTCCAGCAGCTGGATGTTGGCGGCTTCTTTTTCTTTTGTCTCATGGGCAATGCTGCATGATGGTATCATGTCACTCAGAGGGCATTCTAGAATTAAAAAGCAGTCGGTGTCATCCAACTGCCCCCAAGGAGACTCCTGCCAATGTGAAAAGGGCCACTGTGGCGAAAAGGGGGGAATCCAGCCCGCAAAACATGCAGGCCAGGTCAGCTCTCTTCCTCCCACACCCATCCTCAGCCCCTCCAAGTAAATTATTAGAAAAATTAAAAGAGGATATGGCAGAAAGCATGATACTGGTAATAGGGGCATGAAGACCCCTTCCCCCAGGTCTGAAACCCAGGAGAGCTGTATAAGTAGTGCTGTGCTGAAAATTTCGACCATTCCATTTTTGGCATTTCATCGGGGTGGGAGGAAAATGAAAACTCAGGCAAAGGAGGCTGGGAGAGGTGAGAATTTTGGAGAATTTTCTCCTTGGGGTGGGGAGGGGAACAGGTTTTCCACATACCTTTTTAAATGTAGCCAGTTGTTCAGGGGTCTTCTTTCTTTCTTTTTTCTTTTTTTTAAATGAAACAAAATCCAGGAGCCCAGGAGTGCTTCCTGGAGGCTTATTGGAGAGGGGGAGGTCACATAGTCTGGGCTCATCCAAATGCTGGAGGAAGGAGTTGGGTTTTGTTTTGTTCTATTTGTTTGAAAAACTAAAAAATAGGAAGAAAGCCCCTCAGCAATCAGCTACACTTTAAAAAGGTATGTGGAAGCCCTGGCCCCCATCCATAAGGAGAAAATTTTCTGAATTTTCCCCCCTCCCTGCAAAAGAGGCAGAAAATACAGTGCTTCTTTTGCAGGGAGAGAGAAAGATCCCAAAAATAGGGGGCAGGTTTTGGCCCAGCACTAGGTATAAGTCAGAGCAGAGGCAGTACTTGGCTAGATACACCAATAGTCCAACATTTATTTATTTTTATTTATTTAAGCATTTTTATGCCGCCATTCAGCCAAAAAAGGCTCTCACGGCGGCTTACAAAAGTATTTCTTGACAGTCCCTGCCCACAGGCTTACAATCTAAAAGACATGACACAAAAGGAAAGGGGATTGGGAGGGAGGAGGAGGGGGAAAAGGAAAGCAAATTCAGGCACGGCAATCTTAATTGCAAAGTTCAGCAGTTACAGTTGACAGTTGGCAGCAGGAGGGAGGGGGGCTCTCAGCTGGAGCTGGACCCAGGCACGATGGAGAGGTGTCTGGCTGCTGCTTCTTCCCTCACTGGTGGCCTCTGCAGAGACAGTTGGTGGCAGGAGGGAGGGGGCTCTCAGCTGGAGCTGGACCCAGGCACGATGGAGAGGTGCCTGGCTGCTGCTTCTTCCCTCACTGGTGGCCTCTGCAGTGACAGTTGGTAGCAGGAGGGAGGGGGCTCTCAGCTGGAGCTGGACCCAGGCACGGTGGAGAGGTACCTGGCTGCTGCTTCCTCCCTCACTGGTGGCCTCTGCAGAGACAGTTGACAGCAGGAGGGAGGGGGCTCTCAGCTGGAGCTGGACCCAGGCATGGTGGAGAGGTGCCTGGCTGCTCTTTCCTCCCTCACTGGTGGCCTCTGCAGAGACAGCTGACAGCAGGAGGGAGGGGACTCTCAGCTGGAGCTGGACCCAGGCACGGTGGAGAGGTGCCTGGCTGCTGCTTCCTCCCTCACTGGTGGCCTCTGCAGAGACAGTTGGTAGCAGGAGGGAGGGGGCTCTCAGCTGGAGCTGGACCCAGGCACGGTGGAGAGGTGCCTGGCTGCTGCTTCCTCCCTCACTGCTGGCCTCTGCAGGGACAGTTGGTAGCAGGAGGGAGGAGGGCTCTCAGCTGGAGCTGGACCCAGGCACGATGGAGAGGTGCCTGGCTGCTGCCTCCTCCCTCACTGGTTAAAACGTCTCCAAAAATGTGTATTTCAGGTGTCATAAACCTGGTAATAGTCTACAATTAGCAGCATACAGCACAAATACTGAACAAACAAATCAACCTTTCTCTCCCCATCCCACCGTCTTGCACCCAGGCTGCCTTCCCAAACTAGTTTGTAATTCTATAGAAAAAAGCAACATTTGTCAATTCTTTTTTTCTTTAAAGAATTCTGAAATAAATTGGTTTTCCATTCCGCTCTTTGTGACTTAATGTCTGTGCCATAAAATTTATAGTATATGAATTGGAGCCAAGTTAATAACGCTGTTGGAAAGTTACTCTTTTTTTTTTTTTTTGCCGTTCTGTGACTTTAAATGACAGATGTAACTTTGTCTCAGCACAGTGTATCTATACACATGTGGGTGCACGCACACAAAAATCTATGGAGGGGGACAGAAGTAACTCAAACTTATGATATAGAAAATTCCATATATTTCCCCCACCACCACCACTATCAAGACGCTTTTGTTGCATTCCAAGGCCAATCACACACAAGTGAAACTCACCAAGTGCAGCTGGTCTCAACTTCCAGATGAATAGCTCAGCCAGCTGCAGTGCAAAACCATGACTTCATCTGGTTTCCAGGGTCTTGCATAAGACTGCCGTTCTTGTTTGGAGGCTGTTTTTAATCCATTAAGCCTTTTAATATCTAAATATAAAAATAACGCTCCACTATATCAGCACTATATGAAACCTTGTTGCCAGGTTTATTACTGAAAGTGTTGGCTTTTCAGAATGACTTTAATAAAGAATGTAAAATAATTTTTTAAAAAAGCAAAAGAAAAGAAAAATTCTCTTTGACGTGTGTAGGATGCTTATATAGCATGGATTTGAAAAGAACTTTAAGTAGGAAAGAGTCTTAAGACTGCCAAGTAGCTGTCTAAGTATTACAGGTGGGTGCATAATGTACTTTTAAAATCTACCTTTGCCTTCCATTTCAAGTGATATTAATAAATGTTATCAATTTAAAGGGAAACAGACAAGTAGATGTGAGAAATCACAAGTGTTCCACATGAACAGGAGAGTTTGGAGAATGAAATAACTTATGTGGGCAGCTGAAAGCAATTTGTGTTGTGCAATGACCACAAAGTAAGGTCCAAAACAGACATTACTTGAAAACTATGTCTAGCAGCCACCTTTCTGTGTTTCTTTAATTTTTACTCTAGAGTAGACACAGAGGACATCATCCAGACTGGAACTCCACCACTGGGGGAGGTAAGAGGACTTTTAAGATTTGGGTCAGGGGCCTTGTGCCTGCTATAGAGTAAAAAATGAAAAAAAAAAGTATATCTGCTAGGGGCTGTCTTCATGGCACTGAGTTGGCACCACATTCCCCAAAATCCATGGTTTCCCTTACCTGGGGTGGCGTCAGGTAATCCTGATACCAAGAAGAAAGTGCAGGGTTTCTGGTGGTCATTTGGGTACCAGAGGGGGGGGGCTGCACTCTTCCTGGTGGAAAGCGGCCAATCGCTGGTCGCCTTCCACCAGAACTACCCCTCATATCGGACGTTCCATACTGACCTCATTCCCACTGAAAAAGTTGGGGTAACTTCCTGACTCTTTCAGTGTGTATTTTCATGGGAAAGCCCCACAGTGGCTGCGAAACTGTGGCTGCATCATATAACTGATGCAGCGCCAATTCACAGCCACCGTGGGATCTTCCCCACATACAGGCAGCCCCTTAGATGCATAAATGTTGTTTGGACCTTGACTTATAAACTGTTCACATGTTCATCAGGTTGGCAGCACAATCCAATGCATGGCATAAGTATTATTATTATTATTATTATTATTTATTTATTTATTTATTTATTTATTTAGCACCATCAATGTACATGGTGCTGTACAGAGTAAAACAGTAAATAGCAAGACCCTGCCGCATAGGCACCTACTTGCTCCCAGCTAAATGTATATACAAGACTGCAGCCTTAGACATGCGATTGCACAGCTAAGCTTTACCTGGAACATAAAATCTATAATCAGGCATTCAGATAGGGGTTAAAATAACTTGACTTGTTCAAATAGCAGAGAGGATGGCAATGTGATTGAGCTATGAGACATTTCATTGAATGAAGGCATTTAGATAGACTTACACTGAAATGCAACTATTTAGGAAACGCATAGGGCAGCCTGATGCCCTCTAGATGTTTTGGATTTCAAGTCCCATCAGCTCCAATCAGCATGTCCAATGCTTAGGAAACCTGGGTGTTATAATCCAAAGCATCTGGAGGACACCAGGTTGGGGTGAAGGATGACACAGAGAAAAAAAGGGATAAATAATGGCTGTATAGTTTCCTCGCCCATGTGTAGTTGCATTCATACTTTCAAAAATCAAATTCTTTCTAGACTGCTCTATATTAAAAAATATTCGTAACATATGGTATCATGAGGAATATATGTCCCTAGAACTTACTTATTATTTTATACATGCTCGTTTATAGATCAGCTGCCCAATGGATCTATGATGTCTTTAGTGCAATCAGACTTTTTTTAATGGACTTGTTACCAAGATAAGTACTTTGCGGTGCTCTAAATTTTGGCAGTGGGTTTCATATAATCATTTAGGGAACAGTGAAAGGATATAATCAGGCAGATTTTAGAGGACTTGGAGGTAGAAAATGTTGGAATAATAAAACTCAGTGAAGGTAGGGATGGGTTTCACATTAGTGTGAATGTGCAGTTAAGACTTACAATGCCATTATTCTTAATGAGGCTGTGCAGTGTGATCTAATCGTATCTGTCATAAATCTGTTATCTGTTAACACTTATGCCAGCTTATTCTGCCTTATTTACTTTGATTTCAGTCCATAGAACATTTTTAAAAAGAACTCTGAAATCGCAGCAGGACCTTCAGTATGTATAAAATAAGTACTCAAGCTTTTAGGGAACATATTTGTAAACTCGTAGAAGAAGTTGCAGATGGAGATCTTGCTGTTATCCCTGAAGATCAGAGCAGAACAATTTGCAAACTTGGTGTGCTACAAATTAACACAATGTTAGGTATCCTGGTGATAAAATATTAAAGCAACCAACTTGAAGGGCAAAGCAACCCAGCAAATGGACTATGAACTGCTTATAAAGTTAATGATGGAGTTTGTCTCCAATGCACTGTGCAGTACAAAACAACAACATTGGTACATTAACTTCGTGGGAGTCTGATGAAGGTTCCGTAGCACTACGTACCCTTTAATTGCAAACGTTACCTAAAACAAATTCACCCGTGTAGACATAGTTGAAAAGGTGACTATTTTGGAACATAGCAACTCGAATGGTATTATATATAGTCCCTTGGTAAAACAATTTACAGGACAACTCACAAATTTATGAAATTACACAAATTACTGACCTCGTTGTTGGAAATTCTTGTTTCATAGAAGCCATTTCAGCATCATTGGATCATAACTTGGCATAGGATTTATTTAGGTGCAGACAAAACTTCCAAATGTGATGCTTCCTTGGAACTTTGATCGCCAATTCTTGATTGGGGATTTCAAAATAACATTATGATTGTGTGGTTGGCTCTCATATGATCCATATAATCCTGTGGTTTGGCTCATATGCAGCCAGAACCATTCATGTGAGTCAGCTCTTACCTTCTCATTATTACTGATCCAGAATGGAGACTTAAAAGGGAAAGAAAAGGCACCAGCTTTACCAATAAAACAGGCTGAAATATGGTTGATTTATAAAATGCATTAATGCATGTGTGTGTGTGTGTGTGTGTGTGTGTGTGTGTGTGTGTGTGTGTTTTAAACCATCATTCTGTCATCTTAAGAGCTAAAACTTTTTTAAAAAAAGTTATCACTTGACCTTCATATGTCTGTCAAGGAAAGTAAACAATCTGAAATAATCAAAATGTCAATTTTCTGTAACAGCTTTTACAAACATTAATATTGAACTTCAAACGGAACTCTTAATTGGCCTTGTTTTATCTTCAGTCAATTGATTTATTAAGATATTATTAGCATCTATTTACAGCACAACACGATGTGGATTTTTAAAAGGATGCTACCTGTAACTGTTAGATCAATATAATTCTATGACCAGGTTTTGAAATCTGCTATGTAATTATGTACCATAAAGGGGTACTGTAACCAGTTACATCACACACATCATGTAGACGTGAAAACTAAAAAAGAAAAGGGAAGATACTGGCTGCAGTCCCTCCTGCCAGGAGTCACTATTGCTCGCAGAAAGCTGTAATTGGTAATGTATGAGTTGTTTTCTTGTAAACGTGTAAGTTGTGTCTTTGTGTCCTGCTCTGAACTCTGTTAACAAGTACTGTGGTAATCTTCTTTCCATAATGGTACTGAATTAATACGCCTTTTGTCAGTGAAACCTATAAAATGCATCATCGTGCTTTTGGTTTTTCAACAATTCTGCTGTTCAAGCCCAAGAGCGGATGGCAATCGAGAACCTAGTTTTCTCCTGTGGGATGGGGATGTCGTATCTGCCTCAACCTGGGTCTGGATATTTGAAGATTCCACAGGTGTATATAATTAGCAAACCGATGCGTTGAATTCTTCCAGTCCACTGTTTATATCAAAATTCACACACAAGAGAGAGGAGAGAGATCCCCCCCTCCTTCACCTTAGCCCAAGTGAAGCCATCCAAGCCATTTTTCCTCAGCTGGTTGATTTCTGGGATTGGAGTAAGGCTGAGAGGGGGGGAGCTCAAAGCAGATGAGCACAAAAGGTCAGGAGGTGTGGACCAGGCTTCTCTCCTCTCCTTCATGTGTAAAATAAAGTGTACACACACTCCACTCCAGCTTTATTGACAATCAGGCAAGCACATATTTAGTTAAAACACACCTGTCTAGTTTGGCCCAGTTCTCGGTGAAGTGGGAGGTGTATCATAATCTGCAGCACTTGACAGAAGTTCTTGCTGATGTCAAGTACTGGGGAGTCTACTTTAACTTTTAACAGCAACGGGGCACTTGGGCGAGGGGAGGTGAATGTTTTCTCTCCTGCCTTATCTCCCACAATGCATTGCTCAAAGCTCCTTTCTCCCAGTTCATCTGAGAGAAACAATTCCTAATCACTCCATCTCAGTTCTTGAGTTCAGGCAACCTGCTGACAGGAGGTGCACTGGAGGATATTTGCAACATTTACAAACATGAATATTGAACTTCAAAATGGAACTCTTAATTGGCCTTGCTTTTTCTTCAGTCAATTGATCGATTAGGATATTATTAGTATCTATTTACAGCACAACATGATGAAGGTTTTAAAAAGGAAACTGTTAGGTTTAAAACTGCAACTGTTAGGTCTACAGAATTGTATGGCCAGGTTTCAAAATCTGCCATGCAATTATTTCAAAAAGAAACGTTTCAACATGGTTGATGATGTTGCAGACAAATCATGAGTAAAAGTTCATGTGTAAAATTACTATAGTGTATTGTGATTTATAAGTAATATTTTATTATTAATTAATTAGTATTAATTAATAATACATTATTTTATTAATATAATGCTAAAATGAGATGACCAATAGGCTGGGACAATTTCTGACAAGTCCCTCCTCACAGAGTTTTCTAGTAATCTGGAACAGCCAAAAATCACAAACGCTGAAACATCTAGAAGCTCCAAATCCATGAAATATGAAAAATTAGTTTCAGTTTGTTTTTGATCAGGATTTATCCAGTTTATGCCTTCTGGACTGAACACAGACTCTGATACGATCTGCAGTCAAAGTCCGTACATTTCTGAGCTTGCATTGTGATTCATGGACCTCCCAAAAATGTGCTGCTGTGATATCGAGAAACATGTTATTATGTAGCCAAGATGGACAACACAATTGGGTCTCTGAAATTTGAAATTTTCAGAAGGACAAATTGACCCTGACACCACTTGGAGTGCTAATAAAATAAGGTAAAACCTGAACCCGAGATTTTGCAGAACCAAATACAGCACTGTATAACTGCCTGAAATTATCCCCAGTGAAATCTTGTTCCAGAGCTGGATTACTGACAATGCAGATTGTAAGCCTATGCGGCAGGATCCTGCTATTTACTGTGTAATCTGTACAGCACCATGTACATTGATGGTGCTATATAAATAAATAAATAAATAAATAAATAAATAAATAAATAAATAATAATAATAATAATAATGTAAGCTGTGCAAATACCCTTCCTCGGTTCCCACAACAATGTTGTACATTGAATGTACAAGCAAGCTATATAGTATTATCGGAGTGGCTGACTCCACAGTTCACATTGATCTTTGTGCTGAAAATTTCCCCAAGCAGCACTTTTATGGTGATAGGTGAACATAACTTGCCCAAACTGATTATTTAAATAAAGAAGAGTTGCATGTATATCCATGTGGTGCTATGGACAGAGAGAAGGGTTAGATGCAAGAGCCAAATTTCAAAATCCTATCTGCACAGATTCCTTCTGTGTCTGGGCCAAAATGCATGTTACCATGATGACGCAGTTACCACCATCCTACATCTTCACCTGTGTCTCCCTGGTGTTGTTTAGTTAAAGAAGTCATGTGATATGACATCAGTGATTCCCACTCCTCTTCATTGGCTTCTGCTTGGAAACAATGTCTTCATTCTACACATCTGCTTTATCTAAACATTTTGTGGGAAACATTGAAGAGGTGTGTGGTGGACATGACCATGCCTTCATGGCACTGGATGAATTGGGCCTATGAGTCAATCATGCTCTGGATGACAAGGCATTACACCACCCTACAAAATGACTGTGGTATCTTCACACCCTATGATAATGGGTTCTACTCCTATGTGGTGCTTCTTGTTTTGCTCACAGGCTTGTGGCTGTTGTTGCTGCTGGTGAACTTAATATCTGAAGGTGCCCTAAA
This sequence comes from Elgaria multicarinata webbii, assembly GCF_023053635.1. NCBI lineage: Eukaryota > Metazoa > Chordata > Lepidosauria > Squamata > Anguidae > Elgaria > Elgaria multicarinata. The sequence continues at coordinate 131,709,026 of NC_086171.1, forward strand.
GCAGGAGTGGGCAACATAAAAACATAAGAAGAGCCCCGCTGGATCAGACCAATGGTCCTTCTAGTACAGCATTCTGTTCATACAGTGGCCAACCAGCTGCCCATGAGAAACCCACAAGCAGGACACAGGTGCAACAGGACCCTTCCACCCATTTTCCCCAGCAACCAGTATATATAGGCAAATTGCCTGTGATACTGGAGGTAGCATATATTCATCATGAACTCTCTGCACACCTTGCTTTAAAGGATTTTTTTTTTTTTGGATGCTGAATTGCCAGTGGCAATTCAGCAGCACCAAATATGAGGGTGGGCAGGTCCCAGTAGACTCCAGGGGTCAGAAATTGCCCTCCGGACTCTCTGGGGTGCAATGCAGCCCCTGTTCTAAAGGGCCTGTATTCTTTTCATCCAGCTAATATTATGTGTACAAATGGCCCATCCACCCAGGGATAGTTTCCTCTTCCTTTGTATTTCGTTTATCTTTCCATAGGTCTGAACTTTGCTAAAGTTAGAACCATTTTGCATTTGGTTCTAAGATAGCTTCCTACAACTGAACCATAAAACTTATTTTTCGTCCAGCACATTTAAAAAACACACACACAACTTAATCTAAATGCAGAAGTCTCAACATACAAAAATGTTTGTTGTGTGTGGGAAGAACATGACTTCAATTTCTGTTATTATTATTTTTGTCAGTGGATTTTTTCTTCCATCGCTTAACTGCAAATAAAAGTATTATTTGTTTCATAGTAGCTGCAAAAGAAATAATAGTATGTAATGTTGCAATATACAGAAAGTGACAGTAGGTGGTGAGCAGCCTGTAACCTAGGCAACAAAGTCTTCTTTTTTAACTAGCAGTTTAGAGGGAAATTTTAGTGATTGTGAGCTGGCTGAGATAAAAGAAGACACCAAAATCTTGGCTATGTGTTACACTCATCTTGTGAAAAATAGCTATGGCTAAGTTAGGCTATGATCTTTGAAGATGTTGAACACTGCCCGACAGAGGGGCAGTGAAAGAAAAGCAGAGGGAATTTTAGATCTGGCCACCTGTTTCCATTGTTTATCCATCCATCCATGTCTTTGCTTTAGCAGCTAATTTTTCCTGGCATTTGGGAGGAGGAGGAGGAGGAGGAGCAATTAGCTGCTAAGGAGAAATAGATGAAATGAAAATAAATGACAGTGGGAGAAAAACCAACAGCTGTAGCCTCTACAATCCTGTCCAGCTTTTACTGTCTGAGTCCAGTGAAGTCTTCTTCAAGCTCCCAACACAATGGGGATGGGAGAAAGTGGTGGTTTGGGGTATCTCCAATCAGTGCTCTTCAGTTTCTCTTTTACTTGTATTTATAAATACATTTATATCACTGCATTTTAGCCCTATAGAGCACCCACAAAGTGCTTTACAGCAATTAAAATTATGTTACAATTAATTAAAACTGGAGGGCATTTAAAAAAAAAAAAGGCCAGGATGCTTTTCTTCTTCAAAGTTACCCAAGAAGCGGACGTTCATCCACACAATGTCATTATGTATTCAAAACACTTTTACCTCACTCTTCCACCTGAAAGGCTCCCAGAGTCAATAAAAATAAGACAGTAAACATTGGGATCTGCTTTCAAATACAGCATCTTCAGGGTTTTGGAAGACATTCTAATTTGTGTCACCCCTTAGCTAAAAATCCACTACTAGAAGCCACCATTATGATGGGAGTGAAACGACCTCACAATGAGCACTGTCTTTTTGAGCCAGCCTTAGTACACATTTACATAGACATAAAGCCTTGCAATTTGCACCCAAGAAGAGTGTTGTTTGAATCGTAGCCTTTAACTCTTTATTATGTGCTCAAATCTGATTGTTTTTCCAGACACACCTAGGTTTTTCTAGAGTGCCATGTTTGCCCAAAATCTTCAATGGCACCCTGCCAAAATAAGTGGATGTGATTTCCAAGTTGCAATTGATCTTAACTGAGGTAAAACTTTGTATTAACTTGCTTGTCTACATTGACACGTTTAAAACACACTCCTTAACTAACAAAAGCTAAGTCCTACATTTTTCTGCAAGGCATGATTCAAATCTGAACATATAACATTTCCCTCTTATTTAATGCTTGTATTTCATGGGTTCTTAAAAACAATGACTTCTTCATAATCTTTCATTGATGAAATGGCAATTTTAAGCACATTTGGATGGAGTTAAATGGGCAATTATGCATCCCCACTTCAATAAAGGTATTTTCTGTTCTTTAAGCACACACACACTCACAACACATTAGATGCTAGACATATATACAGACTTCCCAAAATGCATAGTCCCATTGTAGACAGAACAAAACTAAACTTTATTTGGGAAAACCCTTTCATTACTGATCCACAAAAATGATCTTAGCCTTCTTTCAGAGTTAATTATGTGTCTTTCATTACCTTGCACCATGTGTTTCTGCCTTCAGTCAAGGAGATTTTCAAGGCAGACGGTATTGCTAAATGATATGTAAATGTTGGACTCAAACCTTTATCCACAGTGTGGTGAACAAGGCTCTGTTTTGTTCACCTAAACAAATCCAGGCTCATATCTATAGGGGGTTATGGTTTGGATCAGACTTACCATTTAAGAGGGAGGGGGGAAAATCCTTCCTGTCTGTTCCTAAAGAATGACTCCCAGCCACCTGAATTCTGGAACTGCTAAAAACATGAGGCAGTAAATGATCCAGCAACATTCAGGATTGGTACATGTCATCATGTCATTACGAGCACCACTCAACCAGCTCAATGTTGTTTGGTTTTTTAAAAGCATTTCAGTGTGGATTGCACATTTAATACTGATTTCACAGTTGACAAAAGGCAGAGCATAGCTTTCTTTCGGTCATAAAATTGCACATATTTTAAAAATATTATGCCTCGAAGAGTATTTTAAGTGCCTCTTTATAGATTTACATTATTTGCTCCCGCTTCATACCCCAAAGAAAATGTTTGCATAACAAGGGAGAGAAAGAGAGATGGAGGTAGGTGAGGAGAGGTAGGCATGAGTGCTGTTGGTACATAATTCCTCAGCCCTGTGACACAGACTAAATCACAACATTTGACAAAATAAATATTTAACCTGCTTTATTTTGGTTTTTATAACTACACGTTTGAATCCCATGTTTGTTTGTTTTAATTTCTTCCTTTTTGAAGATATATATATAGCAATAAATCATGGTCTTGGGGATATGATATTTATTAACAAGTCTGTTTTTGTGCAATCCTGAGAGAAAATTAATATTCTCATATATATATATATATATATATATATATATATATATATATTCCAAACGAGAAGAGAGAATGCCATTTTTAAAAGCTGCTATTATTTAGGAAAGAACACAATGGAATTCATTTCTCAGCCTTGCAGGTTAGAAAACAATCTTCCAATTTAATATCTTTCTTTAAGAACATGGAGGGGGGGGGGTTAGAAAGAGAAAACGAAAGAAAAGAAAGATCACCTCTCTCTTAGTTCTGTCAGTGAAAGTCTCACCTCACCAGCCCACTGCCATAGGCTAATAGCCTGGAACAAAGCTCATACTCAGAAATGTCAAACATAATGAAAAAGGAAAAATCAGAAGAGGGAAAGTTGACCACAGGTGTTCCTTTGGGGCCTAGTCTTGCATGCTCTACAGGTCTATGTACAGCAGCCACACCTCGGCACTGTGAGCCAAACTGCTATCCAATGCCACTGTGGTGTCATCCATCAAAAGAAAACCGCCTGATAAACAGCAGAGTGTCAGGGCTTTTTGCTAGCCCAAGATAACAGTTTTATTACTGAAACTCAGCTGGAAACCTTTCCTTTCCTTTTCCCTTAACAGCTTTTTTTTAAAAAAGTCTTGAAAAGTGGAGACCGCTGGCCATTATGAAAGCGTCTGTGGTACGAAGTAGCACCTATGTGCCCTATCTCATTTCAACAACAATAATAGTAATACTACTGATAGTAATGGGACAGGTGGGGTGACCTGAACATAGAGTAAGATGGGGAATGTGGTAGAGGTGATGAAGAAAAGCACAGTTAGGAAGCAAAGATTATTATAGCAGGAAGGTGGCAATACAACAATAACTCTGAAGTTGCAACTTTGCTTTTATTTTTAACTCACTCTACTTGGTTCCTCAGAATCATCTGTGATGCCCACTGGTTTCTTTTCTTTTTTTTTCTTCTTTTCTTTCTTTCTTTCTTTTTTCTTTTTTTCTTTTTTACTAATCCAGGATTTATTTTATATTTGACTTTATACACTTGTACAACCAAAATGAGAAGTGTTGCTGAATTATACCCCAAACTGGATTCTGGATTATTATTATTATTATTATTATTATTATTATTATTATTATTATTATTATTATTTATATAGCACCATCAATGTACATGGTGCTGTACAGAGTAAAACAATAAAATAGCAAAACCCTGCCGCATAGGCTTACATTCTAATAAAATCATAATAGAACAATAAGAAGGGGAAGAGAATGCACCAAACAGGCTATGAGCTAGACTTGTGTGTATATATTAAACTCATGCTTACCCATTTACCTGTAAAGCAGGGATGATGGGCCTTGTAGGAAATTAACATTTATTTATTTATTTATTTACAATATTTGTATATCCCACCACTTCTCTCCTCTCCTCCATGTGTAAAATAAAGCACCCACACACTCCACTCCAGCTTTATAGACAAACAGGCAAGCACATATTTCGTAAACCACACATGTCTAGTTTGGCCCAGGTCTTGGTGAAGTGGGAGGTGTATCAGAATCTGCAGCACTTGACAGAAGTTCGTGCTGATATCAAATGCTGGGGAGTCTACTTTAACTTTTAACAGCAACGGGGCACTTGGGCGAAGGGAGCTGAACGTTCTCTCTCCTGCCTTATCTTCCATAATGCATTGCTCAAAGCAACTTTCTCCCAGCTTAGCTGAGAGAAACAATTCCTCATTACTCCATCTCAGCTCTTGAGTTCAGGCAACCTGCTGACAGGAGGTGCACCAAAAGCTAGCTGGTTTCCTTACAATTATCTTGCACAGAAATCTAACTACTGATTGCTGCTATTACTAAGAGAGTGGGGGGGGGGGGGAATATGAAATCTTCATTTTTATTTTCTAACTCCACAGCAACCGCAAGCTAATTATTACACAGGTTCATAACTTTACTATTTATTAATGATCCTATTAGTTTGAATTACAGGCACATTTTTATAAACAAAATAATAATAATAATAATAATAATAATAATAATAATAATAATAATAATAATAATAATAATAATAATCCTAGGAGGAGGTTTATTCACCTTAATGTATGTTTAAGATGAACAGAGCAGAAAATCTAAATAATTGGTTGGGCAAAACTGGCTGAGCCACTAGAAAGAGCATTCAAAGAATATGGCTGGAAACCATATCATCTACAACAAGCAGGATATTCCACTATGAAAGCAGTATGAAAGTGGTATATAAAAGGCAGAAGCCACACTACTGCTTCATAGAGGCATTGGAGTGCACTGCAGGATGTTCACTACTGCTTTATAGTGGTACTGACAGTTCTCAGTATACTGCAATACTGCTATAAAGCCGTAGTGTGGCTCCTGCCTTTTATATACCACTTTCATACCGGAATATCCTGCTTGGTGTAGCTGAGCCCCAAGTCTCAGTATCTTCATAGAACCTTCCATGATCTTCTTTGGAAAGTAAACTGTTAATAGATGGCTTTAAGCAAATATGGTGTCGCCTTAGAGCTTTTGTTTATTTGTATATTTTAGTAAGTCATTCTGTTTCAGATTTCTTATTAGTGTTATTCATCCACAGCATTGGAATGTAATTTAACCTGTCAAGTGACTTGTTGCTTCATAGTGCACTTCTTCAGTTCTTCATGCATCCATGGTAGATTATTATGCATTCAGGATTGAAAAGGCTCATTGGTTTACTAGCTGACACATCACCTCAGCCATATGTTGAGTCCAGTTCTGCATTCCAAAGTATTGTAGAGGAAAGGTCAGTTTTTCTTTCCTCTTCCTCCTCCGTCTTCCTTTGCTCTTTCACTCTCACTCAAACTTATTTAGCCTTGTACTACTTTTTGTGCCTTAGAAACCTGCATTTTTTATAACCATATGATTTTTTTTAGCTACTCTATTTACTTTTTCAATTTAGTAAAGGTTACAATTTTATTCTAGCATCTGTCTCTTTTCCTATTGCAGCTTAGCATAGTGCCTCTCTCTGAGCAATTTATCGTTATAATTTTTTTGTTTTTGAAGGCAGGGAGATGGTGCAGAAGACTTGGACATTGCCTGCTATCATTGAGTGACATCCACCTACCCCCATTCCACATTGAGCTGCTGCAGTAGCTTAATATTTTCAATACAGTTAGTTGAGATAAGGTCAGGCCTAAAATATTTGATGAACGGCAGACGTAGAAAGTATTTATTATAAATGCTCTACTAGTTCTACCTTTCCTGTGTTTACTCAGAGGAATGAGACAGTTCCTTCTAATATGAAGTGAAATCTCTGGGAATAAACCTGGTGCCCACTCTTTTCTTTCTTCAGAGATGTATCTGATGACCCAAGCAACACCATCATTTACTCCATCATCAGGCACTTATGACCTCTGACGTCAGCCGAGTTCTTGTGTTTATACTTCAGACTGTATGAACCATTAAGAAGAGCTACTTGTCTAAGGTTGGAGTCAGATGGCAGATTTCTAGTTATGAAATTGAGGAACTATGGCAAGTAATACCACCAAGAAAAATGCACTATGTTGCCTAGATTTTGTACAGCAGTCTTACAACAATTTTTCATAAGCGTACTACCCTAAATGAAGAGGTAAAACCAAAACACTTTTAATCTGAGGCAGCCTTCATGGTGCCCTCCAGATGTTTTGGACTTCAATTTCCCTCATCCCCAGCTAACATGGCAATTGTCAGGAATGCTGGGAGCTGTAATGCAAAACATCTGGAGGACACTGGGTTGGGGAAGGCTGTTCTGGGGTATTGCCCTTAAAGGCAGTGTGATTACCCTGAAATAAGTGGCTTTATGAGCTGTAATTTAGGGTGGCCACATGGAAAGAAGGACAGGGCTCCTGTGGCTTTAACAGTTGTAGCAAAAAGGGAATTGTAGCAGGTGTCATTTGTACTCAAGCAGCACCTGGTGAAATTTCCTCTTCATCACAACAACTAAAGCTGCAGAAGCCCTGTCCTCTTTTGTATTTGGTTAAGTGGACAAGGCTCCTGCAGCTTTACCTGTTGCAATGAAGAGGGAATTTCACCAGGTGATGCATGCATACAAATGACACCTGCTGAAATTCCCTTTTCTATACAACTGTTAAAGATCCAGGAGCCCTGTCCTCCTTTTCATATGGTCACCTAATTCCTAAAGATCTGTATTCTATTATTAATCTTCATGAGATAATGGCAGGAATCAACTGTTATTTCCTGGTTTTCTCACAATGAATTGCATAATTTCCATTATTTGAACTATTTGGCCCACCTCATTTTTGGGTCTTATTATATTTATGATCCGTAATGTTTAAATAGACAGGCCCATGTAAAATTATGGAGTCTTCCAGGAAAGTAAATTTTATTCCATATTTAATAATTAAATCACAAAGGTCAATGAGCCCTAGTCAATTACAGGTCACTGTTAAGAACTCTTTGGATACTTCCTGGACACAGCTGGAAGGGTAATCAGTATCATCTATCAGTAACCCAGTTAACGGCTGGCTCATTTCTCTTTCTTGTGCTTTCTTTTGTGAATCCTTTTGAGGTGGGGGGACAGTTGGGATGGGAAGGACAAAAGAAAATTATCTTGGTCGAATCCTGATAAATCAATAATTTAGTGCAGTTAATTACACTTACTTAGTGCAGTTAATACAAGGAGCTGGTAACAAGTTTCCTTGTATTTACTTCTATATTCCCACATCAGCTGTTAAAGAACATTCTCATTTTCCACATCAAAGCCACAGGAGCCATTTCATAGCACAAACTGAGCAGACTGAATGCCAAAAGACTGAATTGAATAAGCATCCAAATGGTGCTTGTTTAGTTTTGCCCATAGGATTTACATTTACATTTACCCGATTGAAGGTCCTCAAGTAATTTAACTGCTTTCCCCGGCACTGCAAAAAGAAAGACTGTTCTGTTCTGTTGCTTGCCTCTTAAAATTGCATGTCCAAAGCAACATTCCTTAAATTAAGTGCCATTCAGTGGATTAGAATAATCAGGAGAACTGCAAAACATTAAGGAATCAAACCCTTTTAGACTATAAAATAGCCTTCCCCAAACGGGTAACTTCCAGAGGTGTTCTACCACAATTCCCAGTATCCCCCACCCTGCATAGCTGGCTGGGAGATGCTGGGAGTTTAGTCCAACACATCCAGAGGGTGCCAGGTTGGGCAGGCCTGCTATAAAACCACTTGAGCAGGGCCTAAAGCAAGAAGCCAGAAATGGATGTTTCTGAAATGAGCATGTAGAAAAGGATGTGTAAGCAGTCCAGTCCAAAGCCAATAAAACCAAAGTACTTAAACTGGGGAGAGACAACAAAATCCAAATTGCTGGACTGGGGCCAGAAGATCTTAAGTTATGTGTGCAAGACATCTTTACTGTCAGGACCTTTCCAGATGTGAGGAGAAAAAAGTATATTTGCCTGGTGTTACTGTCAAGAAACCCTTTTTGTTTTTGTGTCCTGGCAGCTGGAAGCTTCCATTTCAGCAAGGCTGAAGCTGCGAATAGAGGGTACACCACACACACGTGTGTGTGTTGTGTTGTGATGTCTCTAGTTCCAAGGTCAGAAGAAGGCCCAGTTAATTGGCCTGAGTGATCTCAGTTGTGTTCCTGCGGGAACTCTTTCCCCACCTTATGGGCCTGACCAAACTATTCTAGCCAGCCTGTGATTGGCTAACTGGGATCACCTTAGAGCTTCCAGGTGCTTGAGCCTATCAATGGGGAAGGGGGTCAAAGCTGCCCATTGTTTTTGCCTTTGTTCTGGACTGCAGGTATCTCCATTCAGGCCCTGTCCTATTGGGAGACCTGTACTTACGTATGCATAGGCAGTCTTAGGTGGTTTTGTGATTTTTGCCTTGAAGTATTGTTTCCAATACTTGTGTGCCTTTTATTTCCTTCTCCTTTCCCCCAATAAACTTACTACCTCTTATAGCTGGTTGTCTGTGTCTTTCATTCTAAATTGCCTCAGTACTAAATCCCAAGTCCTCCTACTGGTTAATGCTACTGTTTAAGGCTTCAGGCCTAAGCCTTAGAAACAGAAAGTGGTAGTTGAGGTGGTAGTTTCATACGTCTCAGACCTGTAAAGTCTGAGAGTCCCCTGGCTCAGGCTGAGTTGGACATATGGGGTGGTGGCAGTCTACCACCCTGGGTTGGTGTTCAGTCCAAGAAACCATTTGTCCCTGTCAACAATACTGAGAGTTTGGGCAACTGCCTTTCACCCTTTACAGTTATATGTGTGCTATGACCAGTCTCAATTCCAGTGCTACTTACATAGTTTATATGGGACTGCATTGTGAGAGGGAGGCACACTTACTTCCGTTAGCTACGTACCTAATGGTCCCCCCTCTCCTGATGTTTGTTTTAATACTTCCATTTTAATACCATTTCCTAAGATATGTGGAATCTTGTAAGCATAAACAGTACTTGAGTACAATAATGGAAGCTAAAGGAAGCTATACTAAGGAACTCACTAACTAATTGAACCCATGGTAAAAAAAACCCACCACTACTTCTTCTTCTTCTTCTTCTTCTTCTTCTTCTTCTTCTTCTTCTTCTTCTTCTTCTTCTTCTTCTTCTTCTTCTTCTTCTTCTCCATTTCCTATCAACCCCACCACTGACACTATCTCTCCTTTTAAAATTCGGCACAGCATGGTTTCAGCTGTAGCGCTAGTCATTTGGCGAAATAACAACCTCTCTCACCAAGTATGTATTTAAAACACTTATCTTGTGCATTTCTACACACTGCTCTCTGCGTGGAGTAGATGTTATTAAATAACGAATGCAACATTCCTGCATTTAGAACCATTCTCTGCTGTCTAAATAGGGCCTGAATCCCGAATGACCACTGCATTTGTTACTGGGGTTTGCCACAATTTTATCCATCACTTCCTTGAATTCCGTGGATGTTGTTTTAACCTGCATACCAAGGTTTCTTTTCAAAGGTAACAATTGAGATTATCACACACACTATATATATATATATATATACACACACACACATATATTCACAGCAGCATTTTTGTTTTTGCTTTGCCGCTTTGAAATTGGCAGGAGTCTATTCAAAGAAATGCTCTGTAGCCTTCATTAGGCGACTATGATACTTGTAGACTCTGGGCACGCAGCCAAGGGGAATCAATTGGTGAAATATTCAAAGCTAAAAGTGCAACCATCTCCTTTACATTTGCAGATGTCAGGCAAGGCTGCTACAGCCTACAGTGACAAGAAATGGGGTGTAGTGTCTGTGTTTGTTACCTTCTTATTTCTCAAAGATTTGAATACCTGGTGTGTGTGTGGTTAAAAATACATAGATTGCATTATACTTTCCCTGTGATGTATTGTGGTCTATGTTCAAAGCCTTCATGCAAAATATGGTTTTGGATTGATGTCTTAGCTAATAGTCTGAGAAAACGACAGAAAAGATGTGCAGAGAAGGGATTTCCTATTAAGTAGGGTGTCCTTCGCAGCAGTCTTGCCAGATGATTTACACTAACTCCCCTTATCCCTAACCATCATCCATGGTCATTTATACAGCCAGAAGATAGCACTGTGGTCTGCCACAACTTATCGCAGGATTTCCTCTTTTCATGCTCAAATGGAAAGTATGAGAGAGGCACTGGAGGTTGACTGCATCATGTAAAGGACCTGCAAACTTTCATGTAGAGACTCTCCTAGGCTTTTTAAAATTAATTTTAGTCCCTGTGGTTTGGTTTTAACTACTCTTCTTGTCAGTTGCTTTAGCCTTTGCAGTGCTGGTATGTGTCTGCTGCACTTTTTGTCGGTGCTGCTTTTTAATTGTGGATGTTCCTGTGCTTTATTGTGTTTTAATCACCACAGTGGCTAGAAAGATTTTGTATGTGAAGTGTTTGCATTTTTTATAAATAATAAATAAATCTTTGGTGTTTTTTTTCCAGGGTTATTGTTTTGAATTCTGTTCACAGCTGACTGTGCCTCACGTAGATTTCCAATATAAACACAATATTTGGGTTGCTTTCAAAGTAATAATGCCCCAAAGCTAAATTTAATATAGAAAAACTGTTGTGTGCAAGTCAGCGTGAGGAGCTAGAAAATGTTTATTGCTTGGCGGAATGACCATAAGTTGCCAGATCAATGTCCCTCACCTGCCTATAGCATTGGATCAGTAGCAGCAGTTCTGATGAGTGTCATTATTAAGATCTGTCTTGTAAGGAATTGACTTCAGCATTCGTTCTTTTTATGATTGACGCAGTGCCTGTGAGGAATGCTGAACCTCATATCAATGAATTTAATGGCCAGAGATTAAAACTCTTTGAATGGAATGTTAAACTGAGCAGGAACACTTTGCAAATAATGTGCATTAGCCTGCACTTTACATTATTGTTTGCATTCCCAACACTTGCAGGATCATCAGGAAATACAGATCCGGAGTTTATCAGATCAGAATTAATTTCTGAGAACTCTTCCTGCCAACAAGTGCTGATTGGTCATGATCATTTTAGCTCTTTCCTAAGAATGTCAGAGACATCAATGTGCTATGCAGATGGGGTTGGGATGTCACGTGTTGGGGACAGAGATGTGGTGCAACCATCTATGAGTAGAGGTATTCGCATTCGCAATGTCATACATTTGTTGCACATAACAATTTGTGCACCACTTTGCCGATAAAACCAATCTTATCTGTGCCATGTACCATAATTGATACAGGTCCACTTAAAATGGACACTTTTCCATTTGTACAACATAATCACTGGTCAATTATAGCTATACTGTCTGGGTCACCATCAAGGAAAGCCTGCATGAAGAGGTGGAGCAGACATCTAAAAATCCAACCTGAAGATGCCTGCCTCATGCCTGCCTTTCTCATCCTTGTAATGTCATCATTTTCTTTTAGCAGCTACAAAACTTGGGCTTAAAGTGAATCATTTGCCAATAGCCCATTTTGACATGGAGCCATCTTTCCCCCAAAGGTAAAACATTTTTCCAGAGAAGGCCAACATGGTTCATTTGTGTGTGCATTTTGCTTCATATGGTAAGTTGAATGCCTGCAGTATTTTTTCACAGAAAAGTGAACGAAAAGAACAAGAAAAGAAAGATGAATGAAACTAGCTCTTTATCAGTTTAATGCCACAGGACTCAGTAACACCCACACAGTAATTCTTTCAGTAATAACTCATATTAGTGCATTCCTTTTCAGGTATTTTCTGGACAGAATGCTTCCACCTCCCCCCCCCCCTTAGTTACAAAATCAGTCAGGTATTTGCTTTCAGCCATTGTAATATAAGCTGTGTAATTGTAGTGGGATCTAGTTCACAGTTGCTTATGCCACAATAAATTTGTTGGTCGCTAAGGTGCTAGGGGGATTTGTTGTTATTGTTATTTTGTAACAGGAGTCTCAAAGAGCTACTCTCTTCTGTCTAAAAATCACATCCAAGTAGTTTCACTGATTTGGCTTCTGTTTGCACCAAGCCCTCAGGGACTTATTTATGAAGGTAATGGCTTATTAAAACAACTTGTGCCAGATCTACACCAAGCAGGATATAACACTTCAAAAGCGGTTTGAAAACGGTATTATCTTGAGTTTTCCAATTTTTATTGTTTTCTACAAAAGAAGGGGTGGAAAGAAAAAAGAAAAAGAAAGAAAGAAATAACAGAACATCACACACTTAACTAACAATGCAGTATAGTTCAACTAGTAAAAACACATATACAGAACATAAAAGGCCATATTCCATTTAAGGCATTCTTCATGGCAGACATATGGGCTAATTCATTTTAGCAAGCACAGTATTATGTATTAAACCCACAAATAAAATGTAAAAACCACAGACATATTCATCATTCTTTTGTAAGTCTTGCATATAGTCTGTCAGAGGTTTCCAGTCTGATACGAACGAGGTTGTTGATTTTTCTCTTACTAAGTTTGGCCATCTCCACCAACTCCACCCTAAGTTTGGCCATCTCCACCAACTCCCAAACCTTAAGAAGCCATTCCTCCGTTGATGCTCCTTGTCTATTTTTCCAGTATTGTGCATAGAGTAGTCTGGCAGCTGTTGTCATGTACAAAAACAGTGTTCTTCCTTTTTCTTTAAGTTGATCGTCCATAAGTTCCAACAAGAATGTTTCTGGTTTCATTTGTAGATTTGTCTTTAATATTTTTTGCATTAACAAATGGATCTGGGTCCAAAAAGATTTTGGTTTCTTACAGGACCACCACATATGGTAGAAAGTTCCTTCTTGTTCTTCACATTTCGAAAACAGTATTATCGAATGTGTCCTGGCCCCCAATAGTTGTCAATGCCATTATAAACCATTATACAGCAGTAGTGTAGATCCTGCCTTAGCCTAAGTTGAACTGATGTTAATAGCCGTGGTAAATAAGTCACTTGCACAAGGTGCGTGTACTGGCCCTCCTCCATGATGGCACTCAGCTCCTCCTCACTGCTAATCCCATTGCACATGCTCTTGCCTTCTCTCTCTAGACCTGTACAACTGGCCCGAAGGCAAAGCAAGGAGGATGCTGTTCTACACCTAGGGATGGACGAATCTATCAATTTCAGTTTTTCTCAGTTTCTCCTTTTTTCAAATCTTAAGGTCAGTTCATCCAAACTTTTGCCATTTTCCCAACTCAAGTTTTTGTCCACCCAAATTTTGTCATATATGTGTGTGTGTGCTCGCGCTCTTTGTTAAGTTTGCATTAAAATCCATAAGCATTTTTGCATTTATGTCTTCTAATACATGGATATTTTTTCTATACAATTTAGTTTTATACAGTTTTTTTCTAATATAATGCCTTTTTGAATGCTATTTTCACTATTACACACATTGGAAAATTTGGAGAAACATGAGTTTCAAAACATAATTCAGTTCGGTTCTTATGTTGGTTTGACTATACAAAATTAGGTAAGTTCATATTAAACTGTGAACCAAATGAATTTCTCCCTCCTTGCTATCAATCTCCCCACTTTTATAACTTCTTGCAAGCTCATAGAGGGCAGGTGAACAGGCCATGACAGCAACAAGGAAAAGCATCAGTACCAGAAGGCTCTGGGAGTTCACAGTGACTCCCTCTTCAGGAATGTAGACCTTAGCCCCACAATGCCAGCCCCTGATGATTCTTCTATGATTGAAGAGGTCAGGGTCCCCACCACACTTACATGTTAAAATAACAACTAAGGGTGCAATCCTATGAATGATTAGATAGAGAGATATCCTCCAACTCCCAGCATTCCCTCAGCCAGCTGGAAAAATGGCTGGCTAACTGGGGAGATGCTGGGAATTGTAGGACTTTTCTCCATCTTAACATGCATAGGATTGCACCCCGAGACAGAAAGTTTTTCCTTATAACCAGGGCTATCAGAACTTAACTCTTCTTTTGCAAGTGGATTTTAACTAGTGAAATTTATCAGCCTCTTCTCTGCCTAAGGTCGATGGCAGGTTTTGAGCGTATATAGCTGAACTTTAAAAGAAAATCCCATTCCAATCATCATTTAAGACCAGTTTTATTATGATCTAGCTGCTATTTAGTGAGGGAGTAACATCATCACTTCTTTTTTTATGTGAATCACCTTGGACAAGGAATAATAGTTGTTATGATAATGCCACAGACACAGCTATGTGAGCCAAAGGGCAACATAGGAAAATAACTATGTGGTGCAGCTGTAGCAGTGAATATAAAGTGACTTCAGTCATGGCTTCACAAAGATTTCTTCTTTTTTGTATGGCAGTTTGAGGGCATCATCCTCATCCTTGTACAAGGCCTCAGTTGTACACGGTGGAAATACAAGACAGATGTGAAATCAGCTGGGCTCCTCTGGTTCTCAGAGATAGTCATATGCTTAAAGCTCATTGCTGAGCCAAGGTAGAAATAAAACGACCCCTTACTCCACAAACAGTCTCCTTGATGACAGCAAAATTACTCATAAAAGGATTCTCTGGCTCATTATGAGCTGAAAGGATATAAAAATATGGTCCAATGCTGAGAAAAATCAAAGGCATAAGGAGGGAAAAGGTGTAACAGGCTTTCTAAAAACAAAGGTCAACTCTTTAGATCAGTGGTATGCAACTTCCCAGTTCCAAAGGCCACACCTGGTGTGGATAAGGATTTAGGAATCAGCAAAATCTGAACCTAGCAAGTTCTCCAAATGCCAACTCGAACCTTGTTTGGACTCGAGTCCGTATCAGATTGCTAGCTTTCCTTTTTCTTTTTTTTCTTTTTTGTCTTCCCACATAAAAATCCGTCCACATTTTCATGTGTATTATTCCTAATGTATGCATCAATTGTACATATCTCAGATATATGTGCATTCTTCTCCCACCAATTAAAGTGTGTTTGTGTGCATTTTTCAAATATACACATGCTGTTGAGAGCATTTCTTTTGGTCTGTAAATCAAAAGAATGCTCGGAAGTGTATGGACTTCAACTGCAGATCTGAGTCTGTGTTTGGTCCGAAAGGTGCAAATTGGGTAATTCCTGGTCAAAAAGGAACTGAAATGAATCTCTTATACTTCCCTTATACATCCCCAGTTGCACATGCAGACACACACACACACATGCCTGCATGCACCCATGGGCACTCAGGTGCATACAAATGCATGCACACACAGGAACACACATACAAACTATGGTGGGGGGAGTCATTTATTTATTGCATTTATAACCCTCCTTTTTTCCTCCAAGGAACCCAAGGCAGTGTACATACTACTACTACTCTCCATTTTATCCTCACAACAACAACCCTGTGAAGTAGTTTGGGCTGAGAGTCTGAGACTGGCCTAAAGTCACCCAGTCAGTTTCCATGGCTGAGTAGGGACTAGAACTCAGATCTCCAGACTCCCAGTGACTCTGACTTTAACTTTTGCCATCACAGCCCAGCAATCCTACAGCAAGATCTCTGGGGTGGGGAAGAGACTGCTATGGAGTCGATGAAGGAGAAGGAGGCTAAAACCGCCTGCTGCCCCCAGTGAGCTCGAGCTGCTGTGCTGCTGCTGCGTTGTCATTACTGATACAAAATCAGCTACTCCTGCCACTTTGGGCCTTTGGGAGCTGGAAGAGTCAGCATAATGTTCAGTTGTTGCAGTTGATATTGATAGTGGAAGCAGCCCTTGAAGAAGGATACCTGTTCTCCAAAACATTTGGCAAGCAAAGAATGAAACAGATTGGAATGCTTCCCTGTTGTTGTTTCAAGAGGTGTAGAGGGGGTTTCTCCTTCTCTCAGAGACCCCAATGGACAGGACTGCTTCCGCATCATCATTAGGGGCATAGAAGCTTCTGCGTCCCAGGGCAGAAGGGAGCTTAAACCTTGTTGCCCATTCCAGTGACTCTGATTGGCAGCGTTGCTTCCATGGAGAACCTGAGATGCTGACCTTTATGGGGGGAGGAATTTGGTGGCCATAGTAGTTGGAGGGGAGCACAACAGCCACACAACACAAGCTGTGCATTGTGTATCCCTGCTTTAGATAAACAGGACTGTTCATATAGCTAGTAACACAAAATCAAGTAAATAGCTGAAGGATGGGAAATACTAGGGCTGTGTTCCGCTCCATTCTGGATCTGGAGCAGATTGGGCTGATCTGGACCACCTAAATTCGGATCTGAATCAGGTCGGGGGAGGTCTGGATCGGTTCGGATCGATCCGGAGCTCCGTACGCCATTTTGGATCAAATCGCGTTTTTTTTTTCCGTTGACTTGCATTGAAAAAGAAAAATGCCTATAACTTTTTTATTTGTCAAGATACACACATGTAACTGGGCACCATGATAGGCTCTAAATAGATCCTTATTCATGCCAGTTTTGAAGCAAATCAAATCATCCCCTGATTTTTAGGGGATTTTTAAATCTTCCACCCCTATTTACAAAACTGCATTATCTCTGTCATTTTTCAAGATACACACAAGTAACTGGGCACCATGATAGCTTCCACATAGGAACTTATGCATGCTGATTTTGAAGGAAATTGGATCATGCTCTGATTTTTAGCAATTTTTAAAAGTTAAACCTCAACCGCAATATCCTTAAGAAATAAAATGTGTATTGGAAGGAGATACTGAAAGTGCATCTCAGGACAACATTGGCACTTCAAAGGGAACACTGTGTTCTAATTTGTGCATGTTTCACACTGACAGCTGTCAAATCACTTCGTGGGCAAGGGTGGGGTGGGGGGCGTGCAGGGAAACTGGCAAGTTGTTTGACAAGAATGGAATCTGCTCTGCCGAGCTAAACAAAGTAACGTGGAGAGGATGAAGCTAACAAAAATAGTGACAAGAGGGGAATATCCCTGCATGGCTAAATAGCAAACAATGGTGGACTTGCGGGGCTGTGCAGTTGTGCACAATCAGCAATTAAAAAAACCATTAGCACACATTTCAAGACACACACACACACACACAAATGCACAAATGGCGGACCCTGGGGGAAAATGCAAACAAAATTCCTGAAGTCTGAAACCAAAAACCAAAAAAACAAACAAATTGTGTCTGCCACCACTTATTGGAAGGATGAGAAACTGTAGAAATTAGTTAGGCTTGAATAGAACAGATTTTCCAGTGATGGACATTGATGGACATTTTGACATAGGCCCTTTCTACACCTAGGGGCCTTTGGGGAGGGAGGGGGGATGATCCCGGACTTACCTGCTTCCGGGATCATCCCTGAGCATCTAAACAGAACTGTGACATCCTGGTAGGGAAGAGGGACGTCGCACTGGTCTTGCCCATCATTTTTAAAAACAAAACCATAAAAACAGGAGCTGGAGCACGCTTGTACTCTGGTGCAAAGTAAGTACAAAGTTTGTGTTTTTAACTTGTTGGTTGTTTTATGATGGTTTTAAATTTTGTGAACCGCCCAGAGAGCTTCGGCTATTGGGCAGTATAAAAATGTAATAAATAAATAAATAAATAAATTAAAAAAAACACCCAAAAAAGCCAAGACCCCACTCCCCACCCCAAAGTCCCTGGACTCCCCCGGCTTGGCTCCTTCCCTCTGCTGACCTCCTCCCACATGGAGGAGGGAGGAAGCCAAGTCAGGCTCCCACACAGCCCGCAGTCCTCGGGATCTTCCTGGGACCACGCATAAAACTGGGATAACCGAGGTCTTAGTTATCCCAGGAAAATGGATGGATTTCCCTGCCTGCTCCCGGGACCCCCTGTGCATCATTTGGATCCACACGGACGATCCAGGGATGATCCTGGGGGGAAAGGCCGGTGTAGAAAAGTCCATAGTGGCAGTCCTTTTTTTTTTTTTTTTTTTTAAGAAGAAGAAGAAGAAGAAGAAGAAGAAGAAGAAGAAGAAGAAGAAGAAGAAGAAGAAGAAGAAGAAGAATTTGAACACATCTTTAAGGCTAAGCCCAATCCCTCCCAATAGTTCTTCAATTTTGCCCACCCACAAAAGTTGCCAATATTCCCAAACACTTTTGCAGGGGGTGAATGGTGCCATGGAAAGGTCTTCTGGAGAATATTCAACCCAGTTAGATTCAAAACTTGTTTCAACTTTTAGTAGAGTAGAAGGTGAACAATTTCAGTAGTGAAAATAGAGAATTGTTTGAATTCCGGATCAATGTCGTTTTCTTTAAGCTAGAAATTAAATTGAATTAAATTAGATGTGTCTTGTTTTCTAATTTTATGGAAGATCAAAAGACTGGCATTTCATAGGATGGTCATCAATATTGTGTCTCTCTGTAGACTGTGATAGAGAAACTAGAGGCATTTATACTAGATGAGGATCCACTTTTAGTTTTATCTCATTTTAAATTTGTATTTTTAATCTAGAAGCCGCCTTGAGGGCCTTTTCGGGAGGCTGAAAGGTGAAGCAGCAATTTTCTGAAATGAATAAATCATATTTGCATCTGTGAAGTCATTCTTCCCTGTCTTTCTTCAGCAGCTTTTATATCATCATCTGCCAAGTTCTATAAGGGAAAGATTTTTCTTCCTTGCTTTGCTGTAAACATTCTTTTCAATTCAGATCAGATCGCATGCCAGCTAGCAAAGTTACACTACCCAAGTTATTTGAAGCCCAATCTAATGAAGCCTTAAATTACTAACTGCTTAATCTAATTTTGAGAGTGGCAGTCTGTTTTTCCATTGATCTGGAAAACTACGACTGATCTTTCACACAGGACAGTAGTAACTTATATGGAATGGCAATTAATAAAACTCTTAGAAAAACTTGCAGAGAAAAATGCCCACCATTACTATTGACATGCAAGCATTCACCCACATTTAGCACTGTGTCAGTGGTGGGAAACCACTGTGTGGCCCTCCAGATGTTGTTGGACTGCAACTCCCATCAGCCCTGGCAAACATGGCCAATACTGAGGAATGCTGGGAAGTACAGTCCAATAACAACTTTCCCCATCCCTGCAGGAATTTTTTGCTCTCAATCATTTCATTTGGGAATTTTTTCACCTACTTCACACTGTAAGACAGCAGGGGGTATTAAGTAGGCTAATTGTTTGAATTTGGTCACATTTAATCGGGGCAGGTGTGTTGGCATCGGGAGCAAGGATAAGGTTGGTGAGTATTCTTAGACACTGTTGTGGTGATTGGTAACTCCTGAGGCCCTCACCTGGGAGTCTTGTGGTGCCAGGTGGTGGGATAAGGGTTACTTCTGAGGCCAACCTTACTCACTCAGAGTTTTGCAAACTGAGGGGGAGTGGCATTGGAAGGCCTACCTACCCCAAATGGGGAATCCTGATGGGTGGTGATATACTTGCATCACCTATTGGGATCTAAATGGCTCACCCGATCCCAATTAGGGCCAAGACATTGGCCAAGATAGGATAACTGCCTAGGCCTCCATCTTTCCTTTGCAGAGTTATAAATAAATGTGTCCCTTATTTAAATCCAACTTCTTGTCTTGTCTCGTTATTTCGCCCTCCACTTCCGCAAAGTTTGACTTTCAAATTAGCTTCTTAATTTGGTGACAACAAAAACAGGTGCACATTTTTCAATCGACAGAACAGACTGAAAATATGGCAAACCCTCTCTCCAATGAAGGGCATAGGGAGAGCCTCATATCCGATAGGACATAAGCAGTTTGGTTATTTGCCGTGCAGATCTAACTTCTTAAAAAGAAGCAGTTTAGGAGAAATGTTCAAGGCTTGCTCTGCCAACTAATTGAAGAATGTTCTGGTCTTAATCATTCTTTCTATTAACAAGTTAATCAATAACAATTTATTAAGTAGAGCTGTTTACTACAACTCAATATAAGTGCTTTTGAATATACAGGAAGAAGAGTAAGACAATTTAATAAAAATAGGCTGGCATAATTTGCAATCCCAAAAACATTTTCATTTTTGAAATCCAAGTTGGGCAACAAAAACAGGTTTCCCCAAATCCCAGAAGATCAACACGCATGACACACAGTGTTCAGCTTGATGGGTCATGGGGCGTTCAAGCCTACAATAAACGAAGGCTAAAATTAGAATTTGCCCTCAACAATTCAAATGGGTTGATTCATCTACTCATTAGACTGATTAAAGCTTGCAGCCCTAGTTAAACACATTTTTTAATAAAAAGCTATGTTGAAATTGCAGTGTATAGCAAGCCATGTGTCTGTTAATAAGCTTTGTTTATCTTGTGGTACAGTTGGCCCCAGACCAGAGGTCTTCTAATAGTATTCATGCACTAATTTGTTCAATGAAGACAAAAGCAGAGACTATCAAATAGAAACTGCACCCTTCCTGATGTTCTTTAAAAGACTAACAGTGCTCTATACCCACTTTCCTGGGAGTAAATCCCATTTAATCCAGTTAATACAATGGGACCTACTGCGTTCTGAGTTGAGAGATATAGGATTGTGCTGTTAGAAAGGGTCAGTTCGCAAAGGAGTTGTTCTAGGGTTATCTGAGGGTTGTTTAACCCTTACATAATCCATGCAGCCCTGGTTTATATGACATGGAATGCTACATTCAACACCCAAATATTCAAAATGGTGGCTTGCACACCCTGCAAAGTCCCATGGGTTAACTAACCCATGGTGGCTCAGCACAAACTGACTCAATATTTGCCCATTATGTGAAAGCTTTTTAGATTTAAGACATGTGTATGGTACTTTTTTTAAGAATGACTGTCACATCATGGCATGCATCCTAGTTCTTAAGTTTCAAATAGTGACATTTAAGTGAGCCATAACAATGTGTTTTACACTGAAATATGTCGTATGTGTTGTTATTGAAGATTAAACCACTGACATATGTGAGATTTCCCCCTCCATTCTGGAATAAGTATTTCTTTATAGTGAGAAGAGAAAGGGATCAGATTCTGATGTATTGACACATTCTGCATCAACTGCCTTAGATTTCTGTTTGTGTGGCAGAATTTAGAGAGCTGAGAAAAAACCATCTCTGCAGTCTCTTCCTTTTAAAAAAAGACTCAAACCATAGGCCTGGGCAAAATGAGGATGACATCCAGGGGCAAGAAAAGAATTTTTTATTTATACATCCCCACCTTAACAGAGCATGAGTGTCTGGCGCAACACTGGAGCACATCTGTGTGTACCAATGCCGGAGAAATATCCTTTGTGCCTTTAGCAGCAGGAAGAAGCCACATCATATCAGTGACAAGACCTGCTGTGAAAAATGTCCAAAACAATGCTGTA
The DNA here is from genome assembly GCF_023053635.1 of Elgaria multicarinata webbii. Taxonomy (NCBI): domain Eukaryota; kingdom Metazoa; phylum Chordata; class Lepidosauria; order Squamata; family Anguidae; genus Elgaria; species Elgaria multicarinata. The sequence goes on from NC_086171.1 coordinate 131,730,806, forward strand.
CATCATGCCAGAAACACGACTTGGACTTGGGTTTCCAAGAGCGCTGACAGCAGTGTAAGAGAAGCAGCAGCAGGCCGAAACAATCAGAGGTGGATTATGGAGGCGCAAACCCAGAAAGGGATGAAGTTTTGGGGCAACTGGGGCAGTGAATGGTGGTGGTGAAGGTAGAACCTGATGATCATCATGTGGGTGGAGGTCAAATGACTGCAATCAGGTGTATCTGACAGATGTCTCTTGACTCGACATCTTTATGAGTCTGTTGTCCCCACCATGGGGGTGGGGGGAGTTTGTGAAATGCTCTTCTCTTGTGAATTATCTCCAAGAAATGTACTGACAGGCTCTGTTTACTGAGGCTCTCAATTCCCAGCCCTCTGAAGTGGTGGGTCAGATGAAACTGATTATTGCCATCCCCAGCATGATGGCTTTCAATAACTCAGCGGCTTCACAGAACACCTTCTGTTTAACCCCACATGAAATTTATGAAGTTTGCGTAGCCGTCGGTGCACGGATGGAGTCACTTCCTCATTATTAAAACTGCACTTTTCTAATCTTGCCTCATTTTGGTTCTCTATTTAAAAATGAAAAATCAATATTCATAGCACAGAAGGCTTTTCTTTTCTTCCCTGCGCTAAATCTCTCAGCAACGGCTGCTCTCGTTTCCTGTCACCTCCAGTGCATATCATAAGCATAATGGGTGCAGCGCTGCCAAAGTTAAGCACTTTTGAGCCTAATTTATTTCAAGAGAAAACATTTAAGGGTGTGCTGCAATGGACCATTCAAAGGGATGGGACATTATCCTGCTTAACTTTAGCTCTAGCTGAATGTTTCTTCCTTTAGGTCTTCCTGAGCAGGAGTGTAGAATGGAGATTGCATTGTGAGTATAATGCGTTGTGGGTATAATATGTGTGCAGAGGATCCCAGAAAAGCACAAGAGAATCCTGTATCCCACTACCCAAAAGCATCACCCGGGCCCAGGCAAGGGGCTTTTGCCGGTAGCTATTTCAGTGGGGCTGTGACTCCATTCAGGGCATGTCTACACCATGCCTATATCCTGGGATTGTCCCAGTATCATCCCTGTGCATCCAAATGACACACAGGGGATCCCAGGAGCAGGCAGGGACAATCCCTCAATTTTCCTGGGATAATCCTTGGGTGTAGAAAGGGCATCAGTTACAACCATCCAGAACTCTAAAGGAGCTATCCAAGGTGCTGAAATCAATCCCCAGAATAGATCCAGCATCCTGGATGGCTCCTTTAGAGTTCTGGCTAGTTCTGACTAAAACCAAGAACGGATTCACAGCCACACTAAAATCAAAGCCATCAGCCTCCACTGGCCTTCCCCCTGCCCCTGCCCTCTCTCTATGCCACCCTGCTTTGTTTTGGCTTTTTTACCTAGTAGCAGTGGCAGCTCTACCTCCTCCTTCTCCTCCCACGGCTGGGGACAGGGGGAAAGCATGGTGGTGCACAGCAGGTCAAGGCTGCAGTCCTACCATGCACTATTTTAAATTGAAGTAGTTTCCTTTCCTTTATTTTATTTTTTTAAAAAAGAAATCTTTTTTTGGGGGGGAGGGCGAAATTTCAACAAAAAACATTTTTTAAAAGAAAGAAAGAAAGAAAGAAAGAAAGAAAGAAAGAAAGAGGGAGGGAGGGAGGGAGGGAGGGAGGGAGGGAGGGAGGAATTCCCTCCCCGCTCCCCCTGGTTTAGTTTGAGTAGCAGAAACCTGAATCAATCAGACCCTGACTTTGTGGGTGTGCAGACAATGAGTGAACTGGAGACGTGAGACGGGCTCTACTTATGGTTCCAGTGCCCTCATTGGTTGTGTTCCGCCAAAAGCAGCATATGATTGGTTCAGATTGCTGCTACACAAATTTAAGAAAGGAAATACAATCCTAATTTAAAACTGCACATTGTGGGGCTGCAGCCTTTGATGCAGGTCATGGGGCTGTCTTGGGGGTCCCCGGACCGTTTGACCACAGGATCTGTGTGCCGCACTGTCTGGCCCTAGTAGCACTACTGTACGCATCCTTCAAGCACGCTGGCAGATAGGGGATATTTGATGTTCTGTATGTCTTTAATTTCCCTCATCAAGGTCTCCTTCTCTTTGATGTATGAAGTATTTGTGTTCTGTTGTATGAGGAACTTTTATAAAGAAGAACGGGAGGAGAGCTCCCAGTCTTCCAAGTGCCCCCCTTCTTCTCCCTCTACATGCACTCATTCATTGATGGAAGCTGGTGGGCAGGAAGGGTCTTCAGCCCTGTTGGGCTTCTCTCATATGGTGTGGTATATCAGAGCAGGAATGCAGTGAACTGTGGCACTTATAGCTGACCCTAATAAATTGGGTATTTTCTTCTGACTGCTGCCCTTTGGTGTTCATTGGATCAAAACAGCTGCCCACAGTTTTGGACTGTCCTTGGTTGCGAGTGTGTCTTTAGCAGCTCTCACAACAAACATGTCCTGCTTGTGGTTCTCCACTCAACAGCTGGTTGGCCACTGTGTGAACAGAGTGCTGAATGAGATGGACCCTTGGTCTGATCCAGCAGGCATCTGTTCTCTGACAGCCCGTCAATGAAGGGACTGTCCTCTGAAAAGTGGGATAGTTAGCCATCCTAAACAATTGGCAGATTGCACTTGACTGGAATGCTTGCTATGATACAAATTCAAAAAAAAAAAAAGACTCAGATGAACAGCACTTACCTTTGGTAGACACAATAACAGCCATTGTAAAATTTCCCTCTTAATATGTTACAGAGATAATTGCTGAAGTAATATCTCAGGAGCAGGAAAATGGGAAACTCAGACCTCAGAATATGCTAGTAAAGATCTTCAAAAATACTTCCACATTGGTTATGATAGGGGTGTGTGTGTTTACTACTCCAGACAATGCATCCTTTCAAAAATATGTGAAAGAGTTAATGAACACACCCTGTAAAACCAAGATGTGCTTGGTCAATGAAGTATTCTGCACTGTACTTAACTGAAACATTGCTGCAGAGAAATGGTGCACAATTTGTTAATAAGCATACCATTATGATCAGTCTAGCATGTGCCTGAGAATATGGGATTACCCACTCTAGTAAGGACTGCTTCTGCTCACCACCCATTTATTGCCAAGATGTTTATGCTAGAAAGGCACAGAATGCATTGTGTATATATAGTGCAGGGGTGGAGAACCTTGACCTGTGAAATCTGGCCCACCTGGTTTCCCCAAATGACCATACTCTCTTTTTGTGGCCCACACACCCTTTCCCTCAACCACTGATCGTTGTGTGGTTTCCTAGCTTTTGTGCAGTCCCCCCTCCCCCACAGTTCTTGAAGGTTGAAATGGCTCCCCTAAAGCTTAGGGGCTGTCTATGTGTTGCCATTGCCCTGGGGTGGCTCCGAATCTGTGCTGCATCCATTATATGGTGCAGCTGCTGATTCAGAGTCACCCCGGGGCAAAGATGCAGAGCAGCAAAGTCTGCACCCAGAGAGCTCTGGCTATTGGGCGGTATAGAAATGTAATAAATAAATAAATAAATAAATAAATACTCTTCATAAAACGTATTTTGTAATGTGGGCATTCACATAAACTCCTATAGCTGCATATGCCTCCTTCCTGAGATCCTCCAGCTGAAAAAAGGAGTAGAAGAATAGCAGAAGCTGGCTGTGTACATATCAGTATACATATACTGTACACCATGTGCCACAAATCGCATTATAGGAACAATGGTGCGCCCATACACTAGATGAATTATATACCAATTTTTAAAATGCTTAAAATGTTGCTAAAAATACTAGTTCAAACAGGATTTGTTGTTATTTCACTTGCTTTCTTTTTTCTTGCTTTCTTTCTCATTTTTTTCTTTTACCCTCCTTGGATGGTACCGACATGGTTACTAAGAGTCTGATATAATCATTCATAATGTTAATGGTGAAATTTGAATTGTATACATTTCATCGGCTCACAGAATACAAACTCTCATTTGAGCATTCATCCAAGTAAACAAATATAATTATATCTTGTTTACAATTCACTAATAGAGATTTAAAACACACTGATAATTAAAAAAAAAATTGGATAAAATAATAGTCCTGTCTGGTTAGATATTGTGTTCTAGCAGACAGTTGAAATGTCGAAAAAGTGTTACAATTTCCTACCAGACAAAAGAAATTAGAGAATGCTAGGCTTGGAACCATTTTAAGAATAGCAACTCTTTAGAAAGCCCTGTTAGTAGACAGTGGGATTAAAGGACTGTAATAGGATCAATGCCACAGATCCCAACAAAGAAACAGGAAGACGGGGAAAGGAACAAGGAACTTTATACAATATGATAAGAGAGGTATGTATGGATAATGAGATTGTGATGATGGCTGATAACCTGCCCATACAACTCATGTGAAAAAACTTCTGTCAGGGGGGAAAAAACATAGCTGTTATACTTTTCTGTTTCCAGCTTCATATTAGGAGCAACAGACAATGTAAACCTGAATGTACAGCTTCTACAAATGACAGCGTCACTAAACAAAGAAGATTTAACATGTGCACCAACAGAAAATGATCAGAATAACCTCCCCACACATTTCCATACAAACAAAAGCATACTAGAAACAGTATAATCTATTAAGGATGTATGGATCTTGTTAAATCTGTCCTGTTTGTGTTGTGCAGATTGTCAGGTTTTTTCTGTTCTGTCATCCTCTCATTGACAGAACTGGATTAATTTTTATTTTATTTCGGAATGTACATGAATTCTGCACCTGTGTTTAAAAGTGCATCTTCACTAATGTGGAAGTCTATATTTATGGTAATGTGCATTAGCACATCTGCACACTGGCACAAATGTGCATTTCTGCAACAACCCCTCTAAAAAAGTTTTAAACAACACCACCAACAACAACAACAGTCTACAAGTCTGTGGACTCCACAGAACTCAGAAAAAGCCAGTCTGCTGCAGAATGTGCAGATCAGATTCAAAGCAGTCTAAACTCAGTTGTGGAGTTCTCCAACGTCTCTATAGTCTAACTAGTTCAGCCTTCCCTAACTTGATGTGTTGGACTACAAATCCCATGATGGTGATTGTAGTTCCATTTCTTTATTACATTTATAGTCCACCTTCCTACCATAAATAGTGCTCAAAGCGGCTTACAACAAAAGTGTACAATGGGTAGTCCAAACCATCTGGATTTTAAGTATATTTTATTTATTTAAAATTATTTCAAAAATTCCAGATTGGAATAGATCCAAGTTCTCATCATCATCCAACACTACCTGGAGCTGAAAAGCCACCACGGAAACCTGACACCTTGTCCATGAATCTCAGACTTGAGACTGGACAAAGAGGATCATCATACAGGGGGGAAATCATTGTTCCTTACCTTCACTTCTCTCCCCCCCCCTGCTTCTGTCGCACAATACTTCCTCTGACTTCACGGAGAAGAAAGAGGGAGTAGAAAATGACCACATGGCTCATTCAGTGGGAGTTTTATTGCGCCTCTTTTCTTGCACACAGCAGGAGATTGTGACAAGTTTCACTTCTAAAAATAAATCAGTTTTACCAGGGTCTGATTTTGTGATGGAAAGAAGGCCAGAAGAAGTGGGAGATGCATGGGAGGCAGATGGCATTTGTTGAAAGGACCTGCAAAAATCCATGAGTGGTCAAGTAACAAGCGTGTGACGAAATGCACAATAATGATCAGAAACTGTTATAATCTAGAATAGGTTTCTTCAATAGTGATCTCGCCACTGCTTCATTTGCACAAGTAGGGGACTCTTCAGTTTCCTCATTAATCACTCCCAAGGTCCAAATACCAAGCCCAGCTCTGGCTGATTTCACATACCATAATGGCCAAGTACCTGGAGAACAAGTGGTGGGCTTCCACTGTCCATGCCCAAACTGGACATTGCACAGATTTCCATGTTACTTTCTGTGTTTGCTCAGGCAGTGTGGATTAACATTGAACTGTCCCCTTAAGTACAACCCTGCCTTAAGTTCAGACCCCCCTTTCTTCTTTTATGTGCACCCACTGAGAATGAACATCATTGCATCCTCAAAACACACTCCACAGAGTCTGATATGTCCACTGTCCAAATTCACAACATTTGCCTTTCAACTTTCTTGAAGGATATTACTATCATTTTTCAAATAAATAAATAAATCAGCCTTCACTAGTGCTGTCCCAAACATTTTCCCCACATTTTTTTGACCATTCTAATTCAATTTGATAGAAAAGAGATAGCTTTTGAAAAGAAATTCAGTGGTGAAGAATAATTTGGATAAATCCTCATGGACTTGGGAGTGTGTGTGAAAGTGTCCTGTCTTTCATTGCACAATTATCTCTCTGGCAGCCTATAGCCTCCTCCTTGGCTTCCCACACTTCAATTAAAGCCCAGGGGAGGACATACAATCGTAGAACTGTGGAGTTAGAAGAGACCACAAGGATCATCTAGTCCAACCCTCTGCAATGTGCAGGAAAACCAATTAAACCATCCACGAGAGGCGGCTGTCCAGCCTCTTCTTACAAACCTCCAGAGATGGAGAAGCCACAACCTCCATAGGGCGACTGTTCCACTGTTGTACAGATCTTGCCATCAGGACAGAAGGTTTTCTTATATTTAATCTTATACACATCATTTCAGGTCCTAACTTCTGTGGTAATGGAAAATAATTCTTGACCATCTTCCTTGTGGCATACTTTTATGTACTTGGACACTGCTAACTTGTCTCCCCTCCCATCCTGAGTTAAGTCCTCCCATAGGGCTTTTTCAGATCAGGAGCCACAGACAGAGCAATAGAGAGATGTGTAATAGAAAGTAAACATGCAACAGCACTCTTGGCCACTTTGCAGAGATTAAAGCTTAAAAACATCACAAATATAAATGATGAAACACCCTGAGCATGAGTCAGTTCAGTGGAAGCCTCTTTCATGGTAAAAGAAAAGTTTCAGGAAATTGGAGGACAGATATAGGCACAACACTTCCTCCATGGAGCTTGACACAACATTGTCTCCTCTCATTCCTGCAATGTGGTGGATGTAAAATGGGGGCCAGGCTGCCAACACAGTTGATGCTGTTGCCAGCTGCAGCACAAAAATGCCCAAAAGCCAGGAGGAGGAGGAGGAGGAGGAGCTGTGCTACAACTCCTGCCAATGTTGAGCCCTACCTATAAGAAACCTTTGAGAATTTCTCCTCTCCCTGGAGAAATTCTGTGAAATAACCCCCCCCACACACACACACACACTTTCTGTGCCCACAGAAGAATTTTGAAGAATTTTGGAAGGCCATTTGCACGCAGCTCTAGCTTTCCCCATTGTGGTATCCAATCAAAGGTGTTGAACGACAACTCCCATCATCACCAGCCAATGACTATGCTGCCTGGGAATGGTGGGAATTGTAGTCCAACACCTCTGGAGGGCTGCAGGTTGGGAAAGGCTGTTGGAGAACAACATCTTCATACTTGCAGGTCCCAGATATTAGAAAACCTGGCACCAGCATTTTCATTGCACTATATCTGCTGTTGCTGGAAAGAAAGCTATTGAGAATCTAAGAATATGTTGAAATATATTGCTGATGATTCATTCAAAACAGTATGTTATTTGTCAAATCATGAAATATGCTAAATTTGCTAAGCTTGGAATTGAATCTGTTCAAAAAGTGTTCATTTGCACTGATATTCACAAGTGTTTCATATTTGTTATTATTTGCAACCCTATGCTGTCTAGGGTATTCTGTATATAGGCAGGGTATAAATTGAATTATTATTATTATTATTATTCACAACAAATAATATGCTTTCCTCCTGCATTTTATGTTTTTAGCCCTAATGAGCTCAGGTTGTTTATTATTATTATTATTATTATTATTATTATTATTATTATTATTATTATTAAGCAGCCAATTCAAAACTAACTCCATGTCTATCAAAAGTCAGCCCTATACATTTAAATTAGGCATGTGCTCCGCTCCTATTAGAAGCGCAGAAGCAGGAGCGAATTGGCCTGCTCCGCCTTGCCCAGAGGCGGAGTAGAAGCGGACCGCGGACCCCTAGAAGCAAGGTGAAGAGAAGCGACCATTTTCGGAGCTCTTCTCTTTCCGCGGAGCACTCTGATCGCCATCTTGAAACATTTCGCCCATAGATAACTGGGTTGTTTTTGAAGCTATCGTTCTGAAAATTCTTGTGCTTAGACAGTCATGGATGGGGGTCATTTTGAGACTACTCCCACCTCTCTGCGTGGTGCGGGTGGCGCTCTAGAATTTTTTAAAAAGTAGGGTAAAGGCGGGGAAAAGATTACCTTTTCGATTGCTGAGGGGCAGAGTCAACTCCCGGTCATGATCACATGATCCCAAAGTTGGAGGAGGGGATAGGCAAAACGAGTAACTTGGGATTCTGGGAAACTTCTCTTTCTTAGTCTGAACGGACTTTTCCCACTGCTGCTTTTAATTCCACCCCTCCTTCGTTTATTTATTTATTTATTTATTCCATTTTATATGCATTACTGGCTTATCCTTGGCTCACTTCCTTATGCCCCCAGAAATGTCTGCTGCCTGCCTTCCCTCTCTCCTCCCCTGCCCGCCTTGCAGGGATGTTGTGTGTGTCTGGCTTTGACTCAGGGGAGAAGTCCTTCCTGCGCTCACTTGGAGTTTTGGAAGTTCCAAATCCATTTTTCAAGTGTGGAAGAAGATTCATATAGGTTGATCTCTACTCCCCAATTCATGGCATGTTGGGATTTCCTTTGAAATGGCCCCATTGAGCTGTCTGCAGGTTTAAGCCCCGCCAAAAAACAGGGGATGATGGGACTGCCTTGAGTCTCGGCGTGCGGCGTATGTATCCCTGGATAAGCTGTCATGGTGGTGAGTTTGAGGGGTTTTTTTAACGTGCAAATTGACGGAGCTATTGGAAAGGGGTGTGAATGGGTGTTGGATTTTCATAAATTCCCCAAAAATCAGGGGATGATGGGACTGCCTTGAGTCTCAGCGTGCGTATGTATCCCTGGATAAGCTTTCATGGTGGCGAGTTTGAGGTTTCTAACGTGCAAATTGACGGAGCTATGGAAAGGGGTGTGAATGGGGTGCCCAATTTTCAAAAATTCCCCAAAAAACAGGGGATGATGGGATTGCCTTGAAACTTGGCGTCCATGTGGACACATGGATAAGCTATCATGGTGCTGAGTTTGAGGTTTCTAACGTGCAAATTGACAGAGCTCTCGAAAGGGGTGTGACTTAGGGTTATGGGTGGTGCGTTAGAGGTTAGAGCCCCGCCAAAAATCAGGGGTTGATGGGACTGCCTTCAGTCTGGGCGTCCATGTGGACACATGGATAAGCTGTCATGGTGGCGAGTTTGAGGTTTCTAACGTGCAAATTGACGGAGCTATCCCAAGGGGTCTGAATGGGGTGCTCGATTTTCATAAATTCCCCAAAAATCAGGGGATGATGGGATTGCCTTGAAACTTGGCGTGCATGTGTATACATCCATGAGGTGTCATGGTGCCAAACATGAGGTTTCTAACTTGAATCAAAAAAAAGTTCTTTAATTTTTTAGCTTTCAATGCAACCCTATGGGGGGGGAAAACGGAGCTCCGATCCGGATCCCCGAGCGGAGCGGAGTGGAAATGGGCAGAGCGGGGGCGGGGCGAAGCAGCCCGATCTGAAAATCGTGGATCTGGAAGTGAAGCAGAGCGGGGGGTCCATTCACACCCCTAATTTAAATGGGTCTCCCAGGTATATGTGTACAACATTGCAGCTCAAATGTCTAGATAGCTTCCTTTTTATTTCTGTGACCTCTCTGGGCAAGCAACCTTGTGGTATTATAAATATCTGTATCTGTTCAGAATAATAAGCAATCATATAAAAGTCAATATGACATGAAAAATGAACGAAGAAAGTAGAACAGACATGTTGCAAAGACAAAATTAATCGTTTCAAATGTCATTCCTCAGTGTCATCTAAAGAAATTTAGCAATCTTATCTACAGGCACATCTTTCTCAAATGCCTGCTAATATAAGCCTATCATTTTGTTCTTCACCTTTTTGAACAGAGTCTTGAGGAAACATGTCTTGAAAATGATGGCACTTATCAAAACATGGCAATGTGGGTGATTCACTGCAGTATATACAAGAGACATCTTCATATTCAAATAGGAACAGCGGCTGGAAACCTCAAATCACTTATTTTCAGAAGTCCCTCTGAAATCACTCGAACACTTCTGGAGTTTACTGATTTAATTTTCTGGCCTCAGAGTTATTCTATTTTCAGATATGATTTTAAACATAGGCTTTGAATGATAAAAACCCTTAAGCTCTATGGCCATAAATCGATGCGACACAATAAAACATCAGAACATCCCAGTTGTTCAAATGTGTTTGTTACAAATGATATGTCTGTGCTTGAAAATTAAACATTACCTGCCGCTGACCTTCTTAACTTCTGCTAGTTCAACGGAACAGTTTCCTTGTGCTACAAACCCTGGAGATGAGATTATAATAAATGGCTTCATTGCACTCTTACAAGGTCAGGACGTATTAAACTCAAGCTGAGATACAATGGCATACAAATAAGGGGGTGAGTGGCGGGGGGGAACCCTCAGACAGAAGTCAAATGTTTTGAATATGGGAGAAGAGGCTTGAGGCCGGGAGGTAAGGTTCTTGGTTAGAGGAATGCTAATAATAAGTCCCTTTTCATAGAATCATAGTAGAGTTGGAAGGGGCATAAAAGGCCATCGAGTCCAACCCCCTGTTCAAAGCAGGAACCCTAGGTGAAATAAGTCCTAGGTTCAATCCCTGGCATGTCCAGATGGGGCTAGGAAAAAATCCTGCCTGAAGCTCCTCATTGTTCTGCTGATCTTAGGGCACAAGATAGCAAGACCATCCGGCACAATTCCTTCTACCCTAATACTAAAGCAGAAACAGTCCCTGGGCTTCTGAAAAGGAGCAATTTATAGCATGCTTGTGAGTGGCCACTCACGGAGGCTTGCAGGTTGATTTCATGACATTGTCAACAGCCAGGATGTCTTCCAAGTTTCCACACATGCATGCACGCACGCACACACACACCATTTTCAAAAATTTTGGAGATAACATGCAAGCTCATTTTGCTGCTTTTCTCACACACAGAAGGATGAGTAGCACAGTCTCACAATTTCCCCTACCCTTAGTCTTCACAGCTCTGCAGGCCCTGCCAGCTAAATACCATTAGATACTCCCCCTTTTGACTTAGCATGAAATCTCCGAAGCATAGTACTGAGGAAGTCTACCTTTCTATCGCCGAGAGATTGCTGGAAATCATGGGTTTGATCCAGATATGTCCTTGTGGAAGAGTTATAACAGCAGCACACTTCTTTACAAACATTGCACAAGCAGTAACATAACATGCATGGCTTGAAATCTGGCCTTGAAGAGGGCATATATTGGGGGGCCCAAATATGGGGTGAAGCACATTGCACGATACATTGCACTCATGTAACCCAGTATGCTGGGTCAGGATGCTAGCATTTACAGAGCAGAATCGCGCAACAGGAAAAAAGGTCGCTGCACACAACACACATCTTCCACTCACTCTGTACAGCACCATGTACATTGATGGTGCTATATAAATAAATAATAATAATAATAACATAGGACAGAATCTGGATCCAACACAGTAATATTTGTTTTATTTACAAGTGGAAAGCAAATCCAGTTAAGAAGCATGGGATTCCAAAAACAAAGGAAACGATGTGATCAGAAGGCATGTTGTGAGTGCTGGACTGAGTCAAGGAGTCCAATGCACATATCCCCGGACCTGGTTGGGTGCACGTAGCATGAGCCTGGATTCGTGTTCGAGTGCTTGCGAGGCCTGTACAAGTGCTCAGCAGCTGGTCGCCCTCACTGCTGAAATTGCTCACTTACCCAATAGCATCAATGGCTTCCAGTCCAACTTGGGCTTCATCCAAGACTGCTTCCAGTCCAGCTAAAAACTCTAAACTCTCTCGGCCTCTCTATCTATTTCCAGATTTAAACTTGTAAAATTGCCTTTCTGTCACAGAAATGTGCCCTACTGAGCACTGTTCTCAGTTATTGGATCCCATGCAGGAAATATCAACTGATCACCTCTGAGTATTGGTAGGCAGCTACCTCCACCAAGGATGGTCACCTAAATGTTATAATGATCTGAACCTTACAGTGCAATATGAAGCATGTTTACTTAGAGGGTGCTATTGCTCTCCTGCGCTGCTTGCGGGCTTCCCCCAGGCATCTGGGTCAACACTATGGAAACAGAATGCTGGACTAGATAGGCCTTTGGTCTGAACCAGCAGGGCTATTCTTAGAAGTAAGCCTTCTGAGTTCAATGAGACTTACTCTCTCGTCAATGTTCTTTTAAGATTGCAGCCTTCATCTCTAGTTTTCCTCCTGGCAGCTCCTTATTCTACTTATTGAAAAAATTGTGAGATCACTCAGTACCTCCAAAATTCTACACAAGGCAATAAGAACATAAGAAGTGCCCTGATGCTGGATCAGACCAAGGGTCCAACTAGTCTAGTAACTCTGTTCACACAGTGGCCAACCAGCCGTCGGCCAGGGACCAACAAAGCAGGACATGATGCAACATCACCCTCTGTTGGACCATGGTTTCCACATGCCTCTGCAAATGGCACCCACAGGTAGAATGTAGAGCCCATAGAGGTGGGGACTCAGGAGTAGGATGATCGTATGAAAAGGAGGACAGGGCTCCTGTATCTTTAACAGTTGTATTGAAAAGGGAATTTCAGCAGGTGTCATTTGTAGGCATGCAGCACTTGATGAAATTCTCTCTTCATTGCAACAGTTAAAACTGCGGGGAGCCCTGCCTAGCATAATCAGATACAAAAGAGGGCAGGGCAGCAACCAGCATCCATCACTGAGAATTGCTGCATGTGGAAAGAACATTAGGGCTCAATCCTCTGCATGTTTAGACAGAAAAAAAGTCCTAGAACTTCCATGCTGTAGTTGTAGGACTTTTTTCCCATCTAAACATGCATAAGATTGCACCCTTAATCACTTTACTGAAAAGCCTCATTAGCCTGAATGACGGTGGCTGTTAGCTCAGCATTATGAGTGGTTAGCAGTACCCAGCATGGACAACTGGTATCATGGAGCACACTTACACTGGCCACTGCTAACCACTTAAGCAGCCATGCAGCTGTGCAAAGGCTCACTCCTCTGCTGCCTTGTGATGCCCTCTGAGAAGTGTACTAAGGCCATTTCTACACCAGCCCAAAAATGTGGGCTGGTCACAGCTGAAACCCTGTGAGTCCAAACGACGGACAGGGACTCCCGGGAGGAAGGAGGAACAAGAACAGGTTTTCCCAGGGATAAGTACTCTCTCGGAAAATCTGATTCTTCCCGTGGTCTCAGGATTGTCCCGAGACCGCAGGAGGTGTAATCGCCCATCCCAGCTTCTTCCCTCCTCCCCACGAGTAGCGGGGATCAGTAGAGGGAAGGAACTGGGCCAGGAGGAATCGGGGGGGCGGGATCGGGATCAGGGCTTTTTTTTAAAAAAAAAACCTAACTTTTTGTTGGCGTGTACGTGTGCTCAGCTCCTTTAAAAAAATGGTGGGCTTGACACCCTCCTTCCTCCTGGGATGTCACGCCCGCATTTAGACTAAGGGGGGGGGGATCTCGCAAGATCCTACCCCCTCCATCCCTCCCTCTATACCGGGCTGGTGTAGAAATGGTCTAAGTCTTCTCCTTCATGCATCGGCATTCAGCAGCAGACACCAGTGATTTCAGGAGCCACTGCTATATTAGAGACAAGGAAGTGTTTGAGAGAATGGGCCCTTTCAAATGGAAGTATTTAATTTATTTAATTTAGCACCTAATTATTACAGTCTGACTAGTCTCAGTGCAGCATTTATTTAGCTGCCTAAATAAATCATTCTGAATATTCTCCTAGTTTTTGTCCAATGTAATTTGAAATGTGTAGCCTATTAAATTAAAATCTGTGGGAGAGCAGTACAAGTTCTTTAGATGGCTGTCGCTAAACCGCATTAGAACAACCTCGGTGTGTTGTGTGTGCGTTTTTCTCAAGCAAGAAATCATCAGCTTGTAGAATTACTCATTATAATCCTATTTGTGTTTATTAAAGATCACCAGAAGCGCTCGCAAAAATATCTGAAGTAATAGTCAGAATGCTGCTTGCAGAAGCCTTTGTCTTGCAGCCAAATCTCATAAACATGGTGTTATTAGTATTGACCATTAATTTGTACTGCATCAATTGAATTCTGCAGCAGCTTAGAGATAATACTAAACTTCCCCTAGGCAAGATCTATAAGCAGACAATTATATCCACTTCGTATGCATAATTGATGTTGTGTATGTGATAACAAAGGATGAAATTATTGAAACGGGCTGAGAACAACAGTTGGCGAAGGACACCACCTTCTCACTCATTTTATGCCAGTTCAAAATTTCCAGCTAGTGATAGCAGCATCTTAACAGGATTGTCTTCTTTCTTTCCCCCCTCAGAATTAGATCTCAGCCTTTCTTTGGGGTTCATTGCCATGGTGACATTAGCAGCAGCTTGGTGGAAACACTGATTTCAGGTACTCAAAACATAGCTATATATTAAAGATAGCAGAGAAATCCACAATGGATTCAAATTAATTTGGATTGCTATGGATCCAACCTATGGGATCTGCAGCAGACTGGCTTATCCGTGGATCTGCTGAGCATTTTTTAACTTGCCGGGGAGGGGGGGATTTGTGCAAATTTGCACTTGCACTAATAAGCATTGGTGCTAATGCACATTAGGCCACTTGGGCAAGTGCACGAATGCACATCAGCACTAGAATCATAGAATAGTAGAGTTGGAAGCGGCCTATAAGGCCATCGAGTCCAACCCTGTGCTCAATGCAGGAATCCACCTTAAAGCATCCCTGACAGGTGGCTGTCCAGCTGCCTCTTGAATGCCTCTAGTGTGGGAGAGCCCACGACCTCCCTAGGTAATTGGTTCCACTGTCATACTGCTCCAACTGTCAGGAAGTTTTTCCTGATGTCCAGCCGGAATCTGGCTTCCTGTAACTTAAGCCCATTATTCCGTGTCCTGCACTCTGCAAGGCTACTCCCCTGCCAAGAAGAGATATAAGCAAGAATAATGAAATGAAAAAATAACATTGCACTTCCAGAAGGTCTCTAAACTGAAAGGAAGGCAAATATATCACACCATGTATGTAGTAAATTGCATAGTCTAAGTCAATGCAGAGCTGTATATTGCAGAGTTCAATATACATTATTAAAAGGGAAGTATACATTATATAGGGACTCAGCCCAAGACCGCAGGAAATACCGGGCCACAACCAGTGCCGGTTATCCCAGGCCAAGGGAGGGTTACCCTTGCCTGAGCCCGGGATCCCCTGTGCATCATCTGGATGCACAGGGGTTGGCCCAGGACTCGCACCGGGCTGCTCCATCATCCAGCAAGGCCCCTAATTACTTTGGGTTTTTTTTAAAGCAGCAATACTTTATTAGGAGATACTACTAGCTTGTTTGTATGTCTATGATATGTACATGATAGAAGTCTCACAAACTGTAGTAATGTGAATGGCTTTTGTTGAGACTCCTCCATTGGTGTTTTGACTATTGCCCCCCCCCTTTGGAAGATGAATTTTGGAAAGCAAAGAGACAACCTAGCAAACCTCAAACCCAGTATGTACAAAGAGAGAGAGAAGAAGAAAAGAAATGAGACATTCTCAGATTTCATCAAAAATTGGACAATACACTCTCTATGATTCTTACTCTCACACAGAGTTAGTTTTTGAATTTACTTAACTCATCACCTCAGTGGCATGATTTCTTCATTACGCTATACCCCTGCTGGCACTGTGTTTATTTAAAGGTTATTGTTCCATGGTGGCATTTCAAGAACTTCCTCTTCTGCCTTCTGACCTTGAATGCTGCCATTCTGTACGTTTAAATGAGGGTGCATTTGTGAGAAATCTCATTGCCTCTTGGAATGTTTTATATTGCCTGAAGAATATTGCCTTATATACTAAGCATTAGGAGACGCTTCCTGGTGGTAAGAGCTGTTCAACAATGAAAGAGACTGTCATGGGTTCGCCTTTGAGCATAGGCTGGATGACCATCTGTCGGGGATTCTGTAAACATAGCCTGCATTGAAAATCCTGCACAGAGCAAGAGGTTAGACTAGGTGGTCTCCATGGTCCCTTACAACTCTATGATTCTGTCATGAGAATGGTAAAGGCTATCACTGACATAAATGGTTCCATTATAATAATTATCATGATGATGATGATGATGATGATGATGATGATGATGACGACGACTGGATTCTTTTTTCTGTTCCTCTCCATACAGTCTCCCTTCTTGTCCTCGTTCAGTTAGTAACTGCCTTAGGATTTGCAGTCAGAAAGGCAAGGGAGGGAGGACTTTTGTCTGGTGGTAAAATAAGAGCCAATGTGGTGTAGTGGTTAGAGTGTTGGACTGAGACTTGGGAGATCTGGGTTCTAGTCCCCACTTGGCCATGAAGCTCAGTGGGTGATTTTCGGATAGTCACTGACTCTCAGCATAACCTACCTCGCAGGGTTGTTCTACAGATAAAATACAGAGGAGGACCACAGAATCCATCTTGGATTCCTTGGAGGGGGAAGATGGAAGATGATGATGATAACTCTTTTCTTGATAATCAAGAGACAAGCTGGATTTCCACTATTACGAAATGGCATATGTGATCATAATATAAAACCTTACTGGCCCTGTGTGATACAGTAATATTGTATACCTTGATCTCCTCTGGTTATACGAGGGAAATTCTTTTTTGGACTAAGCACAGCTATTTTCCTTCCTGATAATTAGTACTGGATCCAAATTTGGATGAGTGCTTTCATGCCGAGCCAGCATCTGGGGTCCCAAACCAAACCTAGATTATGATGCTCCATATGGGAAGAGTGAGCCATGGGGGACCTTTTGAGCAGAGGTTTTTGCAACCTAAATGAAAGATTTAGGATTTAATTTCACTTCAAAGGAGAAGTGCCGACAGGAACACATCCTTCCCTTATGCTATTGGTGGGCAAAATGTTAGTCATATCATTGAGGTTACAACTAAGGAAGAATGTGGGCTCTGGCTGGAACTTCAGTTTTTGTGGCATTTTAAAAAGATGCTGTTTGGCAGTGCCAGAGAGTGTGGGATGGGAGTATTGCCACCACTGGGACAGATGAGACACAACAAAGACATGTGGAAGCATCAAAGACAACCCCAAATCAGAGGAAAATAAATGAAAGATCCATGTGAAAACATCTGCTTCCGTGCCTCAGAGTGGAATTGGCACATATGGAGACCCAGAAAGCTGGCAACCAGGCAACAGGCTTTACATATGGGCAGTTTAATTGATGATGATGATGAAGAAGAAGAAGAAGAAGAAGAAGAAGAAGAAGAAGAAGAAGAAGAAGAAGAAGAAGAAGACTTTGCCAACTAATAGCTTACAGATATTTGCTTTGAGGGCAAAACTATACATTACATTAAATGTGTGAATTCCACTTGGCATCAATAGCAGCTCTCATGATTTCTGGAGCAAATGGCATCTTCATGGGTGTTTTTTGTTACAACTATGGAATGGGGTAAGTAGTTAACATCTCCTCTGTGGTCCTAATCCAGATTTCCTCCACAACTACTGTTCTATTCTTTGTTTTTCTTTTAAAGGAAAGAAGCCTTACAGCAGGAGACATTGCAAACCCTGTCCTTTGAAGATGGAGTGGGGAGGAGTTGAACTAAACAGAGGTAGAGGAAATGTCCAAACTGATGGAACAGAATATATTTGAGGGGTATTCTCTCCCTCTCCCTCTCTCTCATGTTTTCAAAATCTCTTACATAAAAAGCCTGTATTTTCAACATAAACCAGATATATCCAAAAGCCATCAGGTAGCAGAGCAGGCTAGAATCTCAGCATGCCTCCTGCGGAGATAATCAATAATACAAGGGCCTCCTAGAGTTCGCATTGATATACAAATTAACAATGCTTAAGAGCTTGTCTACACAGAATTTTAAGCAGTTAATCAGCTTGTGTTTTCAGTAACCAGGCTTACTTAAAGTTCAACCCAGTTGCTTATCCTTTTCTCCCATTCTTGGGAGTTAACTACATGCGGTGCTCCAGGTTGGTTATTTTTTAAAAAAAGAAAAGCGGTAGAAGCATTTTATGCACGAGTGTGGGGCTGCTCAATCCTTTCCCCCACTTGCAGTCTCACCACCTGAAATTATCCCTTCCCCAAACTTGGCTTTTCTTCCTCTGGTGTTCAAAATACAAGTCAACTTTCATTTTGAACGCCAGTAGGAGGAAGCTGCAGGGAGTTGCAATTTGGAGCAGAGAAATGGTAGGCAGGAAAGGATTAAGTCAGGAGGGGGAGGAAATGTGTGGCCCTTGAAATACTGTTGCATTACAACTCCCATCATCCCTCATCCCTGGCTAAGCTGGTACGCCTGTTGGGAGTTGCTATCCAACATCTAGAGTGACACAGTTTCCCCAGCTTTGGGTTAAATACTATCCCACCATTTCTCCATTCAAAATCCCACCCAACTGTTCCCCCCCCCCCCCCGCCGCTTTTATTTTTAAGAAAAGTGTCTGGCTTTTTGACATACATTTTCCTATCATGTGTAACCTCTACAGTGAAGTCACTCATTCAGGGCTAGTTGTAAGCCAGTAGAGTTAATTTCAATATGACAGAACTCTGTAGATGGTTTAGAGAGCCATCCTACCAGTCCAAGGGCTGAAGGATGGTGGCCACTGATACCGGAGGCTTCTTGAGTATCTAACAGCCTACTGGACTGCTGCTGCTAGGGTGGAAGGAATGACGGAGGCCATTTTCACCTCCCTATCCTCCATTACAGCGTTTTTCATTAGATGGACCTCTCAGCCCATCTAGTGGAGTCACTCTGCTGGGGGTGTGACCAGGAATGATAGGGAGGCTGCTTGATCCAGCAGATTCATGTAGTTAGTTGCTGTAGCATCTAACTTCAAAGTCAGTTGCTAAGTCAGTTGCTGTGAGGCTGTCCTCGCATCAGTATAAGGCTGTGAGGGAACAAGCAACTCCATCCTGAAGTCCAGCATCTGTAATCCTATTATCCAAACCAGAACTCCCTGAACAAGAAGCAGGATGCAAGTGTTTCAGCTTTGCTGGATGGATCTAATATTCACTCTCAGTGGAAATCAACTCCTCGCTCAGAACGAATCAGGTGACTCCCCTAACAGCAGAAATTCCTATGGAGGGTGATTGCCCTACAGGGAAAGTGAAATGGGGTGGACAGAGCCAGAGCTGATGATGGATAGAGTTTACAGCATAGCACACTTCCCCCTCTCTGTGTGCCACACAAAATGGAACTTAAGAAACCAAATCCCAGAGTGGCAGTCTGAAGACAAGTACCTCCTGGAGAGGCAAATGATGCCGAATTTAGCTGATACCTGGTTGCCCACCCCAGCTGTACTGGATGAATTCCCCTTCCTTTCCCAATCTCAGTTCTGAGCCCTGATTCCTTGGAGTCCAGTGTCTCCTTTCTTTCCAAACACACACTCAAATTCCTCCTCAGGGGCTTTTTCAAGTCAGTGGCACTTTGAAAGGGCAGTTCCTACACCTTCAATTCACTCCCCCTTCAATTTGCTCTCTGTGTCTTATACCTTTTTCTCCCCACTCCAAATAGGATGTTGGCATTCCAGCCACTCACAGCATTCAATGTTACAGTGTAATGAGGCTCACTTGTGTGTATGAAGGGTATGTGTTCCTCTTAGCTCCTGCCCAGAGCTGGGTGGGAGATTTCTCCATTCTCAAGTGGTGGTCCTCAGAGAGATGGCCCCACCATACCCTGGGGGAATTAGAAAGTCAATACATACACACACACACACACAAGATAATACACTAAAAAAAAAAACCCTCTTCCTCTACAGTTTAGAGCTTTACAGAACGCTAGTTATGTTTCAGGAGAAGTGAGCTATTGACACCAAACCCAGCTGCTGTAGACAATACAGCAGGCAGTCTTCCCCTCTGGTATGTTTATGCAACTGTATGCTTTATATGCCGGAAATAAAAATTGGAAACACAGCCAGTGCAAATCACCCAGCATGGGTGCTATTGATCCCCTTGGACAAAGGCATTGATCAACAGTGCTATTTGTTCCGACAATATGTCAGGCTATATGTAGATTTGTTTTTCAAGAGTACACACTAGTAAAACACATTACAACAGATGAATGAATACACAGCCATCATCACAGTATGAGCAGTAGGAAAGCTCTCACTTCAAACAAAGGCAATTACTAATGTTAATTATATTCATTCTTCTTTACCCAACTTAAATTTCAACAATTTTGGCAGCGCTGGGCTCAGGATGTATTACTGGGGCACGATGATTTAACTCTTAGGAAGTATCACCCAGAGTAAGGAAGGCACATAATGTCTTTATCGAAAAGCTGCTTCTCCAATGCATTTTGCCAAAATCTTACTTGTCACGACCTAAACGGAGATGATAATGTAATACTTAGTGCTACACCGAGGACAGGAACAGGCCTTTCCAAAGTTAGAAAATATACACTTGTGTTTGAGCTCAAAATTAAAATGTTTATGTCCACATAGCACTTTAATGCCCTGGCAACTGTTTCAACATTGAGGCCAAGTATGTGACAATTATATCACAGCTGTTGAAAATGGCCACCCCTTATCAGGTCATGGCTAATGGGAGAAATTATTTTTAGCTCTAGCTCTATGAAGTAAAGCTGGACTGAAATATTCAGCCAAGCTTTTCTCAGTGATTTTGGGGGGCAAAAATACTGCCTGACCATAGATTTGATGTTTGGGTACACACAACATTCTGGTCGGTGGGGGGAGGGATGCCTTACAATTAAATATGAGGTGCTGAGGAGTTTTTTTCTTTTTTCTTTTTCTTAACAGGAAAAAAATCCTTGCCACCGGCACTGTTGTTCCCATGGGGCATTCTGTTGAGGAGCAAGAGCTTTTTATTCCTGTTAAGAAAAGTGAAAGGGGAGGGAACTCTTGGTCTCATATTTAAAAGGTAAGCCACTTCCCACAAAGTGTCTTAGGTCTTCTTTAGATTAAAGTAAATTCTGTTTACTTACTGTCCTGCTTCTCTTTCTCAATTGTAATGAGCTGAATTACATGGGAGGAGAGAGGCGAACACACAGCCAAGAAGTGAAACTTTGCTGATCATGTAATTGAATGGGACAGCACCCTCAAGTGGGTATTTTGTAGCACAACTTTGGCTGCACACAGCAGAAAATCCTGAAATATTTCAGAAGAATCAGAATATCCAAGGGTTTTTAAATAGAATAATGGGGAAAGGAGTGGGAGTCATTCAGGAGGCTCACAACATCATCAAAATGATCCACAAACTTCCGTGAGTGGCCAGTCACAAGCATGCTATAAATTGCTTGTTTTAAAAAGCCCTTCAAATTCATGTATCTCTCCAAAAGTTAACATTTACAGGGGCCAAAGGGGCGGGGAGGGGGAGAGAGAGAGAGAAAGAGAGAGAGATTCACCCTCGTATTACTATGAAGACTGATTGTTTACTAAGAATATAAAAGTAAAATTAATGCTGAACAACTCCATGCTGGTGTGATTAATCACTGTGTAATATATGAAGACTGGATGGATGTTAAGACTGGATGGATGTAACTGCTAGATACATTATACAGCTACATTATATCAGGGGTAGGCAAACTCATAAGGTCCAGGGGTCATTTTTGCCACCCCCTATGCCCCCATGAAAGCCAAAATTAAGAGGAATTCTTTTTAAAAAATATGCATTCAGAGCTACTATAGAGTGTCAAAAGGTCAAAAGAAGCTTTTCTGGCATTCTGTAGCAGCTCCGGATGCCATTTTGTTTGATACATTTTTTAAAAAAATATTGATTTCCCTGAATTTCAGAGGCTGACAGGGGCTGCATTCAGCCCACGATCCAAGTGTTGCCCACCATTGCATTATAAGCGCCCTGAGACCTTGGCGTGACCATCTTGGATTTTGTGGCAAAGTGTCATTTAAGCCAAGAGATGGGCAAACTCTCCCTGGCTCACACCAAATTGGTTTGAAATGAGCTGAATTCTTTCCCCAGAAAATGAGCAGACAGCTTGGCTAATTCCTGAACTAAAAGAACTAATTCCCCAGATTTTCCAGGAACAATTGTTCAAAGTAGGGATAAGTCACAAAGTCATCTCCAGCTTGGATTTCAATTCTTATTCAAGGGCTTCTACTGCTCACTTCTCATTTGATGACGTCATGACCAAGCCCCGGGACCTTAGTCCAGTCAATGTCAGTGCCATCCCTATACAAGATGGTTGTACCCATGGGGCTCGGCTTGGATGAAAGTTTTGGACCCCAATCAGGATTCATAAGTTTTCTGTGGTGTATTGACAGTGACAAGATTAATTTAGTTGGGTAGCCTCAATTTAATGATATTCATAACTCTCCAAACTCTAATGCTATACATTCTGCAGGGCTTCTAACCAGACCCTTAACAGAACTCCCCCTACAGGAACCTACAGGAAAAATAAAGGAAAGAACAACAAGGATTGAAGGAGCTCTGTTAATGGGAATGGGAGACTTAGAGGTTTTTAGCTCCTCCTTCTCAGTCAAGGTGTAGAGGAAATGGGAGTAGTTTGTGAACCTGAGGGATAGACAGTCACTTTTCATTAGTGACTACAATGCACTAAGTACAAAAAAGAGGTCAGCAATTGTCAAAGAGTTAAGAGAGATTATAAAAAGACAGTGCTTGAGGTAAAAACTACTTGAAAAATAATCCTCTCCTTTTTTTAGCGAAGAGGAAGATATGGACTGAAACTCATTTTATCTGCAAAGAAAAGATTTTTTTTTTTAGGTCAGTGCAAAGGCTCCAGACAATCATTCTACCATTTAAAAAATACAGGGAGGATAGAATTGATTGAGGAAGTTCCAGGCCAGATATACCCCAAACAGGATATGACACTTTGAAAACTGTATATGTAGTCTGTCCTGGGCCCCAACAGTTATCACTACTGTTATAAACCATTTTAAAGCAGTAGTGTAGATCCTGCCCCAGTTATTTTAATACAACCCATCCATACAAGCACTAAGGAAGGAAAAGCTAAGGATTCTGATAAACCTGAAAGCATCTAATGACTTATAAGATGACAGGAGGCTACTATAGCTACAGGCTACAGTAATAGCCTTTCTTGCAACTCATTATGTCAGAAGAACTCAGAAGAACCTGCCCCCTATGTCAGTTAGCTCTTGTCATTCCTAAAAACTGCCTCACCAACACCAAACACTGTTTGCCATTTTTCTCCCTAATACACTGGCGCTGGGGTGCAAAACCTGGAGGACCGTAGTTTTCCCCATGGGCTATTGCAATGCACTCTACATGGGGCTGCCCTTGAAGACGACTCAGAAGTTGCAGCTAGTGCAAAATGCAGCAGCTAGACTAATGGCGGGTACATCTTACAGAGACCACATAACACCAGTCTTAAAGGAATTGCACTGGCTGCCTATACGCTTCCGGTCAGAATTCAAGGTGTTGGTAATGACATTTAAAGCCCTAAATGGCTTGGGACCTCGATACTTGAGGGAGCGCTTCTCCTTATATATGCCTGCCTGAGACTTGAGATCTGTTGGAGGAGCCCTTCTCCACATCCCACCAACACAACACATTCGCTATGATGGGACAAGGGAGAGGGCTTTCTCTGTTGTGGCACCCAGACTGTGGAATGCCCTCCCCTTGGAGGCCCGACTGGCACCAACGCTGATTTTATTCCGGCGCCAAGTGAAAACATGGCCTTTTAACAAAGCTTTTAATGGTTGAATTCACTAAGTTGGCACATCGTTTTAACTGTTTTAATAATTTTACTGCTTTAAAATTATGTATTGTTTTAACTTGGTTTATGGTTTAATTTGTTCTTAGCTGTGTATATTTACTGTTTTATACTGTATGCTTTTATCTGTATGCCATCATTGATATAGGGCGGGATATAAATGTTTTAAATAAAATAATAAATAAAATAATTGCAGTAGCTCTTGGGAGAACTACCTGTCCCATGATTTGCCAAGCTTTATACCCAAGCACATCAGATTTATGTAGAGGGTGAGAGGGAAGTCTCTTTCTTCTCCCTGTGTGCTGCTGCTGCCCCCATTGTGCATGACAGGTAAGTAAAGAGAATGTAGTGTGTGTTCTTGGAAGGTGGGGTGCAGGGTAGGGAAGGCTTTGGGGCATGGCAAGGGCTGGTGTTAATCGAGGTCCATTTTTCTGAGCCCTCAGATTGGCTTGGAAAAAATATCCACGTTTTCCTGATTATTATTTTGGAGGATGAAATCGGATCAAATCTGAGTTAGATAGTTTTGTGGAGTCTGCCCATTTTCACTACAAACTAGAATCCCTTAGAAGAATCTCACTGTCCTCACTGGGGAATAAAAAATGATGTATTAAGGAAGTATTGAGTTTACTCTCATGTGTAACCAGAAATAGCTTCTAGTCAGATCGAGCATTGCATTCTCCACACTGGTGGACAAGAAAATGATGTAGCATCTGCTTGTGCCATGCTTATGAGAAACCAGAAATTGCTGCACATCACCTGGAGCACTACCTACCCCAACATGTCAGCATCCATAGATCATCTTGTTTCCCACATTGGAGTGGGGAGCAATGTATTGTGTACTTGTGTCACACTTACGTATATAATTGGGTATGTAAAGAGAAGCCACAATAAAGAAAAGGAGTGATTTCCTAAAGATTTGTTTTTGTTTATACTTATTTCTTTCAACTGGAAAATGCATCTTGTTCTTGTTTTTAGAAAAATGGGGACGCGTACTCTCCTTCACACAAAAATCAATTTCACATAAATTATATTTAATGTTAATTTAATTATAAAACCTGAGTGCACCATATTGAACATTTATGATCTATGGTACACATGTTTCTGAAGAACTAGAGAGAGCCTATTAAATGCTTGGTCACCTTCAATAAGTGTTATTATCAATTATATCCTTAATTATTATGATCTGTCAAGATATAAGTTCTATGAGTGAGTACAAGGCAGGGTTGAGGGGTTATATTTCTGTGTCATTAATTTTAAACTTGAGCAAATGAGAAAGTGTTTGGGAAATTGCTCTTTGATTCTGCCTTTTCCCCTTAAATGATTAATCTGAAAAGATTAGAGTGGGGAGGGAGGGAGAGAGAGAGAGAGAATAGTCTAGTGGACAGTGCAGGAATCATCAACACAGCTTAGTGTCTGGCAGAATTTTATTGCATAAAACTCATGCAATAAATATACCCTGCAGGTATTAGAGATAAAGAGTTGACCTTTTCTACTTAAAATCCATGTGAAGGATGTGTACACTTAAAATTGCACCACATTCCCTATCGTGCATTTTTCTATCACATGGCACCTCTGCTAACTACAAACTAAGTTGCTGTGCTGAAACTGTTACCGAAAAAGTCCATAAAATCTCCTGCATACATTTTTGAGCTAGAGGCATTTTCAATTGCTGTAGCAAAGACAATGTCTCCATTTGGAATGCTTGCAGATCCTGGTAGGAATTGCCCACTTTTCTAGGTACATCCTTTTGGATTGCTTATATCGGATTTACTCTGAATGTCTTGTACCGTAATGCAATATACAGGGCTAAATACAAAAGGTATTGGGATAGTTGATGTGGGCCCTTAAGAAATGTGTCAAGTACACAGCATTTCCTTTAGTGCTAAGAAGCATGTGCTCGTTTTATAGATCAAAATGTTTAACAGTCTGCTAGCATGCAACCATGACTTGCATTGGTATCACAGATTTTCTTGGGTGTTTAGCCTGGAGGTCAAGTATCACTGCCACCATCAGAACTGCCTTTAGATCCAGATGTTCTTGGGTGTATAGAGTTGCCTCTGCTCTACCTACAGCTCTAATAAATACTTCAGTTCCTTCCACAAAGTCTTTCAATTGGCTTTCAGAAGCAATCCCTACCAGAGCATGTGCAGAAATAATTAAACGATGGCCTTATAGGCCCCTTCCAACTCTACTATTCTATGATTCTATGTTATGCTTTCGGACAGCTTAACAAGGGATGATGAAAGAATATTAAGAACTATTGCTTAATGAGAATCTCCCATACAAGTTGTGAAGAAAAATGGTGTAGGGTGGGGGAACAAACATAAAGATTGTATTTTATAGGTTTGCTCAAAATCGTAGTGTAACTTTATGTAATTAAGGCATATATTCTCCTTTTGGGCATCCTTTCTGTATAAGAAATATTTGATCCTGATCATAATTTCAGGCTTGGTTATTTTGGCATTTAGAAATCCATGGGTAGGTTTAGGGCCTACTGAGTTAGTGATCCATTCAGCAGGAGAGGCCAAGGCGTTCTCCTTTCAATATGTTTCTGCTATTTTCTATTAAGATGAAGTTTTGAGAAGATACTGAAGAATACACAAAGGGTTTCTAAGATTGTTTTGGATTGTAGACATCGAAGAAGTTTCATGACTATACGGAAGACAAGTTGTAGGATGCAATGGTATGCAGCATCTCTTCCTGTATAAACTTGGAAAATTATGCATTACATAGTTATAATAGTTCTCTCTTTAGATGGTACTTAACCCCACAGAAATTTGTTCAAAATTCCCTGCAGGGTCCCTCCATGAGGGAACCCTGATCGGCCGCCCCTCCCAAAACACTGCTTGAACAGTGGATTCACCGCCAGCCCTGAGATCAGCCTATATAATTCAGTAATGTCACTGAACTCAATAGATTGCATACATTAACACCACTGGATGTTTATTGAATACAAATACATTACTTTTTGTATTTCCTCATATCCAGGAGCAGTCTCGCAAATGCTGTCTATTCTTGACTATAGTTGGAAAGGTCTATGTTTGTAGTCCATACAAGATTAGATAGAATATGCAGGTGTGCTGACATTATTAACTAGCTCAGTGCATTTCTGACACTATAACACATGCCGACATAGTTGTTTCAAGTCATGCTTAATGGTAATTGAATTATCAAACCTGAACGTACCATACTGAGCATTTAAAATCCTCATGTTTGTCTGAGTTAAAGCAAGAGGAAGAGAGAAAAGCTATTAAATGCTTGGTCACTTTCAATAAGTGCTATTATCAATTATAGCAAGTTATTATTATTATTATTATTATTATTATTATTATTATTAAAGCTCTGTGCCGTGAATAGAGCGCCTTCATGCCATTAATATGCATATGCATATTCCAGTATAAGAAAAAGTAGCTATGCATGCAAAAGCTTATTTTTAAATATTTATAACTCAGATGTTTCCATTAAAAATAAATAATAAATCTGGTTCATATTATAAGCTAAGAGACTGGGGAGAAATATTTAAAAGTGCTTTGAAATCAGCGAACTTGAAAAGCCATCCATAACAAATACAGCACTTTTTAAATACTAGGCCACGTCTTTTGATAATGTGTCATTTTTCAAAGCCTGAGACAGATTATAAGACAAGTCCAGGTGCAGCTTATATTGCAGCACCCGAAAAGGTGACCTGAATGCTAAGAAGAAGTTTCCCGTATTTAAATAAGTATTGCGACTATAGTTTAAGAGCAGTATCCTATACTGCTTAAGTGTTAAAAGGATCCATTGTTGGTGCAACGGGGAACTAGAAGTCCTTAAAGCAACCCAAAATAAGTGGAGACACTTGTAACTGAAACAGGGCAGATTGGCAGAGATCACAGAAGGGAGCTCCACTGACCTGTCCTGATCTGGAAATTAATGCTTCCACTTGTACTTTTCTGTACAAAGCACTAACTCCTCATTGTACCAGCTGTGGGTCCCACTGGCGCAACAGTGACAGCACAGCGGCCTCATTGGATATTGCCCTATATATCCCACCAATGCAACATATACGCTATGATTGGACAAGGGAGAGGGCTTTCTCTGTTGTGGCCCCCAGACTGTGGAATGCCCTCGCCTTGGAGGCCTGACTGGCACCAACATTGATTTCATTTCAATGCCAAGTAAAAACATGGCTTTTTAACAAAGCCTTTGATGGTTAAATTCACTAAGATGACACATTGTTTTAACTGTTATAACTGCTTTTAAATTATATATTGTTTTAACTTGGTTCATGGTTTGTTTTTAGCTGTGCATATTTATTGTTTTATACTGTATGCTGCCCTGAGATCTTAATGATATTGGGCGGGATACAAATGTTTTAAATAAATAAATAAACAAACAAAATAGGGATGCATGAGAATTTCATTTTTGTTCACCTCATCCCAATCCCAAATGCAAATAGGAGTACTTTTTTTCTTTTCTTTTTTAAGAAGTGCTCGCAAATCCCTGATTTTTTTTACACTTTAGTCAATGGGGGAAAGTGTGCACTTCTGAAAAATACTCACAGAAATGTGTGCTTTTCCTGTTGGAACAAGCCAACAAACCAAAAAGCTTTTAAAACTTGATGTTGTACGGACTTTATACTGTTAGTTTTACCCTACCCTGTGCCTGCTTACCCTACCCTGTGCCTGTTGGCATTCTCTTCCCCTCCTTATTGTTTTATTATGATTCTATTAGATTGTAAGCCTATGCGGTAGGGCCTTGCTATTTACTGTTTTACTCTGTACAGCACCATGTACATTGATGGTGCTATATAAATAAATAATAATAATAATAATAATAAACAATGAGAGGGAGCTGAAAGGAGTGTCGAAATGATCTTTGGAGACTGTAGGTGAGCTTGAAAATCACTGGTTCTCCCATCCCTGTTACAAAAGTGTGCCCTACTATGACTTAGTAATGAAGAGATAGATTGAATTATAAAGTCTTGGGGAACCTATCCATATAATGGACGCTAATAATTCCAGGGATGTTGAGGTTAACAGTGTGTGCAAAAATGTATTTAGGCCAGTTTCAGAATTGGATGGCAGCGGGTTGGGTACAACAATACAGAGTAATGGCTGGATTAGATTCTGCTCTATGTTCAAGCCACCTATGGTGGTAGAATGTAATTCCATATTAAATTTCTTTTTTCATGAAATGTGTAAGGTCTAGATACGTCTTCTGTGAATAGTTAGATATTAACTTAGGGTATGACATACAAGCCCTGTACGTGTTAGGGAGATAACACCAGGAGCAACTCTCCTCTGTAATTTTCTGGCACCAACACACGCAAGCACATGACTTCAGGTTGATTCCTTTACTTTTCTTAGCCTGGAGACTGAAAGATTTGGTGTTATTTTTCTCTCTGTGTGGTGCATCCCACCACACAGCGTTGGCGTGCTTGCAAAGAGGGCTGCAGCATCTATTTTTAATAATGTGCCTCCACTACTGTGAGAGCAACAAGCGAGTCTGTGGCTGCATTGCACTGATGTTGTAAACAGAGAAATTACTAAATATAAGGCTATCTGCAGGGTGGAGCACCATGCAGAGAAAGGGAGGGAAAGACCTAAACACAAGTCCAAAGCCACCCAAAAATATCCTAAAACTTCAGGGGAAAGTTCAATTCCTCTTCCCTTTGCGACCTAAGTCGTAGTTTTGGCCTTGGCAGTAGTAATATGGAATCATCCCTCTAACCTTCGGAATACACTGAATAACTTTATGCACAGGACTATGTGCATTATCTTTACATATGCCTAATGCTAGGGCTCTCAAACTGGTCTTTGTCTGGAGGTACATCCATAGAACATGCCTGGTATAGCCAAGTGTACAGAAAAATGGGAATGGACTCTTTCCTCTTTCTTTATGCAAGTTAATGTAATGAATATTAATTTGGTGACCCCGTGCAAATTGATCATGGTGGCAAATGAGAAATCATGTGTGCTACAGAACCTAAAGTAGTTTCATAGCCAATAACCAAGTGTTATCCTTGAACAAGTGGCTTTTTGTTTTCATTCAAATTTCAGGCATTAAGTTGGGTGAGAAGTGTAATTCATGGGAATGCTACAGTGTATTGAAATTGCTTCTTGAGAAACAGTTCACCTGCTAGTATCTTAGTGATCTTCACTCTCCCTTTTTTTAAGCAAGGGTCACTTTGTCTCTAATGTATCATCACTTCCAAACATAGTCCAGCCTGCTTGCTTGCTTGCTCCCTCTCTCTCTCCCCCCCTCCTCTCTCTCTCTCACACACATTTATTCAAATACAGCTCTACCACTGGAGCTAGCCATTCATGTTTGTTTTTGTCTCCTGGGCCAGATCTACACCAAGCAGGATAAAACACTTTGAAAATGTTTTGGAAACTGTATATGTTGTGTGTCCTGGGCCCTAACAGTTGTCAAAACTGTTATAAACCATTTTAAAGCAGTAGCGTAGATCCTGACCTAGACTCCTCCCCCACCACAGCTAATTGGCTGATTGCTCCTGCATTCTCCTCTTCCCCACCCTTTAGCCACCTCACCTTATAGCTGAAAAGCAACGGGTCTTCTGACTTCCTAACCTGAAGCTTCCTCCACTAGCCCAGCTGGCCCACCACTAAAGCAAACGCAAAGCTAGAGAGCCCCTGCTGAGAGTGAGCAGTTACTTCAGAAGGAGAGAGAAATGCAATTGAGGTAATCGGGAGCCATCAGCTGCCCATAGGCCTTGCTGTGAAGTACAGACTTTTAGCAAGCTCCGTTTCACAAGTGTAGCTCATTGCATAGCCAAAATAGCACCACCCATGCACAAGAGAGAGGTATCAGCAGGCTTGGAAAAACCCTTTATAGAGAGAAAATATAAAGGAGGTGGGGGCAAAAGCCCAATGAGGACTAGCCATGGAATGCTAATTAATGGGGATGGGGAATCAATCAAAAAACCAAGGGTGAAAGTGAATGGACTGGAGTACCATGAAAGAAGTTGGTTGGTTGTCTGGGAGCCTAAACTGGAGCACTCCACACTGTGAAATAGTGTTGCAGAACCCCCTTGTTTTCAAAAGTAGCTTTGGAATGGGTTTAATGCTCCTGAAATACCCAATCTAAGAGGAGGAGCAGGGAAGATGTTTGCATGGAGCTCACCGAAAGGAGAGAATTCTGGCCCGCAAGTTGCTTTGCAGTACTGGAATGGCTCATAACTTCCTGTCTTGACACCACAAGCCTCCCCCCCCCCCGAAATAACAGTTTCCACCGGCCTCTACTTATCATGCACTGTAAGACCTTTCACATCACTTTTGGTTAGCCACAGGCTTGTTTGTGATGGCTTGCTTAAGGTTATGTCGCATGGTTGCAGGGCCAGGTTGCTCCGTTATAGCACTGTGAAACATGGCTCATTGTAAATCAAGCCATGGCATTGAGCTATCAGGTTGTAGCTTCCATTTGGGTTCACTGACCCAGTCGGCTGATTTTTATTCTTTCCCCCTTTACAACGACAAACTTTGGGTTCACTGACCCAGTCGGCTGATTTTTATTCTTTCCCCCTTTACAACGACAAACTTTTGTTGTGTCATCCAATCTATCTAATAGAGTGAAAGGGACAACAGGCCTCTGTCTACCCTGGTTCAGAAAGTGTCAGGTTTATGATCTGCTAACATCTGATTCCACCTGCTTCCTCGGTTTACACTTTTGCTTATCCGTCTCCTTCGCCCAGCAACAACAGCCACCCGCACCCTCCCTTTTCTGTTTTCTCAGACAACTCAAGTGCCTCCATGCTTTAGTGAGCTGAACAACGTTATGTTTAATTAGAACAATCGCCTGCTATATCATTAGTCAGGCAGGCACTTCAATGAGGCTTTAGTCTATAGGAGGACCTCTGGGTCAATGTCGCAGCGATCACCGCAAATCTGTACATTTTCTGCTGTGTAGGAAAAACAATGTTTTGTCCTGTTTAATCAGGGAAAATGCTTCACACTGTGGTTATTTGCTGAAGTTCTGGAAAATGGGCCATCTCCCTAAGGAGCTTTTCTCGAGTTCGAAAGGAGTTTTTGTGCAAACCCGGCTGGACGAGCACTTATTTTCATTTAGAAAATCAAGACTGTAATTAAAATACGTTGGAACTGTATCTGAAGTGCATCTCCTGTTCCACAGCTAATACAAGAGCTCAGAGCAGCAGCTACTTGGCTGGAAACCAATGGAATCTTTTCATACCGTTTTTAGTAAAGGAGATGACATAGCATAGATTAGGATGGGTAACTTGTGGCCGTCCAGCTGTTTTGGCCTACAACTCCCATTATCCCATACCACTGGCTATGCTGGCTGGGGTTGATGGGAATTGTAGGCCAAAACATCTGGAGGGTCACACATGGTCCACCTCTGGCATAGATGCGAAGACCATCTGGAGATTATCCACCATCCCTTTCTCCATGGGTGTTTTTTAATATAAATCGGGCTGGAGCAAGCTGTGTTGTTAAAGAGCATTTGATCCTCCCCCACCCCAACCCCATCCCGGGAAACTTAACGTTAATTGCCCTCCACATACGGTTTTTTCAACCACAGGAAGAAAGATATAGGATTCCAATAGCTTTTCTGTAGCATACCTTCTAGCAAGGAGCTTGGGATGGGTGATTTTGAGCTTTTTTTTAAAGAACTGAAAGGAAAAAAAATAAGCAGGATACCTTTCTCTACTTCTTCCACTCAGACATAGACTACATACAAACACAGCAATGAAGAAGAGTGCTATAACTCAGAGGTAGAGGATATATTCTTCATGAAGAACGGTGCACACTCAACCCTGCTACCTGATTCTAAAAGAATCAGGTAGCAGATGCTGGGGAAAGCCTCTCTCTGCCTGTGGTCTTGGAGAGCCACTGCCAGTCAAGGTGGTGCACAATTGTAGGCTAAATCGTTCATGAGAAAATAGTGCTTAGGTTTTCTTGTTTTCCTTTTCCCTCTCCATCCCCTTTTCCTTTTGTGCCACATCCCTGAAAATTGTAAGCCTGATGGCAGGGGCTGTCTTGGTTCTATTGATTTGTAAGCCACTCTAGGCTGAAGAGTGGAGATATAATGCTTGCCACAGAAGATCCTATTTTTATCAGGGAACTCTATATAACATGTCATTTGAGCATCAGGGAGTGAGAGCTGTGAGGCAGGAAGTCCCCATTTCAAATCCTATCTCAGCCATAAATTCAATGCATGGCCTTAGGCAAGCTGCAGTTTTGTGTTTCCCAGCTGTACTCTGGGGGTATTATTAATACCAGCCTTCTTTGCAGGGTGTAGAGGGCCCTTTGTTAAGTATGGGTGCAACAATGTAAAGTGCTCTGAACACTTAGGACAAGTTCTATATACTATGAATTATGATGATGACGATGATTAAAACATAACTCAAAAATGAGCAGGAATGTCTAGAAATCTTATTTGTGTGGTTTATTTCTCTTCATGATGCCCTTTTGAAGTTGTAGCATCCGGACTTATTTGTGGGGGGTGGGGGATTGGCTATCAGAGACAATGTAGGCCCCATTTCAACCTGGAGTGAATGTGACAGTTGAGTTATTGCAGACATTGCTGTAATAACAACATTACCATCCAGAATGGATGAATGCATAGAATGGGCTCTACACAGGAACTCAGATTGCTTGTTTGCAATTCAGAAAGCCCAGCTTGAGCTCCAGACACCAGTGAAATGGCTTGTAACTGTGCAATGATGTCCTGGAGTGGGCTGGGGCATCAGGGAATCATTTGCTAAAATTCTGTCTCCAACAACAAAGAATATTTTTTAATCATTATTTTTGTATGCCATAAAGTCATCGACGGGATTTGATGAGCAAATGGTTTTGCCTTCAGGATAAATGCAATTACAACAATCTTATCAAGTGGCATTCATATCTGAGAAGCCACTAGCCAGAATTTCCACTTTTTTTGCTGTATCGTATACTGTGGGGATATAGTTAGAATATATAGTATGATATTAGAGCATAATATGATAATGCTACATCTGTCTCTCTTTCTTTCTTTTATCTCTCTTTCTCACACATGCACCCACACACAATTTCTCTCTTCAAATCACCCACGCTTGGAGATGATTTCAGAAGGCTCAGTATATTTTTCAAGGACAAAGTCTATGTAGCCAGCCCAAGGGCACTTGATAAACATTTGCCCAGTGCTGTCAACGCACTCTTTGACAGTGGTGGTGTGAAAGCACAATTCTGAATTTGTTAATGTTAGATGAGGACGTTGTGTTTTCTCTCCCCAGTTATTTGCCCCAGGGTCTGTAGCTTATTTCAACTTAAATATGAAGTTGAGGTACTGGATGTATTTGGGTGGCAAAATAATGGTGGTTTACCAGTATAACTGTGGGGATTATATTGAATTAAGTGGAATACGACAAATGTGAGGCAATAGTTCTTCATTTTAGCAGGGCATGTGGCAATGTGGTACTTGTGCACTATGCCAAGTTTGAAATATCTTAATCAGGAGGCAGTAGTATTTATTTATTAAATGTATATACCACCCCATAGCCAAAGGTCTCTGGGCAGTTTACAAAAGTTAAAAACAGTGAACATTAAAAAGTATACAAAATTTAAAACCATCAAAAATATAAAAACAACAGTATAAACAACAGTATCCATTTAATTAATGGACATATTTGGACCCAAGACAGAAAGTATATTGTCAGTTTTTTCAATACAAAGTCCTTTTTGATTATTATGCTAATTGATTAATTTATGTGCCTGACAGATCACTCAAGGCAATGGGTGCTTAAAGCCTTAACATGCAGGTTTATGTGGATGATGATGATGATGTTATTTGTAATTTTATGACACCCCATACCCAAGGCTCTCTGGGTGGTTTACAAAGATTAACAACATTAAAATACGGTATGCAAAGTTTAAAAGCCATTTAGATAAAACACACAAACAATATACACAAAGACAACATATATCTAAAATCAACTTTGACTAGTTAACCACTCTCAAAACTTAATTTGAGTCAGAATTT
This sequence comes from Elgaria multicarinata webbii, assembly GCF_023053635.1. Taxonomy (NCBI): domain Eukaryota; kingdom Metazoa; phylum Chordata; class Lepidosauria; order Squamata; family Anguidae; genus Elgaria; species Elgaria multicarinata. The sequence continues at coordinate 131,765,570 of NC_086171.1, forward strand.
ACCAAAGTTTAGCTCTTGAACCTGCATGGAACATGTGGAGTAGAAGTAAGATAGATGGTGCTTGTGAATATGTATGGCGTGTCTATCATTCACCACAGCCAGCCTTCTATGTACCTGACATTATTTATAATTAATATATGAATCACTTTTGCACATTGGAATCAGGGAAGGATATGTGACATTACCCTGCAGAAGAGGTTAGGCTGAGGAAGAGGCCCAGTTCATACACTTTCGGTGCAATCAAATTCAGAAGTTAGTCCCACTAAGGTCAATGAGGCTTTCTCCCAAGGAAGTGTGCATAGAATTGTAGCCTTAGTAATCAGTGCTTCTTTTTCAATATTGGGAGAACGGCCTCTCAACCACACAGCCAAACTAACATGTGAATAGGGTGGCTAAATGGCCTACTTTACAGGATACAGTTCTCTATTTTAAGGGCTTTCAGAAGACAGTTGCCTATTTGAAAGTGTCCTCTGTGGAGAGCTGCCCAGTGTATGTCCGGATTAAAGATAAAGAACCAGAAGAGAGGAAAGCAAGCAGGTGCCTTGAAGTTGCCCATCATCAACTGTGAGCACCTGGGCAGGAAACTGTGCAGGCACACATGTCACCTGATCACAGTCTCCCAACCCAACCCCCACTGAGACATATTTTATTTTTATTTAAATTATACTAATATTTTCCAGATTTGGAATACATGTAAATAAGCCTTGGATTATTTTAATACAAAGCTGTATCCTCTTTTGATCTTTTTCTTAAAGTCTCAATGATGCATTTCATTATTTATTGTGGTGAAGCAACAAGGACCAGCTATGCATTGACTCCATCTTCTCCCTCTATTCCAAGGAAAGGGAATTTCACAAACCAGGACATCATGTGCATGGGCCTCAATGTGGAACCCAAACTCTACTGCAGAACACGTGTTTGCATGGAGGAGGGGAAGAGAGCAGGCTTACCTCTTCACTAAACTGCAACATCGGCCTAATAGTTGCCTGGACTGAGCTATGGTGACAGGTAAGGCTATCCAATTACCTTCGGTGGTATGCAACATTTGAATTCAGGGCTTCCTGTATTCAAATGCTACGTATCACCAAAAGTAATTGCGCTTCCTGGTCCAGGTATTGGAAATGAACTTTTGATGGTAGCATCAGACTTCATATTTGTTTATTACATTTTCTTCTGAGGACTCCAAGGTGACATATATGATCCTCCTAGTTTTTATCCTCTCAACACCCCTGTGAAATAGCTTAGGCTGAGAATCAGTAGCTGGCCCAAAAGTTACCCAGTGAGCTTCATGGCTGGGTTGGGACTGAATCCGGGCCTCCCCAGTCCAACACTCTAACCACTACACAACTCCGGCTGTTTTCACAGCTTTTCATACCCCATTTTTTATGATCACTACATCTCTATTCTTACAAACAGTTTCGCGAAAACCATGTTCTGTTTATTAAAAGGTCATACTTCCTCCCAGACACTTCACTTGTTTTGGATTTTTAGAATGGAGTTGGAGCATAAACAAAGACAGTGGGAAAACAGCCAAATAGATCAGTTTATTGTAAATGTTCTGCTGGAAGTAAGGGGAATGAACAAATATCAAAAAGCAGGCATTTAAGTTACATACTTGCCCCAGGCAGGTCTAACATGCATGCTGAGTCACTGCTACTATCATAAACACCACACTGCAGGAAACCACTCACACTACCCATGACCAAAACAGTCTTGTCTTTCCAACATTCTCAATATAATTGGTCTAATGAACTCATGCAGCATTAGAAAAAAAATTCCAACATACAGTAGTAATTCACTACTAAAAGTGACTCGCTGCATACAATAGGGCCCTGTGTTTTCATCCTATTAGGAAACCATTTCATCACTACCTGGGTAGTAATGCACTATATGGAGAAAATGACAGGCGCTTGCAGGTGAGCTCATTTCTGCTTATGAATGTTCAAGTTCACAGGCCTTGAGAGAATCCTGTCTTTCAATATTTTTGCTTCTGCAACCTCTCTCATTGAATTTAAGGGGGGAGGGGGAGAAGGAGAAGAAGATACACCACTGGCTATGAAAGTTCAAGAACTATGGCAACAAGAAAAAGTTACAATTTTTCCGTTAGTCACATCAGTCACTGGCATCACATCCATTTTTTTTTCACAGAAAACCTTCAGAAACTGGGCCTACAAAAATTCATCCACACCAACATCCAGAAAGCAGTCATACGTAAAACAAGTTAAACAGTCAGGAAATATCTGAATCAGTAAAAGACAGCATGATTCTCCGTATACTGCATTACTATCCAGGCCATCATGCTCATCTAGAAAAACCACCACAAGTGAGAAAAGTGAAATAATAATAATAATAATAATAATAATAATAATAATAATAATAATAATAATGGCAATGCCTTCAAAGATTTTTGTTCTTGTTTGTAAAATCATCACAAATCTGAATCTGTAATCATTTTAAAGGGGGTCTTTCCTAGGTGACTGTGTAAATCATATTACAGGCAGTAAGTTTGGTAGGTGAAAAGAGGATATTGTTCACATTTCATAAGAAATGGAAAGAGAAGAACGCAAGTGAGGATTATATCAGGTGCCTGCTCATCCTCCCCCATCATCTACCACCAACTGCTTTGTTGTTAGGAACTGGGCAGCAGGCAGAGATAACACCACCCTGTGTGAAGGAATCCAGGAAAGAGAGAGAATGAGAAAAGAGCAGGTGAAGTCAGCGTTAAACAACTGCTCCAGCTGGGCAGTTTGTGTTTTGTTTTAAATGCATGGCTTTTAATGTATTCATTCTATTTTTCATTCTTACTGAGACACACATCGACAACTGCAGTTGAAACCCAAAAAACCCACCAAAATCAAATAACAGACTAAACAAATTGTTGTGTTTTTTTTACCACACTTTAATCATGTTCCCAGGATGGTTTACAAGAGGAATAAAATAATTCAGCTGTAAATATGAGAAAAAATAAATAGAATGAACTAAATGTCATATAGTCATAGAAGCGGCATAAAAACGTCTGCAAGATTAAAATATTCAGGAAAATGCACACCCACACAGATTTATTGTGTCTTAGCAAATTGCCATTATACACGAATACAGAAAAAAAACCTATGCAATTTAAAACTCTACTAATAAACTATAAAGAGTTGAATAGTTTTCCATACAGCTTTTAGACTTCATGGCATGTATTTGTAGAGCATTGACAAGGAATTTAGAAGTCCTAAAAGATACATACTTCTCAGCATCAGACAATAGGAAACAAGCCTTAACAAGGGATGGCTTCCCTTCAACGATCTTAACAACGGATGAATGTATTTGATTCTGAGATCATTGTAAATAGAGCATTCTAGCAGTAGATGAATAGTATCTTCAATTGATACAGAATTGCAACTTCATACTCTATCCTTCTTAGGAACCCTCTTGTGCCAACCCACCCAGTCTGCCAATGGAAGAGCATTTAATCTTGCCTGAGTAGTGAAGGCTACCCACATTTCAATATTTTGTAGATCTACGAGGTATTTTGGAAAAGATAAATACAAGGGAATATAGGAGGCATAAAAGCTATTAGATCGGCAAGTCTTGATCTCAGCCACCTGAGATTCCATCTCAGTATCCTTAAGCCTTTGGAGCAGTAATACTTTAGCTTGATCATGACCTTGAGTTAAGAGAAAAGAGACAGAGAATCCCAAGTTCATGGCAACCAGCTGCATTTTATGCTTCCATGAGTTTGAGCCCATCTCTTCCAAAACCATCAGAAGAAATTCTGATACCTGCTTAAAAATATTTTTAACCAAAAAAGCAGGGCTAGTCTAAGAGCGTCAGCTTTGATTGTTATCACACCCAGTTCTGCGTTGAGCAATTCTAATTTTGTAGAAATGGGAACTGCCAGGAGTCTACGCAAAAAAAATTTTTTGAGCACTTTCTAATGGATCCAAGTTGGCTATAGCCCACAGTGGTGGTCCATATAGCAATTTTGGCAGAACCCTGATCTTTATTTATTTATTTATTTATTACATTTATATACCGCCCCCATATCCAGGGCTCTCTGGGCAGTTTACAGAAATTCTCAAAGATAAAAATGAGTATACAAAATTTAAAATTCTAAAACACAGAACATGCACACATAAAGCATTAAAAACCGTTTTAAAAAAAACTAAACATGTGGGTGATTAAGATGTGCCGCCATATGCCTGAGCAAAGAGGAAAGTCTTAACCTGGTGCTGGAAAGATAGCAGCGTTGGTGCCAGGTGAGCCTCATCAGGGAAATCGTTCCATAGTCTGGGGACCACCACCGAAAAGGCCCTGTCCCTTGTTGCCACACTCCGAGCCTCTCTTGGAGTAGGCACCCGGAGGAGGACCTTAGATGTTGAACGTAGTGACCGGGTATATTCATGTTGGGAGAGGCGTTCCGTCTTGTACAATTCTAGAGTGGGCTGAACCAGGTTTCCCCCTTTAGTATGATAGAATCGTAACAGCCCATTTAAAGTTCTATCCGCTAACAGGGTGCTTGATTGAACCTGTGAAGACCATGTGCCTGTCCACTGAAACACCACATGAAGATACTTAAAAGAAAATACTTGCTCCAGTTTATTCCCATCAAGTGACCAATTATGGATTTTCTTAGATTTACCAAATATCATAACTTTTGTTTTTTGGGTAATTGATAGAGAAAGGGGGGCAAGTAAATGCTCAGGAAAATGCAAAGATCTTTGCCTGACACCAAAAGAACAATAAGATAGGTGGCAATAAGGTAGGTAGTAGATGGGGTGAGTATTTTTTTCAATTGGGGGGTTACAAGTGAGAAGATCCTCTCTTTGGTAGGCACCTACCTCATGTCAGATGATGGGGAATCTGCAGAAGATCCTCCAGTGAAGATCTTAATAAGCAAAATCCAACATCATGAGCATGTGTTTCTGCTTATTTATTTATTTATTATTTGTTTATTACATTTTTATACCGCCCAATAGCCGAAGCTCTCTGGACGGTTCACAAAAATTAAAACCATAATAAAACTACCAACACGTTAAAAATACAAATATACAGTATAAAAAGCACAACCAGGATAAAACCACGCAGCAAAATTGATATAAGATTAAAATACAGAGTTAAACAGCAAAATTTAAATTTAAGTTAAAATTAAGTGTTAAAATACTGAGAGAATAAAAAGGTCTTCAGCTAGCGACGAAAAGAGTACAGTGTAGTGCCAGTATATAACAATACTTTCCCCTCCTTTCCTTCCCAGGGCAGTCCCCATTCCTCCCATATCTGCTCTAGAGCATCCACTAGATTTTGAGGGCCTGCAGAGGGCTTTGCAGGAAAGGGAAATACCTACCTCCCTATTACACTGATGAAAGCCGTCACATCAGAGGGAGGGGTTAATTGGATACAATCCTTTTTATGGATAATCTATGGTGCTAAGCGATGGATATATAATAAATAGTAAATTTATAATACATTTATACACAAGATGACTTCAGACATTATACTGAATTAAGTGAGATTTTGTAAGTGACGTTTTAAATTGTTGGTTGTTTTATTATGCTCTTCATGGTTTTAATTTTTGTGAACCACCCAGAGAGCTTTGGCTATTGGGTGGTATAGAAATGAAATAAATAAATAAATTTTAAAGCTACTACTGTGATATCCTAAGCCAGACTTGGTCTACAACTCTCCCACCATACTTCGCCTTTGGCCATGCTGGCTGGGGTTGATAGAACTGGAGGTCTAACATCTGGGGGGAACCACAGATCCCCCATGCCTGTCTTTAGTGAAAGTTGCATGTTTCCCCTTATGTGTTATGTTTGTACACTTCTGATAGAAAGCCCTTGACATCAGGGCTGATTATGAAATAAGATTTGTTTTGGAAACCATGATCTATCATTGGAGCATATGAAACAATGACCCAGAAAAGAATAGACTTTGACTGTCATTACACAGGGGGAAATTGTGTTTCTTCTCTGCCCCCGCTTTTGTCCTTCATTACTGCCTCTTTCTTCCTGGCGGGGAAATAGGAAGTAAACAAAGACCACGTGGCCCGTCCAGGGGGCGCGTTTATCGCACCACTTCTGCACACATCAGAAGATCACAGCACATTCTGTTTTTTAAAAATAGTTGGATAAAAGGGGTCTATTTTGTGATGAAAAAACAAGCAGAGGGAGCGGAAGGCACATGGGAGGTGGATGACATTGTCTGAAGGACACACACATCTGTAAAAGGGCAGCAGCGAGTGTGTGGTAAAACACTTGACTGATGAACTTCTACTTCTGAGATTTTGCTTTGCCTTTAGTTCACGTTAACAATTTCATTCAACTGACTTTCAAATAAGTTCAGGACAAAGTCTTTGTTTCCCTCACGTGGCCATAATCACCACTAATCAACCAAACATAGTTTACTACTAGCCAAGTTCAATAGTCCTAATTGCTTTGACTTCCCACCCCCTACTGTGATTCATACCCTGGCTCTCCTAGTAAACTCTGAACTGTTTTCATGAAGTTCCAAAGGCATATGGAGCCTCTTTATAATGAGCAGTATCAAATAGTGACCACCCCCAAGTGACCCTCCCTGCCAATCCTGTGGTACAAGTGGCGCCAACCACGTGCCCAATGGAGATTTAGCACTTCTGGGGGCAACCTGAAACTAGCAAAAATGCTCATTTCTGGAACAGGCCAGGTCCACGGAGCTCGCATAAGGGAGCTTGACCGATCTGCCCCGTTCCAGAAAATAGGGTGTCCGCTTGTTTTGGGGGCTTTCCACCTGAATTGGTAAATCTTCATGTTTTTGCTCCTTGTGCAATGAAATCAGTAGGACTGGCTACTCGCAAAATGGAAGAGCAGAGTTGCCTACTTTGTCAGACCATTGGGCTACCAAGGCCAGTATTGTCTCCACTTATGCAATTTACACATCTTGCCATTTTAACAGGGCGGGGGGGAATAGAAGAAATCCTCAAGCAGTGCAGAACCCTCCCACTCTTAGCAGTTCTTAATCATCTGACATCATTTAAATCCATTGAGGATATCTCCAGGATCCCTGTGCTCAAGTAATAGCGTGTGAGAGACTCAAGAGGAATTAAAATCTGCTGCCCCCAAGAGAGCAAGGTGATGATGTCTTTTGGGGCTGGGGAATGAGCAAAGGAGGCCTAAGCCAAGAATAGTTTAAATGCTGGCAGGTGAAGGCAGGAAGAACTGATTTATAACTCGGGCATCTAGCCTAGAGCTGAAATGCTGGTAGGTGAAGTAAGTCTGGTGGAAGTATAGCTCACCTCCCTCTTGATCTAAGGCAGTGGATACATGACAGCCCCCACCAACCCAATTCTGTGATAGCAACAAGACAGCTTTTGTTTATTTATTTACAAACAGTACCTCAAGCTAAGAGGCCCCCTACATAACCCAAGACAATATAATCCTACATTCAGGGATCCATGCGAAACACTTCTGAATCCCCAACTGTGCACAAAAGAATTCTATAATATAAGCCCTCCTTTCCTTCCATGCCTTTAATCAATGTGTGATCCACTGCCAACCTTAGTGCATTATGTAGACAAGACAGCTTACGAAACCTAGTCCCCAGTCAAGGTTCCCAATCATGTGTGCAGTTGTACGCCTGTCAGGCCAATTTTTATGTTCCACCCCAAAGTTCAAAGGTTAGGATCAAGGTGGGCAGCCACACACAAATCAAGTGGTAGGGCCAGCAGATGGAATCCAACCACCCTCCATGCAATTGACTTTGGAAAGGAACATGAGGCTTATGGTATATTTCTGAGCATTATGGATCCTGAGGGGTGGGTGTGTGGTTTGGCATAGGTGACACTAGTGCACTTTGCAGCATTCAAAGAAGCACTCTGAAAAACAGTGTTCTTAAGCTGGTATCTAATTCATTCTCATAGCCAGCCATTTGTCAGGGTTACATATCTTTGTCATAAGCATTAAAAACGTAACGGAAAGCGAAGCAATCTCTGCTGCTTTGTGTCTTTTTTTACTTCAAATGTTAGTTTAATATGATCCAGCTTCCCCTAAAAAGACCATTGAGGATACTGCCATTAGATAAATGGCCATCATCAATTTATGCAGTAAGTGGACCAATTGATCTCTGAGGTAGCAGTAAATCACTGCCTGTATACTGAAGATAATATACGTTTATTTGGACTTCTTCTCTCCTTTCCTTTTTTACAGACTTCCTGTGACAATAGGGCTGGATTAATCATTATACTATGGATGCAACAGTGTTGATACACCTGCTGTGAGGAAATTATCTGGGAGCACTCTGGCATGAAGAGTGTACTTGTCATCCTACCTGTAAAATTCTCCACAGACTGGGCCATGGGAGGGAAGAGCACATCCGTTTCTTTTACAAGAACAAGAAACACCTGTTGTTGTTTTACAGTCTCAACACTTAAAGTAGGCTGTCATGTTTTACTTCCTTGTCTATTCTTCCATAATAGTAATAACAATATAAAAAAAACCAACCGATTTTAAGAGCTATGAAACACCCTATTACTCTAGGCATCTTGCTGGGTTATGAGATGGAACTGTACATTCTTTTTACAGTTGTGAAAAACCTTGAATGGTTAGAAAATACTGTTACATTATTTTAAGAAACAAAACATTGTGTGGTTTATTATTTCAGAATGTAATGGATTGATCGTTTCCTTTGCAATGGTGTATTTTAAGGACATTGGCCAAGATTCAACAATATTTGAGATTTGGAGCATTATATAAATTCATTAAACAAAAAACCTATGGTTTACAAAAAACGTTAAGGCTGTAGTTTTCAACCAAGCACCAAAAAGCAGGGAAATTGGGAATTAAGGCTCACAAGCCTTAACACCACATCCTCCCTAAGGAGGCAGAAAGTGCCAGTGAAACTCTCATTCTCCCAAAACAGATAAACCATGAGGACAGGATGGAGAATAGGATATGCAGAAGTGACTGTGGGGTTGTGGAAAACTGATGACAAACAACTTAGGGCCACCTACTTAACTTTTTTTGTTTAGAGCAGCCCTTCCCCAACCTGGTGCCCTCCAAAGGTGGGCAACTCCTATTATTGCAAGTGAGTATGTCCCATGGTCAGGAATGCTGGGACTTGGAATCTCAAACACCTGGAGAGCAGCAAGTTATCACATGCAATATGATTCCAGAGGTGACTGTGGGGTTGTGGAAAACTGATCATGAACAACTTCAGGCCACCTACTTCTCTCTTTTTTTAGAGCGTCTCCTCATGTTGAGAATTGCAACCCAACACATCTGACAGGCACCAGTTGTTTTAAAATATATGTCCATCCAGTAGAGGTGTGCACTACATTCCATCTATTCCGAGGTCCATCAGTGGTCCAATCTTGAGGACCAGATTGTTGGTGGTTTTAAAACCTGCTAGCTGCAAACCTCTCACTATACTACATCTTCCTCCCCAGTCCAGTTATCAACATTAAAACCCATCATAGTTAATAAGAGTCCAAGCAGTATATAACCTTATTGTGATTCCCAGTCAGACTGGATTGCCAGAGTGGGGTAGGCAAGGTAGGCCCCTTCCAACTCTGCTATTCTATGATTCTATGATCCCAGTTCTGTGTCCGATTTTAAGTGTAATGTGGTCATAAAAAAAGAGTTCCGCTTTATCTGTACAGCTTTGGCTAGTTTTCATTCCTTCATACAAGAAAATATCCAAACATATAGAAAACAATTTCTTCCTGATCTGCTAGGTTTTAATACAGGGTTGTTGTTGTTGTTGTTTCTAAGGATGGACATGGCGAGAGCAATCCTATGGTCACCAAGAAGAGCATCCCAGGGACCTTAGTATTGCTCATAAAAAAAAACCCTATGAGGTCCCTTCTGTCCGGGTTTAGGGAACAAAAGAGAGTCTGACGTTTGATGACTCATGCCAAAACAGTACTGTGAATTGGGTCCGTCCATTCAAGGTAGGTTTCAGACCATCCATGCAGCCAGAACACATGGTATATAAATAATCTGGCAGTTCCTTTGACAGTTGGCAGTCTAAGTATAGGGCATGAGGTGGGCCATCTTGAAAAAACAAATCCACCACTATTAGAATAATAGACTGATTAGATTCAGACTGTAGTCTATAAGGCTTACTGCAGTACTGGGGCTGCACCCTGACAGTATCTCATCCAGGCACTGACCTGACACAGATTGACTTACCTTCACCAAATGGCTCCATCATGTGCCTTCAGATCTCAGCCTATGCCTTTGTTTTGTTTTGTGAAATCATGTGAACACTGTTGTGCACATCTGTGAAGTCTATCTTTTTATCGCATCAATCTCTTCAGCAGAAAGGACAAAATGAAGAAATGAAATGGTTAGGATGTTGATTTTTGAATGAGGCAATGACAAACCATTCATTCTCAGCGGCTGATATCATGAACATATTGCAGAACCAGGGAACTATCTCAGACCTTGCCTGGAATGTCTGCTTTTTGTATTTATTTATTCAAACTATGTTAATTTAAATTCATTTTGCAGACCGACTACATAGATTTTTTCTGTAATAGAGTTTAGATTTTCCTGGTGCTGGGTATATGAATTAACATATAAATTTGCTAGCTTTTATTGATGGGCCAGGACAGTGAAAACACACCATTATTGTTGCAAAGATCCTCTGGAACATGGAGAACTTCTATATGTTAAAGTGTTTGTAAAGCTATCGTTGCACATTTATTTGCAGCAGCAATTTGCTACAGTTCCTTGAAGGTGCAACTATGCCTCCTAAAACTTCCATCAACTCTTCCATCTTATTCCTCCTTTCTTCTAGAGGTGAATGGAAAAGCTGGTTATGTTTCCATCATGAGCTCACTTCAAAGAATGAAAATAAATAGAGGCAAAATGGAATTATGTGGTGTGGATCCTATTAAATTTTGCAGCTGGAATTTTAATTGATCCCTGGCAGTAGTTTGAAACTGAATTCTGATTTTTTTTAGCTTTAATGATAATGGCAGAAAGCCGATGTGATAAATTTCTTCAACTTCCTCAAAGATGAAAAAGAAAATATTTAAACCTTCACTTTTTCCATCCAATCTCCCACCAGAGGCCACTGCTGCTGATTTTATACCATTAACATATTTAAGGTACAGCCATATTGGTTCCTGCTGCATTACAGGCCAATCATCCCAGCATATTTGACTGGTTCAGATGTAATGGGAAGCCATGGTTTTCCATCCACCTCTTTTATGTACCAGAAACAGGCAACCAAAATGATCAAGGGGCTGGAGCAATTTCCCTATAGTACAGCAGCTTAGCAAAAAAATCGTGCACATTGTGATACAAGTGCCTCAGTATGTATTTTTGTTGAAAAATGTGTAAAGTGTAATCTCTGAAAGTTTCAGGCTTGCAACACAAAGTGCAAGATTGGAATGATGGTGAGATAGTGCATGTTGTTGACTTCTCAGACAAATGGGTAGGAATGAAAACTTTATATCTCGACGAGAGTTGCTCCTATGAAAGAATTGTTAATGACTTTTTTTAGCAAATTTTATGCTCTTTGTAGCAAATTTTATGCTCTTTAATTTTGTATTGAGACATATTTTCTGTGAGATTACAAATAATAGAGTTATTGTGCGAAAACTGGATTTTGGCCGCCATTTCCCAAGATGGTGGCCGCTATGATGATTTCCCAAGATACCCCTATATCTCATTTTAATCTACATGGTCATAAATACCACCATACCAAATTTCACACTTGTATCACAATGTGCACTATTTGGCCAGAAATTGTCGTTAAGCTGCTGTACTACTATGTGGAAAGGGTACAAAGTCTGACACTGCTCAGCTTAGGGAGTGGGTCGGAGAACAAGTGAGCGGCAGGGACATGGTAGAGGTGTACAAAGTTATGCATGGTGTGCAGAGAAAGTGGATAGGGAGATGTCTTCTCCCTTTTCCACAATATTAGAACCCAGGGTCATCCCATGAAGCTAAATGGTTAGAGATTCAAGGCAGATACAAGAAGTGTTTCTTCACACTGCACACAGTTTAACTATGGAATTCATTACCTCAAGATGTAGTAATGACCACCAACTTGAATAGTTTCAGTAAGGGATTAGATAAATTAATGGAGGTTATGGCTATAAATTACTACTTATTATTTACTACTTATAGTCATTACATCATGGCTATATATTACCTCCAGTATTGGAGGTAGTATGGCTCTGCGTATTAGTTGCTGGGGAGGGTGCAATAGCACATAAGAATTACCTGTGGGCTTCCCATAGGCAGCTGCTTGGCCCATTGTGCTGCATAGGCATTTGGTCTGATTCAGGTTGGCTCTTCTTATATTCCTATCAGAGGAGGAGATCAGAAGCACCCTTCTTCCCCATGACATCCAAACATCCAAGCTGTGGTTCGTTTCACCTATTGATTCAGAACAATTCAGGAGCTAAGGCTATTATTTGATCCTGGCTTGCGTTACTAACCGTAGTTTAAACAAACAACAGTTGAATGGGTTTGGGCATCATGGGGAATGTGGTTTGTTGAAAATCAGAAGTGAAAGCTTCCAGTCTCCTGTTTGTGGTAGAAAGGGAGAATATGAGCACAAGGCTTGCTGCAGATTGTTCCCATTACTAATAAAATGTTTACATGTAAATACACATTAAATATAAATCTGTCATTCAATTAGACAGTAAACATTTGCCTTCTCACCCCTGCTCTTCTGAATAACGATCTCTAGGTTTGTGACAGAAACTGTTGACCCCATGTGGTGAAGTGTATAACTGCAACCCTTCTGTGAAGTGTCTGGAACTGCATACACTGCTCCCCCGTGGTGAATCACTGACCTGCCAGTAGTGCTACCCAGTAGTAGGGTGACCATATGAAAAGGAGAACACAGCTTTTGTATCTTTAACAGTTATATTGAAAAGAGAATTTCAGCAGGTGTCATTCTTCATGAGGCAGCACCTGGTGAAATTCCCTCTTCCTCACAACAGTTGCATTAGCCCAGCTTAGTGTGACTACATTCAAAAGAGGCCAGGGTTCCTGCAGCTTTAACTGTTGTGAGGAAGAGGGGATTTCAACAGGTGCTGCCTGGTGAAAAATGTCACCTGCTGAAATTCCCTTTTCAATACAACTGTCCTCCTTTTCATATTGTCACCCTACTCAGCAGGAACCTCCAGGCCTAGACTGATTCCACCCAACAAGGCTTGCCATTGGAACCCTCTAGGCAGGAAGAAGTATAAAGGGACTTCTTATTGCAACTGACCCCTGCTTGAGCAACAAGGTCTGTTGCTCAAGAAAGGTTTCCTAGATGCCTGGCTTGTTCTTCTAATTTGCTCTCTTATCCTGACTGCTGTTTGCTCATGACTCCTGGCTGGTTCTCCACATGTACCTTCTAGCTTGCCCTCTGATCCTGACTGCTGTGTGGTCCTGGCTTCTTCTCTTATCCTGCCTACCTGTTAGCCTCTGGTCCAGATTGCTCTTTGGGCATTCCAGATTGCTGCCCATGGCCCAGCCCTGCTAATTTTTACGCAACCTTTACTGCTGGAAAATTCTCTAACTTTCATGGCCTACATGATAGAATAGTTTTGATCCCACTCAAACACTACAGACCTTTGGCACTGCTGAGCTTTTTTGCAAATAGCTGGAAATGGAATTAAAACAAAATTTCAAGTTCTATCTAGATCCTATGGGGAGACCAGCCAGACCACCAAGAAAGCCTCTTACTAGGCCAGAGTAGATCAGGGGACATAACCAGACACCAGTAAATCTTTCAGGTTAAGTTTGGTCTGAATAACTAGAAGACTCTGATCCTTTTAGCTATAGATTTTCTACACAGTTGCCTTGCTTGCCTCTCCCCCATGTTACCTTGCCCAGTGCTTGACAGAAGCTGAGCTACAGAGGGTGAGGCTGATACTTTCTATTAGAAATATTGGCCTACAGCACAGTAAATGTCACGCCAAAGTGTTATGTCTAGGAACCAGAAAATAGTATCTGCAGCCCACTTCATGTGTTAATCCTGTAGTGAAGTAGGAAATGTGATACCTAAAATGCCCCAGACAAAATCTCGTCTAAATGTCTCTTGAAAACCTCCAGTAAAAGAAATGTCATAGTATTTTCAGGCAACATATTTCATTGACCTGCTCTTGCTGTCAAGTTCTTTTCCTTCATCTTCAAGCTAAATCCATAGAATTGTGCAGACGTTATTTGGCCATCTGTTCCCCCACATGGCTTCAGCAGAGTGTGTGTGTGTGTGTGTGTGATTGGGGACTCTGATTTTTACTGGATTGCTGGTCATGTGGAGAGATCCTATGAATATACAGTTTGACTGGGTATATGCTCTGTATAGATGTCATGCTGAATACATGGGAGGGGGCCAGAGCAAGCAGGTGCTCCCACTGGTCTGAGTGTTCTTTCTACACAGAAGCAATAGGTGGAATCCAATGTAGTGTGGGTGCAAGTCTGCTCACACAATGGGGCTTCTTCCCTCTCTTCTCCCCTCTGCAGCTCCACCTGCCCTCCCAAACACCTAGAGCAGATTTTGAAGGTGCACAGGGGACTGCATGGGGGAGGGGGAACTGCCCTTCTCCCGGTTCGCTAATGGAAACTGTTATGTCAGCAGAAAAAAACTGAATTACGCTTCACCCAATGTCTATACGGCCCATGTATTTCTGCAGTTAACTCCTGGTCTCTGTTCTTCTAGTTTCTCTAACATCAGGTTAAGCTGGTGGTTCTTTCCTTATTTCCCTCTTTTATCTGACATCTCTAATGAAAGATACAACTGCTTTCATTCCCCATTCATAATTTTCATTTCTCTTGGAACAGTATAGTTGGATTCAAGCTTTTTCACATACTATTCATGAGCTAAGATCTTTATCAGCTTTTGTGCTCTTTTGAGGATCTGTCAGGGACATCAGGTGAGTGTTTTAGCATTTTTTGTTACTGGCCACTCACAGTTTCTTGCAGGTCCTTTTGATGAGGCCATGTGCCTCCCGTGTGTCTTTTGCTCCCTCTGGTCTTCTTTCTGTGACAAAATAAGAAGAATGTTTTGGGGAAGCGAAATGTGCTGCCATGATAAAAATGAAATGAGCCACATGGTCATTGTTTACTTCCTCTTTCTTCTCCGTGTAAAGAAACAGGAAGTATCATGGGACAGAAGCAGGGGGAAAGGGATGGTAGGGAAACACAATCCCCCCCCTCCCCGGCGCATCTGATGATGCTCTGTATCAATTTGTCAATATTTGGTTCTTTGCAAACCACAACTGAACACAATAAATCTGCTTTTTGTAGAAACTATCAGAAATGTGGGGGTGGGGGGGAAATAGTGCAGAAAGATTTGTTGAGGCTCATGTCACATAGGCCGCTTCTGCACCAGCACAAAAATCCGGGCTGGTCACGGCCGAGTCCCTGTGCATCAAAATGATGCACAGGGACTCCCAGAGGTGGCGGGGGGACGACGACAAGTACTGGTTTTCCCAGGAGAATGGGCTCAGGACACAGAGATCTTCAGGCTCTCTGTGTCCATTGGGGGTAGGGGGAGCTGGAGCGTTTTGGGGTTTTTTTCACTTACATTTTTGTTGGAGCAGAAGTGCACTCATCTCTGTTAAAAAAAGGAAAGAAAATAGTGGGCGCAACATCCCTCCTTCCTCCTGGGATGTCAAGCTCACGTGTGGTCTTAGGGGAGGATCTCATGAGCAGGATATCATGAGATCCTCCCCCCTCCCTCCCAGAACGCCAGGAGGTATAGAAACATGTAGAAAGGCCCTTTGTTTCTCTGGGTATCCTTTCGAGGAAGATGCTCACTGATCTGAATTTCTGCATCCCCAGTTATTTGCTGCTGCTGCTCCACTGCTATAGCTTTGAAAAATGAGGAGAAATTAGTTGTGTCATTGATACTGACAGTGTCAGACAGAGGACTGTCATCAAATTAAGAAGGGCCATTCTCAAGAATCCATGGCTGTCAGTGTTCACTCTGCTCCTCCCCATTTCATTGTGACAAAGTGCCCTGTTGAAATCTTACATAACTAAAGTAGCATGAAATTCTCTCTCCTGAATCGGTCACCACTTAAGGGGATCGTGATAAAATATCTGCTGAGAAAAATGGACCTGATGGAATATAATGGAAGGTGTGAGGAGGCTGTCTCTTCCTAAATTAATCTACACTTAAAAGTTTTAAGAGCTGCCAATTGGTAAAACCATGAAAAAGAAGACATGACTTTCTGCATCACAGCTATCATATGCAATATGAATTATCATGAAAGATGCATAAACGTTGATAAAAATTGCAGGCAGTCATGTTTAGCAAGTAGGAACATATCCAGGGAAGAAATCTACGCTGCTACCTGGATTACAAGATCCTACTAAAAGGTAGTCTGGCTCCAGGATACCGGAAGGAATGGCTCTATCCAAATGAACCTCCTTGTAGCTTGGGGAGTGGCTGTAGCTCAGTGGTAGAACATCTGCTCTAGCAGGTCCTTGGTTCGATCCCTGGCATTTCCAGGTAGAGCTGGAAAAACTCCTGCTGGAAACCCTGGAGAGCTGCTGCCAGTCAGTGTTGACAATACTGGGCAAGATGGACCAAGGATCTGTCTCAGTATGTCAGCTTCCTACGTACCTTGAGATCCTCTAAAGAGGCCTAGATCTCCACCAGCAAAGTTTAGATTGTTATGTCTAGGGATCTACGCCTTTTCAGCGGTGACACTTTCATTGGTATTCCCTTCTTACAGAAGGATTGTAAGAAGGTTTAATCTCTCCTGGTTTTTAAGAGATTGTTTAAGGCTATACCCTTCTGGAAAGCATTTGGGTAGTGTGGAAAGCTGCAACGGTGAATTTTAACTTGGGTGTGCCAATGTGGGGTTTTTTCCCTATTGATTGGTTTAATTGGTCTGGTGTATTGTGAGTTGCCCTGGGGCCTGGAATGAAGGATGGATCCATGCAAATGATTGTATAATACAATAAATAAAGAAGTTCACAAGCATCAAAACAGTTCATGGTTGTTCCCAAAAGGTGTTTTGTAGTGAAAATCACTGCAACCATACGAGAAGCAGCTGACCACAAATGATACCTGATGTACCATTCTATTTGAAGAGGTCACAGACAGGTGATTAGCTGCATGTAAGAATCAGGCCTACATTAGTGCAACAGGGAGAGACAGAAAAATCAAGATAGAGAAGTTGTGAGCCAACCTAAAACTATGCTCCATTAGGAGGTGTTTTTTAATTTTATTTAAGGGGAAATGCTCCATTTCTTAATTTTATAATCATTCAGAAAACTACATTCTTGACATTCAGAAATATACATCTTTTAAATGGCATTATTGCTATTGACAATTATGGTTTAGGGTTGCACTCATAGTTACACAGGAACATCCTGAACCAGGTTTACCAGTTTACAAATCTGGAGTAAACATGGGAACAAGAATTTCAAGATAACCCAGCACAATTTTAGTTCACCATATCCAAAATCTGCAAGAGTCCATCTACTGTGATGTCTAAGGGCCAAACTAAACGTTCTTCAAATCATACATGGCATAGCTATGCTTGATTGGATTATTTACTTTAGTCAGTGTATACATGTATGGCCCAATTTGGATCAAGATCATGGTGCCAGAGGAGAATGATTTAGAGCATCATCACATGAAGGAAAATTGTGTTTCCTTACTGTTGCTTCTCTGCCTCTGCTTTTGTCCCTCGTTACATCCTCTTTTGAAAGAGGAAGTAAACAACGTGCATGTGGCCCATTCAGTGGGCCTTTTTGATTCCACTGCTTCTCCTGCACATAGCAGAAGATAGCAGCAAGTTGTGGCTCAAAAATAATTTGGATTTACCAGCGTCTTTTTTTATCGCACAAAGAGTGCTAGAAGGGGTGGGAGGCACACGGGACACAGACAACAAAAATCTGTGAGTGCCCAGTAATGAATGTGCAATAAAACACATATCTGATGACACCCTTAATTTCCCCCCTTCCTATCTGTGTCCCAAAATTCTAGCTCCCTCTGGGGGACTGAGGTGTGTGTGTGAATGGGTCCACTATACATACTAGACAGAACTTTTAGTTTGGCCCTAACTGGTCAATGCCTTGACTTAAATCTATGCCTTTGAAGACATAATGCCAGTGATTTAGGCCTGATAAAATGGGACTGACTTTTTCTCTGCTCTACGTATCCTGTAGAAGGACGCATAATACACACAAAGCTTAATTTGTATGGATGAAGAGCATAGGGCAAGATGATAGGCCTGGCTTGTTTGTTTTTGAAGGCAAGACATTGTTAAAGTATCTCATTATCTGGACATTTGTCAGATACCAGATTTTTATAATAAGCTTCAAAGAAAGAGGAAAACCTAGATCTAAGATAGAAACTTTTCAGGAGCTCTAGCTCAGGCCTTTTATATCCTGTGTGCTTTGACCAGTAATCTCGGCATGACCATGACAGTTGAAATAAAGCCACATTCTCTCACTTGCAATATAATATGAAACTTACTGTATTTTATCATCTTTTATTCTGTTTTAAGCCATTTATATATCCGACACTTCACAGAATTCTGCTGCAATGTGCTTTGGAACTGGAGATGGCACAAAAACACCTCCCAAATTTTGAATTTCTTTCAACTAAAATAAAACGGATCCTGAATCTGACCCAAATTCATTCCCGAGGGCAGGCCAAGGAGAAGGGGTTAAGCTTGAAACGTTCATTTATACTTTACATTCCCAATGTATTCTCATCTGAGCAACCATTTAAACAACATTTAGGCATGAAGCAAATCCTTGATCACTTCCAGATAGGAGGCTGAAAGAAAAGGCCACCTGTTCATCCTGCAGTTACCTGACAAATTCACAGCATTCAACACTTTTGTCTTCCATCCATCAACCAGCCTCTCAAGAGCTTTTTGATTGTGCTGTACAAATGCAAAGCCGTAAAGAACCTTGCATCTCCAGGCTGCCTGAGCAGCATAATGCTAAACAGATTAGGAACCAAACTACAACTTACTTCTAATGCATAATATCATGCAGATATGTCTGTTCTTTTGTCCTGCTCAAAGGTAAGCACAGTGGACCAAATCCTGATCCCCACCCTAGTGTGGGGAGCAGGGGGCTTTAACCCTTTGCCCCCACAGTGGTCCCAATCTGGATCAAGGAGGGGGGTTACATTTTGCATGGGAGAAAAAGCCTCAATTGAAATGAATGGCACAATTATGAAGGACTATGTTTCATTTAAATTCCAAGGTGTGGGCGGGGGGGAAGAAAAGTAGCCAGAGTATAGTAAGTTGTTGCCACTTTCCTTCACTATAGTGTTTTAAAATATAATATTTTCAAGCAAATCACAACAGTAATAGGCATGCCGGATTGGTGAATAAAATCCTGTTTTTTTATTCAGGAGGCAAATTTTGTATGTTAAAAACATATGTGGGGCTAGAGAGCACACCTTTCACAAAGACTTACACTCCCATTATATCTATCCAATCAGCTGGAGGGTAGGAAAGTGAAATACATTTTCTGGATATTATTCTTCACCATTCCAGGAACCAGTTTAAATGCAGATAAAGCTTCTGGTAACATGAATGAACTTGTTTTCTGAATATTCATTTTTTTAATACTGTGGGATTCTTCAGGCCTGTTTTGGAAAAGATCACAAGCAGACAAACTTGCCAGATGCCCACAGTGGCCCATTTTACTTCTTAACCACCCTGCATATGTGAGACACATGCCAGGGTGTGTGTGTTTAGCCTGGAGTGCAGCTTAACATGTCATGTGTAGGGTGAGCATATGAAAAGGGCTCCTGTATCTTTAACAGCTGTATAAAAACAGAATTTCAGCACATGTCATTTGTTTGCATGCAGCACCTGGTGAAATTCCCTCTTCATCACAACAGTTAAAGCTGCAGGAGCCCAGGCGTCTTTTGTATCTGGCCACTCTAGTATAGCTCCTGTAGCTTTAACTGTTGTGTTGAAGAGGGAATTTCACCAGATGCTGCATGCATGCAAATGACAGGTGCTGAAATTCCTTTTTCTATGGGGAATTAACTATTAAAGATACAGAAGCCCTGTCTTCCTTTTCGTCTGGTCACCGTAGTCATGTGAATCCAGCCAGGGTGGTTTGTTGCCATGGGTAACAAGCCACCCAGAACCCTACAACAGCCCATGGCTTATTTCCCCAGCTGTAATTGTGCGAACTGTGTACTGAGAACACATCTTAGGAGTTTCTCTCCTTATATCAGACTTCTCCCAACTTGGTGCTATCCATACATTATGGATTAAAAGTTCAGTAATCCCTGACCATTGGCTATGCTAGTTGGACTGATGGGAGTTGTAGTCCAAGACATCTGGAAGACACCAAATTGGAGAAGGCTGCCTTATGTTTTCCACTGTATAAGCTTCAACTCTGTTCTAAGGCCCTGGCCAGATCTACACCAAGCAGGATATGACACTTCAAAAATTGGTTTGAAAACTGTATAGGGAGTGTGTCCTGGGCCCCAACAGTTGTCACTACTGTTATAAACCATTTTAAAGCAGTAGTGTAGATCCTGCCCCTGTTTCGAGTACCAATTCCCTAGGAAAGGTAAGAAATGTCATGGCAAGAAGCAGGGCCCTTTTATCAGTTGCCCCAAGGCTTGGAATAAACCTCCCTCTGAGATTCATCCTCCTCCTCCTCTCCACCTTCTCCACCTCCTCCTCCTCCTCCTCCTCCTCCTCTATTCACCTTTCAAAGGGTGTTGAAAAGCCATTTCCTTCATTTGGTCTTCGGTTCACATGGCTAGTTTGTTTGCTCAGAGCTGTTTTCCTTGCAGGATTTGAGTACAGGGGCATAATGATCTTATCACTTTTTATTTTTGTCCACTACCTTAAGCATCTAGAAAGGCAGATAACTCATTACTTTAATGAATAAAGAAACAAATAAATAATGCTTGAATTGGAAACACATTTTTGCAGCAGTTATGCACTAAGATCTGTATGATCATGGACTTGGGTATCATTTTTAAATGTTACAAATGCTCAAGCTCATCTGCTACATGCAGTATAAATTGTGCTCCGAGGTGAAGGCCTTAAAAGACAGTAAGGCAGGATCTACACTACTGCTTTAAAGTGCTTTATAACAGTTTTGACAACAGTTGGGGCCCAGGACACACTTGTCAAAACTGTTATAAAGCACTTTAAAGCAGTAGTGTAGATCCGGCCTAACTGTGCAATATTAGCCACTTCGGAGTAGGATGGGGAACATTTTTGTTAGTTTCACATTTTAATGTGAATTTACCTAATTTTGCACTTTCAAACTAATACATAAACTGAAATTCAGTTATACTTCAAAATTTGCACTTTCCTGAATTTTGCAGCAGAGTTGTCCAATCCAAAAATATGTACAAAATGTGTATTTTAGGAAGCACACACAAAAATGTATATACTAATTGCAAGGGAAGCTAATGACATTTCTCAGAATGAATACAACCCTGGGTGACTGACTGTCTTTTCCCTACAGTGAAAATTAAAGTGATTGTGGTACCCACCTTCCCCAGGCAAAATATCTGACAAATTTCGTGGCAAGCTAAAGGAGTTTATATGGGACTTCCAAAGTTTCTTTGGACTGTGTTGAAATATACAAGAGACATCTTGAGTTCACTCATTGCAATGGAAACTAAGTGGTCTTGAATAGCAGACCTGAACTTCCCATTATACAGCAAAACATTTTTTTTACACAGGTATATTTTCTACAGTAGGTAATTTTGGAGATAACAGAACTAACAAATCAGAGAGCCTTGAGTTCAGTTGGAAAAGCTGACATAGCATTTGTGAATATGCTCCTTTGCTATGATGGCTGACAGTTCTCTGTTATGTGCATAAAATCACCTATTTCTATAAATGCTGACTTAGTTGTCAGGAGCAGTTTTGCTATTCTTTTTAGCCTTGTGTCATGTAAGATTCTTTTTGGGTGTCTGCTTTAAAATGGGGGGGGAGGCACACACCCCAAACCAGTCACAATCCATTTGATTTTCTTTCTTCCCAAGGGAAATACTTTTGACAGATGATAAATAGCAACTGCTGACAATCATCAATGTGAAGCTATCATGCTTTTACATTAAATACAAAAACAGAGTTGTGAAGTCACTAGGGATAAGACTTTTGACACATAAGAGACAAATATATAATCCTCAGAACTAAATCACTGTTGCGATCTAAGCAACTGCAACAAAGCACAGCTGCTTTTAGCATCTCACAAAGTCAAACTAAAACTAACTTTGATAGCTGGGACTTTATGCATGATCCAGTCCAATATTCCATGCTGTGAAATTTTTGCATACTGTTCAGCACAGAAGTGTTATTGAATGCTTATAAACTTCAGATAAACAGAAATACTTTTTGATAAAGTGCCTTTTACTGTAAGCCAACGTAAGAGACCAGGCATATGAAGTTGACCCGTTTGAATCTTCTTTAACAAATAAGAAATTTGTAGAACATTCATTTAGAGTTGTAAATGCTTCCTTTTTTTCTTTTTCATTCTTTCTTTTCTATTTGTTATGTTTTATATGGAAACGAACAAAGACAGAAAATGGAAATAAAAGACAGGAACACTCTTGTTAGCTTTTTGAACTGAGCAAAAAAATAAAATAAAGCTGCAAACTGAAGAGACCAAAATGGCAATAGTTTTCTTGTAGTTCTCAAAAAAGGTATTGTGTTTAAAGATAAGGATGTAAGTTTTAGAATGCTGGAATGTTGGAAACAAATCATACTTGCTTTTTAAATGAGTACTTTTGGTCCCTCTGTTCTTATAGCTTGAGCTTGATGTTATTGTTAAACACAATTGTGGCTGTTGATAGCAATTGAAAATCAAGGTGTACTGTAAGCTTGGGAGTGATGACAGGAAGCAACTGAGTAGGGCAGAGGGATCAACAGGAAGCAACTGAGTAGGGCAGAGGGATCAACAGGAAGTAACTGAGTAGGGCAGAGGAAGCAACTGCGTAGGGCGGACAGATCAAGATCAATGATTTACATTACAATGTGTTTACAGTTAAAGGTCCAAATGAAACGTGAAGATAACTACACAACTAACATTTGTTTAGTAAAATCATAGTGGTGGAGAGATCTTGTGAACTATCGGGAATATGTCTTTGCCCTCTTCTGTGTGGCAGCCCTTCAGGTATATGGAGAGTGCTATCATGTGCTCCCTCAGTCTTCTCTCCTCCAGGCTACACACACTCAGTTCCTTCAACCTTGCCTCAAATTACTTGTTTTCTATACCACTGACAATATCTGTTACCCTCCTCTGAAGCCATTCCGATTTGTCTTAAGATGCGGTGCCCAGAACTGGACATGGTATCAAAGAATAGGTAACTAATTCGGACTAAAGTGGAATACTACTTCTCATGACCTAGAAATCATAGTTTGACTAGTGAAGCCTCAAAACTCACTGGCCATTTTTGTGGTGGTGGTGGGCTTTTTTCTTTTTCTTTTTATAGCATTATCACACTGTGATGCATGTTTACCATGTGATCACCTTCAATCCTGACAACTTTTGCTCTAATTTACTTTCAGGCTACTGGTGGTCAGCAGCAACATCACCTCTGGCTCCCACCAATAGACAGGCCCCTCTTGCCCCAAGAGCTTCTCATCAACAGCACCACTTACATGAGCAAGATACTGTTGTGTGTGAGAGTTGTAGAGGTGCTCTGTGCAAGGATCTGCGGCCATTTGTTCATTTAGTTAGCTAGTTTGATTTGTACCTCACATCACTCTGATAGCCTGTAGTGGGTATCAAAACTTGGAAAACAAAAGCACATAAATGACTACTAAAATCACGGTACATGCCCATCATGCACATCAAAAGTGTGCTGAGAATAATGAGGTCATTATGTGATCTGCATGGTTTAAAGTGTTTGTATGCCGTAGAATCCATCACATCCCTAGGTACACATTCATATAATGCTTACTGTCTCCCTTCTCCCTAATTCTGGTACTTCAGTATCCAAAATGACGTTATGAATGAGATTAATAGAATTTATTTCAAAGGAGATGTACTGATATTTCAGAAACAAGCTGTTAAGTAGTATTTTGTCTGATATCAATGGACGGGGGGGAAGCAGGTTTAAGTTTGTTTGTTTGAAAATCATATAACCATTTTGACATGACATGCTAATCTGTGGCAACAGCAGACATACAGAAAAAAACGAGCATAAAATGATAGGAAAGCTATGACAATTATAAAAGGTATTTCTAGTAGGCATGTGCTCCGCTCCGATTAGAAGCGCAGAAGCAGGAGCGAATTGGCCTGCTCTGCCTTGCCCAGAGGCGGAGTAGAAGCGGACCGTGGACCCCTAGAATCAAGGCGAAGAGAAGCGCCCATTTTCGGAGCGCTCCGGTTTCCGCATTCCACTTCTATCGCCATCTTGAAACATTTCGCCCATAGGATTGCATTGTGGAAAAGAAAGGGGGATAACTGTGTTGTTTTTGAAGCTATCTTTCTAAAAATTCTTGTGCTTGGAGAGTCGTGGATGGGGGTCATTTTGAGACTACTCTCAGCTCTCTGCGTGGTATGGGTCGCACGCTAGAATTTTTTAAAAAACCGACGGGAAAAAATACCTTTTCCGAAGGGCTGAGGGGCAGAGTCAACTCCCGGTCATGATCACATGATCCCAAAGTTGAAGGAGGGGATAGGCAAAACGGGTAACTTGGGATTCTGGGAACTTCTCTTTCTTAGTCTGAACGGACTTTTCCCAGTGTTTTTTAAAACAGTAGCCCCACCAAATGCACAAACACAACCTGTGAAATCATATACTAAGCCAATAATAAGAGATAGAAACACAGCACTGCTACCCACCCTAACTTTGGGGAACAACTGAAAAGATGTGGTGCAAGGGGATGAGCTCCCCTAGGGCATCCCATGTGGACGTGCCCCCACTCTCTCCTGTACTTGGAAGGCCATCAGAGCCTTCCAAAGAGAGTAACCCGGTGGAGCAATGCCCATCATGAGTTGAAGTGACAGTTCTACTTCTTAGTGGTGGAGCAATGTCTTTCATGAGTTGAACTGGCAGCTGCTTCCTCCTCCGCTGGGCACGTCCCCCTATTGCTGGTAAAAGACAGATATAGCCTTTTAAAAAAAGTTCTTCTTGTTGTTTATTGAGCAACACTGCTGCTTTTAATTCTACCCCTCCTTTGTTTATTTATTTATTTATTCCATTTTATATGCATTACTGGCTTATCCTTGGCTCACTTCCTTATGCCCCCAGAAATGTCTGCTGCCTGCCTGCCTTCCCTCTCTCCTCCCCTGCCCACCTCGCAGGGATGTTGTGTGTGTGTGGCTTTGACTCAGGGGAGAAGTCCTTCCTGCGCTCACTTGGAGTTTTGGAAGTTCCAAATCCATTTTTCAAGTGTGGAAGGAGATTCATACTCCCCAATTCATGGCATGTTGGGATTTCCTTTGAAATGGCCCCATTGAGAGGTCTGCAGGTTTAAGCCCTGCCAAAAAACAGGGGATGATGGGACTGCCTTGAGTCTGGGCGTGCATCTGTATCCCTGGATAAGCTATCATGGTGGCAAGTTTGAGATTTCTAACGTGTAAATTGATGGAGCTATCGAAAGGGGTGTGAATGGGGTGCCCGATTTTCATAAATTCCCCAAAAATCAGGGGATGATGGGAATGCCTTGAGTCTTGGCGTGCATGTGTATCCCTGGATAAGCTGTCATGGTGGCGAGTTTGAGGTTTCTAACGTGCAAATTGACGGAGCTATCGAAAGGGGTGTGAATGGGGTGCCTGATTTTCATAAATTCCCCAAAAATCAGGGGATGATGGGATTTCCTTGAGTCTTGGCGTGCGTGTGTATACCTCCATGAGGTGTCATGGTGCCAAACTTGAGGTTTCTAACTTTCATACTTTTTTAGCTTAATGCAAGCCTATGGGGGGGGAAACGGAGCTCCGATCCAGATCCGGAGCTCCGAGCGGAGCGGAGTGGACATGGGCGGAGCGGGGGTGGAGCAAAGCGGCCCGATCCGCAAATCGCGGATCTGGAAGTGAAGCGGAGCGGGGGGTCCGTGCACACCCCTAATTTCTAGCCTATTCATATGAAATATTGATTAGAATTCTAAAAATTGGGGCACCAACCTTTTTGGGCCCATGGGCACATTTGGAATTTTGAAAACATGCTGGGTATATAGCCCCCCTAGGTCACCCCCCTCCCCCTACAAATACAAATAGGCTATTGGCCTGGCTCATAATTTTAAAAGGCCCATTTGGGGGGAAGCATGTGCTATGGTGGAACTCCTTTGCAAGTATGCCCTCTTCCCAATACATTGTCTCTTTGGATGGCAGGTGGGGTGGGTCATCAAAAAGCTAATCAAAAATAATAATAATTAAAAAGAAAACCTCTCCCTTGCAGCACAACAGGCAAAAAAGATTCTATCTCAGCTAAGAATGGGAGGACCAGTAATTATCAATTCTCCAAAACTATAAAGCTCCTTTCAGCTCACTCCTATTTTGTTTTTCAATATCTTCCAGTCTGTATAAATTGGCAATCAGAACAGCACACAATGTTCAAGTTGGACCTCCGCCTTAATGCACAGACAGGCCGTTTCCCACTATTAAAACATAGGACAAAGCTGAAATTTGGGATTATTCTTCATAAATACATTTACCAGTAGTGAAAATTAATCCCTTTTTTCAGGGACTGGCATGAAAGGTGGTAACCATGTTCAACATTCAAAGTCACAATTCTACATAGCCAGTCAGATCTGACAACAATGTTGCTGAGGACAAAGTCAATTCAGAG
Organism: Elgaria multicarinata webbii; assembly: GCF_023053635.1. NCBI lineage: Eukaryota > Metazoa > Chordata > Lepidosauria > Squamata > Anguidae > Elgaria > Elgaria multicarinata. The sequence continues at coordinate 131,792,249 of NC_086171.1, forward strand.
TGATAGCATTGCCCTCACTCTTAATTGGCTTCATTTACTCTCATACAGCTACATCTGATGGTCTACATAGTTTCATAACTTCATCTTGCTTACTACAGGTTTTATGTCTTTATGTTTTAGAATGTTTTGTTGAATGCCATTCTGAATGTCCTTGGACTAACAGATTTAGTTATAATAACACATGTAATAAATATATAAATAAGAAAATGACCCTTGATTGGCTGGGATCTCTCCAGGATCGAGAAGAAGCCCTTTAAAAATTGCACTGAAGCAGTGACACAGAAATGGGGTGGGCAGCTGGAAACAGCCACAAACAGGAATGGAAAAGGTATATATAATGTTCTTCCCCACTAGGAAACATTTTGCACCTCACCAAGAAGCATTTTTTCCTCCCAGATAATGAAAAAGGTGAACATTTATACAACCTTATTAAATTACCATCTTCTTTCATTTATCCTTTCCTGACTTGAGTGCTTCACTCACCTTTGCTTCTAACCACTGCAGATCATACATTAAATAGTTTTAACATACCAAATCTTTGCTTCCTTTACCATATCCCTGTTCATTATTGTGCTTTAATTTAGACAGGCTGTAGGATTATTTTTGGTCCCTCATCTCATTACCTTTTATTTCTTTGCATGGAAATGCACAAACTACTTAGCATCCCCTAAGCTTAATTCTATCCAAATCATTATGACTTTGTTTGCTCTGTTCCTCTGTATTTACTACCTCTCCGTTCTGTGCCATCAGCAGATTTAGTCTTTTAGAAAAAAAGATGTCTTTCGCAAGGTCACTGCTGCACAAGCCAAATCAGAAGAATCCATGTGTGAACATTTGTAATACCTCACTATGTAATCTAAGAGTATGTCTGCATCTTAGTTTCCTATGCTCTTTTACCAGCTCTTTAGTAATAAAGCAGAACTGCAGGAAGCATCGCTTGAAAATGGCAGGGATTTCTTCTCTTGGGACAATCTGAGGACTGGTGTCAGGGGTTGGCATTATGAGGTGCTTGCTGAGGCCCACACCGCAGTAGAGGGGCCACTGCCAAACCCTGGAGACTCTTGGCTCTGCTGCTTTTTTCCTTGCTGCTCACCTTCCCTTCTGAATGAGCAAGAAACAACAAGAAGAGGCAGTAACCTCTATGCGCCTTGTTGTAAGTCTGTGTACATTAGTTGTTGGGGAACATGGTTGGGAGGGTGCTGTTGCACTGTGTCCTGCTTGTGGGTTCCTGGTTAACAACTGTGTGAAGAGATTGCTGTACAAGATGGACCCTTGGTCTGATCCAGCATGGCTCTTCTTATGTTCTTAGGTAGTGCTGATTAAGCCCAAAAGAGAGGAAAAGTGAATGGACAGCAGCAATGGGGCCAAGGTTAAGGACAAAGGGTACACTTATGGAGGGGCCCACTGAGAACATATTTCTGATAACCCCCTGCAACACCACCACCTCACACACAAGGCTTTGACGTGCACATCTCCCTCATGCTAAGCACCATCACTTAAATACCCGAGGAAGGGGTAAAAAGAAAAGTATAACCTTTCCCTTGTAGCAGAGGGAAAAGGGAAGGATATTTGGAAAAGGCTTTTCTGTGAATATAGCAGGCTGAAAGTTTGATGTAATATGTTTGTTTATGAACCAATAGAGCAGGAGACACAGCCAAACTGACACATGGTTTTATGGCAGCAAAATAAAGAAAATGTTTATTGTTGTTTACAGTTCTAAATATTGTTGTTTACTGTTGTCTATCACACAGCTAAACACATCTACCCTCCAAACACAATCACCAACCGAACACCTCAAAACCACTCAGCTCTCCCATATATATATATATATATATATATATATATATATATATATATATTATACTACTCCCCCTCTCCACAGCATTACCAGCCACACCCACTCAGTCCATACTCTCTAGACATACTCACCCAAACATACCTAAGGGAATAGAAATGTGGGTAAAGCCACACACCCCAAAAAGAAAATTGGGGCTGGCACTGGGCAACCACATGCTACTACCACACAGCTGGCTGGCTGAGCAATTGTTTCACCTAAGAGTGGTTCCACGCAATCCCTAATATCAGAACTATGGGACACCAATATAGGCTCATGCCTTCTCTGTTTAACCCTGCCACCACTCCTGGGATTAAATGAACTGAATCAGCATCTCCGACAAACCACATGAAACCTTCTACTGATTCTCCTCATTTGGGCCAGGTGTAGGCAAAGGGATGGGTAGCTGAAAGGGGACTGTGATATTATTTCCCAGGATACACATTCACATTCAAAGCTTACGGATGCCTGCAAAAGACTGAGCTGACTGCAACAGCCAGAAGGCTACAACATATGGCGGGGATCAAATGAGAGTTTGTATTCGGTACAAGGGACCTACCTAGGGGTGCTATCTCTCCCAGAGGCCAAGAAAAAGACATAGATCACTTGTAAATGATCGTATGTAAATTCACCCAGATGTTGCCCATTTCTTAGTACTTTGTGCTGCACTTCAGAAGCAGAATAGGCTTGTGCAAATTGTAGATGCAGCTTCGCAATGGATTTGTGCTCTACTGGCATTACCGCCGTTTGCCCTGGTGTAATTGATGACACACACAAAATACATTAACAGGTGATGTGCTTTATATGTATATAGTTCCAGGGTTCAAGCATGGAATTTTCCATTTAAAGGATGCGAAAGACCTCTGCCTGAAACCTTGGACTACTACTGCCAGTTCGAGTAAGCAATATTGGATTAGATGGACCAATCACTAGACTCAGTAGTGGGCAAGTCAGGTGTTCATGTTTTGCCCAGTGTTGTGTCGCCATTCAGTTTGCTAGATGGGGTGATATCCCGGGGATCGCCCAGGGATCATCCCTGTGCATCCACATAACACACAGGAGATCCTGGGAGCAGGGAGGGATGATCCGTCCCTTTCCCAGGGATATCAGCTTACCCTTCTATCCTGACTTTTCCCGTAATCCCAGGATGATCCCAAGACCATGGGATGTGTGGCTGGGCATCCCATTTTCATCCCGGATCCTCACAAGTAATCATGAGGTACCGGGCACGGAGCTCCTCAGAAGCTCTGTGCCCATCAGGGGTGGTGTGGGAGGGGAGCGGGACTATTTTTTTATTTAAAAAAACCCTTACCTTTGCACAGGAGCGCTTCTGCACTCTTTTTTGATAAAAAAACAAAACAAAATGGTGGACGCGATGTCCTCCATCCTCCCGGGGCGTCATGTGCTGCGTGTAGACAGAGGGCAACGATCCCAGAAGTAGGTAAGTCTGGGATCGCCCTCTCTCTGGCCCTCTATACCCATAGGTGTAGACATCCCCTATGACTTGTCCTGTGGGAAACAGAGCCCTCTTTCGCGTTGCTATCAAGCCATAATGATAAGTCACTGCCGAAGGAGGTGAGGGGAATGATTTTGGCATATATATATCTACATCCATATGCACTTATACATGTAGCAGGCAGACAAGCAGAGAGACAGCATGGCTATTGAGGGGCAGCAGGAGGTTTATTCCGCTGAAAGCGAAATGAATTCTTTGTCTAAGTGTTCCCAAAAGAAGGGGAAGACAACATTCCAGAGACTGCAATACATTCTCCTTGGGGAAATGTGAAATGTTAAAAGGTTTTACCATCATACTAGAGCAGATAATTAGGCAATTATAACTATTAACTTTGACAGAGCACCGGGCTTAAATGCATTACATGCCAGCATTCTGTAGGAAATACCAAGGGAAATAGTAAAATCTTGGGTGAATAATTCTGTGAGCGCCTTTATGACAAGTTAGCACCAGAGGACTAAACGGTGTGAAAATAATACCCACTTTTGGGAAAGGAGCCAAGAATGATCCTGGAAAACTATGGGCCAATAATCCTCAATTTGGCATTAATTCTTCCAAACATTTATGAGAAACATGGTTGAAAATAATTAACACAACGGAATAGAGCACAGCACAGTCAGCATATAAGTGGTCTTAATTGTAAGGCTGCCCTGAGGGCCTTGGTGGAAGGTCATGTGGCAAAGATATACATGTCAGAAATAAATAAAACTAAGACAGATGTATCAGAATGCAGAATGTAAAGGATACTAACTATTTGCCATGCTGGATTCCATTGCATACGTGGAACTCCTTGCCCCAAGAGGTTAGATTAGCCCCCTTCAACTTCATGCTCTACAGATGTTTTTGGATGGGAATTTGCTCATCAGCCCCAGTCAGTATGGGCAATGGTCAGGGCTGCTGGGGACTGTATTCCAAACCAACTGGAGGAACCAAATTCAGGGAGGTGGGGTTAGATCATCTTCCTCTTTATTTTTTTGTTCTGCCAGTATTCAAAGATCTTCCCTTTTCAAGAAGACTTTGATGGTGTGTAAGTTATTGTTTCTTCTTAGTTTGGCTTACTCCATTCTTTTAATGCTGCTTTTAGTGTTGTGAATGAGACGTGTTTTGTTATCTACATTATTATTATTATTATTATTATTATTATTATTATGTCTCCTTTTCCCTTTTGCTTTGCTTTTTTATGCTTTGATAGCCACTTTGAACATCTCCATTGGAAGGGAAATGCAAAACAGAGGTTTGATTATCCATAAAAAATGAAATAATGACTACTCCTGCTATTCATCTTTAATCCACTTTTTCTGCTCAAAACACTCAAAGCAGCTTACAAAAGAAACAAATATGGTCATAATAAAAACCAAAAAAACATAAAAGTGTGTGTGTGTGTGTGTGTGTGTGTGTGTGTGTGTGTGTGAGAGAGAGAGAGAGAGAGAGAGAGAGAGAGAGAGAGAGAGAGAGAGAATTTAAATATAACTAGCATCAGGAATGCCTGGCACTAGTTCCTGGCTGAATCCAAACCTACACAGGATGTTTTTGATCTTGGTTTCAGCACTGGAAGGCTATGAAATCGGAATTACCAATGAGGTCAAGAAGCTGGGAGTATCCCAAGAACTACCAGTGAGCCCATAGATGTGTGGGCACCAAAGGTTACCAATCAGAATAAGGAAGTGTCCAGCTCAACTCTCAGCACTCCTGTCCATTGGTATTAGAGGAATGAGGTGCTTTCAATACAGGGTTTCTTCAGCCTTCAGGCAGAGATGGCTGAGAGCAATCCAAATGTTACATCATGTTAGTAAAAAAAATATTGTCTGGCCTTTCACTCAGCAGCCTGAGGTAGAGTGTCTCACCTTGCCTAATAGTAAACACCCTCATCCCTGATACTCTTGACCACTCTTTCTGAGACTGAAGAAGGAAAATGAACATGAGTAGAATATGGAAACCTTTCATGAAGGCCCTGGGTGAAACGACATTCCTGCCCTGTGAGCCCACACACAAATGCACTAACTGCTCATATATGCTTTTGTGCCTTCTATAGAACTCTTGAAGCTAAGAGTGCAAGTGTGTGTGGGGAGGGGGGGAGGAGGTTATTTGGGTACATCACCATTTATTATCCCTTTCACAGGTCTGACAGCTTATCAAAGGAATTAGATAATGCTGCAAACTGTAAAGCAACTTGATTCCCAGGTTTACACAGCCCCTTTGAATTGGTGAGCTAGCATGAAGGAAAAAATGCCTGTGCTTGCACGGATCAAAATTCTGGACCATGCACATGTATTAGCTGTTGAGATAAGTAATATGTAGGGATTTTGTTATGTCATTCTGTCTGTGTTTCATGGATTGGTAGGTGTCTTTCATTCCATTGTCCCTTCATTGATAGAATAAAAAAAAATGTAGGGATGTTCGGGAGTTTTATTCCACATTAGCACTAATGTGCACTTGTGCTAATGCTCATTAACAGAAGGGCAAATTTGCAAAATTCCCCCCAAAAGAAAGAAAAAAGGAAAAAAGAAAAGAAATCCACAGAATCCACGTAAATTGGCTAAACCCACTCCATTGCTAAATCTACAGGTCGGATTTCTAAAAATCAACTCATTTGAGTCCATTGAAGTCTTCTCCGACATCCCTAATAGCACGTAAGGAATGTTTTTCATACAAACCCCAAAGTGCTTAGTATCCCAGTGCTGCATTTCATGTGGATTGTGCCTTCTATCAGCAACACAGCTTCAATTATTCTGGCCCAAGGAATAAACTATCAATGATGATGACTGGCATATATCCAGCACCTTTTATTTGAGGCATTCTTTCATTATTTTACAAACAGGTAGACAGTAACATTCATCCATTTCCTCTAGGCTAGATAGCACTTAAAGAAATGCAGCAGATTGTCCCCCTGGTTTCAGTATACGCAATCACTATTGACAGTGAAACAAAATACCAACTTTGGAATGCAGGATTATGTTATGGAGCTATTTAAATTAGGTGAATGTTGACTGAGCAGTGAGGTATGTGAATGCATTCTCATTCCAAGGTGAGGAAAACACGTTTTTACAAGTTTCCGAAAAAGCCAATCATTTTTCTTTTCACCTTGAGTTTTCGTGAGGAAATGAAAAAAGCGTTCAGTTTTCACAGTTGGAAGAGAATTATTTTTGCATGGAAATATTTGTAAGGTGCAAATCAATTTTTGGACAGCTGCATGCAGCACACACAACAGCCAGCAATTTTTCAGCCAGCTGCATCCACAGTGCACAGATGTTTGGGGGGACCTTTAGTATGAAACTCAGGGGGAGGGAACAGACACATACACAGAGAGAGAGAGAGACAGAGAGACAGAGAGAGAGAGAGGGATTCTTATGCATATAGGTAGTCATGAGTCAAGCCTGTGTGAGGGTGGTTATTTATTTCCCAGGATGTGTTAATAAGCTGAGAATAAAATCAGTTCTTCCCCAAATTGTTTAGTGGAGGGGTGGAGAGACAGCAGATTGGGATCTATTAATTGATTTGCAGTAGATTTCCAAGGATTTGTGAGTCTCAATAGTTTACAACAGCAGTAAAATGGAAATTCAAAGAAAAAAATCTCTAGCATGGCTGATAGATCTCTGTATACGAACTTGTATACTTATCCTCAGTGTTCCTCACCTTTGAGAGAGAGAGAGAGAGATAGCCTTTGACTAGATGCTAGTTGTTGAGTTAGAATCCCCGATCGATAGTAACTCAGATGTAGAATTATACTTGTATATTCACAGGATGTATGTGGTGCAGTGATTGATTGCACCTAACCAAAAATTGCATCTAACTCTGATTAGTGGATCTTGAGGTTCTAATACAAAACAATTAGGTTGATCCAGACTTAGGCATTCTTAGAGTAGAATCATTGAAATCAATGAGATTTAAGTTAGTCATGACTAACTTAAGTTCCATGAATTTCAATGGGCTATTCTAAGTATGACTAAGGTCATTGCTAGAATTTTTGTGAACCGCCCAGAGAGCTTTGGCTATTGGGCGGTATAAAAATGTAATAAATAAATAAATAAATAAATCAAATAGACCAGGCAATATCCCGAGGGCAAGGGATCCCGGGGGCAAGAAGGGATGATCCCTCCCTTGCCCCGGGTTATCGCCCTACACTCCTGTTGCAGTTATTCCCATGATTCCAGGATGATCCCCAGACCACTGGACGTGTGGCCCGCCATCACGGTTTGCCCTGGCTCTTTGCGAGTAAACGTGAGGAACCAGGAACTGGGCACATCGGGGTTGGGGGGGAGTGGGAGTGGGGTGTTTTTTTAAAAAAACTTACATTTTCGTAGGAGTGCTCCTGCACTATTTCTCGATTAAAAAACAAAAAACAAAATGGTGCCTGTGACGTCCTCTTCATCCCTGGATGTCGCGCGCCACATGTAGACTGAGGGGGGGATCTCGCGATCATAAAATCACAAGATCATCCCCCTTAACCCCCCTATCTAGCCATGGCCTACATCTGGATCCAACCCAAAGCAGATTCCACAAGCCTGAAGTCTGCCCACCCCTGGTTTAGCACAGTTAAGGATTTAGCCATGGAATTATAGTAACAGCGCTCTGCTACAGTGATACTGATCATGTGAAGCTAGAACAAAATAATAGTTTCATTGGTTATGAAGTGTGTTTCTCACATTTTGGTAGGATCTACACTACTGCTTTATAATGATTTATAAGGGTATTGACAACTGTTGGGGCCCGGAATATACTCCATATACAGTTTTCAAACTATTTTCAAAGTGTTATATCCTGCTTGGTGTAGAACTGGCCTTTTCAACTCCCCCCCCCTACACTTTCTCTCTCTTTCAGAACCTGACTCACCAACAACAATAACCCAACCCAATGCTAAACATCTAGCAGCTGACAATGTAGTTGAAGGCACACCTATCCCTGCAAATTTCATCCAGTTCTGCTAACAAATTAAAACGTTATTGGCAGTTCCCTCTTTCCTTTAAAGAAAACCAAAATATAAAGTTGGAGAGCACAGCGGCCTATTTTCTGCACCTTTTTTTGGCAAGCTAATGCCCTCCTAAGGGAATTAGAAAATCCATCTACCTCTGACAAACCGGGGGGGGTGGTTTATAATTTTTTGACAATTCCCCTTATAGTCAACGAGAAGCCTCAGATTTCTGAATCTAGACTCGGGTTCAGTACCAGAAGCAAAGTGGATGGCCTCTGAATCTGTCGGAGCGGAATCAGGTTATTTTCTAAAGGGCAGAATTCGCCAGCACTTTATGTTAAAATATTGCAGTTGGTGGACACCTCTACTAGACATGACGCTACTTGTGGACTTTCTAAAAATCTGAACAACAGTCACTTATTTACACCTCATGATGTGACCCAATATTGGCAAAGCATTGATAGCATTGTTTAAGCTAGTGATGGAGAAATTTGTTTCTTTGGCTGGTGGGTAGGTGGGATGCAACAGCTGGAGTATTTCTCAGTATTACGGCTGACATGCATCACTTCGGAGAGATCATTACCCTGTACCTCATTTGCTACTTTCCTCTGGAAAAAAAATATATTTTGAAATGGGCGAGTGAAAGGAATGTAGGAAGTTTTAATTATTTATTATCTTGCTGTGTGAGTGAGAGGGGTAGTAATCAGGGAGAGAAAAGAAAGAGAAAGACAGAACGAAAGAATGAAACAGCGAGAGAGAAAATATATATATAGCAAAACTTCTATTAATCTACAAGTTACTATATGCTTATAAAATTATTTGTTTTGTTGTGAAACACACTATTAAAATGAAATGCTTATATAAATATCTGAACCTCATTCTTTTGGATAAGTAATATACTGCAGCAACAGCTCCATTTAGGCTTGTCTCTTGTTTCCAGAAGCTCTGCTAATCAGCTCTTGCTTAGCATTCTCCTTTTTTTTCCTTAGGAACAAGCATATTTTATTTACTGTATTCATTTCACCTTTACAAATAAGATCCAACATGCCGCTGTAGAGGTGTGAATATTTACCCCTCAAAAGCCGCAAATCTTAATGAATACGCTTGGTGCTCCTTGCCACCTAATCTTCTATTCCAATTTAAGGATCATCATTTCTTTTAATGGCACTACAACTTCATATACCTTTCTTACCCCAGCCCCAAAGTCCACAGAGAATATGTATGCTTTCTAACATGTCTTAATAATAAAGTAGTTTCACTAGGCTTATCAGCTTGCAACCATGTAGAAGCAGAGCAAAATGATGGCAGTGTATTTATTTTATTTTATTTTGATTTAAAATGTTTGTAGCCTTCCTCCCACTGCATCCAAGATGGCTTACAATAATTAAAAACAAGCAATCATAAATTCATAGAACAGTTTCAGTAGAACTATTTCAGCATTCAGTATCATTCTTCTTGAAACATGGGGGTGTCACTTGCTTTTTGAGCAAGGTGTGCAGACGGCGTGTACCTGGTGTGCCCAGGTAGACACACACACACCACTGCTCCTATTGGCGTGTGTCGTTTTCCAGAAATAAAGCAGGTGTAGTGGCAGCAACCCCATTTCCCATCCCTGCCTGCCCGCTAAGGAAAGTCCAGGTCTTAAAGAAGCAGAACATACTGGAGCGCTAGGAAAGTGAATCATCCCAGAGTGCAGGACACGGAATAATGGGCTGAAGTTACAGGAAGCCAGATTCCAGCTGGACATTCAGAAAAACTTCCTACTGTTAGAGCAGTATGACAATGGGACCAATTACCAGGGGAGGTCATGGGTTCTCCCACACTAGAGGCATTCAAGAGGCAGCTGGACAGCCATCTGTCAAGGATGCTTTAAGGTGGATTCCTGCATTGAGCAGGGGGTTGGAATAGATGGCCTTATAGGCCCCTTCCAACTCTGCTATTTTATAATTCTATGAAAAATAAGTGTGCTTTATTTTCTGATTCTTTTCCAGCTGTTCATGCCCTATTTTCAATTTGTACTCTTTTTTCTGGCACATAAAAAAATAATAAATAAATAAAATTCCCTGGGGGCACACCTTAATGAAATGTGCTGCACATGCCTATGCCTTTGAGCTGCCAAAAGTGATCAGTCAACCCAAGATCCATAGGGTCCTATGATCCCTCATTAACCCCAACATGCCCCTGTGACAGAAACTATGCCCACCCAAGAGATGGCATGGGTTATTCCCTCCCACTGGAGACAATGGAAGGGGGAAAATAAAAAAATGGCCACCATCCCAACCTCCAGACCTTAAAATGGGGGTATCTCTTCTCCAGATCTCCCCACCATGACCACCACTGGAAGGATTGATCTGTAAATAATCTAAGCTAAGCACTAGTCCTAGGGCTCATCTACACCAAGAAGGGTATTCCACTATGGAAGCAGTATATAAGAGACAGTAGCCACACTACTGCCTTATAGCGGTATAGAAGTGCACTGCAGGATCTACACTACTTTTTTATAGTGGTACTGAAGTTCACTGACAACTGTTGGGGCCCATGACACATCTACACCAAGCAGGATATAACACTATGAAAGTGGTATGAAAGCGGTATATGGCATGTGTCAATGGGCCCCAACAGTTGTCAGTGCACTTCAATACCGCTATAAAGCAGTAGTGTGGCTCCTGCCTTTTATATACCACTTTCATACCACTTTCATAGTGGAATATCCTGCTCAGTGTAGATGAGCTCCTAGTCACATGATACTTACATGAGTTGAAGGGAGGGTGGGACTGTGCTGCTCATCCTGCCACCAATTTTACCCATGCCCACTAGGATTACCCACTGATGTCTGCAGATTTGGAAATTTGAAATGTGAACAGGTAAGCTTTTTTTTTTCTAGTTATCCATGTTCAACATGCTAGTGCCATGATGCAGAGCTAGCTGTTGTGCACAAAATGTCATGGAATGAGCAGTGCATCTCTGAAGTCATGGAGGTGGGATGAGTGGTCATGGGGGTGAGCAGTCATGGAGGGTGAGTGGTCCCCCCTCTAACTCACGATTGTCCTACATGGTAGTATCATGTGAAAAGGGCTCAAGTTTAGTTTACTATATTAAGCGCACACTCCTATGTATGTTTAGACAGAAAAAAGTCCTACAACTCTAAACATGCATTAGGATTGCACCCTTAGAGAGAATAAACTAACTTGGTCAAATTGTGATTTGTAGTGAAAATCTCAGAGCATGACGTAGCTGATGAAATGATGGTATCCATGCAGTATATTTTCATAGACTGACAGTGTAGTATTAAGCTTTGAAGGTGTGGGATGGGAGAAGATTGTTACAAGTGGATGCATGAGAAAATTGGAATGACAGAAGGCAGACTGTTGATCCAAAAACATATATATCAAGATATATACCTGTTACTAGTTTGACGTTCTTGTTATCACTAGCCATCTTCAGCGTCACACATGAGACTAAAATAAAGGCAAAATGGGAGTGCTGGGGGAAAGATGAAGAAGAGGGAAGAAAAGGAGGAAGACAGGGGTAGGAACAAAGAAGTCTAAAGACAAAACACTGTCAGTTTGGAACCACCGCATTTGACAGCACATATGACAGCCTTGCTAAATTCTATTAACCTGTTTGTTCAGTAGAAATAATTTCCATATGACAGATGAAGAAAAAATTATTATATTTTTCACACTCATCCATCATCCCGCTAAAGTGGATTTGTGGCCAGGCAAATTTTTATAACAATTTTGCTACATTGCTCTGTTTTACATTGAAACCGCCATGGTCTTTTCTCAATTTCTCTTTTTTCATAGCCACAAACTTTCTCTTTTTTTCCGCCAACTCAAATATCTGCAGCATCTCTATTTAATTGTCTCTCCCTCCTGGCTATGTTGTCGTCTTATTAGTTTTCATAACTCTGCCTTACTTTGGGGAGATACTTTCAAGAAAGTACTTGCATTTGTTATACCAACAAGAAACAACCAAAAAATGCATTTGTGTATGTCAGACTCATACAGGCCAAGGGCTATTGGACATGTATTGAAGGTTAATTTTAAGCAGTTATCAGAAATGAATGTAACATCCTAGTTGATGTCACTGGGGGAGGGGGGCAATGTCTGAAGTCAGTATCTAAGGCTAGTTATGCAAGTATGAATGTATGCAGTGTTTTTGGCAAGCTTCAATTCCCCACGGGAGTCGATGAAAAATGAAGGTGTCTGGGTTTTTCATTGTTTTCCCTATTGAAAAATCCTAGCCTAGAGTCCATTATCAGTTGTTGGATGAAATAAGTGATGTAGAAGACTTTAGTTGATTATATCTGTACCTGCCATTAGTTGTCTTTCCAGCATTCGGGCTAGAATAATGAATGTCCTAAAGAATCCAGTGCCTGTCGAAGAAAAATTAATGCATTTTTTTAAAAAAAAAAAAGGGGGGGGAGCCAATTTCCATGTAATGTTGTTAGATTGCTTCTGCATTAAAATGTGTAAGTTAATACAGCTGCATGGATGTTGTAATATATGCCACTCTAAAGCCACCTACAAGTTAATAATCTATCACCAATTCCTCCGCATCTCTTGGGTATCCAACTCATTAATTATTTCTCCCCTGAAATATGTAGGTCACTTGCCTGCTGCCTTTTATTATTACTTTTCTAACAATAGCTTACAAATGGTTGTCTGGAGAAGATGAGAAAAAATGAGTGAGAAACATTAAAACCTAGGGGGCGGAGGTGGGGAAGAGATGTGACTTCTAAAGTTCAAAATGTAAACACTACATTCTGCAGCCAAGTATAAGAAAACTATGTAATCAGGGGAAAGGAATAAAATGGGCTAGAATACACACACACACATCATATCTGACAATAAGTGGGTGGGGAAAAAATAGAATGACAGAGATATTAAAGCCTTCTCTGCTTGTATGAAGCTTGCTTAAAGCAGCCTTTTCAAACCTGATGCCCTCCAGATGTCTGGACTTTAATCTAGGGTGACCATATGAAAAGGAGGACAGGGCTCCTGTATCTTTAACAGTTGTATTGAAAAGGGAATTTCTGCAAGTGTCATTTGTATATATGGGGAACCTGGTGAAATTCCCTCTTCATCATAACAGTTAAAGCTGCAGGTGCCCTGCCCTCTTTTAAAATGATCACTCTAGTATAGCTCCTGCACCTTCAACTGTTTTGATGAAGAGGAAATGACCATTCTGCCACGCCCGGCAAAGCCTTGGCATGGGGAGGTAATTGCGGGCGGGGTAAGGGGAGAGACGTGCCCAATTTTATTGGGTGACTTTGGGTGGTGCCACTGGGATGGGAGGGGTTAAGGAGTGCTTATTAAATAGGCACTTACCCCTCCCATAAGGTCTTTGCTCGTGCGGCTCCCTCCCTCCCTGTAGACAGTGTGAGCTTGCTGGTTGCCATTAGGGGGCCGAGTAGGAATTTTTTACTCATGTCTTAATTTGGCCATGAGTTTTTTCACCTACTCCACACCATAAGACAGTCTGGGAGCATAATTAGGTTGATTAGACTTGGATAGCTAATTTGGTCACGTTTGATTTTGGGCAGGTAGGATCGGGCATCCAGAGGGAATCTTAATGGTGAGCATTTAACAGGCACTGTTGCGGTGACTGGTAATTTCCTGAGGGCTCCCAGTGTTGAGCCTTGTGATCGGGCTGGGAGATAAGGATTACCTCTGAGGCCAATCTTTCTCACCCCACCTTGAACCCAGTGGCCTAGGCTTGGGGTGACAAGGGAAGGTCTCCCTACCCCACAAGGGGAATTTTTTTTTTATTTGTCCAGTGGGAGGGCGAATGAGGCAGCGCCAACCCACTGGCCAAGAATGCTTGCCCATACTCAGAAAGGTCTATAAATAGGCCATGCTGGATGCCCGATAGGATTTACCCCCTTTGCAGATCATAAATAAATGTGGCCCTGTTTAAACCCAAAAGTTCTGTGTGTCATCTCTTCAATTTTTGCATCTGTCTCGCAATTTCACCAGCTTCTCCATATATACAAATGACACCTGCTGAAATTCCCTTTTCTATGCAACTGTTAAAGATACAGGAGCCCTGTTCTCCTTTTCATATGGTCACCCTATTTAATCCCCATCAGCCCCAGCCAGTATGGAATGCTGGGGATTGTTGACTACAGTGACCAAACGTCCGGATCTGCCCGGACATGACCGGAAATGGGCAGGAAAATGCCCGTCCGGCCGGAAATGGCCTTCTCCCCCCCCCCTTTTGCCCGGGAAAAAAGGCTTCCCCGGCTTCTATCAGGGCCTCTCCTTGGTCGCCGTCACCATGGCGACCAAGGAGAGGCCCCAATAGAAGCCGGGGGAGCCTTAAAATGCTTGTTTCTCAAACGTGGAAACACCCGGCTTAAGACCCGCCCACCTCATCCAATCGGGTCTCTCCTATGATGTCGACATCATAGGAGAGACCTGGATGGATGAGGTGGGCGGGTCTTAAAGCCGGGTGTTTCCGCGTTTGGGAAACACGCAGCACTGGGGGCTTCTATTAGGACGTCTCCATGGAGGAGACGCCCCACCACCACTTTTGCCACCTTCCTGCTTTTTCCCCTTTTCAGGAGCTGCACCGCATGAAGGGGTGAGGAAGGGAAATGATGGGGGAGGAAAAGGAGGCATGGTTGGTGGGTTAGTACTGCATCCTTCCAGACACCACCACTATTATAGTTTTAACTGATGTAATGTCTAATAGGTTGTTTGGATAAAGAAATGTATTTTGCAGTCATGCTTTTTTGGGGAAATCTGCTACAAGGTAATACAATTTAAATTTCTACCTTTTGTTAGGTGGTGGAGAAAGCTATAAATCAAGCAGAACTGTAAAACTTACCAATTTATTAATTTATTAATTTCTGGTCGTGTTGCTTTACTAGTTGGTTTGTTTTACTTGTAACTATTGCATGTTGTTTAAGGATTAACTGTTTGTCAATTGTGTATCCTATAATATTTTGGTATATCAAGTTCTGATACTAGATGGAGATTAGGGCTTTGCTCACTTACTCACAAGTAACTGTCATGAACATAGTGAATTACTTTTAATTGTGCATGTTTACTCAGAAGTAAGTCTCACTCAATTCATTGGGACTTACTCCTTGGTTAGGATTGTCACCTAATTTAGCAGTTAATTTAAAATCATGGCTCTTCATGTAAGGTTTGGGCAGTTGCTTGTGGTGAAGTTATCAGAAATATTTGAGTCTTTGTTTTGTGCACATATGTTTTTGTCCATTCAATGCATGACCTGCCAGCTGCCTGGGTGTAACTGACATTTCTGAAAACCACATTGCTTGGAAGAAACCCAAAAAACAGCCATGACACCTTTAAAAAAAAAATCTTTGTAGCATATCAAGAATTCCTTAAACACATACTTGTAATGGCTTAGAAAATGATACTTTTCTACATGTAACCCAAGCAACCTGCAAAATCTAATTGCAGAGTTCAGGAAACTTCTATGTTCCCGCCTCATCTGAGAATAGATATGATCCAGTTGGGGAAAGCAGTTGCAAGGGATTTTATCTCCACTGAGTTACATGCATTGCAGGTCATGGGGTGATTGTAGAAGGTTTTCTGGGTCATATTTTATTGTACTATTAAATTCTTTTGAGAGTTTTCAAGATATTTTTCATTATTTTGTTATTTTACTTTAACTGCTGGAAATAGCAATTTTAGCTTTGTCTTTAAAAAAAAGCCACTGAAAACTAGTAAAGAATACACAAATACTGCACATTTTCTTTAACATGCAGGTAGTTGTATGTATGATAGAAAATGAACTACATATGTTCTGTATACCAAGTTGCATGTGCCAGGATTAGGACAAGAAGAAAATAATGGAAAGTGCAAAATGGAATTAAATCCAGTGTTACACACGTCTTCCACTTGTGCAATAAGAATTTCTATTCCCCATATGTTCTCAAATCTGCTCTGGAGCACATTTGGTATGTGTGAGTGAATTCAACCTGCCCATGGTGTCCATTCTACTGGTGTAAAGACACAATTGCATAGGACCGAGAAATTCAGATTCGAGGGGATCACATTAAAAAGGAAGCTTACATGACATGGGACAGTTTCTTTCTTATCCTCAAAATCCTTCCCCAAAATTTACTCCTCTTCTCCCTGCTGCATACTTACGGGGGAATTGTTTCTAGATCAATTAAGGGAATGGGAGAAAGAGTATATGGAAAGTCTAGGGCAAAGTGTGGCAGTCTCCTACTGTATGCAGTGAATGTTTGCCCCAGGAAATACGTATTGAGCTGCCATGGGATTTCCTTAGCAGTGTTTTGTGTGAAACAAGGGTTACAGATTTAAGTTAAGCAATAGCAAAGTGTCCCAGTTTCTGATGAATCTCATTGGCTTCAAAAGTCCCATCCTTCACAAGAATATGATTGGTAGATACTGTAGTGCAAGTTATTTGGGGTTGATATGCCTTCTATTCTGTGGCAGTTCTGAGTTAAAACTCAATAACAGGAATGAATAACAGTGGGTTGTCAAGTTCAGAACATTATGAGTGGGGTATCCTAGAACTCATTGCAGTTCTGCTTCCTAAAGTTATATTCTGTGGGTGGACTGAGGCACTGGGCAAAGGAGAAGAGCAAGTCCCTCTTCCTGTAAATAGTGCCAGAGTTACTGTTATTTATATAGCACCATCTTTGTGAATGGTGCTTTACAGAGTTTCTGCCCTGAGGAGTTTACAATCTGATGTGATGCTGGTGACTGATGTGACTAACAAAATAATTGTAACTTTTTCCTGTTGCCATAGTTCTTTAACTTCCATAACCAGTGGTGATATTTTTCTCTCTTTTCATCTTCTTTTCTGCAACATTTTTGCCATTAGGTATTGCTATGTCAATGAGGTAGGTGTGTTTTTCTTGGTTGTTTTTGACTGTTACGTCTGGTTGAAGTTGAAACAAGCTAAGAGGTGCTAGCCTTTAATCCATTTTGTTCCATGGCTAATGTTTGCAGGGAAATAGTAGTTTATACTCTTTCTAAATGCTTAGTTGCTGGTTTGTTGTACTAGATTTTTCGGTACTTGTGAACTACTTCATTTGTTCAGTGGTAGCAGTATGCTGATTCCAGTAATTTTAACATTAAGATGTTATGTAGAACAGGTTTGTCTTGTGTGCTGTGAAATCAGACATGTGACCAAGGCCATGTTTGGCTAGGCATGCCCCCTTGTGGGCTGGACATGTTGGTGGGTATGCCCTCTTGGGGGCTGGACATGTTGGTGAGCACACCCCTTTGGGGGCTGGACATGTTGGTGGGCCATGTTGTCTTCCTTTTTGGTTTCCAAAATATGGTCACCCTATTGTTGACCAAAACATCTGGAGAGCACCAGACTTAGGGAAAGCTACTTCGATTATCATATTTGTTTTAGCATTCTGGGCCAAAGGAGATGTGACATTCATTTCCACCTACCTAGAATCCCTAGTTAATCAGAATTGAATTCCAGGCCCCATCTATAAATATTCAAAGTGATATTCTCTCTTCCACTTCTGAATGTCACTAAACAACTAATACACAGGCCATTAACAGTAACAAAGCAAGGCCTCAGGCCTACTCAGATACACTATAGCCTCTCAGAGCCCACACAAAGTAAACATTACAGAACAGCAAGAATTACTGTTGTTGAACTGACTGTGGTTTCCAAACTTTTTTCAGAGGCAGTCCCACATGGATGCATTACAGAAGTCTAGCCTAGAGATCAATGAAACATAGATCTCTGAGGCTACTGCAAGTGTTTACAGAATCAAGTCTACTTCTCTATTAACAATATTTATATACCAGTTCTCAAAATGGTATCCCGAAATGGTATACAAAAGAATAAACAAACAAACAAAAACCACACATACGATAGTATGATGAGTTAAGTACAAAAATAGCTCATGGCTGGGGGAAAGCCAAAGCAAGCAAATACATTCATTCATTTATTGCATTTTTATACCGCCCAATAGCAGAAGCTCTCTGGGCGGTTTACAAAAATTAAAACTACAACAATATTTAACAATATACTAATCAACAATATCACAATAATATTCAAAAATATACTAAATACAAGTGTACAGCAAAACAAACCCGATAACATTTTAAGAAAAGAAAAGAAAAGCTTGGTTAGAACAGCATTTCTCCCCCAGAGCAGCACCTTCCAACCTTCAGCTCCAGCCTTGCTTTTAAAGTCTCTAGGTGGGGGGGGGGGAGCAGGTGGAATAGCTCACCCTTGATGATACAGCATTTCTCCCCCAGAAGCAGCACCAATAAATGCCCGAAACATGCCATCATTGAGGTCTGACATACTCAGGGGTCGGGGGAGATCATTCCGCAGGGTGGGCACAACTGCAAAGAAGCCCATCTTCACTTTTATAACCTAATGAAAATCCATGGCCTTGGGCAAGGACAACAGGGCCACTCCTGAAAATCATAGTGGCCTGGGAGGTTGTTATAGGGGGAGACTATCCTTGAAGTAACCTGGCCACTAGTATTGTTCCCTTTGGGACAAATATTATCCATCTAGTACTAATCTATTGGTGAAAATCTTCCCATTCTCAGAAGCAAACTTCAAAAACTGTCTTTCTTTTTGAAAAGCAGACTATTGTACCTCTTGACCTTTTTCCAGGTATTTCCTTTCCTGCTCTTGCTGAACCTCCAGGGTATAGTCCTAACAGAAAGCTTTTCTGTGATAAACTGGCCTCTTCTAACCCAACTTTCAAGGCAGCTGTTGCTTAGAAGAAAGTTTGTACTAAAATCATAACTTTATGTATTCTTTTTACTTTAAGGTTCTAGTCTGGCACAATTTAGTATTCAGATGAAGGGTCAGATCTTGAAGGCTTGTTAGCAAACAACAAAAATAAAAATATGCAGCCCCCATTTCACAAAACATTTCCACCATTTTGTTGGCAGCCTGACACTAATGCAATAATGAACAATGCTTGAATGAGGAAAAATGGTCTCAAATGTGGCTGACATTGTAGATCTCATATATGATGTGGGTCTTATATTTGAAATAGTGCACCAAAACTGTGCACAAGAGCCTCAAGCCTTGATTCTAGTATAGTTTATCACAGGTATCATGTGCCTTTTATTACAGTTGGTTGTTAACTGTGATAGAGCTGTAAGACAGTCTTCAAAACAACATGTTTAACTTTCAAGGTGTCAACATCCACTAATCATTTTGCTTCTATTTGCATATGGCTAAGTAACTTGCATATAAAATTGTGTAAGAATAATTCTGTTATTATTTGCTGTCCCTTATAGAATTCCTTGTTCTGTTTAAGACATCCGCTGCTCTCATGGGCTTTTCTTTAGAAATAATCAAAGGGTGTCATAGCATGCTTACATTTGGTGCACCTGATCTTCCTCGTAGGTTGGCACTGGCCAGTTGCCCGGCTTGCCACCATCTGCTCCTGTTGTCAGTAACGACTCATCATTAAGGGTGTGAGGAAGCCACTGTCCCTCCTACCCCATCTGCCTCTCCCATGCTTGTGCATAAAGAACCCAGAAAATTTCGCCTCTAACATTCCACTCAAGATTAAGAACAGACCAATTTATGATTTTTTAAAAAATATCGTCCTATGCAGTTTAATAAGATGAAACCGAAAAAAGCCAGTCCACTTTTAGAACTGGGATTGCACTCCCTCTGAAAGATCAAGTTCGTAGTTTAGGGGTACTCCTACATTAATCTCGGTTGATGAAGGCTCAAGTGGCTGGTTCGCCAACTATGGCCTCTCCTGAACAGGGACAGCTTGGCCATGGTGGTACAGGCATTGGTAACCTCAAGATTGGATTACTGCAATGTGCTCTATGTGGGGCTGCCCTTAAAGCTATTAGAAAAACTCTCTCTATATATAACTCTGTTAGGAGTTATATGTCACATATAGAAAGATAGCAGAGACAGAATATACTAATTTCTTTATGTTATATAAGATTATATAAGGCAGATTATATAAGGCAAAGACACATAAACTTAAGGCATTTACTCAAACAGAGCTGTAAGACTTTAAAAGGCATAAAAGAAATAAAAACGCAGTTTCCTCTAGCCTAGCTACTCTTTCACCTGTAAGCTTTGGCCTAGAGTCCCTTCTAGCCTTCTCTTGGCTGTTCTTCCTCAGAATCTCTTTCCTTGGCTCTCTCTGCGGCTCTCTCTGTTGCTCTTCCCCTCTCCCTTGTACAGTTAATTCCACCCCTTTTTATACCCTCCCCAAGAACTGAAACCAAACAATTAGGTAACCTAAAACTGGGGAGATGAAACTTAGCTCCTTTAGGGGAGAAATGAAACTCAAGGACTGCCCCCTCCCATCAGGAGATTTTTCGGCTTTCAGGCTTAAATCAAACCCAAGCCTGTGTAGGCCTCAAACCTTCAAAGGGACTTTTTGCCATGTCAAGTTGTATTAAATATGCAGGCTGTATATGCAGGCAGGATTTCTACTGTTAGTTTTTCCCTACCCTGTGCCTGCTTACCCTTCCCTGTACCTGTTGGCATTCTCTTCCCCTCCTTATTGTTTTACTATGATTTTATTAGATTGTAAGCCTATGCGGCAGGGTCTTGCTATTTACTGTTTTACTCTGTACAGCACCATGTACATTGATGGTGCTATATAAATAAATAATAATAATAATAATAATAATAATAATAATAATAATAATACAACAACAGAGGTCATGTACTAATGAATAATACTGTTAGGAAGAGAGATGCATTTCCATTTTGCTGCCAGCTTGTAAATATTCACAGAGTAAAAAATTCACAAAAAGATTTTTTAGAAAACCAAATTAATCAAAATTTACCAAAAATTACATTACAAATACAATGGTTCATTTAATATAGCACCATAACAGATTTCCTAGAAACTCTATTTCATATCAGTTCAAGCTCTAATATTATTTGCCAAAAGGGCAAGAGTAGTATCAGGCTGAATAATATGTTTTGCATCACTTCTTATAAGAAAATTTATATTTTTCTTCTATATAAAGACAAGGTTTTTTTTGAAGTAGTGAAACCCACATTGCTATATTAACCTAATAGTATATTGGGTTAGGCTTGCTTCTGATTTTGGACACAGTTTCTTCTTAGGAACTGAGGTCAGCAAATAGTACTTGTAGGAGTTGCAGTCCTGTAAGAAATGCAATTCTGCTACACCCGGCACAGCCTGGGCATGGGGAGGCCTTTGTGGGCAGGGGGAGAGTGACGAGACGTGCCCACCAGACATTGGCTGGGCACTGTTTGGCACCACTGGGCTGAGAGAGGAGTACGGAGCCTATAAATGAGAGCTCACCCCTCCCGGCCTCCTCTCTGTTTGCACTGCTCCCTCCCTGTAGGCAGTGTGAACTTGCTGGTTGCCATTAGGGGGCCGAGTAGGATTTTTTTGCTCATGTTCTGAATTGTCCATGAGTTTTTTTGCCTACTCCACACTGCAAGACAGCTGAGGAGTATTAATAGGTTGATTTGTCTGATTTTTAATTTGGTCAAATTTTCTAATACGCAGCTAGGTACGGGCATCCAGAGCAGGATTTGGGAATGGTGAGCATTCACAGGCACTGTTAGGGTGACTGGTAAAATCTGAGTGCTCTCAGCTTTGAGACCTGCGGCCTGGCTGGTAGATAAGGCTTACCTTTGAGGCCAACCTTTTTCACCCCCTCAGAGCCCTGCAGCCTGGCTTGGGGGTGACACCAGAAGGTCTCCCTACCCCACAAGGGACAGGCCTGTGGGGAAGGCGAATGGCTCAGCGCCAACCCACAGGCCATGAATGGCTCACCCAACTTAGAAGGGTCTGTAAACAGACCATACTGGATGCCCTATAACATTTTCCCCTTTGCAGATCTTTAATAAATGTGGCCCTATTTAAACCCAACTGTACATGTCTCATTATTTATCGACCTCCACACCACAATGATACATTCTATTCTAGACATTGTCTGGTCAAGAAAATTAACCTTTACTTATCTCTCCATTCCAGGAGCACTGAAGTGTGCCAAGTTTAAAACAGTGTCAGCAGTGTAGATATTAGAGATTTGCATATCAGCAAAAGTCAGGCTCATCCAAGTTCTCTGAATTCCTCCTTGAAGCTCATTCTGGCTCATATTTGTATCAGATTGAGAGCTTTGTGTTTTTCTTTGTTTTTCTTTTTTCTTTTCACATTAGCATTTGTGTGCATTTTCATGCAATTTTTTCCAAATTTATGCATCAAATGTGTACAAATTATGAATTGTACATATTTTCTTCCCATTGATTAAAGCACGTCTCTGCACATTTTTCAAATGTAAACTTTTTTATGTGCATTTTTCAGATGTACGCATTTTTCAAACACTTTTGAGAATTGGACCTCAAGCTTGGGAATGTATGAACTTTGACCACTGATTATGTTTGAGTGTATGTTCAGTTCTGGGAGATGCAAACTATGTAAATTGTGGTCAAAAATAAACTGAAACATTTTTTTCATACATCCCTAGTAGACATCTATTCACTCTAGACCCAGGCACTGTAAGGACTGGAACTCAGCAGTATAGGAAATGCACATTTCTGTGCATTTTTAAACATCTGGACAGACTCAAATCTAAGAGGAGTAAACCATGTATTCCATAAAAGTTTTACGGTGTCCCTTCTGCCTAAATAACTATCATAGACTGCAAACAATTTATTTCTCATGATCTATAAGAAAGACCATCAGATGCCTTGTTCTGTCACGTTTTCAAAATTTGTAAGTGACATTTGTTCAAAGGGAGAATATCAAAGCGTTCTTTTCAAGCCCTGAGAAAGGACTAAACTTCAAGAATAATTTTGAACTTTTTATAAAGCCTTGAAGTGGGCCCAGGAGTTCTGTACACTTAAAACCAACTTCTATAGTTCAGAAGGATTTCGACGATTTAACATGATAATAAAAATGTCTTACAACCTCAAAGATTAAATAAAACACTTTTTGTTTCTGTCTTGGTCTGGAACAAATATAAACCTGAATGCCATATGCTGCTATTTGGGGGCTTGTTTAATTTTAAGCACTGTATTCTGCTTTGACTTTCAGCATTTAATTATGAAGATAACATTTGTAGACTATGGGCAGCTCATTCCAATATACAGAATCAGTGCAAGTGACACACAATATACAAAACAGATGGAAGTGACTCATACTTTTAAGTTTTGCATCATCCCCTACACAAAGATGTATGTATTTCCAGTACAGGGACAACTATGTAGGTGTCTGACAACACAATCTTATACATGTCTACTTAGAAGCAAGCCCCATTGACTTCAATGGGACTTACTCCCAGGTAAGTGTGGGTATGTATGGGATTGCAGCCTGAGTTACTTATAAACTCTTCTTTTTTCTTTTCTGTTTTTAATAATCAGTACCTGACATATCACAGAGGGGAGGTTATTCCAGAGGGAGGGTGCAAACACAGAGAAGGCCCTGTTGTTGTGTTGCTGCTAGATGGGACTCTGCAGGTTGTGGCATGGACAGCAAGGGCTCCCCTAGAGATTGTAATGGTCTAACAAGTCTATATAGGGGGAGATGATCTTTCAGGTAAGCTGGTCCCATTTATTTTATTGTGGTTGTTATTATTTTAATTGTTTTTATCTTGCAACTTGAAGGTTTGTTTTTAAAAAAAACAGAGGAGGAAGAAGAAAGGGAAGCATACGATAACATGACAAACATCGATACAGATGTGGAAGGCTGATGCGTGTGTGGCTCATTTGCAAGAGATAAGAAGCAGAAGTACAATTTTGTTTTGTCCTAAAACCCTTAGCTGGGAATAAGTCCCACTGAACACAGTGAGACTTACTTCTGAGTGGATGAGCATAGGATTGCACTCTTAAACTACTATTTCTATATCCTTACCTCTGTTTTAGATTGCACTGAAAACCCATTCTTGACTTTATAAGAGAAAATAATAATAATGAAGAAAGCGTGGGTAGATCATAGAGGTGATGATGATGATTAGTAGTAGTATTCCAGAGAAGGTGCTTTGAAGGAGTTTGAAGCTAATGTAGGGTGAAAAGTGATGATCCCTTCAAAATCCATCTTGGGAATCTGATGACAGATTTTTTAAATATATTCCAGAAGCATGAAATGGAACCAGCAGAGCAGAAATGTCCCACCAAAGTATGTGTCAGTGGGGCTAAACCATTCATGTTCTTCTTACATTTGGAAACCATTACCATGCTCAGATTCTAATACCATCTTCAAGACTTGGGTGTCCTTTCCCAGTCTTCACATTCAAAAGATAAATCCCATCTAAACGATACTGTTTCAAGTTCCTGCCTTCAGAGCATACGCCAGCTTTTCAAATGACAAAATGTGTTGCGATGCGAATAGGAATCTGGGGAGAGGTTAACGTAGCCTGGGTGGCTTCGACGAGATCAGATGGGGAGAAAGAACAGGGCGCTCCATCAGAGAAAGACTGTGGCAGAGCTAGAAATGACAGCCACAGCATAAGACGCTCGCTCTTTGCCAGACGGCTCCAGCAGAAATGTTAGAGGCAGCAGGGCGACAGGCAGGACGTGTATGCAAATTGCCCAATTAGGTGTAACCTGCTATTGAAGAAACATTTGCAAAGGCAACCCCCCCCAAAAAAAAATACAGCAGAAAACCATTCTGCAACCCTGCAATGCCAATTTAAAATTTGTCCCAGATTATAAATATAGAAGACTTTTTGTTAGTTTGTATGCTGAGAATTATCAGGATCCCATGAAATATGCAGTTCTAAAAATGTCAGGTACCCTGTATACATAATAATAAGGGTGTGACAAGCAGGAGTTCTGGTAAAGAACAAATGCTTCCCCCCTGACTCCAGTCACATACGAAAGGTCAAGGTTTCCATATACGTAAAGCAGAAGTCAGTATCCTATGCTAATCCACAGGGATCTGAACTTTCAAGGAGCCAAGTGCCTTCTACGACATGCCGAGCACACTGAATTCAAGTTGATTATAGGCGGGTGCCACTGGGACTTCAAAACACGCACATCTTATTCTATCAACTGCCAAGTGGAATGTCTATTTTTCCCTTCATTTATTTTTGCGTTTCTTCCCTGCATAGGAGAGTTAAATCATTTTTAATAGTGTAACCATTAGCAAGAGACTGATGCAGGCCTGTAATCAGCACCTGGGATTATTGGACAGTGGCCAAGGCCCCACTATCCCGGCAGGGTCCACTGCTGATGCTGATTTGCCCTGGCACTCTGAGCATCACCTGGTGACGAATCTGGGGCACTGTGGGAAATAAGAAGGATGGCTAGACCCAGCTACCCAGCAATACATCAGGCACCTACTTAAGCTCACCAGGGCTCACTAACAGAGAAGGGGCCCATCAGAGAATTATTTGCCCAGGGGGCCATCAAACCTTGAGCTTGCCCAGGACTAATGTATACGCAAACACAACCTCATCTTTTCTGTTTCGTTCTAACTCTTCTGCAACACCATTCATCACAGCATGTCAGAACTTTCCATATAGACGTGATGAATATAGTGCTGGCTCCAGATTTTGGAGAGCTCCAGATTTTGACACCCTCAAGATTTATAAACATATACATATCACAGACCCCTCCCTCAGGGAGTCTGCTTTCCTACTGACATTGTCACCATCTCCTATTGTTCCTCATCTTCTTTTTCATCATTGCCACCACGTGCTTGCTCCACAAGTAGACAGCCAGTGGGCAAGTTAGCAGTGGTACCTACTGCTTCTCCTCACCACCCCTGTTGTCTGGAGCAAAGCAAAAGTAGATGAATGAGCAAGTTGCAATGGTGAAGAGGAGGAGCCACTCCAGGGGATGCTTGTCAATGGGCCCCTACTAGCCTGTGGACCTTTAGCAAGTGCTCAACCATGCCTACGCTTCCCACAGGAGAGCATTCCAGCCTTGGAGTGCCACAACCATTGACCTTATCTGTTGTACATATATAATGCATTTCTTGTATTGATGGAATATGGAGAAGGGCCTTCTGTGAGTTCTTAATTCACAGGCAGGTTGGTAGAAGAGGAGGTACTCCTTCAGTTAGAATGTTCAAACCAACACCCCTCAAATATTGGAGGCGCATGGTACCTGGTGGCCATGTCCTCTGCTATTATTATTATTATTATTATTATTATTTATATAGCACCATCAGTGTACATGGTGCTGTACAGAGTAAAACAGTAAATAGCAAGACCCTGCCGCATAGGCTTACAATCTAATAAAATCATAGTAAAACAATAAGGAGGGGAAGAGAATGCAAACAGGTACAGGGTAGGGTAAGCAGGCACAGGGTAGGGTAAAACTAACAGTAGAAAGTAACAGTAGAAGTCTGCACAACATCAA
This sequence comes from Elgaria multicarinata webbii, assembly GCF_023053635.1. Classification (NCBI taxonomy): domain Eukaryota; kingdom Metazoa; phylum Chordata; class Lepidosauria; order Squamata; family Anguidae; genus Elgaria; species Elgaria multicarinata. The sequence continues at coordinate 131,818,781 of NC_086171.1, forward strand.
GTTTTAAAAGCTTTAGGAAAAAGAAAAGTTTTTAGTTGAGCTTTAAAAGCTGCGGTTGAACTTGTAGTTCTCAAATGTTCTGGAAGAGCGTTCCAGGCGTAAGGGGCAGCAGAAGAGAATGGACGAAGCCGAGCAAGGGAAGTAGAGGCCCTTGGGCAGGCGAGAAACATGGCATCAGAGGAGCGAAGAGCACGAGCGGGGCAATAGTGTGAGATGAGAGAGGAGAGATAGGAAGGAGCTAGACCGTGAAAAGCTTTGAAGGTTAACAGGAGAAGTTTATATTGGATTCTGTAGTGAATTGGAAGCCAATGAAGAGATTTCAGAAGCGGAGTAACATGGTCGGAGCGGCGAGCCAAGAAGATGATCTTTGCGGCAGAGTGGTGAACAGAAACCAACGGACTGATGTGAGAAGAAGGAAGGCCAGAGAGAAGAAGGTTGCAGTAGTCCAACCGTGAAATAACCAGCGCATGAACAAGCGTTTTGGCAGAAGAGACAGACAAAAATGATCGAATCCTGGCAATATTATACAGGAAAAATCGACAAGATTTAGCTACTGCCTCAATATGAGGAATAAAGGAGAGCGAGGAGTCGAATATAAAGCCAAGGCTACAAGCTTCCTTGACTGGAGTAAGCGTAACATCATTGACAGTAAGAGAGAATGAGAGATGAGGAGAAGGTTTAGGAGGAAAAACAAGCAATTCAGTCTTTGCCATGTTAAGTTTCAAGCGACGATGAAGCAGCCAAGCTGAGATATCTGAAAGACATGCCGAGATACGATCGTGAACATCAGGAGAAAGTTCCGGAGATTACAGATATAGTTGTGTATCATCGGCGTACAGATGATATTGGAGGCCATGAGATTGAATAAGCTTGCCCAAGGGCAACATGTATAAGGAAAACAACAACGGGCCAAGCACCGAGCCTTGCGGAACCCCTACTGAAAGGGGAAAGGAGGAAGACGAGCTGCCATTAGTCAACACGCTGAAAGAGCGACCCGCTAGATAGGAGGCAAACCAGTTATAGACAGAGCCACAAAATCCAAGGTCATGAAGGGAATCTAAGAGAAGATCATGATCAACCGTGTCAAAGGCTGCAGTTAGATCAAGGAGAATAAGAACGGAATAATGGCCTTTAGACTTGGCAGTAAGGAGATCATTGGTGATCTTAGTAAGGGCTGTTTCGGTGGAATGCAGAGGACGGAATCCAGATTGAAATGGATCCAAAGCAGAGTTACTAGAAAGAAAGTCAAGACAGCGAGAGTAGACCGCACGCTCCAGGATCTTTGAAACAAACGGCAACAAAGAGACAGGTCGGTAGTTAGACAGAGATAGCCTATCAAGAGTAGGTTTCTTGAGAATGGGAGAGACTGTAGCATGTTTAAAAGGAGAAGGAAATGAACCAGAGGACAGAGAGAGATTAATAATATGTAGCAAGGAAGGGAGGATAGCAGGAGTAAGATTAATAAAGACGCGAGAAGGAATTGGATCACGAGAACAAGTGGAAGGCTTCGAAGAGCGCAGTATTGTAGACAGTTCATCCACAGAGACCGAAGGAAACGCAGAGAAATTTGCAGGAGGAGCTGACAAATGAGGAACAGGAACTGGAAGAGGAGCAGAGCTGGCCAGATCAGAGCGGATAGTTTGGATTTTAGCATTGAAAAAAGAGGCAAAGTTATTAGCAGACAGAGAGGCGGGGAGAGATGGCGGATTAGGCTTCAGAAGAGAATTGAAGGATGCAAAGAGCCGCTGAGGATGCCTAGCATTTGACTGGATCAGCGTTGAGTAGTACTGCTGTTTGGCCAGTGAGATGGCAGAAGAGAAAGAGGAGAGTACAAATTTGTAATGGACAAAGTCTGCCTGGTCCCTGGTCTTACGCCAAAGGCGTTCAGCTGCCCGGGAACAAGAGCGAAGGTAGCGGAGGGAAGAGGTGAGCCACGGTTGGGGTTGAGAAGGGCGAACTATCCGAGTTGTAGATGGAGCAAGATTATCAAGAGTTGAAGATAAGGAGGAATTAAAGAAGGAGACAGCTGAGTCCAAGGAGACAGCCGAACAGACAGAAGGAAGGGAGGAGGCTAGAGACTGGGAAAAAGCCTCATAATTGATAGAATGCAAGTCACGGCAAGAGCGAGAAGCGGGACGTGAAGGAGGAGGATTATGAGTAATATTGAAAGAAACTAGGTGATGATCTGACAACGGAAAGTGAGCAGTAGAAAAGTCCAACACAGAGCAATTCCGAGTGAGAACAAGATCCAGACAGTGTCCAAGGGAATGTGTGGGTGCATCAGACCAAAGCTTAAGATCATAAGAGGAAGATAATGAGCGAAATCGTAGAGCTGCAGCATCTTGAGGGTCATCCACATGAATATTGAAATCACCCAAGATAAGAGTAGGACAGTTATCAGAGAGGAAAAAGGACAGCCACGAATCAAAATCAGAGATAAATTTTGAGGACGAGCCTGGGGGGCGGTACAGAACTGCAATCCGCAGTCGCAGTGGAGCGAAGAGCCTCACCACATGTACCTCAAAGGAGGAGAAGCAATGTGAAGGTGGAATGGAAAGAGGATGGAACTGGCACAAACTAGATAGTAAAAGACCCACACCACCACCCCGACCCTCTGGGCGACTAGTGTGAGAGAAAGAGAGTCCTCCAAGAGAGAGAGCAGCAGAGATGGCAGTATCATGGGCAGGAAGCCAGGTCTCAGTAAGAGCAAAGAGTATCTGCTCCTGATACTAGTTCTGGCCATGACCTCCTGCTAGCTGGAAGGGCACAACTCCATCACAAATTCTTTTAAAGTATGTAGGGGTTTGTCTGAATGGTCTTATATAAAACTATGTTGTGCTCATAAAAATAGATGTTCTATATTCCTCATTTAAAAGAACTCAGTTCTTCTCCCCAAAGATTATTTTACAAGATACATATTTATTAGATGGAAAGAACTGTGAGATATTTCAACAAGTCTTCTCTATCTTTACTGTTCTGCCTTTTTGCCAACAGTATTTCTCATAAATGACCAAATCTGCAATGTTTATTCCCCTTTTCCCTCTTACTTATATTCTCCAGTTGTTCATATGACAACAGATTCTATCTCCTGGTTATTAAATAGCTAGAAGACCATTGGATCATTGTCTTCTGACTGCTACCCAAAACAAAATTGGAATGTTCCATTTTTCATTTTATTATGCTTTTGCCTAGAGAATTCTTATTTTGTAGGACATAACATCATGATTGCTGTTACCTTTATCAATGGTCTCTGCTAAACCTGGACAGATCAGATGACACATTTTTGGCACAAAGTATGGAAATTTGTCATTAGCCTTTGCCCATTAACATCAGCAATAACAATTGTTCCTGATACAACAGCCCTATTTTCCATGCAAATGCATCATATAATATGATCGGACTGCAATACCCATCTAATGAAATGAAAACCACATCAACAGACCAGGTCAGTACTAGGAATTATCTACCACAGGACAGACACACAAGAGAAAAAAAATAGAACACCACTGGGTGAACACCTATAGTTCTTAGCTAAGACCACTCAAACATATCATCAGTGATCTACTACAACCTATCCTGGACAATGACCCTTTCCTCTCCCAGGCCTTGTGTCATAGGCCTGTACTTGCTTACGAACAGCTACCCAACCTAAAGAAGATACTCACCAGCAACAACAGCCCTTGCAACAGAGATACAGGCACAGAAAACAGACTTTATGGTTGACAAAGTTGCTAACACTTTCCCCTGTCTACTCTGGCAACACTATTACAGAACATAATAATGCCACCCTCAACATCAAGGGTTCATATACCAATGTGATATATGCCATCATTTGCCAACAGTGCCCTACTGCATCCTTCATAGGACAAACGTGCAGAAACAACAACAACAAATCAACACAGATCTGACATTAGGAATGGCAATGTTCAGAAATCAGTGGGAGAACATTTCAACCTCCCAGGGCACTCTGTCATAAAGGTGACCAACCTTGAACAAAGGAATTTCAAAGACAGATATCAATGTGGAATTTATGAAGTACAATTCATCCAGAGATACAACTCTTATTTCCCAGATATATTCACTTTCACATGTGAAGCTGTCCTTGTCATAATGTGGTCCTGCCTGTGGGTTAAATAAATTTAGTAGCAGGTTTTGGATGCTGTGAAATGGTGAGGTAGCCATAAACACATTTGATGATGTTTCATTGACTACAGGTTTAAGCGAATCCTTAAGACTGCTATCCTTTACACACTTACCTGGGAGTAAGTCTCATTGAATTCAATGGGGCTTTCTTCTAAGTAGACATCTATAGTAGTGCATTGTAAACATGAAATTTAGTGCAGCATCCAAATGTAGATAAAGCCCAAGGGTGAACCCAAATCATTCTAAGAATCAGAGTGCCAAGATCTATTTTCTCACTGAGACTGGTGTAAGTATAACACAATAAATCTGAGTTAACCTCATAGTGGAACAATATTCTGACTGGCTCAGAGGCAAATACAAGATACTCTGAAACCTAGTAGGTTAAGTGATCAGTGCTTTCTAGAGGATTGCGTGCAGCATGTATTTAAGTGTGCATTTATTTTCTATTTGTTAAATCATAGTCCTTTATTGGATAAATTGAATGGTTTGGATATAGCATCATCTGTAATTAATTGGTATGCTTGCTACTTAAGAGGGCGCATACAACTTGTGTTATTAAATGGTGTCATGTCAGATTTAATGGATGTCATTATAGGAGTACCTCAGGGATCCATCCTTGGACCATTGTTATTTACGATCTTTATAAATGAACTGACAAGTCGGCATTCTGAGTGCAGCATTCATTTTTATGCTGATGACACAGTCCTGGGCAGGCACTTCTAGTCATTAACCGAACTTGAAGCTGACCTGCTTAGGGATTTCAAACATCCAGCATTACTTTGGTGTCAAGTGGGTTGTTAGGGAAGACAAGATGATGATATTAGCAATGTCCGGTCCATAAAAGTTCAGGCCTGTTAGCTTAAAATTTCCGTGTCTAATGCTTTTGCATATAAGAGAGCTGCAAAAGAATTTCCCCCCAGACTGTAATATCCTGATAAGTTTCTTACAAGACCTATTTCTATTGGTTAGCAGAGATACAGGGATTCACCAACCTTCCAAGCCATTCTACTGTGCCTTTCCCTAGCTTCACCCAGTCAAAGCTCCTCCTGTTTGTTTCACTGTAGCTCCAGCCATGGAAAACCTTTCAATCAACCATGGTAACTAAATGGATTTTCCCATTTCTATACCCCTTGCCCTACTGATGAACTGGCAGCACATTTGAGTGCTTGCTATCAGAATCAGAATTCTGCACTAAATGAGACAAATGACTTACCCAAATTGATAAACTGCAAGGCCTTGTGTGGGGGGGATAGTGGTTAGGGTGATGGGTTGGAACCTGGAAAAAAAGGGTCGAAATTCACACTCAGCTATGAAGTTCAATGAGTGTCCTTGGGCTAGTCACTATCTCTCTGCTTAATCTGTCTCACGTGGTTGTTGTGTGCGTGAAGAGCCATACTTAGGGCATTCAACCTGAGACCAGCGGCTCCTATTTCTATGAGGCAGTAAATCCACTCTGGGTTTCAGTCAGAGCCGTTCAGAACTCTAAGGGAGCTATCCATGATGCTGAACCCATTTTGGGGATAGGATCCAACACCTTGGAAAGCTCCTTTAAAGTTCTGACTGGTTCTGACTGAAACCCAGAGGGGATTCATCTCCCCACTGAATTAGGAGCCACCAGCCTCCATTGTCTGGGCCCCTCTGCATACAAAACAGGTGCTTAACCACTGGACTATGGTCTCTTCCATTACCTTCTGCTTTGTAGACTATGGAGGTTTGCTGCTGAAATAGGACAACTCTCCTTATCTTGAGCAAAAGGGGGGATTATTGAAACATGTCTCTGTCACTTGTTCGTTTGTTCTAATAGCAAATGTGAATTCTTATCAAAACACCTTTGCAAGGCAAATCTGTGAAATGTTTGGCCAAATTTGTGAAATGAAGAGTTTTCATTTAAGATGTACAACCTCTTAGTAATACAGGGTTAGATAGTAGAAGGAAGTTGTGTAAATCAGAGTACACATCAGAGTTACCTATTGTTGTTGTTGTTGTTGTTGTTATTAATTGCATTTGTATACCACACCATAGCTGAAGCTCTCTGGGCGCTTTACATAAGAACAGGAAAAAAAAATCTAGTGCATTTAGTCTGTTCAAACGGGTAGTCCTTTAGGTGCTAAATGAATAGAAATAGCAAAAGTATTATTCATAGCATGTTTTGTTTTGCTTGTTTGTTTGTTCGTTTGTTTACAGGGTTCTTGTCTGCTCCTCTCAAAAAAAAAAAAAGTATGCAAAGCAGCATACAACGTTAAATAAGGCAACAATCCCATACAACATTAAATAAGATGACAGTCCCATACAATAAAGCCAGCAACACAATGCAACTTACAATCATTCTAAGGCCTTTGCTAGACCTACAGGATATCCCAGGATGGAGGAGGGGTGATCTCATGTGGTCAATAACACGAGATCCCACCCACATTTACACGTAAGGCAAGGCGACTCAAGAAAAGAGCCATCGTGCCCGCCATTTTAACAAAACTTTTAAAGGGGACGATGCACACGAAAGTAAGTTGTTGTTTTTTTAATTGATTTTCTTGCTTCCCTCAACTTGCCCCCAATGGAGAGCTGAGAAAGGCTGTGAAAACGGGCCACACGCTCCGCGGGAAGAAATGGGCTTGAAGGGGTAGGCTAAATCCTGGGGCCAGGGAGGCCATCTAGACGCACAGGGATGATCCGGGTATCACTCTGGGATATAGGCTGTTCTAGCAAAGTCCTAAGAGCAATTGAAAATTGAAATCCAACTAAAACTAAAAAAGGAGGAAGAGGAGGGGGAGAAAATGTGGTAGCAATAGTACTGGAACTCTGTAATAAAAAAAACCCAAAACATATTGTCTTTTACTTTGAAAAGGAAATGCATGTGGTTGATTCTGCATGTGTGCATAAAAGAAAACTTCAGCCTGAGCTTTTTCAGAGTTAAGCATACCTAAGCACAATTATTTCTTCTTCTTTTTTGCTATATTAGGAAACAAGCCAGTTTTCCCCCATTAATTTGATGGAGAAACATCCAGTCTTCCATTTGGGGTCAATACCACAAGGTGCCTCAAGGCAAAGAAAGAAGAGGAACATTGCAATCCTATATGTGCGTACTCAGATGTGACTTCCACTGGTCTTACTCCCAGGTAAGTAGATTGCACTAACAATCATTTTCATTCTGAATCCCAAGTGACTAGAAAACAGGTTGCTCCATTCTTTTTCTTCCACACTAAATTGCATAATACCTCACAAGGATGACCAACACAGTTGTTTAAAGAATAACCACAGTTGTATTAATATGGTTATTGTAGCTATATGGTTTGTTGTCATGAGTTTTTCGGCATTTCTATTTCTTTTATGCTAATCTGAAAGATAATGGTATAATTTGTTTTAGCATTATGGAAGTATTTGCTGGAACCACTACATGAGGGGCTCCAAGTCTATTTGCTGGATATTATAATCCATATTCTTTGAAAAAGGTCTGAATTGCATTGAATTCTGATCTGAGGACGGGACTCCTTTGCTCTCCTAGTTTCTACTTAATATATTGACCACTTTGTCTGAATAGCATAATGTTTCTTCCCATTATTAGCATATTTTTTAATTATTTATGGCATATTTGCTTGCTTTCCATTTTATTTAGAAATCCATTGCCCAAATAACTGGTTTTATTTGGGTTGGAGGGTTGTTGTTGTTTTCTCCACCACTCATCAGTGGGTACTTTTTGGGCATCCCAATAATTATTATGGATTTGCTAATTGTATCAACACAAATAAACTAAATGTAGGGAAGCACACTTCTTCACGATGCCAGCAATTGGTAGTATCTTGTACTGCTGTATAGAGTAACTCAATATTAACAGCTGCTTTGGATATTGTGATTTCTAGTAATGGGCGAACTTACCTTAGGTGAATATGTTATTTCCTAGGATAATATTGAATTCTCTCATGTAAGCTAAGGCAAGAGTTTTCCTTTACATTTGCATAAATAAGCTTTTGCATATGCACAGTGTCAAAGTGCATGTTGGGAACTATAATTTGAAAACGTGTAGTTCATCATGATGTCATACATCACCACATTATGTAGTAATTTGGTGTTTGGCTTTTGTAATTAGGCTGGCATTTTTTTAATGTTAAGGATGGGGTTGGGGAATTGATAAGAGCAGGTTACGAAGGCATATCAAAAACAAACATTCCCAGTTACTTCGAGGTCCTTATAGCTAGTACTGCATGTCTCAGTGACTCCAACCCAATTGTTGTTAATGGCAGCAGTGAAGCAGTAATCCAGGCAGCATGGTGATCACTGGGGAGAGGGAAGAGGCTACAGCCCTCTCCCTGCCTCAGTCTCCCTGGCCTGATTGCTGCTTTACCACCATTATTAGCAGTAAAGCAGTGATCCCACCAGTGCACCACACTGCTAGTCTGCCACAGAGGCTGGGCTCTTGGTATGCTGCCAGGCAGGGCTTGGAGGCTGCCTCTAGTTTGTAGGCTATGCTTTTTACATCCTTGGCTTAAAGCATGTGTGGGCAACCTCAGAGGATCCAGTGGCTAATTTCCCACCCCTGAACCCCACTGTGGCTACATCCCCCCCACACACACACATACCAAAATGCTGCTGAAATTCGGTGGCAGTTCAGCAGCATCAAAAAGGCCATGTTTTGTGTTTAAACAAGGCAAACAAGCATTTTGTTATGTGTTTTTCTTGCAGCTGCTGTGGTGATTTGGGTAGTACCAGGGGCTACCAAAAAAAAAAACCACAAGAAGGCCTCATGCAGCCTGCTGCCATATGTTACCTACCCCTGACTTTGGTGTAAGTTTAATGTCATGAGCGTCAACAAATCTGAACTCAATTAATGGAAGAAAACAAAGTGAACAATAATTACCTCCTCAAACTGCGGGGAGGTAATGAGCAGGGTACCGCAGGGCTCAGTCCTGGGCCCAGTGCTCTTCAACATTTTTATTAACGATTTGGACAAGGAGGTGCAGGAAACACTTATCAAATTTGCAGATGATACAAAATTGGGTGGGATAGCTATTTCCCTGGAAGACAAAAGCAAACTTCAAAGTGTTCTTGATAGGCTGGAGTGCTGGGCTGAAAACAACAGAATGAAATTTAATGGGGATAAATGCCAAGTTATACACCTAAGAAAAAGAAACCAAATGCACCATTACAAGATGGGGGATAGTTGGCTCAGCAGTACTACAAGCAAGAAGGACCTTGGAATTATTGTAGATCACAAGCTGAATATGAGCCAACAGTGTGATGTGGCTGTAAAAAAACAACAACAAAAAAGTGCTATTTGGGGCTGCATTAATAAAAGTATAGCTTCCAAATTGCACAAGGTATTGGTTCCCCTCTATTTGGCACTGGTTAGGCATCATCTTGAGTAATGTGTCCAATTCTGGGCACCACACTTCAAGAAGGATGCAGACAAGCCGGAGCATGTTCAGAGGAGGACAACGAGGATGATCACTCTTCAAATACTTGAAAGGTTGTCATACAGAGGAGGGCCAGGATCTCTTCTCGATCATCCCAGAGTGCAAGACACAGCATAATGGCCTCAAGTTACAGGAAGCCAGGTTCCAGATGGGCAGTAAAAACTTCCTGACTGTTAGAGCAGTATGACAATGGAACCAGTTACTTAGGGAGATCATGGGCTCTCCCACACTAGAGGCATTCAAGAGGCAGATGGGCAGCCATCAGTCAGGGATGCTTTGAGGTGGATTTCTGCATTGAGCAGGGTGTTGGACTCTATGGCCTTATAGACCCGTTCCAATCCTTCTATTCTATGATTCTATGATACTAAGAGTCATATGTACCTGAAATTATTTTGCCAGATATGTTGTGCGGGGAGGACAACAATGAGAAATTGATCTAAATAGTGACTGGCAATAACCACCTCACAAGTCAAAGGAAATTGGCTTTTTTGCTACAGTTTTCAATCTTGTGAACCCTGTGGAGATTGGAAAGGAGGAGACAAGCACAATACTTTTACTGAAAGAAAACAGCAGCATGTTTTATGACATTGCCGCCTTACCAATGGAGAGAGAAAACAGAAAGAGTACAGGACACAGCCATTGTGATGCACTTGTGGGAAGCCTCGTTAGTGTGAGTTTGAGAGCAGTTCTAAAGTCAGAATGGGGGTGAGAGAGAGGGAAAGATGTTGAACCCTTACCTTGCTGCATATTTAGAATACAATTGAAACCACTTCTTCACTATGAAATCAGTCAATAGAAAATGGAGCTGTTATAGGGAGGCATTTTGCTCAAGACAAAAATGCCTTTCTGAGCCAGCAGCAAAGGCAAGGCAAACGGAAGCCAGGGGAATGGTTTCCCTAGCAATGATCCTCGCATGTGTTAAGCACCCAGCTCAAACGCATTATGCTAGCTAGACAAAGAAAGAGCACTGAACGACCTCGCCTATTGCTTGTAGGTTGACTTTACATTTCTTTCATGGACATAACAGATGGCTCTTCTTTAAAGGAGCTGGCCTGTTATCATAGAATATTTCGTTTTGAGACAGTTGGAAGTAAGATTCTAAAATATTGGCTCCAGCCAGGGAACAGATCAAGATAATCTAAGGGAGGTGCTGAAAGCCTAAGATGGGACTCCCCACCCCACCCATGCCTCTTCCAGGCAATTTCTACCACCATCTCCATTAAACATAGCCCATATCCAAGCATCAGCAGTGCCAGATGAGTTGCATCTGCCATTCAATCATCTAGGAATATATGAGCTGAGGCATGATTCAAGAATAGCTGGGTAAATATTATCTGCCAACAGTGTGTGGTGGACCATAACATTAGCAGTGTGGGTAAGTGTGGAATATGAATGGCTTTCTCTGTCAACATCTGTTCAATGGACTGCATGTCCATGGGATCCCACCAATAATGTAATCCCACTTCTGTGCCACCAAGTCTGGAAACCGTTGATGATAAATACCACTTTTGTGCCACATAAATGTCACTGTATAAAAACATGTACCTTACTTCCTTATCCCTTAATTTTCCACTGTCCCCATTAAATATTTAATAATAACTCTCTGGTTGGTGGCAGTTTCAGAAATAGTAGCCCCTTAGAAAAGGATTACACCTGCCAAAGTTCAGATAAATAGGTGCAGAGACTTTTGTGCAGAGACTGGGGCAGGTGATTCAGTTCCTCTTTTTCTCTCCGTGTGGTGTTTGAGAGGCAATGGCACACTGCATAGAGGTGTCCCCAGACAAGGAAGCTGAAAAGGTGCAGAGGCTAAGGGCATAGTGATTGGAGACCCCTGGTAGATGTGCCCTATGATTCAAAAGTGGATATTTCAGTCAATCAACTCTCCGCCCCCACCCCACCCCACCCCACTAGCATTACGGGAAAGAAAGCAAAATACACCACTTTGGGAGACACTGAGCTAATCTAAACCTACAGCCCTTTCGCAGCAGAGGAGGGATAATTGTGAGGGTTCCCAGCTTCCATGATCAGCACTCACGGGGCACATGCCACCGATGTTTCCCACAATAAAGGAGAGCCGTTGCAGGAGAACATGTGCCCCTTGATGGTGGTTCTGAATGTGTATAGGCAGAAGTGGGTGGGACTAGGCAGATGAGAACGGGGCATGGAATTTTTTTTAATAACCCCTGAGAGATGTGCACCAGTGCAGACATACAGCAATGCTGGGGGGGGGGGGGGGGGAATAGGCACTGTGTCGAAAATGCACTGCTGTGCATAAACACTTGGTGATGAAACACGCCACTGCCGATGCACATGTCCCTCACAGCCAGGAGCTCATGCCAAACAGCAACAGCTTCACGAAGGGAGGCACACCAGCAGCGGACTTCAGGATTGTAGCGAGAGAGACAAAAAAAATACTGGAATAAATGGCTGGGGTAGACACGGCCACTGTTTGCCTTTCTGAAGTCAAATTATGCAGTTTGCCTTTCTGAAGTCAAATTATAAGTCATGCAGGGTCCGGACTCAGTTCAGTTCACTTTGGAGGGAAGCCTGCTTCACTAGACTTTGGCCAAATCCAATGCAAACCTTAATACTTAGCTGCTAGCTGCTGGCATATATTTATGTACCACTAGTAGTAAAGATAATGTTTGTTAACTGGCCTGTCACAATGTGACCTTTTTGATTCTCCTCTCCAGTATATAAATACCTGGGCCAGCTGTAAACCTGCTGAGGCCATAACTGCTTCCTTGGCAATGCAAAAGTAACAGCTTTACTGACAGTTAGCAGGCTGCCAAATCTAGGGCTCATTTACAAAGTAAGTGTTAGGCCTCAGTTAGAGGTAACCTTTTTACCTCTCACAGTAAGTCACTTGCAATCACAACAGTGCTATATTACATAACACTCCTATTTATAACTTTTGCACAACATTTTAAGTTTTACCTCAGAATACTCTGTTTCTCCACAACAAGGAAGTGAGAGACTTTCTTTCTCTCTCTCTCTCTCTCTCTCTCTCTTTCTTTCTTTCTTTCTTTCATTGTAAGGTGGCTTAAAAAACAAAACAATGCAAAAAGGTAATAAAAATGTATTAAATATATACTAATAATTACATATAAAACCATTTCTAATAAAATGCAATTGTGAAACATCAGCGGCAACTATGATTAAAACTTTCAATTAAAGCCAGTTAGAACAGATAATATATTTTTCTAAAACCTGTTTAAAGCAGCCACAGATGGAACCAGCCATATGTTTCATGGGAAGTAGGGATCACTACACAGAAGGCCCTCTCTCTAGAGCCCACCAGGTTTACTGACCTTGGTGGTGGGTGAACAACTGGGGCTCCTAAAACTGATCTTAAAACACATTCATCTGGATGTAGGCAGGTCTTCAAATAACCTGAACCCAAAGTGTTTAGGGATTTGAAGATCAAAACCAACACTTTGAATTGGGCTCAGAAACAAACTGGCAGCTAGTGTACAGAACTGCTGTCTGACCATCTAGCCCCCAAAAGGATGCAAGCAGCCACATTCTCTACCAGCTGAAGTATCTGAGTCATCTTCAAAGAGTGCATTACAGTAGTCCAGGCTGCATATAACCAGGGCATGCATAACTGAGGCCATGCCCACTATACCTTACAGCTGATGTACCAACCAAATTTGATAAAAGATGGTAGGGTTGTAGCTGTAGTAACTAAGGTTGATAAAAGATGAATCCCAGCTGCTACATTACCTGTGCTTCCACACACAAGTTCAGAAGGACCCTCAAGCTATGAATTTGGTTCTTCAGATGGAGGACAACACCATCCAATGCCAGTTGAATCCCTCTAATGTGATCAGCCAAAATGTCTTCCACCAGTGGTTTCATATAGATGTTAAATAGCAGGGGTGGGGGGGGGCAAGATGGAACCTTGAGATACTGCACAGGCCAAAGTCCATAGGGCAAAGCAGAGGTCCCTGAATACCAACTTCTGAGGTTGATGGGCCAAGTAGGATTGGGGCCACCATAACATTGCGTGCCCCCAAACTCAACTCAGAAGGACATCATGCTTTGAATGATGGAATCAAAAGCCAGTGCAACGTCCAGGAGAACTAACAATGTTGCTCTTCTGTTGTGCATTTCCCAATGTAAGTCATCCATCAGGCTGACCAAGACTGTGGCCAGATCTACACCAAGCAGGATATAACACTTTGAAAACAGTATATATAATGTGTCCTAGGCCCAAACAGTTGTCAAAACCATTATAAACCGTTATAAAGCAGTGGTGTAGATCCTGCCTGTTTCTGTCCCCAAACCAAGTCTGAAGACAAGTTGGAATAAAATTATCTGATGTGACCTGAGCAATGCAAGTCCCCAGAGATGAAGAAGTTTTCATGTCAGGAACAGGCAATCTAAGGATGTCAGAGAGGAATACATCATTACTACCAGAAGATCAACCATAAACCTCAGAGGATGAACCACATTGCAAGGATGTATTTTTATATCAAAAGGCCAGACAAGGTCAAGTAGTACTCCCTGCATTGTATCTTCATTTCAAAAGCCAACTTAGTAAGATCATTCACATCTTACCTAAGCAGCGTGGGTGCCACTTCACTATGGCTTCATTCCACACTGCTCGGGTAATGTATCAGACAAGGAAATCCTAAGGAAGGACAGGTCACTTGGGAAGCTACTGCAGCTGTCCCCAATTGTTTGCTGTCCAACCATGAGTGAAATAACAAAAGTTACATTGTGACATACGGCGACCTGAAATTAACAGGAAGACGCACTAGGTCATTGCAATAATGGATCACATCATTGCAATGTGAACACCACAGACTCGTAAGGAATAATTACAAAACCCAGATGGTTTCCGATGTGAACATTCCTTCATCTCTGATATGCATTTTTGCAACAGCGAGGTACGAGTTATAGTCTTTGCTTAGCATGTTTAGAAAATGCATTGGATAATGTGAGCATATAGGTTGCTAGTAATGAGATATGTTCTCATTACTAAATCCTGCTCAAATCTTGATCCAATTGTCCTCTGAGGGGCTACGAGCCTCATTCTGCTATGACAGCCACTGTTTCCACTAACTTCGGCACAGAGCCCGGTGTAAGAGAGTCAACTGTCTTTCTGTCATTGTTTAATGTTTCCTTCTTAAAATAGGGCTCTGGGGACCACACTGACTCTGAGCTTTTTCATTCTGAAAGCCCATATCCAGTGCAGCACAGGGTCAGACCAGCCATTCCTCTACAGCTGGCGATAGTATTGGAGGAGAGGAAAGCTGTCATGTGTGCTGTATTACACTCCTTCTTTGTCACTGGAGGTCTTGTGGATGCCAAAGGAATGTTGCTAGAGGCAATAACAGCTTGGCTTAGAACTATTTTGAGGCACTAGGTCACAACAGTGAATTGGCCTCTGTGCGTTTATCTAGTCTGATCAAAGTATTAATATTCATAACTTCAGGTGTTTATCTTTCCAACACAGCCTTTCTTATAAAAGATACTGGAGGGAGAACATTATCCCCTTAGTGGGTAGAAAGACCTATTCACTATCATTTTCTCTCACTACTGAGAATTCAACAGAGCTGCTCAAATGAATTTTAGGGAAATGATTAGCTTCCCGGTTAGAGTTACTAGCATATTTGATCTGTGTTTTGAGCTGAACCATGGCTAAATACTTGGCTTTTCATTGAAATGGTTCAAAAGATAACAGCAGCCATTTGCATTAACCTGTTACTTAATCTTTTGTAGCCCTTTGTAATGCAATTTGCTGACTACCTGAGTTGCAGCATATTTCTTCAAGGTAGCAATGCAACTGCAAGGTGGATAAAAGCCTGTTCTAATGCCCATAAAGGCTTGGAACAGTAGGGATGTGCAAATCAATTTTAACAACATAAGAACTAAACCAAGCCATTGCTTAAAATAATGAACTGAAAGGGTTTCTTGAATTTATGTTCAGAAGTATATAAGAAGTATATAGGCATCTCGGAAGGTCTTATACTCCAGGCAAGGGCTGAAAATACTACCAGCTCTACGGGCAACAGAAAACTCATATAAGACTTTACACAGGCCATTGGCCTTTGAGAAAAGTTCAAGGAAATTCCAGAATGTAAAAATCCTGTTTATTGTATTTAACTGTTGTGCTCTTAAAAAGACCAAGATTTCTTTGGTTGCATCTAGATATGGGGGTGGTTCTTATTTTAATTTTTATATATCTTGCATGTGCTCACACTTGAAGTGTGCAAGTCCAGAGACATATGAGAAATTGATTTCAGGTCATTATTTTTAATCAGAATTTAATAATAATAATAATAATAATAATAATAATAATAATAATAATAATAATAATATATTTCTTACCCACCTCTCCACTTGGATCGAGGTGGGGAACAACAGTGAATATTAAACACATTAAAAAACTAATTAAAAACATAGCATACATGATTAAAACATCCTTAATTTATGCAGTTTGCACCAACTGGAACCAAACTTAGAACCAAATACAATTTGCAAACAAAGCCCATACATTTCCGAGCTTGTGATGCAATCCACAGAACAAAAGAAGTGTTCAAAAAATGTGCACGTTTGAAAAAATGTGCACGGAAAAATCCTTACTTTTCAAAAATGCTCAAAAACATGTTTGTATCAATGGGAGAAAAAAAGTATATTTCAAAATGCACAGAACTGCTGTGTACATTTGGGAAAATATGCATGAAACATGCAAAAATTGGGGGGGGGGAATGGGATCCAAACCTCACAATCTGATTTTTATACAATTCAGATTGAGCTTTAAGGTGGAATTCAAAGAACTTCAACATCTCAAATTTTGCTGATTTGCAATTCCTACACAAGTAACACTTTTCTCAGCGATGCCTTACTTGATGTAAGGAATCACTAGTGGTGCCCGCAAACTATATCATGGTAGGAATGCTGCTGTTTTGCAAAACGTCTTGTGCCACATTGTACTTTTTTCCTGATTAGTGCTAAAGCACCAAACCAGGATTGTGCTTGCTACTTCCATATAATGCTATTGGCAGGGTATTGATTGGATAGGAAAGACACAAGCAGTCAGGCTCCACCCACATGTAAACCGCCCAGAGAGCTTCGGCTATGGGGCGGTATATAAATGTAATAAATAAATAAATCTGATAGTGGCATTTCTAGATACACTACAACTACATGGGATAGCAGTGATCTCCTAGATTTGTCTGTGAAGGCAGCCTCCACTTTTATCCTGCCATTCAGACTTACAAGAAGAGTGGTTGTTTCTATTTCTGCGTACATATGGAGCGAGAGTTCTACCTTCACAACAGGAACTCATTAGTAATGCTATGTGATTATAAACTTCTTGAATTCCAAAGGTTTTCCAGTATGGTTTCCATAGTAGAACCATTCAGTTCAAATCTATTTCAGTTCAAATCTATTTCAGTTCAAATCCAGCAGGGACAAAACATTGTCAGCAATAACTAAACCCTCAAATGAACTGAAGATTTGGGTGCAGGGAATAGCAGAGGTGGTGGGAGGGTGAGGGGCAGCATGGATTCTTTATGGATTAAGGAAGCAGCAAGGTTTGGATAAGTGTGTGTGTGTGTGTGTGTGTGTGTGTGCGTGTGGTTTACCCCAGGCAGCATCCAAAATCCGTATCTTCCCTCTGACCTCTATGCAGAACAGGAAAATGAAAAGTGACATCATGTTTAAAGAAGCTTGAACATCAGCTTTATTTAAATTTTCTGGTGGCTCTCTCAACATTTTTACAAACCAAATTAGATATGGCATGTTAAATGCATTTTCACATCTGCATATCTTTAGAGAGGAAACTCATTGGCCTGGGTGAGCATCCCAGGGACAATAGGACTTTTTGGACCCCCCTCCAAGGCTGTAGACACTACCCCTGCCTCCACACTCACCCCCTTGCAGCCACCATGGAAAGAACCATGCCAGCTGATTCCTGAGGTCACAAAAGCAGCCTCAGAGGACATTGGAGAGGTCTAAAAGGAGGTATTCCAATGGATGGGGAGGAGAGGCCAGGATGTGGTCTTTCTTATGGCCTGTACAGCCCCAGCAGCACGCTTCCTCTACATGAGCTCAGAGGGGAAAAGGGGGCAGGGGGACAGAGAGGTGAAAATTCCCTCTGTTGTTCCTCCCACCCTGCCGGCAGCAGCCTGGCAGCACATTGGATACTTTGCTTTTGTTGTTGTGCCATTTTTTATCTTTATATCTGAACACCAATAGTTCAGTCAGGGGGAAAGTGACTGGGTAGGAACCCAGCTGATCCTAGCAAACTGGAGAGAAGCAGTGGAAAGAGCAGTCACTTCCAATGGTTTCATTTTGCATAAGGGCTGGCACATACTACAACATGGAGTATACCACTGCAAACCTGCAGGGAGAGATATTCAGCTTTTTGATTCAGTCCAAAGCTGGCACTGAAAGGATTATTTAATCCTGCCATGTAATTGGCCTCTGCACAACAGAACATGTTTGAAATCAAATTTGGCTTTACTTTGTTGGGCTGACAGTTTCCCACTCACATGACAAATCACAAAAAGCACATTAAACAACACAAAATTTGCACCAGGTTTTGAGGCATGAATGTAGACGTTAAATGTAGCTCCAGAATTAACTAACAATTTACCCTGTTTATAATCACAGTGGGTTGTATCTAACGTAAATCCTATTTAGATTAGATCCATTGAAATAAATGGGACATAAGTTAGACTAACATTGGATACAACCCAGTGCTTATAGAAAACAGTATTAGATGTCACATTTTTATCAATATTTTGATCTAGTCTTACCCAAAGTCCAGAGAGAGAATGAATTAAAGATTGTTTGTGAAATCTCTTAAGGACACAATTCTTAAAACAGTGACCGTGATCTTGAGATCTGCATTCTCTTAAATAGGAGGTCAACCATCTATGAACACATGCAGGAATTTGGAAAATGGTGGCCCCTTAAAAGAGAGTAGGAGAACCACCAATTGATGCAACACAGATATACTTCAGAGCCTCTAGATTGTGGTCTGTATCCAGACTGCGTGAGAGCTTGCAGTGCTTAGAAGTATAGCCCTGTTTCTATTGAAACCATGACCTTTCCTTCACAGGAAGCTACTGAGTTGGATCATCGGTCCATCTAGCTCAGTATTGTCTACTCTGACTTGCAATCAGAGTATTATGATTGTATTTATTAAATTTGTAAGCTGCTTCAACTGATTTTAGCAGAAACGTAGAATAACAATAAGCAATAGTACTAGATGGTGTTGTATATCTCTGTACAGATACCCCAAATCCCTATTCTTTCTACAAAGAGAGAGGGAGGGGAGAGAAAAGAAGTTTACTTGGCAGATTTAGTACCCTGAAAATTGTCTGTCTTTGTGTCTGATGGGATTGTCATTTACCCTCTATAGTTAAGTCTGTTGCATCACACAGCTTTATGTTTATCCAGAAAAACAAGTACAATTAAGGGAGATATAAATACAAAAGGTGTGCATCAGCTGGAATCCACCTTGACCCAAAGGGGAAGGTCCTCCCTAGCTTTCTTCCATGCACCTTCATCAGAGGTGGTCCACCTCTCTTCTGTGAGCATCCTCTGTTTACCTTGCATCTGCCTTTTCCATTTCCCATAGGAAGGAGTATTTGCATTATTGGCCCTACATCCTTTCAAATGCCATTGGCATTTTGGCAACCGCAGCCTTGCCTCTGCCCTGTTGGGTAATGTCAGCAAAGGTCGGGTAATTTATTTTTCTTTTTATTTATACTAAAACTTATATCTTGCTTTTTCCTCCAGTGGAGAAGTGGGCAAAGCAACAACAACAGATGAAACAGCAATAATCCAGTCATGAAAGGTAGATGATAAAACACACCTCAACACTAAAACAACATTAAAAATAATCAAGAGAGCTAGACCTAACAAGGAACAATCACTTAAGCAGCCTCAGTGGCAGCAGGACACAAACAAAGAGGAAGATGCTGCATCCTAATCCTTTAGGGCAAGGTCAGTCATGTATGGAACTGCTGCTACACCACCTTTCACCACTACCCAACACACCTCCAAAGGAAATGGCATGCACAAGAGGGCCACATCAGCTGGTCTTAAAGGATGAGCAGATTCATCTGGGAGAAGACATTCCTTCAATCAGGTCCTGAGCCTGCAGCTTTAAATATAATAACCAGCACCTTGAATTGCACCCAGAGAATGAACAGCAACCAGTGTAGCTAATACAATGTAGCAAGCTGTAGATGTTGTTCATATAGAGGGAAGCAAAAACATCCAAAACAAGCTGAACACCAAAACCAGGTTCGACAATTGACAGTTTTCTGGATGAAGCTTCACTTTATTTGTCCACATCCACTCTATCACTTGCTCTCAGGACCATCACTAGGTTCAGATAAAAATGACAGACAACTTATTACAGCTACCTTACCCTAGATTTCATTCAGCTGTATTGGTAATTGGAATTATTTCAACAACCTCCAGTTGCTAAACAAAGATAGGATACAACAACCCCATAACTAGGAACTGATTATGATTTTGCTTCCTCATTGTCCAGGAATGGGAAGACAGCAGACGACTGGATCATTTACAGATGATGAGGGTCTGACTGTCTGGCCAGGCTTCGGCTAGTCTTTGGAGAGCCATTTGCACTGTTAACTCATCATTTGAGTGTCAACATTAATGTGCCTGCCGCACTATCTGAACTAGCAATTGCTGCAGGGGTTGGCCTCCGAATGCTCTGAAGCTTCATTGTCTGACAAATTAGAGGAGGTAATACAATCTAAAAATGTTGAACTATGACTCCATCTCGGGAGATGACCCTGACTTTATAACCCCACCTCCCCCCCATAGCCAGACCTGAACACATTTTTCATAACGGGCATTATGACTTCAGCAGCTTAATAGCAACAGAAAGATATAATGGCTGAGTCCACAGCAGCCGCTGTTAAAAGAGACCTTTACAAAGTGTCGTGACGTAAGTTGGGGTGGGGGAGAAGGGATTGTGTGGGGTGAGGGGGGAAATTGTGCCTTTCACTTAAAAGCTGTCTTTAAACTAGAAAAGCTGGTTTCTAAATTGCAAGCATTTTCAACAGACTCATGTGGTCCTTATAAGTTCCAAGATTTTTCAGTCAAGGTTATTTATTCCACAGAGAGAGCAGTAATGTAGAAAACCAGCGTATCTACACGAAAGGTCACTGGAGTTTTCTGAACAACTTAGCATTGCTTAAAAATGTCCCTGTTCACAGACTGCACAACTTGTGATGTTATGAGCCAAACACTGCTCACCAAACACGTTTTGTGGACTACCAAATGCTTTGACCAACCCCTTGCCTTCCATTTAAAAAGCTCTGGGAGGCCCACCATAAATGCCTACGGGCTTCTTTCAGCTTCTTGGGTCTCATGTTATGCAGGTCTGCTACCTAACAATCTTTAAGGGGGGGGCATCTGTCAGAGTAATTTCATTCTTCTTTTACATCAGCCTTCTCCAGTCTAGTATGTGATAGACTGCAACTCACATAATTCCCAGCCAGCATGGTCAATTGAAGTTGCAGTCCAACACATCTGGAGGATGCCAAGTTAGGAAAAGCAGCCTTAGATGGTTGAAGAGCTGCCCTAGAATACTCGTGGGATCATTATTAACTCATTTTACATTGACCAAGGGATCCAACTAGGGATGTCGTTAAAATCTGAAATGAATTCAAATGAGATTGGATTTCTGTGAATGTGACCTGTGGATTCCGCAGAAGACTGGCTTTTTCCTGGATAAACCTTAGGTCTAGCTATGGCCTATGTCATTACTTTAAAGCATTAATACTAGGCATGGGAAGGTGTATTTTCTCAGGACTCCTGAGAAATGTACAGGGAGGGGAAATGTAACCTTCTCTTCCCAACTATGATCCTGATGAAAATCTCCACTGAACTAACTAAGTGTTGCCGGGGGAGGGGGGAGTTATCATTGGTGCCAATGGAAGCTTTTTTCCCCTCAGTTTGAGGGTGCAGGATTTTCATCAGATCATGGCTGGGGAAGGAAGGGTTAGACTTTCTTCTCCTAATTGTTGCAGTCCCAATGAAATTGTACTCCCACAAATAGTATTTATTATTTTTGTTTTGTTTTTAAATTGATGTCATTGCTAAGAAAAAAATATGAGAACAGGAAATGATCTTTATATAGTTTCTGATACCTGCTAATAAGTCAGATATTTTATTGGCTTCCATTTGTTGATATCTGACTTGAAGTAGGCATCTTTTGTCTTGTGTCAATCACATGCGGCCACTTTTACTTTTCCATTTGTAGGGGTCTTATTGAGCACACAGACTTCTCTAATTCCATATAGCATGTATTTACTCTGACTTCAGTGGATCTCTAAACAGGGTATGCAAAAGTGAACCTAACCTGGTGAACCTCAGTCATGGGATGGCTGACAATATGATGTGTACTATAAGGTTACTCTGTTCTCTAGTCACATTTCAAATTATGATGCTGAGATATCAATAAGAGACAACTGCACTCTGACATTGGGCCAAATGGCTGCCAATAAAACTGAAATGCATGCATCATTTTCTAATCAGAAAAAAATGCCAGATTTAGTATTCTTTTTTCTTTCTTTTATTCTCATTATTTGAGCAAGGTTTCCACAGTTAGAACTTTTGTAAACCGTCCAGAGAGCTTTGGCTATGGGGCGGTGTATAAATGTAATAAATAAATAAATAAATAAATAAATAAATAAATAGTCTTACTTGTCTTTTATAAGTTCCTTGATTCTGCTCATTAAGCACACATTCACTTGGACGTGTTACTATCTTTCCTATTCTTCGGTATATATTCTATCTGAGATTCTATCTGAGGTTTACCTAAATATCTTCCAAACAACCTGAAGGGATTCCACTTTCCTGACTCTTGCTTTCAAATTCCTAATTATTTTTTACAAGTAAGAATGTAAGGACATAAGACATAAGAAGAGCCCTGCTGGATCAGACCAAGGGTCCATCTAGTCCAGCACTCTGTTCACACAGTGGCCAACTAGTTGTTGAAGACAGACCCACAATCAGGACATGATTGCAGCAGCGCCCTTCTGCCCAGGTTCCCCCATCAGCTGGTGTAGATAGGCTAAGCTCCTTTTAAACCCACCCAAAGCACTTTCGTTCCAACTCTACAATATCTTTCTTTCTTGTTTAGGTGAGGTGACCTGAAATGTACACAGACAGTATTCTAAGTGCAGCTGCATCATAGATTTATATAAGGGCAGTATGATATTGGCAGTTTTATTCTCAATTCCTTTCCTAACTGTGCCTAACATGGAGTTTGTCTTTTTCTTTTCTTTTTTACAGCATGCGGCAGGGTCTTGCTATTTACTGTTTTACTCTGTACAGCACCATGTACATTGATGGTGCTATATAAATAAATAAATAAATAATAATAATAATAATAATAATAATAATAATAATAATAATAATAATAACAACAGGTTGTCCTCTTTTGAAATTAAATGCCCATGTTGGACTTTCTGAGCAGCTTTCAACTTTACATGTATGTTGAATTTGATAGCACTGTGTGATCACTGTTCCCAGAAGTCTGACAACGCTTACATTTCAGGGTCAACTAGACAAGACACCATTCAGACAATTAGCCATGATGTGAATAGCTTTTAAAATATAAATATCAGGAGAAAGTATATGTGATGTCAATTGGGATGCAGCAAGAGGCAATGGGTTAAAGTCCCCCCTAAAGTCTCCCTATCACCCATGTTAATGGTGTCTCATCTAGTTTGGCCCTCATTCCACAAGCTAGGACCATTCAGGATTGAATCAAGGATGTCCTTCTGTCTAGTCAGTTCTACAAAGAATTGTACTAAAGCATTTATCCCCGTCGAAATTTTTAAAATTTTGTTGCAACCTGAATGTACATCTATCCAGACACTGTGTGAGGGTAGTTGAAGACACCTATTACACCATTTTATCTTTTGACTGCCTTCCTGATTTCTTTCTCCATCTCAAGGTAACCCTCAGCATTTCTTTTGGGTTGGGCAGAGTATGTCACAAGTACTACTATATGACTTCTGGAAGGCATATATATTTTAGGCACAGTAATTCTGTGTGGGAATTTGTTCCTCAGACATTTTCATATTTATAGCACTCTTTGCTCTCCTTGACATATACATCACAGCCAAACCCAAGCCCCCTTCCACATATAGCTTATAGACTTTATATCAGAGATAACCATATCACACTGATTCTTTTCCTTCTAGCTTTTAGTGCCAGCTAAACCCGGGTTCACAAATGTATTCAGAATACATGGTGGCTGAGGTGAATCTATTTACAAACCTGAACAAATGTTCATGGCAAATTTACCTCTATTTTCATTCTGCAGCCACCTGATCCCAGAAAGGGTCAAGGACAAGAAACCATAACTGCATCAAATAATGGATGCGAGTAGATAACTCGTGCGTGATTTAGAGATATAATTCACCTGAAGAAGGATAGTGCAGCTAAGTGTAGACCCACACTCTAAAATAAAAGGCACTTAGACTTGTTTTTGTTGTTTTCCATAGCAGGTTGCAATTTTCTTAAATAGTCTGTTCTATGTGATCATTCCTCAGTCTCAATATATTACATGTTGCAGTGCAGCTTGAAGTGGGCTGGGCTGAGTTGTTTGTGATTACAGCTTTCAGCATGTTACTTTTTGGCTGTGTGAATGGATGCTGATAATTGAAAACTTGTTCATTGGCATCATTCGTTGGACTTTATTTCATCACAGTGTCTCTTTGGGAACTGGTTCTTTATCCTTTCGGAAGCTGGCTTTTTAGACAGGCAGTGTGTGTGTGTGTGTGTGTGTGTTTGTGTGTGTGTGCGCTCGCTCGCATGCGTTTTTGTATTTGTGTTTGGCATCAGGGAGGTCCAGTTCCAAGAAAAGGGATTTGTAATTTAGACACATGTGGCTAGTCAATAGCTATCTTGTCACTAGGCAAAGCTTAGAACTACTCACTTGGTGTTCCAAGGAGTAAGTCGCTCTTGCTGGATAAGTACCCACATGAAAGAATGCAGTCTTTCTTTTTTTACATTGGATTGGGCATTGGCCATCTGCTCAACAGAACCGCCGAGAACACAGACCACCCTACACTTCAGGCAGGCAATCTGGCTTCTTCTTCTTTAATTCTGCAGAGTTTGATCAACGTTACTCTGTTTATAAAAGTGGACCCTTGTTAATTGCTCACATTTTTATTTGATCAAGTCTATATACAATCTATACTGCTTTGGCTTCTAATTTGATTATCTCCTTTTCATCTTCTGCCTGCCTGCTATTTTAGACTCACTCTCCATTAGCCCTGAGAGGAAAGAATGATCACAGAGCTGCACATTCCCATTCCTTAGGTCTTTCCTGACTCTGTTATTTTATAAACATGTGTACATGTAATGCTCACAGTTCTAACTCTTGCATCCCTGTCACTTGGTGTGTGTGTTTTTAAAGATGCCAGGTATGAGCTTTAAGAATGCTTTTTTTCTCCATGCCTAGCTTGCAGACAAAGTAAGGGTTTAATGGCTTCTGTATATAAATAGGTACACATGGCTTCATTGAGACCAGTGCAAATATATATATATATATATATATATATATATATATATATATATATATATTAAAGCAATCCAGTGACAGGTGGAGAGGGGAAACACATTTTCTATAGTTAGAGGCTTTGTGTCATTCACAGCTTCATTAGAGGCATAAATTCAACCAGTTTTGTTTTAGACAAAGAAACAGTGATGGGGAAAGCTGCACTTTTAAAATATCTGCTTGGCAAGTAGTCACTAAAGGGAGTAAAGTCTTTCTCGCAAAATGTGATCTAAGTTCTACAGGGTTGGCATTGGAGGTCACCATCATGGGGCAACTGCCAAGACCCATGCCCCAGTAGGGGGGGCTACTACCAACACCTGGAGCCTCCTGGTCCTCCTCCTCACTATTCTTGCCCATTCATCTGCTCTGTCCAAGTGAGTGACAAATGACAGCAGTGAGAAGAAGTCGCAGCAGTAATGTCTATACGCCTTGTCCTTTCCTTATAGTATGTGGTGTGGATTGAACCTTGTTGACAGGTCCATTGGAAGAGGCTCAACAAAGGTCCCTTGCTCTTTATGTCCATATCATGTGACCACTCATTCTTGCAGAAACTCGTATTTGTGACTGAAAAGTTACATCGCTGAGAGCCAACATAAAATAAAGTACAAATCAAGAAACTAGAACCATTCTTCAGGAAAGTTACTTTTAACAAAGTCTCTTGAAGGTTGTGAACCTTGGCTTGAACTCAGGTAAGCTCTCCCCTGCTTCCACCTCTGTTAGGGAAATTAGCCCTATCACCAGGAGTTCTTTTTCATGAACCTCACCCTGGTGTCTTTCCTTGAGGAGGATATCTTTAACAGTGTTCCGGCACCTCCACTGAAGACCCAGCTATTGGCTTCCATAGGATTGTGACAGGAAGAGTCTTTTCCCCAGGAATGTACTCTATCTGGAGATGAACATGTCCTTCTGCTAAATGTCCTTTCAGCTGCACCCCAGGGCTCTGTTTCTTCCTGCCAGGTAAGCATAGGTTTTCCACTTCTTTTTCTCTATTCCCCTTTCCAGCCCTTGTTGGCTCTTATTCCTCTTCCCAAGTTATCATTGGCTGACAGAATTAGGCTATAGGTTGAGATGCCTCTTCCACCTTATCTCGTCTCCTCCCTCTGCTTGCCTGTTGTTCTGTAAAGCACTATACACACTGATGGCACTACATAACAAATATTAAATGGTCTATTTTATTTACTCATAGAAAAATGATGACAGGGCAAAGCCAATCAGTGCAAGAAAATAAATTAACGGTCTGGCAGGTGAGAACTGGGAATCATGACCTCAGTAATGGCATCCCAACACCTACCCTCATTCTCGTTAACCAGTGCCTGGTCCTTTGAGTTTCACATGCCAGGTTAAAAAAAAAAATGGGTTGTGTTTTTTTTAATCTGCCCAGTCCTTTTAATCCCATTGATGTTGTTTTATTCCTTATTCTTTTCAGTGTCCTTTTTTTAAAAAAAAAAAAATGATGACATTGTTTTTACTGCTTTGCTGGTTTTCTTGTCTTCATTTTGTTTAGTCTTACTTACTGAGGGTTTAAAAATATTTTTACCAGTTTTATATTATTTGTAACCCACTTCAAACTTTTTAGGAGGCCCAGGACAGTTTGTTTGGCATATACAGCTCTTTCCTCCAAGGGGGCAGCTGAAGAGTTCATAAGTGACAGCTGGGAGACTCCCATGGCTCTCCCCTTCCCCCACAGCTTCTGCCTGAGGCATTTCCCTCATTCTGCAAAATGGCAGGGTCAGCCCTGCTTGTAGGCCATCTAGCCCATCTAGCTTGCAGGCCATCCAGCTCGATGCAAGAAATCCTGAGACAGAGCATCCCAAGAGGTGGCTGCTTGAAAATATCCAGTGAGGAAGAACCCACCATCCCTCTATTTGATTCCATTCCTCCAAATGTTTAACCCAAATTTACCCTTCTGTAACATAAGCCCATTAAATTTAGTCCTAGCCTCTGCAGAGGGGCAGCAAGTGTTTTCCCCTCATCTATGTGATAGACCTTGAGGAATTTGAACAGTGCTACCATGTCCCCCACCCCTCAGTATTCTCTTCTCCAGGCTAAATGTTCCCAGTTCCTTCACTTTTCCTCATAATACTTTGCTTTCCATACCACTTACCAACTTTGTTGCCCGCCTCTGAACCCATTCCAATTTGTCTACATCCTTTTTATGTACAGCAGCCACTTTGAGAGAGGCTGCTACTTGGAGAAGTCTGAAAATTATCTTCACCTTCCAGTCATTGCATCTTTCTTCAGTTCATTTCTCCAGAGAAATGGTGTAGTGGCTAAAGTGTTGGACTGGGAATCGGGAGATCCAGGTGCTAGTCCCCACTTGGCCGCGGAAACCCACTGGGTGACTCTCAGCCCAAACTACCTCACAGGCTTGTTGTTGTGAGGATAAAATGGAAAAGAGGATGATGATTATGTATGCCACCCTGGGTTCCTTGGAGGAAAAAAGGTGGGATATAAATGTAATAAAATAAATAAATAAATTTTGCTCCAACTTCTGCCCTGAGGATTTTTAAAAGTGTTGGGAATGAATTACGCATGGCATTGAATGTATCAACTGGGAAGTTGACCACTTTGGAGATTGCAGCAGACATGGAGGGTGCATTTAACCCAGTGCAGGAAATGTAACCCTTTCTTCCTCTGCTGTGGTCCTTGGGAAAATCCTTCCTCTGAAGCTGCTGTTTTCATTGAGAGGGGATTCTTGATTGATAACAGTGGGGCATTTCCTCCAAAAGCAAATACCAGTTTCAGAAAAGGGAATCTCCTCTGGCCCACAGTGGAAGAGGAAAGGGTTATCTTCCCCTTCAATATATGCTGTGATCCTGATCTCTCGATCTCTCTTCTCTCTCTCTCTCTCTCTCTCTCTCTCTCTCACACACACACACACCATTGATGCTATTTGCTTTTTTATTTTTATTAAATGCAAGAACACCTTTAATGTCTAGTTGAACTAATTTGTCTCCCACAAAATCCCTGACATGTTTAGCCCAAGCGGGAACCCCCAAATTTGCCATGGGATTTTGCTTCTGGGGCAAATCTAGGTCATTCATTTTAGATGTACAGCTAGGTGAAAAAAGATGATAGTAAAACTTGAAGAAAATCTTATAGGAAAACAAAGCAAAGAGCACAGAAACTGTATGTGTAGTTAAAAAAAAAAAAGAACGATAAAATTCTCCTGAGAAAGAAGAATAAAACCAACATACTCAGCAAAGAAACCCTATATATAAAAGTACCAGTAACTAGACCACAGAGAGAACTAACTTTTAAGAGAGTTAAGGTAAATAGATTATAGATAAAAAGAATTAAGAGGCATAGGAGCTTTACAAATACTGTTTCTTTTCCTCTCTCTCTCTCTCTCTTTCTCTCTTCAAATACAAACTGGTTTGCTATTACTTTGAATGGAACCCCTACTGATATTTAGCCTGTGGTTTATTTTCCCATCCATGGAGATTTGCTTGGGTGGTGTTGTTTTTTAAAGGATCATGGACAATTTTGTGCCACTTAGTATCCTGCAGTGAATTATCCCTTGATCGAGTGGCCGCCTGCAACAGATTTGAACGGATCAGTAGCCAGAGAACAAAAAGGTCCACGCAAAGAAATGCTAGGTGCACTTTGTTCAAAGAATATTTCTTACTAATAATGCTTGATCCTATTAGCATAGTTTACGACTTCCAAAGGCCATCATTGAACCAGTGGCTTTGCAACTGAGAGTCAGATCAACTTTGGTAAACATTATAAATTAATATTATGTTTGCAGCATTTCACCTGACATGGAGAATCTACCAAGTAGTGTTGAGGATCCCCAACTTTTTGGGGGCTGTGGATGCACTTGAAATTTTAAGAGAGTGTCAAGGACGCTCACAGATTGGCTGCCGGGAAGGGGGGTTCCTAAAATGGCTGCCATTGTGGGCATGGCCAGTCACAAAAACACTCATTTCCCAGAAACCAAACTGGGGAGACTGAAAGAAAAGTAACTTACCCAAGAAGTTAAGTACAACACAGAGGTGGGGGTCTCAGCTCCAAACCACAAAACAACTGTTTTGAGCACAAATAAAGATGGCACTGGAGGGCATCACTTTGCTTTGCACCATGCCAGTGGCAGTGTGAGGGACAGCAGGATATGGTTTCCTCTGCAAAGGAAGCTGCCCAGCCAGATGGGAGGACTATGGGGGAAGGAGGGGCAAGAGGGGAATAAACTACACTCTGTAGCTTATTTGCAAAATAACCTGCTGTGCGTAGCCACCATGGATTGGTGTGATGTATGAATAGACTCACTATCTTAGATCTCAATCCAGACCAGATGCTTTTCTTTTGAAACAGTATTCATCTCCCAAATATCATTATCATTAGGAGTAGGAGAAACAATGTTTCCTTGCATTCTGCAGCTGAAATTGAATTATGGGTTAATTGCCAACTTGCTTGATAGCAATGTTGCATCTTGATTCCTAAGGCATGACTAAATAAAGGGACACTCACAAATTGGCTGCCAGGGTGAGGGGCAGTTGTTCCTAAAATGGGTGCCATTGTGGGCATGGCCAGTCACAAAGCACACGTTTCCCAGAAACCAAACTGGGAAGGCTGAAAGAAAAGTAACTTGCCTAAGAAGTTAAGGACAAGGCAGAGGTGGGAAAATATACACCACTGGCTATGGAAGTTAAAGAACTATGGCAACAGGGAAAAGTTACAATTATTCCGTTAGTCACATCTGTCACCAGCTGATAATAATTTTTTTTAGAGAAAACTAGGCCTATCAAAACACATCCACACCAACATCCAGAAAGCAGTCATACTTAAAACATACTCAATAGATAGGAAATTTCTGAAGCAGTAAAAGACAGCATGACTTGGCAAAGCCTGTCACGTTCATCTAGAGAGAGAAAAAACACCACAAGCAAGAAAAGAGAGATAATAATGATGGCAACTCTGTTAATTTTTTTAAAAGATTTTTTTTAAAAAAAGAAAGATGAACAATTATCAGCAATTGTTACAAAAATACATCATGCCAATTATATCAAACAAACTGGAGGAAGGTCTATGGGTCAAAATTCATTATTTAATAGGAATATCACCTCCAAATCATCCCCCACAAATTGCAGCAAACTACAGCCCTCCCCCCCAAACACACACACTACAAACATGCATCCATTCATAGTCAAATGACCAGGCATCACATTCAGACATCATCACATACACTGCAAACACACACACACACACACACACACAGGATCACCCATTCCAAAACACACTCAAACAACCAGGCATCCTCACCCATACACTCCCTCTTAACACAGACACACACACACCTTAGTCTTACCTTCTTCTTCTTCTCCCCTTCTTCAGCACTGGGGTGTGTGTTGGAGGCCATGTTGCAGCCCCCAGCAACTCGACTCGCGTCGCTCCGGATGTGCGATGCGAGGCTGGAGGCAGCATTCCTGCACTTCCTGGAATGCAACCTCCAGCCCTGCCCATCACCTCTCGGCACCCGAAGGATTTTCTTGGCCAGCACCATTGCACCGGCCAAGAAAAGTCCCGGATCTGTGACGCTTGTGGCAGTCCTGCCCCCTTCCTCGCATTGCCCTCATGCTGACAAGCATGAGGGCAACGCGAGGCAATGGGAGGGGCTCCGTCTTCACCCCCATCGCAAGCGCCTGGGGCAGGCCCAGCAGCTTGTGATGGGGAGCAAAGATAGAGCCCCGCCTGTTGCCTCGCATCTCCCAGCCCCCGCCCACTAGCGCCGATCTAGGGCAGCTCTGGGAGGGCTGCCACACACGTTCCTTGATGCCTGGGAATGCATACAGCAGCCCCAGCCCCCACATTTTGCCAGATAAAACAGGAAAAATGGGGTTCCCCCCCCGATCAGGTTCCCTCCCCCGATTCCGGACATGTCCAGGCAAAACCGGACATATGATCACCATAATATGTTCTATAGAGGTGCCACTTTGATACAGGAGAAACATTAACTGAGTAAATAAGGATGATGGGAGATGATGATGATGATGATGATGATGAAATTAAGAAAGTTATGAGACATAGAGGGAAGATACCATTATTTAAATAAAGAGGAATGAACCTCTTATTTTGAAGATATAAAACAAGAGGAGAAAACCTCCAGATGTTTTGCTAGATGTTTTAGGAGAGGCTGTAGATCAGTGGTAGAGCACCTGCTTTGTGCGCAGAAGGTGTCTGAAACCCTGAACAGCTGCTGACAGTCGTTCTTGACAATACTGAGCAAGATGGACCAGTGGTCTGACTCAGAATAAGGCAACTGCCTATTTTCCTAATTCCAATATTTCCTGGCCTTTGAGACTGGGGCTTCTTCAGATGTTTCCCTCACATGTTGAATTAACACAGTGACTGCCTATTGGTTTCCAAGCTCTAGTTGAAGTGCTTCTTTTTTTTAACCTTCAAAGCCTTGCACAGTCTGAGACATGGTTATCCAAATGACCATTTGCACCTGATCAGTCTCAGAGGCTCTGTTCTCTGTCTGCCATTTAGATCCATCAGACTAGCAGGAAACAGAAGCCCTATGTAGGCATTCATCTTCCTAAAGTGAGGGTTAGAAGTGGGGTGGGGACATAGCTATGCATGTAAGACCCACCTCCAGTGTCCCCATTTCCTTAGACTGTGACCTCCCCATGTTGAGTCGGTATACATTCATTAAATAAATGAAAGTATGAAAAAGAGACAATACACACACAATGACCAAATAATGTTCTTTTGCCCTGTCAAATGAG
Source organism: Elgaria multicarinata webbii (assembly GCF_023053635.1). Taxonomy (NCBI): domain Eukaryota; kingdom Metazoa; phylum Chordata; class Lepidosauria; order Squamata; family Anguidae; genus Elgaria; species Elgaria multicarinata. Next base: position 131,850,634 of record NC_086171.1, read on the forward strand.
ACTCTATTATAGATTCATCACCTAAAATATCTTTCTTTGTGTGTTACTTTAGCTTTGCAGTGATATGCGTCATAATGACAAATGCATTGGAATATGCAGAAAGAATACAATACACTGTAGGAAATCATTTGTTTCAAATGACATGCCTATTTGTTAAAACAAAACAAAACTGGTCACAGTTTAGGCTACAAAACACCATAGAGTAGATCTCCATAAAGCAGAACTTAAGATAAGAACACACCATCAAAACAGGAAGAAGGTATTTAAATGTCGCTCTAAAATTCGCATGTCAGTTTAAAAGCCTTCAAGTTGTAAATCTGAATAATACTAAATAAATCAAATTTGACAAACATTTCTGCTAAATGCCTTCTGCTGTGATCTGAGTGCCAGCTATGTAATGTCTTCACATATAAAATGGGTGGTGAGGCTGGGCTTGACTTCATCCCACCCAGGAAGGTGAAAATGGCATTCTCGCCTCTGGCTGCATCAAGGTGATAATTAACTAGGGATGAAGTTGTAGATGATGCAACTGTTACATGGATTTACTATGCTGATATTAGGATGTCAGAGGAAGCCTCACACATGCATGGGGTCAGGCCCAGGAACAAGACAAAAGGTGAATTTTTGGAAATTTCCGTAGTCTTATTGATAAAGGGTGCTTTAGCAGAGAAGTTAATATGCAATACAGTTTGAACACATTCTGAATGTGTCTTCAATTGATCAGGCAATGATTGTGTTTTTTGTGATGTCATCACCAGGAGCTTTTTTTCATGGTTGTTGCAAGGCCTGATTGCCAGGCATGTTTTGAGAAAAGGGAAAGGATCAGAAAGGAGAATTAGGGGTCTGAGAGAGGGGAGGTCTCCTTAGCACCACAACTCATGCAGGGAACTTTAGATAGGAAAGTGAAGAGGTATCAGAAATGACAAGTAATTTTCCAAAGGCCAGTCCTGTCCCTGAACTCGAGTCTGGTTTGGGCCCAGTTCATATTGAGCTTGAGAAAGAAACTCTTGTGCTTCCCTTTCAAATGCTTCCCTTACAAACCTTGTCATTATCTTGACTTTCTAATTAAAACCCATTTTTTATGATGCATATTTTTTAACTTCCAGAGCTTTCTCTGATGAACTACCACTTAACATAATGGCTAAGCAGCAGTTGCAGAAGTGGAAGGCAAAATAACAAGACGAGACAAAAGTATTGGGTTTAAATAGTGCCACATTTATTGAGTAGAGTGAAGGGTGATGGAGGCCTAAATGGGCATCCTGACTGGGCCACTTATAGGCCATATTTGGGATCGGGCAAACTATTTGTATCTTGATAGGTGATGCTTGTATGTCACTACCCATCCTGATTCCCCTTTTGGAGTAGGGAGTCCTTCTGATGTCACTCCCACTCATGTTGCAAAACTCTGAGTGAGTAAGGTTGGCCTCAGAAGTAACCCTTATCCCATAACCTGGTGCCACAGGACTCCCAGCTGAGGGCCTCAGGTGTTACAAATCACCTGAACAGTGCCTAAGAATGCTCCTCAACCCTAACCTTGCTCCTGATGCCCATACACCTGACCCCAAGATAAATGTGACCAAATTGTACCAAATTAACCTAATTAATAATCCCCTGTTGTCTTACAGTGTGAAAAAACTCCCAATCCAAAATGATTAAGAGCAAAAAATTCCTACTTGGCCCCCTGAGGGGCAACCAGGGAACCCAAACTGTCTACAGGGAGGGAGGGAGGGAAGGAGGTAGAGAGTGGGGAGACGCGCTGAGAAGAGGTGGCTAGGAGGGGCGCCCTCTTCTTAAAGAGGGAATCGCAGGCCCCTCCCTGCACAGTGGCACCACACAGAGGCTGCCAATAGCATGCCTCCACGCCTCGCCACACTCGCCCCCACCTGCAACTGCATCACCATGCCCAGGCAAGCCGGGTGTGGCTGTAATGCCTTTCACTGTAAGCTCATGCATACAGGGAGCTTTTCAAGTTGGATATGTTTTTAAAAACATTTCCTCCCAGCCTTTTGTTTGCAATTTGCTATGTTCATTGTTGCATGTGCTCTGTGAGTGTGTTTTGTACATGCAAACACACACACACACACACACACAGACGTGTTAGAGAAATGTTTGGTACAACTATAAATCTCTACCTTTGTGTTCACCACCTTGTGGATGAAAGACAATTTTAAAAAGTTAGAATTCAACAACAACAACAACAACAACAACAATGCTTGTAGAATCCTCAGAGCATCACTCTTTCCAACAGTGGGTGGGAGGGAGAGAAAGAGAGGGAGAAGGAGAGGGAGAGGGAGGGTGAGAGGGGGAGAGAGAGAGAGAGAGAGAGAGAGAGGGAGAGGGAGAGGGTGATGGTGACAGTCCATGTCAATCATTGTCTCTGATAGCTGAAAAGCCCACCTCATCCCTGTGCTCTTTCAGGAAAAGAAGGGGTGTCCTTCACTGGGAGCAATGCATCTCATCACTGACATTATAAGCAGCAGGAGACAAGATAGCAGAGGTTGCAAACCCAGTCCCCATTACATTCCCTAGTCGCTTGGAGCTTGTGGCCACCTGGAGCTTGTGGTAAGTTTGTCAAGAAAGTGTTGCCCTGCCGAATTTGTACAGGTAGCCAGAGAAAAGCTATGGGGGAACTTGACCCAGATTATGGGGACTCAATGGAACTTCAAATATTTATTTGAGGGGGCATAGGTTGGTGCCAGTAGCCCCCCACTGAAGAGGCAGCAGTGGTGAGTATAGGCATCTCCCAGTCAGAGCTGTTTCCCAAGCCATTCCTGGAAGCCCTCAGCACAGCTACTGCCATAGACACATGCTGAGAAAATGCAGCGAAAGCACTGAGACATGTGCTCTGATAAGTCCCTTATACATCCTTCCCCAGAGCACTGTCATTAAATGCCAAACTAAACGTTCCGCTAAACATTCTGAGTGTAAGCATGCTTTGCCCTTTTGAATTGGGACCATGGTGATTCGGAAAAGGGATTTATGATTTCCCCTTCTCTTTTGGTCCCAAATTATACCCACCCATGGGGTGGAGGTGGGGTTAAAAAAAGGAACAAGAGAGCCATTAATTTTAATTGGGATCCTTCTCCCCAGCCTCCTCAACCCATCATTACTCTAGATTTAACCTAGGGAACTGCACACTGGGATCAGTTGCTAGTCCAGGACAAGCCTGACTGCCTGAATGGGTTTGAACAAGAGTATTTTGTTGCAGGTCCAACTCGATATGGCCAGTGGAGGCTGGTGGCCCTGTTTTCAGTGGGGCTGTGAATCTGCTCTAAAGGAGCTATCCATTTTGAGGGATTGGGTTCAGCACCTTGGATAGCACCTTTAGAGGTCTGACTGAAACCCAGAGCAGATTCACTGCAATTGGAGCCACTAGCTTCCACTGCGTTAGACCCAAATTACAGGTGGAGTTGTGGGGATGCCATCTCACAACACAGAGACTAGATGTGTTCCTTTAAATCTATGCAGCTGTGACTCCTCTTGCTTTTTTCCACCCCAGTTCTGTCATCCATCTTTCCTCCCTGCTGTGGCACATCTAGATTCCTGCTTGATCCAGGTGAGGAACCTGGTGGAGAGTCAAGACAGAAGCTTGTCTCAGGTGGCCACCCAAGTTCATGGCTCAATCATTATTTGAACTGCAATCATGCCAGATCTTGGATCTTAGCTATATTCTATATCCAGCTGTCTGAAAAAGAAGTGGAAAAACTCCCCAAAGATAACTCTTTTTATGACCCATTAAAGTTTTTAATAACAGTTTTTCATGAACACTCCTTTTGTCAACATAACTACTGCAGGGCAATCTCATTCATTATGATTTACTATTAGACGTATTAAAGATAATATTGCCGAAACAGAATGGATGATCATTTCCTTTATGCTATCAATTAAAACACACACACACCAAAAACCAGCTCTCCCCTTTGCCCAGCTTAAATTATTTCCCAGTACAAAGGCCCTTTTTGACGCATAGAGGATTATTGTGAAATGAAAGGCTATATACCTTTCCCATAGCTTTTGATGAGATATTCATTTTGAAACTCTGTGTCAGGAGATGTACGAGTGTTATCTGTAAATGTGAAATGTATGCAAGGTAGTCAGCCTCATGCTGAATTTCAATGAACTTTTGGGGCTTCAACGTCATGACGCTCTGTCAAATGTTAGCAGAAATTAAAGGCAAAATTCATATGGAGCCTTCACAAATCACAGCCTTATCTGTCAGCATTTTATAATAACCTAACATCTATGATCTATCAGGATACTAAAGTGTAATTCTGAGCCCCAGAGGAAAAATCATGACATTCTCAGACCACTATAATAGCAATATATATTTCCATTGAGCAGAATTGTCAGGCTTTCCTTTCAAACTTCGCTCACTAATTGCATTTCAAACAAGTTCCATTGTGAATTCGGGAAATAATAGACAGAAAAGGTACCTGGCCTGTTATAACTTTGAAATATTTTTCGATAACCAAGGTTCATGTTTATTTAACATTGCTTTCTTTTGGCATTTTTTAAAAAATAACACTTATTTTAAATTTTTGATAAGGTAGCTTTCTTTACAAACACACACTAGAAAAAGGCCCCATAAATTTCTTTTAACAGTACAAATGAAACAGTAAAACATATCGAGCATTCCATTCTCTTTGTCAGTGCTATTAAATTCCCTTTAAAAACGTCTGTGCCAGATAAACCTAGGCAATGTGCAGTAATTCAATTTTATATTCAATTACTAGGCCCCTTTTGTGGGAGAAAAGGAACTGCATCTCCTGAGATGAAAATGGTCCAAGACAATATTTATTCTGCCCTGGCTACTGTGACTAGTGACCTAATCACATAGTGACGTAATCACTAGTGATCTTGAATAACTTGTAGTCACTTATTGACTTCAAATGGAATGCTTGCATAAAAGTGACTCCAAAAAATACTACTACAGCATGTTGAAGGATCAATAGCACTTCCTAAAGGTGGGCAGCTGAATTGTATTCTTCCATAAGGTGTACAGATACCTGCCTTCCTTGGGCTGCACGAGAGGAATCATTAAAGTGGCTAAAGATCTCTATATGTATTATCTGAACGAGCATCCAGATGTAGCCTACCCATTCATGCTACCTTTGTTATCATCTGATGTGGAACAATATCATTATTTATTTCGTTTCTGTACCGCTCGCATAGCTGAAGCTCTCTAAGCGATTTACAACAATTCATAAAAATAGAAAATACAACATTTGGAGATGTAAGTACAACCCCAACCTTTGCTACACACTTCAATCTTCTGTTCCTTCAATATATCCTTTTTCTGTGGTCACTGCAATGCCAGGATATTTGTGTATTCATCAATGCTGTATTTTGCTGCTGTTGCTATTTAAAAATATATATTATGCATATCACCAGCCAACATCAAATATGTGTTACATATATACAAATATAGCATGATATCCTAATACTAACAAGAGAACTGTATATCAACCTAATACATGCCTACTACCTTCCCACTCAGTCAGCAAGCAACCCATCCCCTATCTTCCCTACCAAACTGTCTTAATTTTATTTATTTACTACAATATTATGTCTATTCCTAATAAAACACCACAAGTAAACACACATATCAATGGTGGCAAGTATAAATGTAATCATAAAAATCTATTCATACATTGACATAAAAAGCCATTAACAGTCCTGCTAATAGTGTATTACATAACTATTATCAACACTGTACTAACAATACATTTACTGGGTGGAAAAAATAATATAAAACATTAAAAAATACAAAACAAACATCAAATTAAAACCAAACATTTTGATTAAAATTAAAAGCAAGGATGTTTATCAAAGATACATCCAAGAATAGGAGGGCCCAATGTAACAATGTGAAAGAACTGTTGGAGTCAACCTGAGTGCTTGTGCTCAGGGAATGTTTGCACACAGTATCTCACTTATTTCTCTCACCTTTTCTCCAACCAAATATAGAAACAGTTTCATTTTCACAGACTCCACATTATCTGCCATTGCAATATCCACATAGAGATTAAACTCCTCTTTTCAAGTTTTCCATACCTGGGCTAAGTTCTGAGCTTGCAGGTATGCTTGGTGATTCAGGCTATCCAGTTTCACTATTTATTTATTTATTTATTTATTTATCTCTTGTTTTTTGTTTGCTTGTTTCGGCAATTAATTTTGTTGTTCTTCTGACAAGAGCCTTAGCTAGACCTGCCTGTTATTGCGTGACGGAGGGGTGAAAATCTCATGATGATTTATCATGAGATCCCCCCTCTGTTTACATGCGGTGCGTGAAGACCTCAGAGGGAGAAGCATCGCGTCCGCCATTTTGCTTTTTTAAAAAATGGGGAAGATGCACATGAGCGCTCGTGTGCAAAAGGTAAGTTGTTGTTTTAAAAAAACTTATTTTCCCTGCTTCCCCCCACCCCCGATGGGCGCAGTGCTCCTGAGGAGCTCTGCACCCCATGTGCGGGTCCTGGCTCCTCGCAAAGAACCACAAGGAACCAGGACAAACCTCAACGCCTGGCCACACATTCCGCAGTCTCGGGCTCAGACCGGGACCGCAGAAAAACCAGGCTCAAAGGGTAGGGCAAGATCCTGAGGCAAGGGAGGGATCATCCCCCCCTGATCCCAGGATCCCCTGTGCATCATGTGGACGCACAGGATAATCCCGGGGATCGCCCTGGGATTTTGCCCTGTCTAGCTATGGCCTAGGATTCAGTCACTACTGCAACCATGTTGCAAAATTGCTAGACTGCACCGCACAGACTAACACAGATGCTGCCTTACAAACAAACCAAGCCTCTTCAAGAGAGCTCTCTCAGGCTGTGGCCTCTTTCTCCTCAGGCCAGAAGAAGTGGGTGTTGACCTCAACCAATACCTGCTTCTTCCCAGGAAGCACAACCCACTCAGGCTGAATCCAGCAGTTCTTTTACCCAAGGTCTAAAAAGTGGAAATAGATGTTTCTGAAATGGAAAAGCCTAGGGAAATTAAAAAGGTCAGTGAAAGAAAAGAAAAGGAAGTAACTGCCCGGAGAGGACATTCCACAACGAGGGCATCAGCACTGAAAATGCCCACTCACTTCATTTGGCAGGGGCACCAATGGAAGGGCTTCTGAAGATGATCTTGGGGTCTGGGCAGGATATAGGAATACAAATTGATGGTGACAGTTTACACCCCCTCTCAGAAGTGTGACATTTCAGACACTCCATGCTCTGCATTTAGCTCCTTCAGGAGATTGTACAAAAGGCATATTTCCAGCTAGTGCTGACCCAAAAATTACTCCCAATATTTACTTATTTTACCATTCTCTTTCAATTTGACAGTAAAGAGATCACTCTTATGGGGTGCTCCTGGATCCGTCGCTCCAAATGACAGCTTAGATAGATGCAACAGCTAGGAGTGCCTACTATCAGTTTCAGCTGATACGCTGGCTGCGCCCCTTCCTAGAGTTGGAAGACCTAAAGATGGTAGTGAACGCGCTAGTAACTTTGAGGCTCAACTTCTGCAATGTGCTCCACATAGGGCTACCTTTGTGACTAGTCTGGAAACTTCAAGTAGTTCAAAATATGGCAGCCAGTTTGGTCACCTTTACATCTAGGTGTGACCATACTACACCAGCTTTAAAATCACTACACTGGCTGCCAATTAGTTTCTGGGCGAAGTATAAAGTGTTGGTTATTACCTTTAAAGCCCTACGTAACTTGGGTCCTGGTTACCTCCAGGATCACCTTCTCCCATACAATCCGCTCTGGATACTCAGGTCCTCTGGGAAGAATTTACTTCACCCAGTCTGCCGCTTCCAGACTGTGGAATGGCCTGCGGGGAGAGATTGGTCAACTCAATAGTCTTTCTGAGTATAAAAAAGCAATAAAGACTGATCTCCTCCTACCCAATCGAATTTTAAGATGTCTGGCTGTTATTTTAATAATGTATTAGTTTTATATGTTTTAATCAGTTTTATGTATTTTATAAAAAAAAATCTATTCTTTGTTGTTCCCCACCTCGATCCAGAGGAAGAGGCGGGTAAGAAATTATTATGATTATGATTATGATTATGATTATTATGCCTTTCTACCAAAAAGTGGCACTCAGGGCAGCTCACAGGTACAATTAATAGAACAATACAATGAGAGCCAGTGTAGTATAGATGAGAGCCAGTGTAGTGTAGTGGCTAGAATGTTGGACTGGGAGTCAGGTCCTACTCCCCACTTGGGGACAGACCCATTTACAGGCCAAAAGTCTTCTTGAATAAAGTATTCTTTGGCTGCTATTGGAAGGATAATAGAAAGTGAGCAAACCTAGTGTCTCTTGGAGGGAGGTCCACAGCCTGAGATTGGCCTAGAATGGATCTAAAGATTTCAGGTTAGAAAGAAAGAAAAATATATAATAAAAACAAGCCATAGTTTATATTAAGACAAAGTAATTCTGTTCATTTGAGGGGGATAATGACCCATAATTTCCCTCCTGTGGGGTAATCACCTTTACTTTGTGGATGACGTCAAGAAAGGACTATGCGTCTTTTAGACCAAAAGTTTTAAATCCTTTCTCAGATTAAAGAAAGTTTATTTTTACATGCACTGATGATTTTGAACCAGATACATATGTGAAAATAAGCTTTGGGTGCCTCAAATCATCATTCACTTCAAATAAATACAATCTCCATTCCTTAATATAACATTAGTTACTTTTTTCTTTTTCTTTTTTGCTGTCACCACTTTCCATGTCTGCAGTAATCAGGGAAGTGGGCTTTCTGAAGCTGAGTAAATGAATGAGATAAATGAGGGAGTCATCTTAAGCAAGCAAATTCTGTCTCGGGACACTGGAAGCGCATAAGAGAGTGGGTGCACACCTCTTATAGCTCTCTTATAGCTCTTCTAAGGGGTGGTGAGACAATTTTTGCAATTAGTCTTTTACAGTGCTCCCCTTTCGGGTCTGGAACAGCTGCTCTGGTATTCTGGGGGTTCCTCTGGAACAGCATGAGAGGTGACCCAGGTGAGAGGAAATTGGCAAAGACTGCCTCCCTGCCCCCTGGCTCCAGCAGGGAGTCTCTGCTCAGTCGCAGGCCAGATCTACACCAAGCAGGATACAACACTTTAAAAATGGTTTGAAAACTGTTTATGTAATGTGTCCTGGGCCTGAACAGTTGTCTAAACCATTATAAACCATTATAAGCAGTAGTGTAGATCCTGCCCCAGTGTCTACTGTGACTGGAAGGAGTCCAAAGGTAGGATATAACTATTGTAAATATCAAGATCAGTTATATACTGTTTGTTATAGGGGGAATGATGCCTGCAATAATGACATCCTAATCAAGTTTATTGGCTTAAAGTACAGCTGTGTAATTAGTGGCATGTGCTCCTGAAGCTTCAGGACAATCTGGATTGTGTGAACAAGAGCAAGCAGGTCCATCCCTGCTTCCCACTGGCAAAGTCTCAATTCAGATGAATGGGAGTAGAGTGTAAGGGTCTTGGACCTGGGTTTTGCGTGCAAAAGATCCCAGGTACAATCTATGTACACAAGCTTTCCCTGGCATGTAATTGACCATCATGATCATGTTCCAGTTAATTGTTCTCTCTTTTACTGCTGTAGGTTTTTTTAAAAAATACTTTCTTATTGTTTCTGGGTTGGATTCAGCATCGTAGAATCATAGAATCATAGAATAGCAGAGTTGGAAGGGGCCTACAAGGCCATCGAGTCCAACCCCCTGCTCAATGCAGGAATCCACCCTAAAGCATCCCTGACAGATGGTTGTCCAGCTGCCTCTTGAATGCCTCTAGTGTGGGAGAGCCCACAACCTCCCTAGGTAACTGATTCCACCGTCGCACTGCTCTAACAATCAGGAAGTGATACAGTAAGTGGAGGCTACTGCTTGCAGAATGGGAATTCTGCATTGCACACACCCTCCGCACACCCTCCAAATCTGCTCCGAAGGGTTGCTTTTTGTAACTGAAACTGTTTATTCACTGAATATTTTAATAGTCATTTTTAATACTTTGGCATGTAAGTTGCTTAGTATTCAAGTATTACTAAGAAAGAATGAATGAGAACTCAACAATTTGGGTCCAAATTAGAAGCTGTCTGTGTTTCTCCTACATCCGTTGTAAGGATGGTCTTTTCAATTTGCCTTTTCAAATTAGTCTAAGAGAATTTATAGGTTAATTTAATTTCCTGGTTCATGCAAAACATTGTAGTATAATCAAGAATTTTGCAGTGAGCTTGAAGAGAGGAACAATACATGTGACCAGAAAAGATAAACACAATGGCGATTGGCATCAACCAGCTTTTGAAATTTGTTTGCGAGTTCCAGTCTTTTCTTTCAGTGAAGTGCTTAATGGACCTGCTGAAGCCCAAAGGGAAAATAAATGAGGAAAAAGGAAATAATTTTATATTTACAGCAAATGACTAGTGACACACAAGGTTATATGAGAATAAGAGAAATTTCATTTCACAGACCAAGCCCAACTAGTAGTGCTGAAGAGACGTAATGAGGGACACAGAAGATACAAAAGATATGGCAGTTCCACATCAAAAGGCTCCCTTCCCCCGCCCCTTCTTCTTTTTCTTTTTTTTTTTTACATTTTGTACGAGATTATCCCTTTGGTTCATAGCAAATAGCTGTAAATTTAATAAATAAATACATGAAACAATTCTTGACGAATATGTAGCAAGCCAAACTAGAAGCTTATTCTCTTTTATGCAAAAGCTACATAGGAAATTTGATTTAGCTATTTCTGAAGTTTAGGGGTGTGAACAACCAAATGCCCTCTGTAGCTTTGAATAATTTGAGCTTAGAAGGAAGCTTTGCAATTAGATTTTGCAAGGAAGTGTCACCACAATTAGGTTGCAATTGTATCATTACATATCGTGTAACTCAAACCCACATATTAAGAAAATGTTGCAAAGTGTTTCGAAGATGTGTGGAAAGGTAACTTGTGAAACAGATAGGTGATACATTCCTGCAAAAATTCCCTAGACACACAAATTCCCAATCAGCTGAACAAGTGCCAGGGGCATTCAGTGCTCATGGATCAACAGTTGCTAATTTCTTTTTTCTCACATATCAGAGACATTTTCTCACATGCGTCTTAATAGGTTGGTAGATAAGAATCACATGGGAACTCATTCCCAAGGAGAGTTTATTAAGGCACAAATTCACCTTGTCTTTGCAGAACGACACTTAATATCTGTTTATATGCTCCTTTTAGAAGACACGTGCACACAGCTGTGAAAAATAATTTGAAAATGTGATATGGGGAGGATAACACATGTGTTCACTTCCAAGGAAAGATAAGGAACTTTCAGGATTCTGCCATTATTGTAGTCTAGGTCATTTAAGAATGGACACATTTTTGCAGGGCTCCTTTGTCTATATAATCTGGCTGCCAGCCACTAGCAAAGTGTGAATCATGATAATTCACAAGTGAATTTATGCCAATATTCATCGCAAGAATCCACTTCCTGCTTTTGCTGAGTTCTGTGCTGGCTTACAGCACAATCCTATGCATGTCTACTCAGAAGTAAGAGGCCATTACAATAAATAGATCATACTACCCTAAGGTATATATAAGATTGCAGTGTCAGTTGAATTATTATTGCTAGTGCATGTATACAATTGTGTCAGTGTGCATGGCATTTTACAGCATGTGAGAGGAAAAGTCTTTGTCCCAAGCAGTTAACAATGTAAAATTTGATACAAGAAGGGGATGGAAGGCAGGAATAAACAGGCAAATGACGCATTTCATAAGGCAAGAGAGTCACCTCATAGACCACTTAATCACAGAGCAAGTTGTCTGTTCTATGCACACTAAGTTAAGCACATCTTTTCACTCAACCTCACTGCTAAGCTGTGCATGAAGTGAATCAAGCAGATGACTATCACACTCCAAGTGCACCACTCACTGAAGTCAACCAACAAACGTGACACTTGCAGAATCCATGAGAATCAATCAACCCTTTGGGGGTGAAAAGAAGCTTAAAGTTGGTTTTTCTTAAGGGAATTCCCCCAACAGAATTAAGAGTATGTTTGTGGAGCAGCTGCATCTCAACAGAACATATTAGCAACCCTAATTTTATTTATTTATTTATTTATTTATTTATTATTTATTTATTTGTTACATTTTTATACCGCCCAATAGCCGAAGCTCTCTGGGTGTTTCACATTATAATTTTAAAGATTTTGATCTGACACCTCATGTTCTAAATAACACATACACATTTTGAATAACTATGTTCTGATTCTCTGCATCCATTGTTCAGTCTACACTCTATCTCACCTCAGCCCACGTGACCCAAAGTTTCGGATGTTGAGCCTTCTTTTCTTTATTTTCCTTTAAATGCCACTGTATGTGTTTGTGCTTTGAATTATGTCCTAAAACATAATTTACAATCATCATTGAAACTGTGTTATACATCCCATCTACTAGAGAGGCTATATTGGTGGGTAACCCATGTCCAGTATTTATTTATTTATTTATTTATTTATTTATTACATTTTTATACCGCCCAATAGCCGAAGCTCTCTGGGCGGTTCACAAAAATTAAAATCATCATAAAACAACCAACAAGTTAAAAATACAAATACAAAATACAATATAAAAAGCACAACCAGGATAAAACCACGCAGCAAAATTGATATAAGGTTAAAATACAGAGTTAAAACAGTATAATTTAAATTTAAGTTAAAATTAAGTGTTAAAATACTGAGTGAATAAAAAGGTCTTCAGCTGGCGACGAAAGGAGTACAGTGTAGGCGCCAGGCGGACCTCTCTGGGGAGCTCATTCCACAACCGGGGTGCCACAGCGGAGAAAGCCCTCCTCCTAGTAGCCACCTGCCTCACTTCCTTTGGCAGGGGCTCACGGAGAAGGGCCCCTGTAGATGATCTTAAGGTCCGGGTAGGTACATATGGGAGGAGGCGTTCCTTCAAATAACCTGGCCCCAAACCGTTTAGGGCTTTAAATGTCAATACCAGCACTTTGAATCGGGCCCGGACCTGGACTGGCAGCCAATGAAGTTGTAAAAGGACTGGCGTAATGTGATCTCGCCAGCCAGTCCCTGTTAGTAAACGGGCTGCCCTGTTTTGTACCAGCTGAAGCTTCCGGACCGTTTTCAAAGGCAGCCCCACGTATAACGCATTGCAGTAATCCAAACGAGAGGTTATCAGAGCATGGATAACTGTAGCTAGGCTATCACTGTCCAGATAAGGGCGCAGTTGGTATATCAGCCTAAGCTGATAAAAGGTGCTCTTTGCCACTGAGTTCACCTGTGCCTCAAGTGACAGTTCTGGATCGAAGAGCACCCCCAAACTACGGACCCGATCCTTTAGAGAGAGTGCAACCCCGTCCAGGACAGGGCAAACATCACCTCGCCGGACAAATGAACCACCCGCTAACAGTACCTCCGTCTTGTCTGGATTGAGTCTCAGTTTGTTAGCCCTCATCCAGTCCATTACCGTGCCCAGGCACTGGTTCAGAACAGCCACTGCCTCACCTGGGTTTGATGAAAAGGAAAGGTAGAGCTGGGTGTCATCCGCATATTGATGACACCTCAGTCCACATCTCCGGATAACCTCCCCCAGCGGCTTCATGTATATGTTAAACAGCATAGGGGATAAAATAGAGCCCTGCGGAACCCCATGGCTTAGGAGCCACGGCACAGAGCAATAATCCCCCAGCACCACCTTCTGGAATCGGCCATCCAAGTAGGAGCGGAACCACTGCAACGCAGTACCTCCAACTCCCAGCTCAGACAACCTATCCAGAAGGATACCATGGTCGATGGTATCGAAGGCCACTGAGAGGTCCAGGAGAACCAACAGGGTCGCACTCCCCCTGTCTCTCTCCCGACAGAGGTCATCCCACAGGGCGACCAAGGCAGTTTCTGTTCCAAAACCAGGCCTGAAACCCGATTGAAATGGATCTAGATAATCCGTTTCATTCAAGAGTGCCTGGAGTTGTCCTGCAACCACCCGCTCAAGCACCTTGCCCAGGAAAGGGATATTAGCCACCGGCCTGTAGTTGTTAACCTCCTCCAGGTCCAGATTAGGCTTCTTCAGGAGTGGTCTAATTACCGCCTCTTTTAAAGAGGCCGGCACCACTCCCTCTCTCAAGGAGGCATTTACAACCTCCTGGACCCATCCGGCGATCCCCTCCTTATTTGATGTAATGAGCCACGAGGGGCAAGGGTCAAGCACACAGGTGGTCGACCGGACTTGGCCAAGCACCTTGTCCACATCCTCGGGCCTCAATAACTGAAACTCATCCAATAAAACTGAGCCGGACGGCGCTCTGAACGCCTCTACTAGTGGTGCTGCATTAAGTGTGGTGTCCAATTCATGACGAATCTGAGCGACTTTATCTTCAAAGTGCCGTGCAAACTCGTCACAGCGTGCTACCGAGGGTTCAACTATCTCACGCCCTGGCCCAGAGTGTAACAGGCCACGAACCACTTGGAAAAGCTCCGCCGGACGACACCGAGAAGACGCAATGCTGGTGGAAAAGAACTGCCTCTTTGCCACCCTCACCGCCACAGAGTAGGCTCGATAGTGAGCTCTAGCCCGTGTTCGATCAGACCCAGCACGAGTTTTCCTCCACCTGCGTTCTAGCCATCTCCCCTCTTGCTTCATCACCCTCAGCTCAGATGTATACCAAGGAGCTGACCGGGCTCTGCTCAGAGGGAGAGGACGCTTGGGCGCGATCGTGTCAACCGCCCGAGTCATCTCTGCATTCCACAGAGCGACCTGGGCTTCGACAGGAGCACCGGCCATATCAGCAGGAAAATCCCCCAGAGCCCTCTGGAATCCATCGGAGTCCATTAGCCTCCGGGGGCGGACCATTTTAATAGGCCCCCCACCCTTGCAGAGGGGAAAGGCCGCCGAGAGTCTAAACCTCAGTAGGAAGTGATCCGACCATGACAAGGGGGTAGATGTTAGTTCCCCCACTTCCAGATCACCATCCTCCTGTCCAGTCGAGAAAACCAGATCAAGTGTGTGTCCCTTTGCATGTGTTGGGCCGATGACATGTTGAGACAGCCCCATGGTTGTCATGGCAGCCATGAAGTCCTGAGCCGCTCCGGATACAGCAGCCTCGGCATGGAAGTTGAGATCCCCCAGAACCACCATCCTGGGGGTCCTCAACACCAGGTCCGAGACAACCTCCGTCAGCTCAGGCAGGGAGACTGTTGGGCAGCGGGGTGGACGGTACACCAGCAGAATCCCTAATCTGTCTCGAGTACCCAACACACAGTACAAACACTCCAGACCAGCACTCGACTGAACAGGAAGCCTAGAGAGGGAGATTGTATTCCTATAGACCACGGCAACCCCCCCTCCCCGGCCCTCGAGTCTGTGCTGGTGCTGCACCGAGTACCCAGGAGGGCAGAGCTGGGTGAGAGCAACCCCACCCAGTTCACCCACCCAGGTCTCAGTGATGCATACCAGGTCAGCCCCCTCATCCACAATCAAATCATGGATGAGGGAGATTTTATTCTGGACTGACCTGGCGTTCAGCAGCAGCACCACCAGACCCGAGAGCAAGCTGATATGGCCACCAGGAACTATCCGGTTGGGGTAGGAACCAGAAGAGGGAATAGCTGTAAGGAATCTATCCCCTCTTCTCCTCATCTGGCCTCATTTACAGAAGCAGCATCCCAACTGTGGAATTCCTCCTTAGGGAGGCAAGATTGGATCCTTCATTACTTTGTTTAGATGGGTAATAAAGACAGTTCTGTTCCATCAAGCTTTTTAATGCTGTATAAATGTCACTCTTCATCCTTAATTTCAATGCCAATCTCAAGTATTATTGTACAGCATGAAGACATGTTGTTGTTGTTGTTGAAAACAATCTAGCTGTTTATGCTTTGTAGTGTTTGGGGCTTTCCTCCCCTCTAAAATATGACCAAACAGGTTCAAAGTCTGAGAAGTTGCTAGAAATCTATGTCAGCTACCACACTGTCAGCTTGCTTTCATAAGTAAATCTTTAATAAATGACAGCTGTTAAGTAACACACCTTCTGCTGAGAATCCCCTCATCTTACCTCAAGGATAATCAAGAGAGAGCAGCAGATCCATTAAGTTCTTAATAATAGATAAAAGCTTCAACTGATCTCTGCTGTAATTTAAAATGCACGGAAGGAAAAGAGAGAAAGAAATTGGAAATGTAAAGCACAACTTCTACATCTTTTACTCTGTTTGTTCCCTCTTGGAGAGCTTTGTCATCCCTCCGTGAGATCCATGGGCGTAACTTGCAATTAGGAGCAGACCACAGATAATTCACCATGCTGCTATGGCATTCCAAAAACCATGGGATTGTACTGAATATTTAGCAGCAAAAGGAAGGAATTTCTCCCCATACAACCCAGGCAATAATGTCTCCTCAGGCTTGACCCTTTGGTCTGTCTCAGAACTATGTGTCAAATGTGATATAGTCCATAAAAGACTCAACCAAGAGGATCAAGGCTGAAATCTCATTTCCCCACATTCTTGACTATTCTGACACACTGTCAGAGCCTAATGCGTCGTCTCAAGGGAAATCCATTTAATAAAATGAGGGACTATTATGGTTAATTGTTATATATTCTCTGGATAAAATTGCCTTTTTCCCCCCGTCATAGTGAAACATATTTTCTCTTACTTAAATGCACTGCAACAATTATTTAAACTGATTTCAATTACCATTTTACTTTGCACTAAATTAACTGTTATTATGAACCCAGGAAAGGCGCTAGCTTTGACAGAAAGGATTCGGTTCTCAGTGCACTGCAAAATCAAGATTTTTTAGAAGAAGAAGAAGAAGAAGAAGAAGAAGAAGAAGAAGAAGAAGAAGAAGAATTGTGCTCAATGGATGAAGTGAAGCTTGCAAATGTGCCTTCATGGAAGTAACTGAGAGAAAACTGGCCTACAGCTTATCAAAAGCTCTGTATTATATCTGGATGGACACACCAAGGCCTTCTAAGGTTAAGGCAACACTGTGGCTTGAATAGGAGATATAAAATCTGGGTTACTGTGAGACAAATGTCACCATAATGCATTTACACACATCTCAGAAATGCTGTTAAATAGTTTCACCTTTCAGTCTTCAGTTAAGTACTTCTCCACCTCTCCTTACCCAGCACAATTCAGAAGCGGACGAGATATAAATTGGTCTCTTTTCTTTCTTCTGCAATATCATAAATCATCATTATCGGGAAGAATTCATTTGCACATTTGACACTATCAGACTTGGCCTCAATAGGAACCAGGAGTGGCCAGTTCACTAGACAAAGCAATTGTCTTTTCCTAGGCATTTATGTAATTATTCATCTTGCTTTGCCAATTTATCATCAGTTGGGAATGGGTCACACCTACTCTGAGTGTATCTTTTATTCTTTTGACTAGCCCTCATTTTCACTTGTCCTCTGCCTAATAATCTGTTGTATTTCTTGACCTTTGGTACTTCCCTTTGTAAAACTGTCCTGCCTGAATCCATCACACACACACATCACACAGACACAGACACACACACACACTGGGTTGGATGAGGGCTAATAAACTGAAGCTGAATCCTGGCAAGATGGGAGTCCTGTGGATGAATGTTTCCCAAGTCTGAGAGCTTATTGCATGTTCTGGATGGGGTTGTACTCCCTCTTAAAGATCAGGTTCGTAGCCTGGGGGGTACTCCTAGATTTGTCACTGTCACTGGAGACCAAAGTGGTCATGGTGGCTTCATTAGTTACCAAAGCTTCCGTAGTTACCAAATCAAGATATTTTTTTATTGGTATAGATACACAAAAGATGTGATTAACTGAAACATTATTCACACCTTACACAGCATTGTGGATACAATGGCATTTGCTGGGATATACATAATGTGTGGAAGGGGAAACATGCATCCCCAAACACTTACAGACATGTAGTAGTTAAAGACCATCAATCTGTCTCTCCTTGGCACATGCATGTCTGGAGTCTTGCATTACATTTTCAGATACTATAACTACAGTATGAAGCAGCTCCTAATCCATTTGTGAAATCGTTTTTTTTTTACAAGCAACTCAAATGAAAACTGGATTTGGTTTAAGGGTATTTTATGTATTGTTTTTACTCAGCAATGTGAGAAATGATGGTTAAGTCTTACATTCATAAGATGTGATTGTACTGCCTGGTATTCTGCAAGCAAAAAAATCATTTACCAGTCTTTAACGTTTGGCCTTAAAATAGCTTTTTCTATTAGTGGGCACTCCATTTTTTCAGTAAATACATTCTGTGCCTAAAACTTTCCAATGCTCATCCAAAAGAATTCACATGGTGCTTCTTTATACATAAGGGGAATTATGAAGCTTAGTCCCTTTTGACCACATAACCTTCAGTTACACCATGCTGTTTGAAGGGATGCTCCTCAAATCCAGGAGATGTTTGATTACAAGAATTAGAAAAATGATAAAAGTCTGAATTTGTGCATGAAAGGACTTATGTAGACGCTTGCCCTCCTGCCCCCTTTTTTTAAATGAAACCTTATTTCATAAGCAGGATTGCTTGTCTGGGTTACACCATAACATGGATATTTCCTTATTCCAGATCTGCCTTTATGTTCTCCATTTTGACAGGCTTTATATATCCTCTCTATTGTACAAATCCTTTACTGTGAGCACAATTTATATCTTTGGGCACATCTGCATGCATTGAGATTTTTCCTATAGATGAATTATCCCCACACTGTCAGGCAGCAAGAATAGATGGAAAGAAGCTGCTATGAGCCATCATTTTATTTTCTTGCAAAGGACACTGATGCCCTGGCGATGAGAGTAAGATGGAAAATATAGTAATATACAGTCCACCTAGAGAGTGGCACTGTCTGTTAAACAACAACTATGTTTATAAAACAAAAGCACAGTGTAATAAATGTTAGTGTGAATGACACAATTCCCCTTCTCAACAACGCTCTGTGCCTAAGAAGGAAAAAGAAAAAAGAAAAACCACCGTCCAGTCCATAGATTACTGATACGACTGTGTGAGCACACAGAAGATGAAGCTGCACAGACTCATCACTGTTGTGATTACACCAATCAGCTGTTGGCTAGGAGAGGTGAATGGCAAGTGGGGAAGACGAAATCCGAATCTGCACTCCTCCTCCTGAAATATTATTCCATGCTATCGCTGATTATCTTAGGGGGCTATCCAGCAGCTGAATCGGCTATGAGAATGACATATGTTGCACTGTGTTTGTGCACCTCATTCCCCATTCAGATAGAAAGGGGTACAATTAGGTAGAATTATTGATGTTTTAGGATGACGTGAGCTGCCTTGAGAGGTTATCCCTGAAAAGTGGCCAACCAATATTGAAATAAAACATAAATAAAACAGAGGCCTGCTCTTGTGTGCATACAGTCCTGAATGGATTGAGGCATCCTTCTTTTGCAATGTGTCTGAAAGCAATTATCCCATTGTATGATAGGGATTGCACTTCACACTGTATTTAATTACATTACAGTTTTCCAGTTTGCTCATTTATTATGGCATTAATCCTGAATTATTTTTCTTATTTTGTGGCTTCAGTTAACCAGCTAACGTCAGATGTGGGCCAATGTTCTCATGTTCATCTTCTTCAATTGAGCATCATTCCTTTAGTCATTTTTCTATGGGCAGCTCTAACTGTGACATACCGGTACTTGTTCTAATTAACCATGACAGACTGTGTAACTATGAAGCATCTTATATGCATGATGAATGATTTTTTTTAAAAAAAAAAGCTTTAATCATTAGTAAAGAATACAACATACAGAGTAATCCTATGGATAACTGTTCTTAAGGTATATTTTATTGTGTTCAATGGGACTTAATTTCAGGGATGTATAAACAGGACTGCAGCCATAATTTACATGGACACTGCAGTGTCCATGTAGTTAAGGACGATGAGTAGTTTCTGCATTCCGCCATTATAAAGCAGTAATTGGGAGGGTGTCATTCTAAAATTCATAAAATCAAACATGTTTCACCAATCTTGCTGAAATTTACGTGTGCCAGAAAGAAATGTTGGTTTTACATACCCTGAAAAATTCAAGAAGATTGGTGAAAGGTTGAGGGAAGCAGGGCAGTTTAAAGTACAAAAGAAAAAACCCTCTGTGAATCAAAATTACTCTGATAACATAGGGCTCTTCCACAGCGACCCCAATGCGATGTGAAAACGATCGTGTAACTCACCTGTAAAAGAGCCGAGGAAGAAGCGTCCTTGCCGGCGCCACCCAACTCCATCCTCGCTGGCTGGGACGGAGAGCTCGGGGGAGGAAAGCGGGGTGGAGAGCTTCTTCCGCTCTCCACCCCGCCTTCTTCAGCCGAGCTCTGTGGGTGGCGGCGGAGGCAGCGGCAAGGACGCCTCTTCCTCAGCTCTTCCAAAGGCAAGTTACACGATCGCTTTCACGTCGCAATGGGGTCGCATAGAAGCGGCCTCGGTACGACGTGTCGAAGAGCCCATAGAGTGGCGAGGATATGTGCTCAGGACTTTTGAAGTCAGGACATCCTTAGTAATTAATCAAGTGGTGGGGTCTTCTTCCTCCTTCCTTCTAGTTGGTGAAATAGCTTTTCTTTTTTTAAATTCCCTTTGGTTGATTTTTAATGAATATTTCTTTGCCCCATTAGAGTGAATACAGAGGCCTGCTTCACCCATAGCGTGTCACACCCTCAGTAGCATCTTTCTACCCCTCCCTCCTGCTTCAGCTAGATGTATGCTGAAAATAAAATGACTGCCGGGCTCCTTTAGCAGTCATTTCCTTAGTGGAATCATTCCTTCTGATTGTTGGGTTTTGCTTTAACCACTAAGCAGGCTGGTTTCAGACCCTGCCACAAGGAAGCTATGGAACTTAATCGGATTGAAACTTTAGTTCATAAGCAGCCCTGGCTTTCTGAGAAACAGACTCAGCCTGGTTCTTGCCTCCCTTTTGAAAGAAGAAGAACATGTTTTCCTTTGGCTTTTTGAGAGTATTTTGGGCTCTCTTTTCCCAAGGCCAGTTTGCTTTTTTGCTCACTGGTGAAGCAAGGTGTAGCAGAGATCTCTTTCAGCCTTCCTCTGGATCCATGATCACCTGGTCTTCAGATCTCTCCTTGGAATAGGTAGCTATACATTCCTTTTAAAACCCCTTTCTCCCCGCCCCCCCAATACACACAGAGTTTGGTCCATACTGCTATAAATTTGAAGAGAGCTCCGGCTATTAGGCGGTATAGAAATGTAATAAATAAATAAATAAATGAAAGCTTCAAACACTTCATTTAATTAGATTGGGCCGGTGTAAGTTTTTAAGTAGAATATTACTTTGAATTTTGAAACCTTTCAAAGTGCCTCTGGGCCTACAACATTGGTTTTGGCCTAGTCACGGTGTTTTCCTCATAAGCTTTAGAAACAGTTAAACTGTAGTGTGTTTTGCATAGTGTACACATGTATTTTCTTTCTAATCATGCAGTCTAGAGCAGCCCTTGATGTGTTTTTGGAGGCAGGCAAAACTTTTGTTGTTCCAGCAGGCCTTTGGCAAGTAATCTGGACCTCTGTCTATACCTTGGACTTATAAATAGTTATATATTTTATAGTTTTAAATGCTTTAATATTGAAATGTATTTAATTATGTTTTTAACTTTTGTATATTTCTATTTATAGGCTTTATATAACATATAGGCTGTATATGTTTTCATTTTATAAGGCCACCTTGAGACCCAGCATTAAGCAAAAGGCAGGATACAATAATAATAATAATAATAATAATAATAATAATAATAATAATAATAATACACTAATGTTTCACATTTCACTTCTGTATTTTATTTTATTTTACATTTACTTTTCTTTATAAGCCATTCATATCTTAAGACTTCTTGTGTGACATGTTTTCATTGGTTTAACAAGATAAAAGGGGTATTCACTGTTTTTCTGCTTGTGTTATAAAATCTATTTTCAACTTCAAGGGTAACAGAGTTGGGGGAAATCCTCAATGTCTTTGCAATCAGAGGCACTGAGTAAGGGACCCCTGGAGATAATTTAGTCTGACCCCAACCACATAACACTATTCCCCTTTCTGAAGAGGTCTGGATCACAGACTATTAAAGACGAAGTAGCAGACCATAATAACAGGCAAGTGCTCCTGCAAGTGCTCCTGCAAGCTACCAAATGGAGGGACTAACAGGCCATAAAATTGCCAGCTGGGTCTGCCATAAATCCAGGGTCAACACTCCTGGAAGGTCCATGTTCTACAGCACCTGCTCTCAGATGAACTTGATGGAATCCCACCCTCCACCCATGGGTTTAATTTACTGGCCTCCCCTGGCTGGGCCTTTCAGGAAACTACAGGGACAGACAGAGCCAGCATTCATAGCACACATAGAGTGCTGAGACTAGCAAATCGAAAAGCAAGTATGTTGCTTTTCAAGAACCAAGGAAATTCAATGGGTCTTACTTTGAGTAAATATCTAGGGACAGAAATGCAGCCTGTGCAAGAATTCAGCCATGCCAAGTTGGAATCAGATTGGTTCATGCCTTCATTTTTAGGATTTTTAAAAAGTTTGACATTTTAAAAAAACCTTAAAATCAAGGCATGAACCAATCTGATTCCAACTTGGCATGGCTAAATCCCTACTTAAGAGCTACCATGCTGCCAAGTTTCATGTCTTTATCTTTAAAAATGAGGGAGATGTAAGCATTTTGGTTAATTAATTAATTTGAAAAGTGAGTTCAACATATAACACTAGCTTTGATTTAATATTGGATGTCAACATGGTGTAATATCCTGGCTGATTCTGGTTTGGTTGTCAACTGTATAATAGCTGGTCATCCATTACACAAAGCCATGAAATTCATTTTAAAAAAAACCTATGGTTTACAAAACAATGTTAAGGCTCTACAGTTTTCAACCAAGCATCAAAAAGCAGGGAAATTGGGAGTTAAGGCTCACAAGCCTTAATGCCACATCCTCTCTAAGGAGGCAGGAAGTGCAAGTGAAATTCTCATTCTCCCAAAGCAAATAAACCATGAGGACAGGATGGAGAATAGGATATGCAGAGGTGACTGTGGGGTTGTGGAAAACTGATGACGAATGACTTAGGGCCACCTACTTCTCTTTTTTTGTTTAGCGCAGCCCTTCCCCAACCTGGTGCCCTCCAAAGGTGTTGGACTACAACTCCCATCATTGCAAGTCAGTATGTCCCATGGGCAGGAATGCTGGGACAGCAGGATGAGGTACGCTGTTCTATATCTTTACCAAATACAGGGGCTGTCCAATATTTTTCTCTCACATGCATCTCGCATATAGCAGCGCGATTGATAACAAAAGGGGCACTATTTGTTGCAGATGTAGAACCAGAGCATGTGCTGGCACTTTCAACTTTTGGACAATATCCTGCCCTTCAAAGAAAGAATGTGTTGTTGTTTTTCTTAAAATGTGTTTATACAAAATATACTGTTCACTCTCCACAATCTCTCCATAAGACATCATCTCATCAGAGTGACAGAGGAACAGAAAAGGATTAATTTGGCGGTCTTGAACTCTTTTCAGATGAGATTAGTTTGCAATCCTTTTTGGTGCTTGGTTGAAAACTGTAGAGCCTTAACATTGTTTTGTAAACTGTAGGTTTTTTGTTTAATGATTATGTATTTTGATTGATTAATGTGCAGAATTCCAATTGTGGATCAGGGTGAATTTCATGACTGTGTGTAATACCTTTTCTAAGTTCATTCTTCTATTATTCACTTACACACTGCCACCTTCACATAAATTCATATGTCCATTCACATTTAACACTCATATGCACACCTCATTTATGTTTATCTACATACATAGTCTAACACTTTCCCAATATTGCTTACATCCTTCTGTAATGATTGCCATCCACCCAGAGGAAACAACCCAATCCATCCCAAGGTCTTGCATCCTAACATTTTTTAAAAAATTTGAGCAGATGTAATGTTCATAAACATTCCAGAATTTCTCAGCACCTGGAGGTAGGGAGGGCTAATTTCAATCTATTTAAATCTTGAGCTACCATAACCAATAGTTATGCCATTTCAAAGACTGAAGGCTGTATTTATGATTTCCTTTGTTTTTCTATTTTGCTTTGTTTCTTTACAATTTTATTTTATGGAGCTTATCTTACTTTGATATTAAACTGGCAAAACCACTAGTATTTTCTGTAAATCCATATGTTCTGTGCTTTAATTTGACACCTCATTTGTTTCTCCACAACCACAGTAAGTGCCCTAAATGTTTGCTGAAATATAGCCTTGGCTTTACAGATATATAGATATCCAATCTTCCCTATATAAATTTGTCAATCAACAATAATGGTCAACTTAGGAATTGCCTGCTCCAATGACACTGATGACAGCATAAATAAAAGCTAAAATGGTATTCCCTTCAAATATTGTTTGTTCACGATGACAAAGGCCTTCATTGCTGCATGTGTTATATTTTCCCCATCTGTATTACAAGATGCCAGTGAGACAATCTCCTTTAGATCAGCAATGGCAAATCTTTTAGCCTACGGGTGAGATACACCCCAGCCAAAATCCCCAGGTACCAAAGTATCCTTGGCCTGGTTCAGACAACATGCTACATCATGCAGCTTAACCACAAAATGGTTAATTGACTGCATTAAGGTTAATGCATTCTGTTAACCATTTTGTGGTTAAGCAGCATGGTTTAGCGTGTTGTCTAAATGGGGCCAGAATATCTTTCTAGCCTCAGGCAGCTAAACTAGAAAGGTTCTAGCCCTGCTAGGCTGACAAACATGGTAGCATATTTTTGCAATCATCTAGGACCCACTTAATTTCTCAGTCTTGACTATGTGCATCATGCACACTCCTACAATTTCCCTGCACAAGTATGAAAGTAGGTACCATGTACGGAATTTGATAGCCTAATAGAGCAATCCTACTGGATGCGGCCAATTGCTCCAGAGCTGGAGCCTCTGAAGAAACCCAAGTCCTGCTGGGCTTTTGCTGGCAGTGAAGAAGAGAGGGAGGCACATCTTTTCTGTTTCCAGTTGCGAAGATTATTATTATTATTATTATTATTATTATTATTAATTAATTAATGGTGCTATATAAATAAATAATAATAATAATAATAATAATAATAATAATAATAATAATAATAATAATTTCTTACCCGCCTCTCCATTTTGATCGAGGCGGAGAGCAGCAGTTAGTATTAAATACATAAAATACTGATTAAAAACATAGTACACATTGTTAAAACATCCTAAAAAACATCATAAAAGCTTACTAAAAGCATCCTAAAATTCCACTGGATAGGCCTGCCAGAAGAGATCAGTCTTTATAGTTTTCTTAAATGCTAAAAGACTGTTTTGATGAATCTCCTCTGGCAGGCCATTCCGTAGTCTGGGCGCAGCAGAAGAGAAGGTCCTCTGGGTAATACCTGTTTTTATTTATTTATTTTTCCTGAAATTAACTACACCAGAGCTGGTGTAGTCCCCCTCCCTTCTGGGAAAGGATTTGAGGATATAGGATGGCTGTAAATCTCTCCCAGCAGATCCATGTAACATCACTTTATTTGACCACTTTTTCATCTCAATCGATGACAGAACTCTAACACCATCATCAATTTATTTGTTACCCGGCTCTTCCTCTGGATCGAGGTAGGGTACAACACATTTTTTAAAAAAACAACAAAAACAGCAGTACATCAGAGAGGTAAAAGCTGGTGGGGGGGGTGTTTCATGGTGACTGAGGTGGGGTGCATCCAAGGTCAGATCTCCCTTTCTGCGGGTGGATCTCTCTCTCCATCCTTTGAAGGATTTCTGTAAAATCCTATTTGACCTTGTGCTGACCTCCCAGGAACCATACGATTTCAGCCTAGGACTCTTTCATTATGGTTGCAGAGAGAATCCTGAAAATGCTTTACTGCTATGAAATATGGGGTCTCCAGTAATTCTTTTACTCTTCCCAATTTCTCTTCCAAAACCTATTTATTATTATTTATTAAAATATTAACAAATAATAATATTATTACCCTATCCAGGGTAGCATTACAAAAAATTGTGAGAAGAGGCATTAAAATTGGAATTGAAAAGTGCAATACAACAACAAACTCTGCTAGTTCTCCTCTTCCTACTCTTCTAAATCCATTTCTATGCACATATTTTAAATATTGAAATGGTGTGTTTTGATTTTATAATTTACAAAATTAAACACTAGGATTAGAAAACAAAGCAGATTGCGTTTTAAGATATGATATGATATGATATGAGAGAGAGAGAGAGAGAGAGGGAGAGATATTTGGCATGAATTATATGGAAATTTACTCAGTTCTTTCCTGTATTAACTTGTTGCCAGACAAAAGGGAAATTACCTGAATGCAACAAACAAAAGGAAAACATTGGCAATTAATACCCTTTGGGAACACAATACACTTTCTCCCTCATTGAGTTTGTCAGTTAAATCCTTTGCTCAATTTTAAGAGCTCTGCTTTACAGCTAAGGTGCTACCGCACTGGTGTCATTTATATTATCCATTCTTTACATTACTATGGTGAATGAAAATCACAGCTACTGATAAGGGAGGAAGCCAAAATGTTTAGTTCTACATTTAATAATTTTCTTTGTTCAAATATATTTGGGCCAAATCATGGCTAATTGGATGCTACATGGGGCATCTTGTATAGATGCTTGGCAGAGGACAACCATTACTTTATTTGTTTGGGAACTATACTCTATTAACAGTCCTTATGTCATCTTTTGTGTGGGGAATTAATTGCTTGAAAGTAGAGTGGTGTACATATGGCCCCTTGAAATTCTCCTGCTTAAAGATGGACAGAGAAATTGGGTTGGGGAGGGGGGTGCTCACAGTGATAACTGTTCTTACAGCCTAGACACCATTTTTCATCCTCCCAGGACTTAGAATCATTTTCGGGGCACTGAGAGTGGGAGGGTTGGTGGTCCACTTAGGGCATGTCTACACCTGCCAGATATACCAGGGTCATCTCTAGGATATCCCTGTGCATCCATATGACACACAGGGGATCCTGGGGGCAACCCGGGATGACCAGGGACTTTCCCTGGGATACCTCAGACCATGGATTTCCCAAAATTTCTGCAGTCCCAGGACCATCCCAAGGAGTGTGGGCAGTGTGGCCACCATTCCTGGTCTGTCCCTTCTTCCTTGTGAGTAGTGGGGCCGGGCACGGAGCTGCACAGGGAGGCTCTGTGCCCATGGGGGGAGCAATTTCATCATCCCAGGGATGGTGGGGGGTGGGCATGGGTTTTTGTTCGGGTTTTTTTTTTTTACCTTTATCCATGCATTTAAAAGACGCTGGGGGAGGATGGTGGGAGCAGGTAAGTCTGTGATCCTCCCTCTCCCTCCTGCTGCACCCTGTAGAAATGCCCACAAATAAACTGTTGAAAAATATTTGAAGAATATTCTGCAAAGTGGGAAAAGAAAAGTTCGAAAATTGTTTCAGACAAAAATCTTCAGAGAAATTTTGGCTCAACTCCACTTGAACACTCCCACTTACAAATTGCCTCT
Source organism: Elgaria multicarinata webbii (assembly GCF_023053635.1). Lineage (NCBI taxonomy): Eukaryota > Metazoa > Chordata > Lepidosauria > Squamata > Anguidae > Elgaria > Elgaria multicarinata. The sequence goes on from NC_086171.1 coordinate 131,878,119, forward strand.
GATATTAAAAATATGCCCAGCTTCATGTGGTAGATTTTGAGGTGCCATTAAAGGACAGTGAATTGCCAACTATTGTTTTATGTTTGCTATTACTCAGGAAGCACCTTTTGGATATTTACCTGAAGCAATGACATTCTTGGGCCATTTCTGGTTAGATCAAGCTTTCTCTGTGTTTGTAAGTTTGTAAGTTTATTGTATAAACTATATCCCATAGAGCCTATTTTTGTCAGTCTCATGAAACTTGTCCCTGTGTGAGAACTGTACCGCCACAGTTTTGTGACTTTGAGACAGTCACCCTGAAGATTCTTTTGAATCCTCAACATCCCAACTTACAACCTCCAAATTTTAGAATATTTTGTATTTTGAATACAACTTAGATTTTTCTTTTTTAAAAAAAAACAGAATAAAAAAGGCTGAGACTGTATTCTGGGTTGGATTGAAACTGTGGCCTTAGCTAGACCTAAGGTTTATTCAGGTGTCGTCTCGGGGTTGTCCCTGTCTGCTCCCAGGATATCCTGTGTATCATTTACATGAACAGGGATGATCCTGGGATAAACCTTAGGTCTAAGGCCTCAGTCATACTTAAAGTAGACCTATCAAAATCAATAGGGCACCATAGTTACGATTAAGTCCCATTGATTTTAGTGGGTCTACTCTAACTCTGGATCCAACTTACTGAGTTTATTTGTAGCTCTGAATATGTGAATTATAATGTTATCACAAGGCAGACCTAACAAAACACCTTGCAGGGATTCTGGGAAATGTTCCGGTTTTAACTTGGGCAAGGGAAAAGAAGTTCTGCTATTGTGAGGAAGCCATCAAGAATCCGCTCCAAATGCTCTCATTGTAATGACTTCCTATGCATGTGGAATAATTAAATGGGTTTTCTCAGCAAATCAAAAGTATTGCTGATTGATACAGCCATGAGATATTTTGAAGCTGTAGTATGCTTTCAAGTTTTACTCTAATTGCTTCTTACAAAAAAAAAAAAAGAAGAAGCTTATAATAGAACTCCTTTTGTTAACTTAACCCATGTCATACAGAAAATATAATCTGTGCTATAAATTTGCTTGAAATAGTCACTGTGGGTATATCAATAGCACAGGGTTCAAGATGTGCATTAAGCAGAAATTACATTTTAAGAGGAAAAATTCTGTCATATAAAAAGCATTAGGGTGACTTATAATTAGGTAATTATTAAGAATTCATGTACCTTTCAGCATAATTAATGACAGTTAATACAGGAGTATGCGAATGGCAATCCATCTATCTTAAATTATGCTTAGAAATTAACAGAGCTCACAAGGAATAATAATAATAATAATAATAATAATAAGTGTAAGGCTCTTGGCTTAATAGATGTACACTAAACTTGCATTTAAACACAAAAAGGCACGAAGAGTAAACAGTAAATATAGGAAAAGATAGGGGAAATATTCATTGCTAACTGTAGGACATTTTCCAAAACTAATATTAATGTTATCGTAAGTTAACTTTTCACACAGAAAATGTGTTGTATAAATAAACCCTGTATGAAATCTGGAAAATAATTTATAATAAATTTGTACTAATGGTATCTAATCAGCGCAGTTGAAAGGAAGGCTTTATAGAGAACAAATGTTCATTGGCTTCCAAGGGCATCATAAAACCTGTACAATTGGATGGAATATTAATAAATAAGAACAATATTTAGTTATAATAATATGATTTCTTGATTTCATTTGTGAAAAGTAGGCATAAATCAATAGTTAGCTAAGGGCCTTACACCTCTCAGTGTTCCAGGAGTGAGAGGGGAGGATCTCATGATATTGGGCTCACAAGATCCTCCCCTTTGTCCACACGTGCACGACATCCTGGGAGGAAGGAAGGATGTCGCATCCGCCATTTTCTTTTTCTTTTTTTAACAAAAAATGAGTGCACTTATTTACTTACAACAAAAATGTAAGTAAAATAAATAAATAACACTGCTCCCGCTCCCCTCGCCAACCGTGATGGGCACAGAGCACCTGAAGAACTCCGGGCCCCAGGCCCATTTCCTGCCTCCTTGCATTTACTCGCAAGGAGGCAGGATGAAGCAGGGACGGGCACCCACACACCTCCCACGGTCTTGGGACAATCCCAGGACTACAGGAAGAATCGGGTTTTCCCATGGATTATTTATCCATGGGAAAACCTTTGCTTGTCCCCCCCTTGCCCCCAGGAGTCCCTGTGCATCATTTGGCTGTGAAGGGATTCAGCTGTGACCAACCCGGATTTTCGGGCTGGTGTAGAAACAGCCTAAGTGTCAAAAGCATTGCAACCTTACCCATGCATATTACAGTGGGCCTGCTCAGTCAACATGCTAAGCCAGCCATGGTTAGGCCACTAATCTTTTTGCAGCAAATGATTAGTGAGTGTGTTTAAACCATGGTTATGTAGCCACCATGGTTAGGAATGGTTCACATGACACATTAAGTCATGGATCACATGATAATGTTTAGCTCAAAATGCTTAACCACTGTGGCTCAGCATGTCACAGTAAATATTCTATTCCTAAGTCAAACAATGAGCAATATTTTAATGAAAAGCTATTGTTGAAACATGTGTTACATCAACATTATGGGTCACATCTGTAAAGATATTTTCAACACTTATGGTTCAAAACATGGGTTGTATCTGATGGATTGTATCCAATGTTAATCTAACTCAAATCCATTCATTTTGATGGGTATATTCCAAGTAGGACTAACTTTGGATACAACCCCATTGGATACAACTCATATCTTCAACTATAATGCTGAAAATTCTTTAATGATGTGGTCCATAGTGTTGAAGTACCAGCTGACTGAACAAAAACTTTTCATTCAAAGACTGGTTGTTGTTCATTCTCCCCTGCCTTCCCCCATTTTATCCTCACAGCTATCCCCCAAAGTGAGTTAGGCTGAGAGATAGTGGATGGCCTAAGGTCACCCAATGGATTTCATGAATGACTCTACATGGAGTATTAAACCTGGGTTACCCTGATCCTGGCCTAACTCTCTAATTTCTACAGCACACTGGCTCTGAGGCCTTAGCTAGACCTAAGGTTTATCCTGGGATCGTCCCGGGGTCATCCCTGTGCATCTAAATGACACACAGGGGATCCCAGGAGCAGGCAGGGACGACCCTGGGATGACCCTGGGATAAACCTTAGGTCTAGCGAAGGCCTCAGCCTACATAAATTTGAGAAGAAAACAGGACAATGAAACCAACAATCTCTACTTATAAAGCGGAAAGTATGTTACCTTTCCAAAAGATAGTGGACTATTATCCAACTGGTTGTACTAATTCCTCCTTACAGACAACATTGAGATATTCTTTATTGACAGCATATAATCTGGCATGTGACTAAAAATGGTCAAACTGTCCCCTTCTGCACTATTATTTCAACAACAAAGAGACCCATTTGTCTTCTTCCTTTCAGGACTAGATTACTGAAGCAGACATTAAGTCCAATTACATGTGTGTGATAGCAAGCTGTGAGCAGACTGGGAACTAAATAGGGCTAAATGGAACCAGGACATTGTAAACAAAGCTGCTGTTGTTGCTGCTGAAGGCTTAGTTAAGGCTTAGTGTAATTTAATACTGATACTCTTATGAGCAGGTAAGAAGTTTGTCTAAGTAAAACAAACAAACAAACACAAACTTCCAAAAGAATTAGATTTCATTTCAAATGTTTAGGATATTTTAGTTAGAAACTATATTTTCACTAATGGTGTGGCCAGGTTTAATGGTATCTGTCCTGACCATAAACTGTTGACACTTAAACTTTGTCAGTGTCCATAGGATAAAGGAAAAGTAAGGCAACATTTTATACAATATAATCTTCTGGGTTCTAATGAAGTGCACAAAACTGAAAGCTATGATGCTGCATCAAGGCTATAAATTGTGGTGTTATCTCCGTCTTTGACTCTATAAAATGAATTGCTACAGCACGGAGATCTGATTGACGAAAATATTTTTAGATAATGTAAGTTTGGTTTGTTAGGTTTCGCATTAAGAATATACTATGTGCAATTCTTTTTGACATTTATTTTTTATTATTATTTTTCCGCAAACATAAATTTAGAGAACCCAATCCATGTAAGCAGAGAAGTAAAAATAGCAAGTGGTGCCATATTTATATTTCAGTAGTCAGAATACAAGTAAACATCCTTGGTGAAAAACACATCACTGCTTCCAATTAAGGCAATATAATTGCATGCTTTGAAGTGGAACAATGGAAAAATCTGACAATCCATTGTGTTAATATGAGACACCAGACTTCAGAGACATCTAAAAAAAATCACATATAATCTGTATAATGCATCTGCTACTAGCTACTTTTTGCATAACATTTGTGTATTGTGTGCAAATATATGCTAGGTCGATAAATGGATAACAGTGTGCTACAGAGTATGCTATGGAGAAGTACTAAGTCTACAATGCTCTTTAGGTGAAGTTCTGAAACTATCATTGTATGATGCACTTTTGCATTTTTCTTTCAATTTCTACAAATATATTTTAGTAAGCAGAGAATTCTGACATAAATATATTTCTGAGTGAAATATGTCCTTTGTTTCTCAAAAAATAATTTGAAAACACAGCATCAGTGTGCACACACACAATACACACACAACAAACTATGTGAGCAACATGGTAACAAAACAACCAGAGATAAATGCATCCAGCTAACCTAACTAGACTCTACACCAAGCAGGATATACTTTGAAAGAGGATTGAAAATGGTATATGGAATGTGTCCTAGGCTCCAATAGTTGTCAAGATTGTTATAAACAGTTATAAAGCAGTAGTGTAGATCCTACCCTTGTCCCTTATACAAGCAAGATCTTACTATGGCCTTAGCTAGACCTAAGGTTTATCCCGAGATCGTCCCGGGGTTGTCCCTGCCTGCTCCCGGGATCCTCTGTGCATTATTTACATGAACAGGGATGACCCCGGGACGATCCCAGGATAAACCTTAGGTCCAATTCTCTCAAACAGTTATTTTCTTTAGAACTCTGGGCTTCTTTCCTTTTCTCCTTCCTTCCTTCCTCCCTCCCTCCCACTTTCCTCCTCTTCTTTCTGCTTCTCTGCCCCTCTGCCTTTTTGCCATAATTTTTATCTCTTAAAATCTCTCTTCCTTTCACCTTTTGTTGAACTTTATAATACCATAGTTTCCTGAGCCAGCTTCCTGACCTCTGATTTCTAACTAAACTTTTGACATCTACATTATTCTCTTTTTGGCTGAAGCTGACCATCACATGCACAAGAAAAGATATTACAAGCCCATAATATCCTAAAACCAAACTAAATACAAAAATGAAAAACAGGTTTGTTCTTTCACACCTGTTCATAAAAAGTCAAGTTACAACATTTACATGGCATTTGAATTCAGTAGTCAAGGTTCATTAGAGAACAGAAAGAGAGAATAAATATGTGTATAGCTAGTGGAATAAGTTCATAAATTAAATTGACAATATGTTCGATTTTATTGTCTTTAATTTATATGTTGTAATTACTCATGGGATTTCTATGATGGGATATAAACTTAAAATAATGAAGCCTTCTTTATGTGTTATGTCTCTTCAAAAAACTAATAAAAATATTATCACACTTTTTAAACTAGCCATTTCTAAACACTATTGCTGTAGCTATTTTGTTGTTGTTTTTGCTAAAGAAAAGATATCAGCAATAAAGTGTCCTTTAGTGAATGTATCGATTTGTTCACTGTGTGACATGGTACAGTACCTTTTCACTGTTTTGGAAGGCAGCTTGCTAACAAAAATGAGTAATTCTTGTTGGCTGTGCCTTTTCTAACTATCTGAAAGTTGAAGCCACTTACGTCTACAACAGCATTCAATTCTTGATAGAAATCAAAGCTGCTCCAGGCGTTCTGACTACAGCCTTTGAATTAAGGAAGATAAAGTGGGTCATGCCATCTATTTATAGGATGACTAGATATGGCATTGACTCATAACCTAGGAGTCACTAGAAGTGACTCCCACTCCCCATTTGCTGAAGCTGGTAGAGGCAGGTCCCATGTTTGTCACTGTTGCAGTCTTAAATGTTTTGTCTGCTTCTTGCAATGCTGAAGGAAACGGAATAACTGATATGTGTACTCTCCAAACAGGAATTGATGGGAAATATGTAAAAACTTTAAGCTGCCTTACGCCAAGTTCGGTTCACTCCTGTTGACAGCAGCCTCTAAATTGAGGCAGAGCTCTTTCCCAGCTCTCTTTCCTAAAATCTTCTTTTTAGAGAGATGACAGGAATTAAACACAGGATGTCCTGTATGCAAAGAATGTGGCCTGGCCTTGATCAAATTGCCTCCTCCCATTGTGCAGAGAAGTGCAAAGAAGATCTCCATCTAGAATAAAGGAAGAGTTTTTCCAATGGCAAAAAAGAGACTTTGGTTCATTCAGATACCTCCATAACATTAGCCCTCCTAAGGCTTTCATACTGAAAGCCTGAAGAGGCTCTCATATACTAGTAATCCACACCTGCACACTAGATCATCTGCATGTGATCTGTGTCCATCTGAAAAGAGCCTGGCATGCCTGTAGATTAGGGTTGTGCATAGACCCCCCCCCCGATCTGCTCTGGATCCCAATCCGCAACTTCTGGATCGGGTCTGCTCTGCTCCGCAGCGATCGGCCTATGGTCCGCTCCGCTCCACTGTGGGGCTCTGGATCCGGATCAGAGCTCTGTGTTCCCCCTCCCCCATAGACTTGCATTGAAAATGTCAAATGCCTATAACTTTTTTAGTTTTAAAGTTAGAAGCCAGGTAAGCCCCCCTCTCCCACTTACCTGGCTCTGTCGCCGCTGCCGTCCAGGTGGTGGCTTCAACTATGGCCCAGGCTTAAGGCTGGAAACAGGCCATGGCCTGTTTCTGGCTTTAGGCCTGGACTGCAGTTGATGCTGCCGCCCGGACCACAGTGGACCCAGGTAAGCCCCTTCTCCCCTCCCCCCTTACCTGGCTCCACTGTCACTGCACAGACCGCAGCGGCGGCAGATGGGGAGCCAGGTAAGCTCTCCTCCCCACTTAGCTGGCTCCAAAGCTTCAGAATGGTCCGAATCGCTTCGGACCATTCTGAACCGCTGCAGGACGATCTGGATCTCCCCTGATCCACTCCGGAACTGGGTTTCAGAGGTCCGGATTGGCCTGCTCTGCTTCAGATCCGGGGATCCGTAACGGAGCAGAGCACACCCCTAGTGTAAATGCTAGGAGCTGTCTTCTAAGCTTAATCAGCTAAACAAAGCAAAGAAGTTGTTTCTGCTGTACCCAACAGGCTTTTAGCAGACACCTCCTTCAGGGACAATTCTCATGATGTAACTTCTGTCATGCAGCTAGTCTGTTGGACCACCTCCAACCTCCTCTCATCTCCACCCATGTGACCCTGCAATGAACTCTGAGATCTGTCAATTCCGATGCTCCCTCCCCCTTTGACAAAGACTGAGTTCCTTGGGTGGAGGGAAGGGGAAGATGATCTCTGAGCCTGGGCCTCCTGTTTGAGAAGCTCCTGGGAAGATTCCTCCCTGACTTCTGGAGAGTCTTGGAGAATTTCCTCCCCCATTCCCTGTCTCAGCTGGCCTTCTTCTACTTCAGGTTCCAAGTCTGATTCAGAATCTGAGGCCAAATCAGGGAGCCCAAGCCTCATCCTGACAAGCCATGCGTTTTCTACCCCTGATGTATAAGAATAAAATACAATAGAATATGATTTAAAAAAAAAAAAAAACTTTAAAATACCCCCTGCCAAATAATACATTAAAACATAATTAAGCCAGTATAAGAAACATTTCCAGGGTCATATGAATAGAATAATGGCATAACCAATAAAAGGTATCAATGGAAAGTGATTCAAACCAGGTGGATTTCCAAAGCCTTTTAAAGTACCGTAACTGGGGTGGCCAAATGCACATCCTTTTGGAGGGAGTTCCATAAGCTAGGGGCCACTACTGAGAAGGCCCTGATCCTGTTGCCTATAGTGCTAATCTAATTGACTTTAAATGCAGGCTGAGTAGGACCTCTGATTCTGATCTTAAGGCTATTTGTATACCAATTCTTAGTCACTTCCATAACAATTTCACCTTGTGTACCATTTCTTAATAAATTGTTGAAGCAGTCCACAGAAGATATCAGTGACTAGTCTGAGCAGCTGCATTATACTGGGCACAGCAGCAACACACCAGATGCAGAGGTGGACAGGCAAGGGGGGAAATGATTAAATCGAAACCTTATGAGGAGCAATTTAATAACTTTTTCTCTGTTAGTATAGGGTATTATTTTGTGAAAATATTTATAAGATTGCATTAAGAGTTTGGATTATAAACTGATATTTGATCCCTTGGCAGGAGTCAAACGGCTGATGTCCAAAGTGTGGAAAGAGAAGGAAAAAAGAAAAAGAACATTGTGAAGCCATTGATGTATGGGTTATTTAGGATTTGAGACATAGCTTTTTTTTCTTTTTCTTTTTGTTATTAAATTGCCACAGTTACTTTGGGTTGGATGAAATCTATTGACAGTCAAACAATGGGAAAAATTATTAATGTCAGGTATGTTCCATAGTGATTATGATTTATGACCTTTGGGATGGTCATTAAGTTTCTGGCATCCTCTTTTCATTTTGGAGACCTTCCCCCCACCACCTCTTTAAAGCCAATTTAAAAGAAAAAGGAAGGTCACAGCCTACTAGCAGAAATGCCATTGCCATCAAATGCCTCTTCAACTTCATTTCTGAATGACACAGGGAAACCAGAAAGGAAATCCTAGCAACTGAAATACAGAAAAGAAGAAAAGAAAAAGCAACACTGTGAAGCTCTCTCTCTCTCTCCCTCTCTCCTTAGGGATGTTTTCTTCACTAGAGGATGTGTAGACTTGTGACATGGTCTGGACAGCCACATCTGCTCTACAGCTAACCACAGGATTTTTGTCTCCAAGGCTGCAATTCAGCACCTTTCAGAAAACACCAAATTAAAGAAAGACATTCCTGCCAATGCTACAACACTGCTTGGCATGTCGAAATTGTTTGTCCTGTTATACATATCCATAAAGTAAGCAGCTGTTATATATATCTTTTTCAATTAAACACATAGCCCTCGCAAAACATAATAGGTCATTGAGATGTGTGTCTAATCTGTCTGTCTCTGCTAAACAAAAGGCCAGTTTTAGGCTCATAAAGAAAGAGTCAATTACAGCACATTTGTTTAAAAAAGCAAAAGCAAAAGCTGCGGAGTTGAGTTCCAAAAGGATTTGCTTCGGGAAATCCCCAACCAATATAAGAAAAAATCACAAGTGTGACCATGCTCCAAAAATTTATGGCAGCGTTCCCACCAAATCATCTGTATTAAATGCAGAGGAACTGGAGATGTGTAATTAAAAAGGTCAGTTTCTAGTCACTTGCTATGTTGCCACTAGAGCACATGAGACATGTCAATCAAATGCTACTCAGAATATATATATAGTGTGTGTGTGTGTGTGTGTGTGTGTGTGTGTGTACACAATTTCAATTTTGTTGGGCCTATTCAGACAACATGCTAAGCTATGGTTAGGTCACTAACCCTTTTGCAACAAGTAGTTAGTGAGTGTGTTTAACCCATGGTTATGTAGCCACCATGGTTAGGAATGGTTCACATGACACGCTAAGCCATAATGTCTAGCTCATAACACTTAGGCCATTGCTAGATGAGGCATTAGCGCAGTGTGATCCAGAAGACACACAAGGGATTCCGGGGTCAGGCCAGGCTAATGCCACCCTTAACCCAGGATAAGCGGATACGCTTATGGCCCGGTTTTTCTGCAGCCCTGGCCTGAGGTCGGGGCTGCAGAAAGTCTAGTGACTTCCATGGCTTTTCCCGGCTGCTCACTTACTCGCGAGTAGCCGGGAGAAGCCACGGACTGGGCACAGCACTCCATAGGAGCACTGTGCCCATCGGGCCAGGGGGGGAATCACGGGGGGGCAGAGGGGGCATCGGACATGACAGACGAGGACAGGCATGGCAGATGGGGAACGGGCATGACGAGCGGGGACAGGGACAGGGCATGGCGGACGGGGGGAGAAGAACGGGGACGGGGACAGGGCATGGCGGACGGGGGGAGAAGAAGAGCGGGGACAGGGCATGGCGGACGGGGAGGAGGGGCGAGCAAGTGGGCAGGGGAGGATCACACATCATGGGGTGGGAAATCAGGGGGAGCGGAGAACCCTTAATTTTTTTAAAAAAGCACTTACCTTTCCAGCGGTGCACTCCTGCGCACATGGCCCTTTAAGCGGCAGAAAAGAGGAGCACGCGACAGGGCTTTCCCTTGCCCTGTCACGTGTTGACGTGTGGAAAAGGGCGACGGCGCGCGCTTGTAGCGCGCCGTCGCCCCGCCTCCCAAACAGATTTTCTGGTAGGTCTAGCAAGGCCCTTAACCATCATGGTTTAGGGTGTTGTCTGAACAGGGCCAATATTTGTTAATTTGTTGCAATTAAACCCCCACCCCACCCTGGCTACTGTAAAATGAATTATGAACTAAATGTGGCATGAAACATCTAGTTTTTTGTGGTGGATACATTCTTCATATTTGCACGGCCCTGGATAGGCAATTGCAAATTTATCCTAGATCAGGGATGCAGAACCTCTGGTTCTGGGGCCAAATCCATCCTTTCTGGAGTCTCAAACTGGCCCTTGGGGGTTCTTCAGATGGCCACGCCCCCTTTCCTCCAACCACCAATCATTTGGTGGTTTTCTAGGTTTTCTACAGTTTTTCCCATATTCTAAAAGGTTGAAATCTCTCTCCTAAGTCTTAGTTACAGGCAGCAAGAACTTTAAGCTAAAATACGTTCAGATCCCCCCCCAATTTTGGCCTCTCCTGTTTTGCCTCTATCCTCACCCACCCTGGAATGCCACCCCTGAGAGCTTCTCCCAAATGGAATTTAGCCCTTGGGCTGAAAGAGGTTCAAGATCTCCTCACTAGTGGGGAGAGCAACCCTATCGCCCCTAGGTAGAGTCTGAGGAGGGAGCATAGGGTAGTTTGGATAACTAGATCCGAAATCAGAGGCAGCACTCCAACCTCGAAACTAGGAGCCCAAGCTCCTCTCCCCCTCTGCCTTGCAGCCAGCATGGAGAGAACAGTACCAGCTGTCTCTCAAAGTTGACCTTGGAGGGAAGGGAAAGAGGACAAGCCGGTGGGTGGGGAGGGGAGGGGATGGCTTGTGTCATTTCCCCAGGCCTCCCCAGCTTCCTTCCCTTCTCCTCTCCGACACTACAGCTAGATGGGCAAAAAACCCTGCCTAGTGAAGACAGAGGGGAGGACCATGGCGGCAAAGATTGCCTCCGCCGCACCTCCAGCTATGCTTTGGATGACCATAATTTGGATGACCAGTCAATGCCTTCTGGCATTGACTAGAGACTGTCTCAGGGATAAGAGCAACCATGGATTTCCTAGTTTTCATGGTCCCAGGACAACCCTGAGGACCACGACCAGTGTGGCGTGGGCTCCCAGGTCTTCAAATGGGGGTATGGGGCAGCAATTTCACCATCCTGGGATGGCAGGGGGGTTGGATGCAAAGTGTGTGTGTATGTGTTTTACTTATTTCCCCCCGGATTGGGGCCGTGCAGCTCCTCTTCTAAAAAAAAATAAAAAATGGTGCCCATAACATCCCTCTTCCTTTCCGGGATGCTGCATGACTGTATAGAAGCTGTGGGAGGATCATGGAAGCAGGTAAGTCCGTGATCCTCCCCCCTCCCTTCTGCTACACCCTTAGGTGTAGATGAGCCCATAACATAGTTGGACTTTCAAAAAGCTTAGCAAAAGCTCCTGAGCAAATCCAGCTGTCATGGGATAAAAGAAAGAGTCCTCTTATGAATCAGTCACTGGTTAAAAAACAGAAAGTAGGAAGTAGAAAGAAATGGATGTTACTCATAATGGAGGGATGTAAGAAGTGGGGTCCCCCCTACCAAGTACCTCTTTTGAAACCAGTGTTTTTTAACTTGTTCATTAATGACCTGAAGTTAGGGGTAAACAGTGGTGTTGCCATGCTTGCAGAAAACACCCAGTTATTCAGTGGTTAAAACAAAAAGGGACACTGAAGATCTCTAAAGATCTCTCCAAACTGGGTGAAGGGGCAACAAAATGGCAAATGTGATTTAGTGTAAGAAAGTATAGAGTGATGCACAGTGGGACAAAACTTCAAAATGCATTGATGGAGTCTGAGCTGGTGATAACTGATTAGAAAAGGAACCATGGGGTAGTGATGGATAGCTCAATGAAACGTCAACCAGGATTGAAAATATCAAAACCTGCCAATATCATAATGCTGCCAAACGTATACCAGTTAGTTTGTATAAACACGAATTATGGTGCAACACACTACTGTGTACAGTTCTGGCCACCACACCTTAAAAAAATATTGCAGATCTGGAAAAGGTACAGAAATGCACAACAAAAATAACCACGTGGCTGGAACAATTCCTCTAATAGGATAATTTACAACATTTGGGGCTATTTAGTTTAGGAAAAAGATGAGCCATGATAGAATTGTATAAAATTATGCAGGATGTGTAGAAAGAGATTAGACAGAAGTGTTTCTCGCTCTCTCACAATAATAGGTCCCAGGGTCATCCAATAAAGTTGAGTGGTGGGAGATGTATACATTTTTTTCTATACACATAAGCTATAAGACTCCAAAATTGTATTTTAGTTACTGATGAACAAACAAGTACATTTAATAGCACCATCCTCTGAAACCAAAATACACCAACTCCAAGTCATTATCAAACAAACCAATGGTTGTGGAATGTAGAATTCTTTGTCTTCATGTACATTTTTAAAAGTGACTCATTTTTTAACCTAAATAAGAATTGAATTGACAAGCCCAGCAATTATCTGGCTAACAACACTGTCATGTAATTAGTATTACAATAAATGTGCAAACCTGGAATTATGATAGAAAATACAATTTTATTGCAACAAAGGCAAAGCACTGAACCACAAGGGTGTGCTTAGACTATGTTCTTCAATCACACTCAAAGGAGACTGCTTTTTTTCCTTCTTCTTCTTAGAGGGAATTTTTCAAGTGGATCATTTCAGCTGTGCAAATGTGGGAGAAAGATAACTGAGTCTTCCTTGCAAATGGCCAAGAACATCAAAGAAATGGTAGGAAAGCTGGGTTTCTATGCTCGTTGGTCCAAAGGTTCACAGTGACAAACACTGAATCATGTGCCTTTGGAAACGACTTAGGACCTCACAGCTTTTATCTCAGAGATAGCTGTATGGTCTGAGCTCTTCACATATATTTTTATGTCGCTCGTTTTTTTAACCGTACTCATATTGTATGTCTCTACAAGCAACTCTCTATGCAGTTGATGTTTTAGTTGATTTTTCCCTTATTGTACCTCAAAATCCCTTCAGTGCTTGTTGCATCTTTCCTCGCTAGACTTCCTCCCTTCTACCGAGTAATTTTGGGTTGGGTAAATTCAAAAACAAAAATAAGATTGAAGCTGTGTACAGACAGTTGTGACGAGGCTGACCAATGTATAACTTGGGGGCATTTTGTGAAATCTTGCAGCATTGAAAAGGAATAGTCGGCAGTGGGGTGGGAGGAGACTTCCATCAAAAATTCTGCATCACCTCTGGTTTGCCTCTGTGAAAAGCTTTAATATTTACCCTCAGGTCTTCATTTGGAACTACGTCAAAGACAGACCTCATTAAGTTGTTTTGAGGATGAATGAAAAAATGGATAGTAAAGCACTTTGTATAAAAATACACTGCACAGATGAACTATACACCTCAACACATCTGCCACACCAATTATCATAATGGGCATGTTGCTGATTATATATGATATGATGATATGATATGATAATGTATGCTATATGTGTGTAAGAGAGGTAGGGGAGGAACTCTGTTAAAGCACAGTGGTTGGAAATGGGTGAAGGGATTGTGTTGGGATTTGAACACCAAATGTAGGATTAAAAGGAATACCAACTTCCATTCACATCTGTCAGTCCCCAGGGCATATACTACCTTACAGTATATTTTGTATTTCATGTCCTTCCTTTGAAAATGAGTTTTGAATGTCAAACACGGAATGCCAACCTGAACACGCACACCAACTTTCATTCTGGTGTCTCACACTTTAACTCTGAAATTGCTTCATGTTGTATTTTAAATATACAGAAAGGGGGATAGGTGCATTATAATATCTAGGTCTTCAAGGTAGATATTGGAATTTGTGTATTTTGAATTTTCAGGGGGGGCAGAAAATATGTACAGAAATTTCTGTCTGTCCTCTTCACACACACACACACACACACACACACACACACACACACATGTAAATATGAGCAGGTCAATCTGGTATTTGAATTCAAAGTGTAGAATTGTTCTTGAATATGTTTACCAATTTTCATCATGGTATCCCAAGGCTTAAATGACTTATTTATTATACTACAAGTAAGTAGACAAATTGAAAAGACGTGAATTCAACCAAAAGCTCTACTTAACATGGCCCATAAGCTAAATAAAGTAAAATAAAATAAAGTGTTTCCTGGCCTGAGGAACTGAACAATCTGAATTCAGACAGGAGAAAGAAGAAAAGACAAAGGTAAACAAGAGATGAATGCAAGCAAATGAAGTTATGCATGATTCCTGGAAGAGTGGAAGGAGACAAACAGGCCCAACATCAGAGGTCAGCATCAGTTTGGAAGGGCTCTTCCCATGCTGCCTCAGTTCCCCTCCTCTCCTCCTCCATCTGGCCCTGTGGAGCCCCATTTTAAAAGTGTTTTAAAAAAAAAACCCCTTACGTTTTGATTAGCAGTGATCTGAACCAATCAGGCTCTGCTTTTGGGGGAAGACACGACTGAGAAGGGCCACATACACAAGGACCCCTCCAGGGTCTGGAGTATCCTGGATCATGTTAGAGAGTGGCCAACCACTGCAGTGGGCAGTGAGCAAGCAATCACACTTGCAAGCAGGTGATTATGGCAGCAGGAGTGGGGATGACATGAGTGTCCACTGTCCCTGGGCTCCGGTAGGTTCAGCCCTCCCAGGCAGTGCAGGCTGTTCCTTCTTTACGGAGGCCTGGGGCTGTGAATTAAAATTGCAGATCCATCCTGAAATGGTCGTCATGATTCGATTATTCGAATCCAAGGCCTGGATTTGCACAGTCTTAGTGGATGGGTCAGTGAGTGGGTAAGGAGCTAGAGTGGGTAAGTGGGGACTTCAGTTCCTGCACAGGGAGGGACTTCACCAGGAGGGAATTCAGCAATATGGGCATTCAGCAGCACTGTGCTCAGGGCATAGTGGAGTCTGGTATCAACCTTAGGTACACATGGTCACCCCCTCCTTTTTCACTCATAGCCTCCGTATGATGTGCAGCGGAGAGCCAAGAGCACAGTTCCCACAGACAACCCAGACAACCCATCTTGACCAAATTAGAAACTAGGCACTGGCATTATGATTCCCTTCCACAACCTCTTGTCTCTCCACTTTGGCATCTTGGCCAGGCTTGGACGAAACTGGACAAAGAGGCAGCTAAGCCAAGAGGCAGCTAAGAGCCAGATTATGCCGCTTTCAGCTTCTATTGCAGCAGTGTGAGATCTTGGAGGAACCTCACCATCTCAGGATCAGACACGATGTGACTGCAGCCTGATAGTTTTTTTCTTTCTTACCTGAAAAGCACATTGGGGAGGGGAAATTTAGAGTGGAGAAACAGGTGGATGTTCCCTGCCCATCATTTCCCCTCTCCAAATGCCTCCTCCCCACATCACACATGCCTTCACTTTCTATTACTTCCAGATAAGACAGCACAGGATTGTAGTATAAGCTTTCATGGGTTTGTTAGATGTGTTGTCCACCAAGTGGAAAGGTAGGTAATGTGTGTATGTGCTGTCTGATGAGAATGAGAAGGGGGATATAGATTTTGTACAAACTCAGGCCAAAGGGTCAAGGAGTGCAAGAGAAAGGTGCACTGTTTGAACTTTTGCCTCATTTTTTAAAATAAATAAATAAATAAATAATCTTCTTTCGTTACTCAGAATATTTGCTTCATGCAGCTGACAAAGTCCTGGTCCACAAAAGCTTATGCCATAATAACTGTGTTACTCTTTAAGGTGCCGCAAGACATTTTGTCATGTAGCTGCAACAAACTAACATTGGCAAGTGAAGAATGAATTCACTTACTGCTGGGATAGCTGAGCACAGCAAAATGGCAGGCAGTTCCTTGCTTAAAAAAGAAAAGAAAAGGAAGTATGCAGCGTTCAATGTTCTTGTGAACATTTAACATGTAAATTATTTCTGTAATGTTTTAGTGTATAAGAAAAAGGCAACAACATGCACAGTTCCATGGGGGATGAAAGCAGATTTGCTATAATCAGAGAGAAACACTATATAGCCCAAAAATAACTTCCACAAAAGTAAATTATGTGGACTGGGAATAGGGGTGTTGTAGCATGAAGTGGATCTGTTCAGTTTTGGTTTTACTTTCATTTTCATCTGGTTTTGCTCTCTGCATTTAGGCATATTCTTACACCTTTATTTCCCCCCCAACAAAGATCAATCATAAGGTAAAAGTGTATACACTGTGTCTTTCGTAGGGTTTACATCAATCTAGGGGTTTCCCAAGGCTGCAGTATTACTCATTAGTCGCTCTCAAAGTCAACATCAATACAGCAGGGCTAGCCACACCTTCTGGACGTATTTATTGACTCTTTGAGCTTCTCTACACATAGGAAAAATCCCACAACCTTACCAGGACTTTCATCCTCTGCAGACTTTCCACCTTTACAATGTGCTTCTTTACACACAACCAAGTGATTTTGAATTGGAAGCTTCCCTTCCCGGAAACGCCCCATTGTGTTTAATGAGACATCACCATCTAGCCGCGATATACCAGTGATAATTTTAAAGACCACATTATCTCTGATCATTTTAAGTGAGATTACCAGGGGATAGTGTGGGAGACTTTCTGGACATTGATGATGTCATATAATGGACTCTCAATCTTCCATGAGTGGCCAATCACAAACGTGCACTAAATCACTTGTTTGGGGAAGCTCTTAGGTACCATCGGGGCCCACTTTGACCAATCATGTGGATCCCTCAAAAAGAGTACATGAAAGAAAGAAAGAAATAGGATGAGATGATTTGATAAACCAATAAAGGATAAGCCTGACAACATATCAGGTGAAATGGTAGTAATTCATTTTTAATAAGCATCTCTAATCCATTTGACACACTCAATAATAGGGAAGCTAAACCCCTCTCAGCTCAATTCAAAATTGGCTCGGTATGTACGAGTTTCCTTGGTGTGTGCTAGAGAAAAGCTCATCCATTTTCTCAGTGTTCTCTCTCAGCTTATAATGTTGGGTTATGGATGCTCATGGATGCTGTACTTGTGCATTATCCCCGGTTGGTAAAGGTAATCTGAAACAGCTACCCACAACTTCCCAGCCTATTTGCAGGTGACAATTTGGCAGTGTGGTGGGGAGATTATTTCCGTGCCATTAGGGAAGCAGAATTTGACTCCTGAAATGGTTCTGGGCAGCACGATAAAATTGTGGCAGGATGTTGTTGCTAACCTTAACTTGTCTTACCTTTTTCTTTTTTAAAAAACTGTTTAAAACAGCCTTGGCTTTGCTGGCAGCTTTGGCCGTACAACAGCATTGGAAAGCTGGCAAATGTCAAGCTTCTCTCCCACAGTGCACCTGAGAAGGACTAATGGTGGTGACAATGGCAAGAGTCCTTATGCTGTTACTGCACTGGTAACACAACCAGGAAAAATGGTGTCTTTAAAAAAACAGATGTAAAATCTGGAAAAAAGGAGGGGAAAGTTTGAAGTTTTCCCCACTGCAATTATAAACGCCTCCCCTAAAAAATATTTCACACATCTCCCCCTTCTCCTCATGTTTCATTTCAGGGGTTTACCCCCAAACTGCCCCCAAATATGGGGTAAATTCCCAAAATGAGATGAAAAGAGATTAACCCAGTTCGTACGGCCTTCTCAGTGGTTGCCCCCCGACTGTGGAATGATCTTCCCGATAAGGCTCGCCTGGCGCCAACGTTGTTATCTTTTCGGCGCCAGGTCAAGACCTTTCTCTTCTCCCAGGCATTTTAAGCAGCATTTAATAACGTTAAGTTTGTTTTTAATGGACCCCAGAATTGTTGTTTTAAATGGATACTGTTGTTGTTTTTATACTGTTTTTGGAGCATTCCACTGAAACAGGGACAAAACAGATGAAATTTCAAAATGAAAAATTAGTTAATATTTTGTATTGTATTAATTATATATAGTGGAAAGAGGGTATTTTGATGATGAAAGATAATTTTTTTGCTATTATTATTGCACAACCTGGTTTTCAAAATGGCTACCATTGTCAAGACCAGTCACACGCTAAATGAGGTTACATTTGATTAAGTGTTAGCATTGTATTGTACAGTGAATTAAGTGTTGTTTTCTTTCTGATAGCAAAGGTAAGGTCCTAAAGTAGCTGCCTACATGTTAAAACATTAGAAACTGTGTGTTTATTAGCAGATATATAGCTAATTATGCATATAGTTTTGCTGTCCCATACGTGACATGAAAAAGTGCACTTTTTAGGTTATATATGTTATTTGTAGCATTTAAAATGTAGTAAAGCAGATTTAAAACAAAGATAATGTTGTCCACAATGAAATATTTTCTTAATGCTAATTTTGTATTTTAAACAGTTTATACGTCCCTTTATTTATTGTCCCATACGTGACACTTATTACGCAGATAATGCTCAATGAATGTGTCAACTGAAAATAAAAAGAGCACTAGTGCTGAAAGAATGAAGAAAATGAGACTAAAGAAGAAGATGGAGGATCCAGAATTTCAAAAAAAGGAAAATGAAAGGTTAAAAGAACTGAGAAGAAAGAAAAATATGTCTATGAGTAGCAGAGAGAAGTTGCAGAGTAAGAAGTATGAAAGAGATCGAAAGAGGTTGCAGAGAGCACACAAGAAAAAAACTAAATACATGTGAAAAATGTTCCAGTGGAAAAAATATTCCATTTCCTGAAGAGCCAGCAAAGCACGTCACATGGAAGCAGTGGGAAAAGGATGCTGATGGAAGACTAGTGTTAAGCATGAAAGATGGTTGTGCTGGTGAATTACACGAAGATATTGTTTCAAGTTATGAAAACTTTCTGGGTCATGTTCACATAAAAAGAATACAAGCAAATGCTTTCTTAAGTGATCAAAAACTGGAAAATGTAAGAGTGCTGCAAATGATTTTGCTATGCCTTATAGCTGTGAGTATCAGACCGAGATTCAGAGTGCCTTTTGGTTTCGAGCAAATGTAACGCTTTTCACTGCAGCTGTTTCCTTAAATGGATCTTGTAGAACCTTCCTCTTGTGCTCAGATATAACATAGAAGGACAAAAACACTGTGTATGTAATGCTGATGAAACTCTATGAGATAATGAGTGAAGAAACTGGTGTTACTCAGGACATCATTTGGAGTGATGGACCTGCATCCGAGTTCAAGAACAAATACATGGTGCATGTGCTGAAGCTTCCAGCAAAAAAAAATACCAAAGAAAGTTCAGTTGGAAATATTTTGCCACCTCACATGGCAAAGGAATAGTTGATGGTGTGGGAGGCAATGTGAAAAGGCTTGTACGACAAAAGACCATGAGCCAAGGCTATGTCAGTGTCGTACAGAATGCAGTGGAGTTTGCACAGTTAGCAAATGAACTTGCTCCCTCAACGTGCACTCTGTACATTTCCCAGAGTGAAATACATTCCCAAGTAGAGAAAGACAAGCCTTGGGAAGGAACTATCACTGTGCCTGGGATAGCATCATATCATATTGTACAGGCTAAACCAAACGGTCTAATTTCCTTCAAACACCATGCCCTGGAGAGTGAAGAATCTGTTCCTGTTACTAGGCCTACTTCAAATGTGAAACTCAATATAGGTGCTTGGTGCTTGATTAGTTATAATAAGGTGGCCTACCCAGGCAGTGTTATGGAAGTCTGTGGCATGGATGGAGTTAAAGTGAGTGTAATGGTCCCTGCCAACAAACATCATTATAAGTGGCCCCACACTTCCGATTGTGTTACATACTCCTTTAAGGATGTGATTATGAAGATTGACCCACCAACTGTGGTTTCGAAGTCTGCACCATGTATACATTTTCAGAATTATTCTAATGCGCTTTTTATACTGTATTTCGTAATTGTGTTTTAAACTGTTGGGTGTTTTACTGTGGTTTTAATTTTTGTGAACCGCCCAGAGAGCTTCGGCTATTGGGCGGTATAAAAATGTAATAAATAAATAAATAAATAAATAAAGTAAAGGAACTTTCCAAATATCAATGCTTAAATGCTCTAACTACATTATTTGTTGATGCTAGTGTCTTAAATCAATTAAGAATTCATATTTAGTAGTTCTAAGTGAGGTTTTTATATTGTAGTGCAGACAGTGTCCCATACGTGACAGAGAATGTCCCATACGTGACATCAAAAAAACATTTTTTTGACTGAGCTAAAATGTAAAAATCGAGTCTAACATGGATATAAATGTGAGGTGATATCTCAGGAATTATCAGAAAAAAGTTGAATTAGTTTCAAGTTCACAGTTCACAGAAATGTTTAATTGAAGATAACCATGTGCACTAAGATGGAAATTCTTGTGTCCCATACGTGACACAATATTAATAGTATCTAAGATAATTGTTTCTTGCTGAATTTAAAGTTACTAACCCTGTTCTGCTAGCAATGACCATTGTATTCATATGCTGCAAAATAAATCGTTTCACTTTAAACATTAGTAGTATATGCAAAAGATTCTTTGTCCTGAGCTTGAGTATAAATGTCCCATACGTGACAATGGAATGCTCCTTTTATGTTTTTTAAAATTTTTGTGTACTTTTCATGTTTACTAGTTTTAATTGTTGTAAACCGCCCAGAGAGCTTCGGCTGGGGGGCGGTATATAAATGTAATAAAATAAATAAATAAATAAATAAATAAATGATAGTAGTTTTAGTGGATGCAGATGTCACTGCCATGTCTTGGACATTACCCCAGATTTACCTAAGGGCTGTCTGCATGGCACCAACTTGGTGCTGCGTTCACCCAAACCCCCATGGTTTTGCTTACTTGGGATGGCATCAGTAATCCAACACCAAGGAAGGAGTGTGGGGTTTCTGACGGTCATCCTGGTACTGGAGCCACTGCCACTGCCCTCTTCCTGGCTCCCAGCATCATCAGTTGCCTTCTGCCAGGACCACCACCACCACCACCTCCCCTGGATTGGCCAGAGAGTGAGGTCAGATGGTGGAAGAGCCGGGTTGACCTCACTCCCACTAAAGAAGTCAGGTTAAGTCCCCAACTTTTTTAGTGCGCAGCTTCACGGAAACGCCCCAAGGTGGCTGCGAATCTGTGGCTGTGTCTTATAACTGACACAGTGCAGGTTCACAGCCACCACAGGGCTTTGAGCGCATAAAGACACGCCCATAGTTTCACAAACATCTAACTGAGTTAACACCGAACACCTTTTGTGGAGGGGCCTACAAAGTATATCAAAACAATTAATTACAGAATTCGGTGCCTCTGCAAGACACACAGAGGCAAACCAGGGATTCAGGAAGGCCTCTCGCCATCTTGCTGCATGTGTAGAAGCAGTCTGGCTTTCTGTACATATAATTTATAGTTAGAGAAAAGCGCTGTCAACACATGACTTTTGCATAAACTCCCCCCCCCCCCTTTTGCTTAAGAAGATGTAAAGCTTTATTAGACACAATATAACGGGCAATTCATTCCATTTACTCCTTCACAAGGGCATAGTTATTTTTTAAAGTAATTATTATAATAAATAAAAGTAAATAGAAAGAAAGAAAAGTGCCCAAGCAGAAATCTCACCTAACAAAAGAGTGTACAAGATTTTATACCTTTTCAATGCAAATGAGAGGCGAAAAGGTTACAAACACAACCAATTATGCCTTTATAATTCAGGGAACACTCTATATCCATTAAACTAATGGTAAAAATGTTCTCACTTTCCTTTCAATAAATTGCAAGAGTAGAAAAACAAGCTTTTAGATTTGAAGGATGGACTTCATTCTTTAAATTGCTGAGCAACATCATCAGATAACATGTAGTGTTTCAAATATTATTGACATATTTCTCTTTTCAGTAAATTCCTGAATTTAAAGGCTATTTGGCAAACTTAGCTTAAAGTGCAATATGAATTTGCTCTCTAATGGTGAAATCCTATATGTCTACTCAGGAGTAAAGCACATTGAGTTCAATGGGGCTTACACCCAGTTAAATCTGAAATATATGACTACTTGTTGACAAAATGCAGTCACGTGACCAAAACAAAGGCCAAGTGGCCGGACGTGACATCACCACCTGTCAAAACAAAGGCCACGTGGCCAGAAGTGACATGTTTTGGTGGGTGACAGGAAATGATGTATTTTTCTGCAGGTGCCCTGCCTTCTTATGTATCTGGTCAAGAGGGGAGGGCTCCTGCAGCTCTAACTGTTGTGATGAAGAGGGAGTTTCACCAGGTGCTGCATGCATACAAAGGACACCTGCTGAAAATTCCCTTTTCAATGCAATTGTTAAAGATACAGGAGCCCTGTCCTCCTTTTCAGATGGTCACCCTACCAGAAACTCCCCCCCCCCGGATTGGCCCAACTGTAACATGGTCCCCTCTGGGTGACACATACTGTAGGAACTTGCCCAGGCATGTCTCCTCTTCAGTGGTTGGCTAAGGAATATCGCATGATCTGCCCCTCAGCCAATAGGAAGAGGTTTCAGAACTTCTGAATGGTCCGCCACTAGGAAAGGGCATGTAGTGCTTTTCAGACATCCAGGTCAAGCCAGCAGTAACAGTTGCTGATTTTAGGAAGGAGAGAACATGGAAAACCCCAGCACTCCGATGAGGCCTATAAAGGTTTTGTTGTTTATTCGTTCAGTGGCTTCCGACTCTTCGTGACTTCATGGACTAGCCCACGCCAGAGCTTTCTGTCGGCTGTCGCCACCCCTAGCTCCCCCAAGGTCAAGTCTGTCACCTCCAGAATATCATCCATTCATCTTGCCCTTGGTTGGCCCCTCTTCCTTTTGCCTTCCACTTTCCCTAGCATCAGCGTCTTCTCCAGGGTATCCTGTCTTCTCATTATGTGGCCAAAGTACTTCAGTTTTGCCTTTAATACCATTTCCTCAAGTGAACAGTCTGGCTTTATTTCCTGGAGTATGGACTGGTTTGATCTTCTTGCAGTCCAAGGCACTCTCAGAATTTTCCTCCAGCACCACAGTTCAAAAGCATCTTTCTTCCTTCGCTCAGCTTTCCTTATGGTCCAGCTCTCGCAGCCATAGGTTACTACGGGGAATACCATTGCTTTAACTATGCGGACCTTTGTTGTCAGCGTGGTGTCTCTGCTCTTAACTATTTTATCAAGATTTGTCATTGCTATAAAGGTATGCTGCATAATCAAAAATCTACTCTTCTGTTATTATTAGTTAACTTGACCCTATTTTTCTGCTGCACAACCAAGACAGCATCTTCTTCTTGACTAGAATCACATCATGTCATGCTATTTGCTTTCACAAATACTTAAGCATTTCCTTAATGTGCCCTGTAGAACAATGAGGCCTTAGCTAGACCTAAGGTTTATCCCGGGGTCATCCCTGCCTGCTCCCACGATATCCTGTGTGTCATTTACATGAACAGGGATGACCCTGGGATGATCCCGGGATAAACCTTAGGTCTAGCTAAGGCCTAAGTCAGTCCCAGAAGCTGTTGCAGGGTAGGTTTTGTCTGACGACACTTAAGACAGAAGATAACTGCAAGCTTTAAACAGGACATTTACTTCATATTAAAGGCATCTTCTTACCAGTAAAAAACCAAGCAAAGTAAGTAGGCAAAAGTGAAACCAACTCCCTTCCTCCATTAACCATTGAGTGGCTTTTCAACCAGTAATTTTCTCTCCCAATAGTTTTTTTTTTAAACTCATAGCTATTGCTTATTCCAACAGAGGCAAATTGCTAGGATGAGATGTAAGGAGCTACTGGTGGCCACACATCTCCTTCCACTTCCAGGCTCAGCATCAGCTATTGGCATGCCCATGGCAATGGCAGGGAGCACCCCAGAAAAAAGCCCCAAATCTGCTGGTGGTGGGGGAGTGGTGAAGAGAAGGAACAGAACAGTAGCTGTATATACACTTCACCACCATTGGTCATAGAAGAAGACAGAGGATGACCAGGTGCAACTGCAGTTCCTTCTCATATTGCCACTACCCAGTTTCCTATCCTCCTTTTCTTTATGGGTGCAATTCCAAACCCTGAGATGATGGATGTAGCAACTTGGGGAGCAGCAGCAGCAACCCGAGACTCAATCCTCACTAGGGAATGGCAAGGAGGACAGCAGCAGGAGCCGCTTTGTGCCAGTTTCTGGCAAGGACTGGATGCTCTCAATTTACATCCTGGGAAGGAGAATACAGACACTGTCAGTTCTTTAACTGATCATCTTTTTCCCCCCTGTGGGTTCACTGACAGTATCGTCAGCTGGTCCTACCAAGGGGAGAAAGACCCAGTCTTCCCAATGAACATGCTGCCATTTTTCCCTGCAAAGAAGCCTGTGGCAGCTTACAAAGTTCCACCCTACTGCCCAGGAAGCTCTGACCAAGAGCTTCTGTCTTGGTCCTGCTGTGACTGGCTCCTCTCTTGCAGTTCAACCAGGACAAACCTTGTAGATCTCTTTCCTCCTATATTTCCTATAAGGCCTTACTGTTTTTCATTTCCCTTACCTTGCCTCATAACATTCCTTTAAGAGGGATGATTGAAAGACCATCACTGACTTTTTCTTCTTTTCATACAACCAGGATACTTTTCCAATCTTCCTTGTGGCTGAGGAACTACATGTTCTACAAACCCAGCCAGTAGACCTCCTATGAAGGTGATGACATTGTTGATATTTGCTTTGCCTACTTTTGAATGTCATCTTTTGTTCCTTTTTAGCTTGTGGAGGGAGGGAGGGAAGGAGAGAGAAAGAGAGAGAGAGAATGTGTTTGAGCCCTAAATCAGAAATGCTGAAAGTATGGATAGCAAAGATAAAGGATGTTGCAGCAACTTCATATGTAAGGACAAAAGAAAATAGGCAAAAAATGAGAAAATTGGGATCAGTTAGTTACCATCGATGTAGTTTTACAGAATGAAGTTAATAATGTCAAATGTACATTTTGAGAAGTTTTGATTTAATGAATTGCTAAATCAGAAGTGCTTCAGATTGTGGTATGCTAAAAATTCTCAGAAAACATGGAGTCAGTTTTCGAACATCACAGCTAGAGCTACCAGCAAGATACCTACCACACTACTAGGGATGTGCTCCGCTCCGATTAGAAACGTAGAAGCAGGAGCGAATTGGCCTGCTCCGCCTTGCCCAGAGGTGGAGTAGAAGCGGACCGCGGACCCCTAGAAGCACAGCGAAGAGAAGCGCCCATTTTCGGAGCGCTTCTCTTTCCGCGGACCGATCCAATCGCCATTTTGAAACATTTCGCCCATAGGATTGCATTGCGGAAAAGAAAAGGGGATAACTGTGTTGTTTTTGAAGCTATCTTTCTGAAACTTCTTGTACTTAGAGAGTCATGGCTGGGGGGTCATTTTGAGCCTACTCTCAGCTCTCTGCGTAGTGCGGTTCGCTTGCTAGAATTTTTTAAAAAACAGGCGGGGAAAATACCTTTTCTGAAGGGCTGAGGGGCAGAGTCAACTCCCGGTCATGATCACATGATCCCAAAGTTGGAGGAGGGGATAGGCAAAACGGGTAACTTGGGATTCTGGGAACTTCTCTTTCTTAGTCTGAACGGACTTTTCCCAGTGTTTTTTAAAACAGTAGCCCCACCAAATGCACAAACACAACCTGAAATCATATACTAAGCCAATAATAAGAGAGCACTGCTACCCACCCTAACTTTGGGGAACAACTGAAAAGATATGGTGCAAGGGGATGAGCTCCCCTAGGGCATGCCATGTGGACGTGCCCTCACTCTCTCCTGTACTTGGAGGGCCATCAGAGCCCTCCAAAGAGAGTAACCCGGTGGAGCAATACCTATCATGAGTTGAAGTGAGAGTGTTGCTTCTTAAAAGACTGGGTCTCCAAAGAGAGTAGCGTGGTGGAACAATGCCTTTCATGAGTTGAACTGAGAGCGTTGCTTCTTAAAAGACTGGTGTCACTAGGACCAGTCAAATTGGCAGATGCTTCCCCCTCCCCTGGGCACGTCCCCCTCTTACAGGTAAAAGACAGATATAGCCTTTTTTAAAAAAAGTTCTTGTTGTTTATTCAGCAACACTGCTGCTTTTAATTCCACCCCTCCTTCGTTTATTTATTTATTTCCATTTTATATGCATTACTGGCTTATCCTTGGCTCACTTCTTTACGCCCCCAGAAATGTCTGCTGCCTGCCTGCCTTCCCTCCCTCCTCCCCTGCCCGCCTCGCAGGGATGTCTGGCTTTGACTCAGGGGAGAAGTCCTTCCTGCGCTCACTTGGAGTTTTGGAAGTTCCAAATCCATTTTTCAAGTGTGGAAGAAGATTCATATTAGGTTGATGATCTCTACTCCCTAATTCATGGCATCTTGGGATTTCCTTTGAAATTGCCCCATTGAGCTGTCTGCAGGTTTAAGCCCCGCCAAAAATCAGGGGATGATGGGATTGCCTTGTACCTTGGCATGATTGTGGGTCTAGATGGCATCTGTGAGTGTGCCCACTTCCCCTTTTTTTATCTGTCCAAATGTCAGAGAACAGTCCACATCTGCAAATGGGGTGCCCGATTTTCATAAATTCCCCAAAAATCAGGGGATGATGGGACTGCCTTGAGTCTTGGCATGCATGTGTATCCCTGGATAAGCTGTCATGGTGGTGAGTTTGAGGTTTCTAACGTGCAAATTGACGGAGCTATCAAAAGGGGTGTGAATGAGGTGTCCGATTTTCATAAATTCCCCAAAAATCAGGGGATGATGGGACTACCTTGAGTCTTGGCATGCGTGTGTATCCCTGGATAAGCTGTCATGGTGGTGAGTTTGAGGTTTATAACATGCAAATTGATGGAGCTATCGAAAGGGGTGTGAATGGGGTGCCCGGTTTTCATAAATTCCCCAAAAATCAGGGGATGATGGGACTGCCTTGAGTCTTGGCGTGCGTGTGTATCCCTGGATAAGCTGTCATGGTGGCAAGTTTGAGGTTTCTAACATGCAAATTGACGGAGCTATCGAAAGGGGTGTGAATGGGGTGCCCGATTTTCATAAATTCCCCAAAAATCAGGGGATGATGGGATTTCCTTGAGTCTTGGCGTGCGTGTGTATACCTCCATGAGGTGCCATGGTGCCAAACTTGAGGTTTCTAACTTTCACAGAAAAAAAGTTGTATACTTTTTTAGCTTAATGCAAGCCTATGGGGGGGAAACGGAGCTCCGATCCGGATCTGGAGCTCTGCAGCAGAGCGGAGCAGACATAGGCGGAGCGGGGTAGAGAAGCGGAGCGGGGGGTCCGTGCACACCCCTACACACTACAGTCCAAAGTGCCTTATTGCCAATAACCCCAAATCTACCTATCTTCTCTTGCCAGCACTGAAAATTCTGAGGAATATCTTGTGAGCTCCACACTCACTGGAAAACTGGTTAAGAATATATTGTGTTTCAAAAGAATTATTCATTCTCAACTTGCAGGTGTAAAATTGCCCTGCGGTCTTTTCATATCTATGAAGTGAAAGAAATAGCAATTCTGAGAAGATTATGAAAATATCAATAGAATGCCATTTCACAGAATTGAAGGGGACACACACACACACACTCCTTATGCAGAGATTGGTGTCCTTGCTGAATTGTGGAAGCACATGTCTACAGGATGAATAATTTCCAAACAATAATGGTTCCACGTACCTAAAGCCAACTTTGAGAACAATAGCTAGGCAACCGTAACTCCTTCTGCACAACTGACTGCCAGTTATCTAGGCCATTGCAAGTGGGATATGTTTATTATTTTCTGAACAACATCTTCCCAGTTGTCTTAGTAAGTACTCACACATAGATTATCTACCTAAAAGCTTCTTTAGAAATCATGCCAACTCACAAACAGAAAGGAAATATAGCAATTCATGGAAATAATCTTCTGTTAACAGCGTTTCTGTACGGATGGATTTTTGTTCAATAATTTGTTGTTGGACACGTAGCTTCAGATTTTGCAGTCAATTCTGAAAGGCATGCTGTGCATGTGGCAACAACTGTTCTTGCTTATACTAGGACTCTGCATATGACATCCCACAAGGGGGATCATATCACAGAGCGGGGAGTGAAGGTTCTGAAATGTGACAACTGCAAAGTCAAGGGGAGTTCGTTAAACCATTAGGGCTGGATCCAAAGATGTGCAAGTGGACATGTGGCCAAGCAATAGGGCTTTGCTTGCCACTCCTCCCCACTGAGGACTGCTGTATCTCCCCCCACATATAAAACCACTCCTGAGATGCTCTGGAACGATATGGGATGGAATAAGTGGTCTGTAGCAGGAGTGCAGCATTGACAGGATTTGTGGGGCGGGGAGGGGGTTGCCTTGCCTGAGTAGAAATGCCTTTCCACTTGTGCAAGGTTCCTTTGGACCAAACCTTAGCTTCTAAAATATATCCCACCCACCTACCCTGCGGTAAAGAACAGGAGAGGCCACTCTGATGGGAGAGCCTTACATTTGTCTCACAAATGATTCAAAGAGCCAAAAACAGTTATCACCACAGTCACTGTTAATCTTAAAGGGAAGTTTTTCATGGAAACGTGGGATTGGGTGCCAGGCAAGCATGGTTTGATTGGAAATGTTAAATACTTTCATTCATGGTTCTTAGCCAATACCTTTGGAAACAAAGCAATAAGAAAGGAATATTGTCATATCCTTTCAACATGAGATTATGTGCACTTATTTTGCATTGTGTGAGAAATACTACTGCCGGGATTAGAGGCAGTATCCATCAAAATACCAGTTGCTGGGTAACATTAGCAGAAGGATGCTGTGGCATTCATGTCCTGCTTGTGGGTTTCTAGAAATTCATTTCAGTTCTATTATTATTATTATTATTATTATTATTATTATTATTATTATTATTATTATTATTATTATTATTATCCCGCCTTTTGCCCAATAAAAAAGTGCTCAGAAATGCATACATGTGAGAAATATGCATAAAAAGGCCTACTTTTGAAAAAATGTGCACAGGCATGCTTTCATCAATGGGAGAAAATGTGCACAATTAGTGCGTACATTTGGAAAATGTGCATAAAATATCTACACATTTTCATGCAAAAACAAATAGACACAGGTCATGATCTGATCTGGATATGAGTCAGAATGAGTTTTAAAGTGGGATTTGGAAAGACTCAACAAGCTCTACACATCCTTTTGGGTTTCCAATGAACATCTGGATGGCCACTAAAGAAAACAGGATGCTAGACTGGATAGGTGTTTGTTCTGACCCAGCAGGA
The DNA here is from genome assembly GCF_023053635.1 of Elgaria multicarinata webbii. Taxonomy (NCBI): domain Eukaryota; kingdom Metazoa; phylum Chordata; class Lepidosauria; order Squamata; family Anguidae; genus Elgaria; species Elgaria multicarinata. Next base: position 131,907,584 of record NC_086171.1, read on the forward strand.
TTCTTCTTATGCTCTTAGGACTTCAATCCTATATATATACTTCTCTGGGAATTGTGTGTAGTCTGCATTGGACTAGACACATTTAGATAGTACTGTAAATGGATCATGATAGCATAATCTGCATATCAGAGGAGTAGATACATCCACAGTGTCTAATAGGGGCAGTGAGGGCCCCTTCTACATTGGTGGACTCCCAACTTTGGCATTACCAATGTCAGTGGCAGGTGGCTACATTGAGGGCATTTAAAATGGTGGCTCATGCACCAGATGCGGGGCTTTGGAGCCCTGCAGCTCCTAAGGTGCCAGCTGCTGTCTCCAAGCCTTGCATCACCTGAGGTAAATTGGTTTAGAGTATTTTCTCTAAGGGAAAGAGAAGGGTTAAATCAGTGGTTTTCCTCCCCTCTGTCAGATGCAGTGCAAATGTATGTGTTTGGATGGGGGAGTATGGTAGTGTTATGCCACAAGTAACAGTGCTATCCTATATATATCTGCACAGCATGACCAGTATGTATAGGACTGTAAGTCAAGTTAGGATTTTTAAGCAAATGGTGCTAGTTTGAATGGATTCAATTAGAACACAATCCATGGTGTTCTCTGTCATTTGAGCACCACAAACTGAAGAACTGGTGCAAGAACAGATTCTGTAAACATATAACCAGGGAAGTGAGCCATATTGCATTAAGCAGAGAAATGCTTTCAGTCTTTAGTCTCTCTGCGCATTTTAGTTTAATTTAGAGTGAAAAGTGTCTAATTCATTAAAAGGACTCCAGTCAAATAGTCTCTTAATGTGATGTCTGGGAGAGCGAGTATTACTATTATTTGTCATTCCAGTCAGTTCCCACTAATCCTTCGATGCATGGGTCACTGTCAAAAAGCTCTCTTTTTTCCTTTTTAATTCAAAATGCAGTTTTGTAGATGAGATAGTAGGAGTGCTTCCTCCTCCTTCTCCTCCTCCAACACATCAATCATCCCAGAATGTATGGATTCTGTTGTATACATCATTTAGAAGATGACATAGTATAATACATGGTCAGAAAGAGTACATATGACCATACTGTGAAGAAATTTTAGATTCCCACTGCTTGCATGGTGTTTGTGCTGGTAGCAAGCTATAAGCACTGGCAAGCTAATGGAAGAACCTTGGGAAAATAAGGCAGAAATACACAGTAAGAAATAATGCAGAGCTGAGAGAAATTGCTGCTTTTATCTAAACATTTGATCCAATGTCACAAGCAGAGGAATTTGATTTTCATGAATCTTCTTTAGAATCTCCCTCTATTTGGAGGTTGGATATCCAGAGTTGTAAGGCATTGCTTTGGTCAAACACTGTTGTGTATCTTCCACATAGGGGCTGGCCTTTTACTTCAGTATGTCAAAATATGAGGATGAAGCATTGTTTGGCGTACTGTATATCTTTGTGAGGTGCATGCTGCCACTGAATAGATAAGAGGGCTGTGATGTTTGTCTTTGGTGCACCTCTCCTCAAATACCTAGCACCTCCATCCTTTAGGCGTTGTGACCTGACCCACCATGAACATCTATCTATAGCAACCTCCCTAATAATTAGGGCTGTGCACGGACCCCCCCTCCCCCCCGATCTGATCCACACCCAATCTGCAAATTCCGGATCAGGTCCGCTTTGCCCCACGTCGATCCGTCTATGGTCCACTCTGCTGCGGAACCGAATTGGAGCTCAGCAGCAGTGGCGGAAGCAGCGGCAGGTAAGGCCTGCCTCCCTCCTCCCCCCTTACCTGGAGCCACGGCCTGGTCTTCAGGTTTGAGTCCTCAGGCTCAGTTGAAGCCACTGCCGGAACGCGACGGACTCAGGTAAGACCTTTCCCCCCTGCCCTCTTACCTGGCTCCACCGCCATTGCTGCATGGACTGCAGTGGTGGCGGCAATGCCAGGTAAGGGCCCCCTGCCTCCTCCCCCCTTACCTGCATCCATCATGTTCCGTTGTGGCCTGGTCTTCCGGTTTGAGTCCTCAGGCTCAGGTGAAGCTGCTACAGGAACGCGACAGACTCAAGTAAGACCCTGCTCCCTTACCTGGCTCCGTCACTGTCTCTGCACAGACTGCGGTGGCAGCGGCAGCAGCAGGTAAGGCCCCTCCCTCCTCCCCCCTTACCTGCGTCCATTGTATTCCAGCAGCGGCTTCACCTGAGGCCGAGGCTCAAAGCAGAAGGGCAGCCTGGTCTTCCGGTTTGAGTCCTCGGGCTCAGGTGAAGCCGCTGCCGGAACGCGACAGACTCAAGTAAGACCCTGCTCCCTTACCTGGCTCCGTCGCTGTCTCTGCACAGACTGCGGTGGCAGCAGCAGCAGCAGGTAAGGCCCTTCCCTCCTCCCCCCTTACCTGCGTCCATTGTGTTCCAGCAGCGGCTTCACCTGAGGCCGAGGCTCAAAGCAGAAGGGCAGCCTGGTCTTCCGGTTTGAGTCCTCGGGCTCAGGTGAAGCCGCTGCCGGAACGCAATGGACTCAGGTAAGACCCTTCCCCCCTGCCCCCTTACCTGGCTCTGCTGCTGTCACCACATGGCGTTGTTGTTTTTCTTTTTCTTTTCTTTTTTTATTTACTACACTTTATTGTACTGGTTGTAAAGACTGTTGTTTATTGAATGATGCCATTATATAATTTTCATGATGGTAACCTGCAGTTAGTCTAACTTTTGATAAGAAAGCAGGAGACAATATTTTAAAATAAGACAATAATGAGATGCAGGCAGGATTTTTCCATTTCCCCATTTCTTCAGGGAACTTGTTACAACAGCATTCCCCAACAACGTGCTCTCCAAATGTTTTGAACTTCAGCCCCAGCTGGTATGGCCAATGGTTAGGAATGCTGGGAGTTGTGGTCTAAAACATTTGAAGGGTACCAGATTGTTGAAGGATGTTTGGTCTAATGCCATGCCTCTCTGTTCCATGTCCTTATCAAATATATACAAAGACTGAGAAAAAAGAGAAGACCTGGCTACCTATGAACGTTTGCACATGTTGTTCCTAGTACTGGAGAACTCTCTTAAGGGATGAGGAATGGGAGGAACTGGAACCCGATTTCACAGAGCTGATTTTGCAGGTTGGTGACCCGGTACCTAAACAACTTGATCTACAACCCAGGCAAAATTCTTGGATCTAATGACATGTCAATTCCAGTCCTAGTACACACTTACTTGGAAATAAGTTTCATTGGACCAATGAGACTTACTTCTGCATATTTATTTATTACATTTATATCCCATATTTCTTCCATCATAGAACTCAAGGTGACTACATGGGATTCCCAGGTGGTCACCCCTCAAAGTACAGACCAAACACAGACCTGCTTAGCTTCAGGAAGGTGACTGTATCATCTGCCTTCAGACCATGCCCTGGGACTATGTAAGGAAGCCTTCGCCAACCTAATGCCCTTCAGATGTTTTGAACTACCACTCCCATTAGCTTCAGCCACCATGGCCAATGGTCAGGAATGCTGGGAGTGTCCTCCAAAGCATCTGCACTCCAAAGCTGCACTGCACATCCCAAATCAAGCAGGACTGGTTTGTAACCAAGAACCTCAGCTAAACTGGACAGTGGCTAAGGCTGAAAATATGACTGTTCTTTTTTTCCCCCTCTCCCTGAGAATATTTTATGGAAAGAACAAAGAGAACAGGACTCCATGAGGCTCTGCAATAGCTTTCATTTAGAGATGACTTGATAAAAGAATGGGGAAAAATATCATTTGCCAGCAAACACTGTGTGCATTTTAATTAGAGCACAAAATACAGTTTAAAGATAGAAGTGGGCTCCCTTACCACCACCTTCTTTCCTCAATTGTGTAGCATAAACAAGACAAAGTAAGCCAGCTTTGCTTTTGTATTTAATACAGCACTGTTTGCCAGTTTGGTCCAGCATTTCTAACTCAAGCCTTTTTCAACTGATAAGGCTGTCCTTCCCTCTTATGTTCTTTTCATATCATGTTCAAAGTGAATCTGCATGATCTATTGTTTGCTCTAAACTATGTCCTTTATTTTATCCAACTCTATCTGTTTTTAAATTAGTAATTTTCATTCCTTCACGCAATCTTCTAAATTACTTTTTGGAGTACCGGCTATTAATATTTTAGGTGGCTTTGATGTTTTACTTTATAGTCTTCAATTTTATTTTACATTTCACAGGTTCCTAGTTGCAAATAATCCTACGGGCAATTTTCTCGCATTGCAACTATTCCTTGAAAGATATGCTAATGTACCCAGGCACTTGTAGGACTGGAGGTTAAGTTAATCACCCAAAATGAGTTGTATTACTGTCAGCGGTGTATAAAGACATCCCATACTGAATTATGAGGCAGACTAGCGTCAAAGCTGCTTTATAAAATACCCAGAGCTGAAGATGGGAAGAAATAAGTATTCATTTCAAAGTCCATTGACTAAGGAAGCAATTGTTTGTATACATGTGTGTGGGTTTTTCCTGCTGCTGAAGTTACCAAGCAGAAACAAAGGGATTGCAGTTTCTTTGGTTACAAGAAGGAGGAGGACAAGGAAGAGCAGGCTATTGGGATGGTTCTTAAGAATCACAGGATTTTGGGGGAAAGACATACTGAATAGCAGTTGCTGTCCATCTGTTGTAATTGCACTGTGGAAAAAAGAGTGCATAGAGGTACGTCTCTTAGAGTTAACACTGCCATTCTATACAGTAAGAAATTTATAGGATGAGGATCTTTTATGAAATAGGTATCCACCGATATGAACTTGTGTCATCCAGAGTTTCACAGGGTTCTTTCAGATGAAGCTATTTTCCTGCGACATTTTCTATTTGTAATTTTTTTATTCATCTTATTTATTTCATTTCTGTACCGCCCAATAGTTGAAGCTTAAAACCACAATATAAAAGTACAACCAGAATAAAACCAGGCAGTAATGAGAGATTTAAAATACAGATTTAAACAGCTGAGCTAAAACACTAGATTGCTAAAACGCTAAAATACTGGGAAAATAAAAAGATGATCCTTCAGATTATCCGGCCCCACCACTTCTTCCCTCTTTTGTCTTACCAGAAAAATCCATTACGGAAGAAAAGGTAGAACTAATGCACAGTGCCTTTTGATTTTTAGTTCTAGGAGGTTCCATCTTCATCCACCAAAGAGAATGAGTGAAAGGCTAGTAGTTACAATAGTTAAACATGACATTTTGCACTGAAAGTTCTTAAAAGACCTGAAGCATCATCAGACGGAGAGGAAATTGGATTTCCTTACCATCGTTTCCCCCTCCGCTTCTGTCCCATGTTACTTCCTCTCTCTTCACACAGGGGAAGAAAGAGGAAGTAAACAATGACCACATGACCCACTCAGTGGTCATTTTTATCACATTGCTTTTCCTACACACAGAAGGGCATGGCGGTACTTTTCGTTTCTTTAAAAAAACCTGATTTAAAGGCATCTATTTTGTGATGGAAAGAAGCAAAAAGGAGTGGGAGATGCATGGGAGGCAGATGTCATCGTCAAAATGAGCTCCCTAAGGAGCTACACCTACATTATATGCTTTTAGACACCAGGTGAAGACCTTTTTATTCTCCCAACATTTTAACAATCTATAAATTTTAAATAACATGGTTTTAAATTTGTAATTTTGCATTGCTGCTGTTTTTATCTGGTTGAGCTTTTATATTGTATTTTATATTATGGTTTTATACTGTTGTTTTATACTTTGAATGGTTTTAATTTTTGTGAACCGCCCAGAGAGCTCCGGCTATTGGGCGGTATAGAAATGTAATAAATAAATAAATAATAAATAAATAAATAAAAGGACCTGCGAACATCCATAAGTGAGGAGTAACAAGCATGCAATAAAACACTCATCTGATGACGCTCCTGGGGATGTAATAAGACCTTTACCTCTTACTGAAAGGAAGACAACATAGGTGCCAAGTTAGTCTTCTCGAAAGAACATACTTGGGAACATATAAAGCAATTCTCCTTGTCTTCAAGTGCATGCCTAGTTTCCAGGCCTATAATGCTCTCTGAGTCATATGATGATCACCTGACTGAGGCAAGGGTCTTTTTTGGCTTGCTCCGCTAACTTCCATGACCATGATGTAGATTCCATTTTAAAATGTAGCTTTCCCACTTCCCATCTCACCTTCATAATATTTACAACAGGTGAATTATTTATTTATTTAAAACATTTATATCCCGCGTGCATTGGCTGCCTATATGTTTCTGAGCCCAATTCAAGGTGCTGGTTTTAACCTATGAAGCCCTACATGGCTTGGGAGCGCAATACCTGATGGAACGCCTCTCCCGACATGAACCTACCCGTACACTGCGCTCAACAACTAAGGTACTCCTCCGAGTGCCTACTCCAAGGGAAGCTCGGAGGATGGCAACAAGGGAGAGGGCCTTCTCAGTGGTTGCCCCCCGACTGTGGAATGATCTCCCCGATGAGGCTCGCCTGGCGCCAACGTTGTTATCTTTTCGGCGCCAGGTCAAGACCTTTCTCTTCTCCCAGGCATTTTAACAGCATTTAACAACGTTAAGTTTGTTTTTAATGGACCCCAGAATTGTTGTTTTAAATGGATACTGTTGTTTTTATACTGTTTTTTATGTTTTTGATTGCTTTTAAATTTTGTATGCTTTTAATGTTTACCATTTTTAATTGTTGTAAACTGCCCAGAGAGCTTCAGCTGTGGGGCAGTATATAAATGTAATAAAATAAATAAATAAATAAGATCTCAGGGTGGCGTACAGATAAAAGCATACAGAATTAGAAATGGAATAGCTTTTACAATATTACTTTTGAAACATCCGTGGTCCCTGATAGGAGAACTGTACCTAAAACATTGGCATTCTAAACATGGGCATGGTCACATTGGGAAATGTATTGTATCTAGCACCTTTGAATCAAAATTCCAACTATCTGACACAGCCCAATGGGCTTGTGTTAGTGGGAACACATGCTGCAATGAGAATGTTCTTGGCCTAAACTGTAGAACAGCCTTCGCCGACTGGATGTCCTCCAGATGTTTTGGACTTCAACTGTTGTCAACCCCAGCCTGCACAGCCAATAGCCAGGAATGCTGGGAGTTGCAGTCTGGAGGACATCAGGTTAGGGAAGACTATTCTAGCACATTGCTCTTCCTGCTAAGGACTTAGGCCATGGCTAGACCAGGCCTATATCCCGGGATCATCCCTGTGCATCCAAATGACACACAGGGGATTCCGGGAGCAGGCAGGGACGACCCCTCCATTTGCCTGGGATAATACTTATTTCTAGTTAAGGCCTTAGGTGTTTCCTGTGCCACCCCTGATTTTTCCCTAGTTCTATCACAAGCAATGTCACCATATTGCTCTGAATGGACAGCTAGAGAAGGAGTTTTGGAAAAGTCTGATCTGGTCTGCCAGAAGCCTACTTTTTCAGCACACCGGTGAGAGACAACTCCAGGAGAAGTTCTTAGCTGAATCTTAAAAAGAGCAGCACTGCTGCCGCCACTACAGCAGTACTGCTAATAACACAACAGTACAATGCAATTACATATTTATAAAAAATATATCATAATTTATATATAGTAACATTGATTTCTTTTTTGTATGTCAGAGATGGGAAAGACCAAGATGCAGTGATGTTAAAGTGATATGGATTTTAAGCAGGATGAATAACTTTTGAAGAGCAGTTTAGTGTACTTAACAGCTAGCATCTGTCTGCATGTGCGCTTGTAATGAGAAAATACGTACTTGTAATGGGGTTTCCATGGAATATAGTATTTATTTGCTATGCATATTTGATATGTTCATTAAATACACAATAGTGCCAACATAAACCACAGTTAGATCATACTAATATTTATGGGTGGGGGAAGCAAAGGACATTTGTTTTGTAAAAACCAGAAAGTGATAATGCAAACTTTTATTTATCCATTTAGCCTAATTTAATCTGTCTTTCATAGAAGAAAAACTGAATCTCTTGTCAGTGTAACTGGCACATGCATATATGACTTTACTTCCCTTGTCCATTGACATTCAATCATCAACAATTATCACTACTCCAGCCTAATTTGTAAAAGTATATTGTCAGCTCCACTAGGCCATTGCCAATCCTTCAGCAGTAATTTTATTCAGGGAAGTGTGTGTGTGTGTGTGTGTGTGTGTGTGTGTGTGTGTCATAAATTCTTTTTGCTGAGCCAAATGAAAGCAAGGAACACATTTGCTGTTCAAAGGTCTGCTCAGGAGAGGTGATTTATTCTGAGACTGAGGGTCAATTTGCACAATCCCAGAAATACAATGAAATGTAGGTCAATAGAATGTAGACTGAGTTTACATCCCGGTGAAGAAGGCATGCAGTGGCTTTACTATGTGACAACGTTTCAAATTATTCAATGCACACAGACATTTTAAGATGTGGCTAACTGAAATATAAGTACTCCATCTTAATTTGTAGTTTTTTATCATAGCTATGGGGCTGACTGTATACTGAAGTGCCTGCCTCAGGAAGCAGATGCTGAAGGACACGATGAGGACAGTATGCAACATGTCGTGTACCCCCTAAGCTAGCCTCAAGTACATCGGGGACACTGCCCCATTATAGATGTTAAAGCAAGATACAACTTCCAATCTGGTCAGCTTTTTGGACATGGAGTAGGGGAAGACCATCTTGTCCTTCACCACAGAGAGCAAAATGTGTTTGACCCAAAAGAAGGCTATTTTTTATTTTCAAAACCCTGAGCAGAAAATGTGAACTTTGAGGGACATGGAAGAGTGTGTACTCCCATGCACACCTAAGATCATTTGCTGATGCTCTTCTCCAAGAGCAGTTAATACATCTCTCAAATATGTTCTTAAATAAATAAATTGTGAGGGGGGGTTGTGTGTGGAAACGTTCAAAGTCTCTACGTGTACGCTCTAAGACCATGGTAAAATGCCTGATTAATGCATCTTCCAAAGACCTGTTGGGTCACTTCCTTATGTAGCAGGTAATGTCCAAAATTTGGTAAATGTCAGCATTCCTGAAAGAATCCGGGCACATGTTGTAAATGTTGTCTTCATTCACTTGTATATGTCAAACTGGCAACCTGTTGTTCAACTTACAGACTTCATTTGGGACTGAATATTGATTCACCAACATTTGAACATTCACTAAAATATACAGATGATGAGCCTTTTTTTTTCTAAAGCCAAAAATGCTAAAATAAAGCTCTAAGTATTTGGGATTATTGCAAGTTTTAAAATTGCGCACTGTATATACCAAGTTCATTAAAGATTATAAAGATAAATGATTTAATAATAAAGTATGATTCAAAATAATTAGCAAGTAGATTAAATACTGTATTACATTATGAGATGATGATGATTATAATGGTGATCTCTTTTCAGAGTGATGACAAGTTAGGAGTCTTTTGTAAGCTTCATTTCCTTCTGCAATGAGAACATTGGGGACTGAGGGTGTTTCTGCCTGAAAATTAAATGTGTATTTAATATCAAAGATGAACCAATGATTTAACAAAATACTAGTGCTCCACACACATATGTCAAACAGGATCACAGATCATATAAACTGAGGTTCCCTAGGTTTGGGGGATTCCCATGGACCACAGGCTATAAAGCATCTAGCAGAAAGAAGTTCATCACTGCTGGACACATCAAAAGCACTTGATTGATTACTACAAAGGAAATGCCAGGAACAATAGATCCTGGGGGAGGATCCCATGCTATGGCCTCTTCCCACATCAGCATTATCACAGTTGCCATGAAGTGCAACCGGGGGTGTGGGGTAGAAAAATTTCCAGCAGTTTATTTTTCTATGGAAAATGTTCCATTTCATTCGTCTGTTAGTAATTTGCAAAAACAGTATTAGACCATCTTGTCAATTTCAAAGTTGTAATCAATGTTTTCAGGTGATTATCCCTAGCAAGTATGTGAGTGAATGTATGTGTATCATGGAAATACATATCTGTCTCATTGTGAAATGGCACTAATGCACAATGACCGCAAAACTGAAGGTACCCCAACCACCTCACTGGAAGAAAGTGGAGCTCTGTTAAAATAGATGAGTGGTTGTCAACGTATCAAGAGCCGTTCTTTGGGCTGCTAAACTTTACTACTCTGCACTGCCAACAATTTTCAGTGCCTTTGCCCCACCCTCCTCTGCTTAAATTTAAACAATGTCAGGAGGTCCATATCTTTAATTTTTACAAATATTCCAGTAAAAAAAATACACATAATAAAACTTTTAAGGGTGCTATCTTATGCAAGTTTAGACAGTCAAAAGTCTCACAATTCCCACCACCTGCCACTCAGCATGGCTGGCTGGGGAATGCTGGGAGTTGTAGGGTTTTTTTCTTTCTAAACATGCATAGGATTGAACCTTCAATCATATTAATGTTTACTATTTTTAAATGTTGTAAACCGCCCAGAGAGCTTCGGCTGTGGGGCGGTATATAAATGTAATTAAATAAATAAATAAATAAATATTAACAGCATAATCTTATGCATATCTACTACTAAGAAGTAAGTCTCATTGAGTTCAAAGGAGCTTATTTCTAGGGATGTGGTGTATAGGAGCATTTTAATCCCCCCCCCCCACTCAAATATATCAGGTCAAATACTTGTGGAGTATTGGGACAAAAAATAACTTAGGATATTTCTTAAAGTAAATATTCAAAATTAGACCACTCTTTAGAGTAGGAATGCACATCTCACAGAACAACCCACATTACGCCCAACAGACAATCAGGTTTGCCTTGACTTGTTTTCCCACTCCTTCGCCCTCAGTACACCAGCCAACTCTGGAATATATCCCAAGCACCTTTGTTTCCTTGTCCTGGCTCCCTTCCTCCTCCAGTCTCTACCCCTTTTTGTTGCCAGGCTCTTAGGGTTTTTTATTATTATTTTTGGATGCTTCAAAAATGCGCAAATGGGGGGGTTCATAATTTATTACTAGGAGGAGGGCTTTCTCCGCTGTGGCACCCCGGCTGTGGAGTGAGTTCCCCAGAGATGTCCGCCTGGCACCTACACTGTATTCTTTTCATCGCCAGCTGACGTCCTTTTTATTTTCTCAGTATTTTAACACCTAAATTTAAACTTTGCTGTTTTAATTCTGTATTTTAATCCTATATCAATTTCTACTGTGTGGTTTTATCCTGGTTGTGCTTTTTATATTGTATTTTGTATTTGGGTTTTTAGATTGTTGGATGTTTTATTGTGTTCTTTATGGTTTTCATTTTTGTGAACTGCCCAGAGAGCTTCGGCTATTGGGCGATATAAAAATGTAATAAATAAATAAATGAATATTTTTTGCCAGTCTTTTGCAAATGCGCAAGTGTGTACTTATGGCTGTCTAATATGTAGTGTCTTGCCTGGTCAATTTCTTTGTGTGTTTCAGCTGTCAAAGGGTGCAGCAAAGTGCAGTAGGTGGCATGCAAGGAAATTGACAAGACAAGGCTTCATATTAGAGCTGTCCACAAGTGGCCTCTCAAAATTCTTCACCCTATTTGTGGGTGGAGAAATTGGAGGGACAATGTCACGATTTCTCACAGGTAGGCATCACCAATGGCAAGCATTGTAGAACAGCTTCTTTCTCTTTGTTTTTTAAGGGGTTTGGTTTTTTTTTAACTGCATCTAGGGTGCTGGCAGCCTGGACCCCCTTTTTATCCTATACAATGCCCCATATACCTAACATCACTCCAGGGCATTGAGAGGAAAGAATGCAACCACCCCAAAAGATAATCGTGAAGAAAATGTGACAAAAATTCTGAAAGATGTCCTTTAATTTCTAGGAGGTACAAAAAGAGAAATCTCAGGAATTTCCTGAAAGTTTTATTTCCCCCATGAAAGAGGCTTCCATTTTTCTGCCTCATTCTCAGGGCATTTTAGAATTCATTTTGAATGTGTGTTGGTGATGTTTTTGAGCTTACCTGATCATTGTAATGCAGCTGAGGGTACTGTCTATATTTTCCTTTCATTTATACATCTCACCATTGCTCGACAGTCCCTCGGGCTGCCTACACTTCCTGATTTAAAAAGGCCCTAGGGGAGAAATAAATTTATGATGACTTCCTCTGGAAAGGGAAGTGCAGGAAGCCAAGGAGGCTACAGGCTACAGAGAGATGACTGTACAGTGAAAGACAGGAACACTCACACACTCCTCAGCCATCTCATAAGTAAGGCAAGCACAGGAACACTGAACCAAACCTATGAGAATGTCTCCAAAATTTCTTCTCCTTTGAATTTCCTTTTGAAAGCAGTTTCTTGTCAATGAAATTGAATGAGAATGGTTGAAATTCTCATGGGAGAAAGTTTCAGCGCAGCCCTACTTCATATAGGCTAATTTGTGCATAGACGCAAAGGACGGGGGGGGGGGGAGGCAGGAAATAATGGTAAGAGAAAAGAGTAACCCAGTAGTGCAGTTCAGAAGTACCAAAAATGCATTGGGGGGAGGAAAACAGAATAAGTGCACAAAAAGTTAGGGAGACAATGGCTGCAATCAGACAACACAATAGTTAACGGTGGGGTAATCAACCTGGCAGTTATCTAGGGGGTACTCCCCACACAACATGATAATAATCAACCGTGGTGTGGATTAGGACCAGTGTTGAGTTGACTGTTAGTCCACGCTGAGTTGACTCACTCATCCCCCTCTCTCTGACCCCCCTCAGTCCTCCTCCTAGTATCCCATCAGCCACTGCTGCCAAAAAACTATCCTGCTACCTGGACTAGAGCAGCAGCCACCTCTTTGACCACTCTTGCCTTGCAACTCCGTGGCTGAAGAAACAACCAACGGTGCCTTCCACACAGCACAATAATCAATGGTGGTTCAAATATCCAACTCTGCACAGTGTTGGTTATTTGCGTTGGTTATATCAGCCAAAGAATGAACAGTTGGTTAAAACACTTCTTCCGCACAACATGATAACCCATTTATCGTGTTGTTTGAACCCAGTCAATATATATAATTTGGGAGTAGAGAAAGGGGAGAAATTCATAGAGCTGTGCACAATTTACCTCTTGTAATTCTCCACCCTATTTGTGGGCAGAGAAATTGGGGGACAATTTTACCAAATTTCTCCAACGGGAGGAGAAATTCTCCAATAATTTCTCCCAGATAGGGCACTGTCTATGGGTTCTGTTTCAAATTGTATCATTTTATTATTGCAGCACCCCATGGGCAAATGATAAAATGGCTGTTTAGAGTATAAAGTGAGATTACACTTACGTATGCTGTACAAAGCACTTTGGTGGAAGGGCAAAAAATAAATGGGAGAGATATTGTTATATGCTTCATATTATCATTTATTGATTGACTGATTTCACTTTCTGTCCAATCCCTTCTGAAGGAGTTGCGCTGGATCACAACCATTTAAGGAGGATGTAATAAAAGCTTAACAAACAGGCAGTGTTGGCCAGTTCACAAATAACATATTCATCATTTCATGATTACAGCATCGAGGAGTGACATTCATGAGTAATGATGAGGTCAAAGTTCTTATGGGGGAGTTTGGTACATGAACTCTACTCTCCTAGGTTGCAAAACCTCTCTCCAATATGAGATAAGCCCAGAGTATTTTAGACCTGGGCTAAATGAGTCTCATCTTGAGGTTTGCTTCCTGCTACCACATTTGCTAGCTATCCAACCTCTTTTCACTACTTTCCGTGTGGATTTTTATTTTCAAAAAAATTAAAACATGCCACAAAAAAGATTTAAAAAACCACATAATGGTGCTACAGGATCACTAAAGGAATAAAGAAATGTTCCAATTACAATCCTTAGTATATCATGGATATGGTTGCAGGACAGCTAGAGTAAAACAGCCTAAGGAGAATCTCACTAACTACTGCAAAAAATAGATATAAGTTATATAGCACATATATTGCATGATGTCATAGTCAGAAAAATATAGGTGTCTCTACTTGACTGGAATTTGATCAGAAGCTTGAAGGGCCTCCATACAGGAAATAAATGCAAACCACAGTGCGATAACAATTTTTAAAAAAGGATTCTTGCTTGTTGCACCTGCTGAGTAGTTTTGTACATAGCCTCCCAAATTCCCTCAAACTTGAGTCTTACCTTGTGCACATCAATGGAGACACATGGACAACAAATGCTAGTGAATGCTTTCTTTGCATCTATCACCTCACCCCAGCCTGTCCAGGTTTTCTGCTGAAAGTATTTGAGTTGCAGCTATTATACAATAACTACAACCAGATCCTTTACTTTAAAAAAAGCAGCATGCTGTTATGGTCAGTTTAATGTACAGCAGATGGAGAAGAGCCTTGGGCAATGCATAAAGGGTGTGTGTATATGTGTGCAGGCAGTGATCCTTGCTGTTACAGTATGGAACTCAGGAGTGTCTATATTTTCAGCTGTGGAGGGTTGGAGGATATGTTAAGCTGGGACATAGTGGGAACCAAGCCTTTGCTGGGATTTCGATAGCAAAACTCAGCACTTTTAACAGCACATGCAATTTAACTGTGCTTCAGGCCTCTGATGTCGGGAGTTCTGTTAGAATGGATTGTACTTTAGTGGGTTTTCTACTGGCAATGTGAGTTTTTCCAGTTCAGAAAAAAAAAAATCCTTGGGCCTCTGTGCTGACTGCAAAGTCCATGGAACAAAGAAGGCGCAGTGCTGTTGCTTATGCAATAAGGCTGGTCAGTGCTACCCCACCTTTTATTTGTGTGTAAGGCCTTTGCTAGACCAGAGGTTATCCTGGGCTGATACCCGGGATCACCCCTGTGCATCCAGATGATGCACAGGGGATCCCGGACTCAGGCAGGGATCAACCCTGCCTGGCCCCGGGATATTAGCCTACCCTTTGGCCCCAGTTTTTCCCACGGTCTCAGGCTGAGCCCAAGACCGCAAGCGTGTGGCCTGTTTTTACGGCTTTTCCCAGCTCTGTGTAATTACTCACGCGTAGCCGGGAGAAGCCGTGCACGGGGTGCAGCGCTCCCCAGGAGCGTTGCACCCATTGGGGGCAGGGTGGGGGAGTGGGAAAATGAATTTAATTTTTTTTAAAAAAGTTACCTGTGCGCACGAACGTTCGTGCGCATTGTCTCTTTAAGAATGAAAAATGGTGGACTCGAGGGCTCTCTTCTTGAGCTTGTCACGCCTGACGTATAGACTAGCGCGACAGCCCACAATAGTAGCATCGCAGGCTCTCCCCTCCTCCGTCGCACATTTACTGGTAGGTCTAGCAAAGGCCTAAGATTCAGGGAAGTCAGAAGCAACACATTTTATCCTAAAATATTTTGCTATATTTTCTGATATGCAATCTTATCACTCCCTCTTTAGAAAACTTAGGTGATTGAGTATCGGACCTCCCACCTCCCCCATGGAGGGTCTGTATTGGGACCAATGCTTTTCAACTTGTTCATAAATGATTTGGAATTTGGGAATGAGCAGTGAAGTGACCAAGACCACATCTAGACCTAAGGTTTATCCTGGGATCATCCAGGGTTCGCCCCTGCCTGAGCACTGGATCCCCTGTGTGTCACCTAGATGAACAGTTTTGACCCCTGGACAATCCAGGGATAAACCTTAGGTCTAGCTATGGCCCAATTTTGCTGATGACACCAAATTATTTCATGTGGTTAAAACAAAAAGGGATTGTGAGGGGCTCCAAAAGGGTCTCTTCAAAGTGGGGAAATGAGCATCTAAGAGGAAAATGCAGTTCTATGTAAGCAACTGTAAAGTGTTGCACATTGGAGCGAAAAAAATCACAACTTCAAGTATAACCTGATGGGATCTGAGCTAGTGGTGAGCAACCAAGAAAGAGATCTTGGGTTGTGGTGAACAGCTCAATGAAAATGTCAACCTAGTGTGGGTCTGCTGTTAAAAAAAAACGCTGTAATTTGAAAGGAATTTAGAATAAAACTGCCTTGTACAAATCTATGGTGCAACCACACATAGAATACCGTGTACAGTTCTGGTCACCACACCTATAAAAGGATATTGTAGAGCTAGAAAAAGTGAAGAAAAGGGCAACTAAAATGATCCGGGGGCTTTGGCATCTCCCCTACCAAGGAAGGTTACATCAACTGGGATTGTTTAGCTTGGAAAAAAAGGAGGCTAAGGGGAGACATGAGAGAGGTGTACAAAATGATGTATGGTGTGGAGAATGTGGATAGGGAGACATTTTTCTCCCTCTCTCAAAATGCTAGAACCCGGGGTCATCCCATGAACTGATTGGTGGGAGATTCAAGACAGATAAAAGGAAGGACTTCTTCACACAGATCATAAACTATGCAATTCACTACCACAAGATGTAGTGATGGCCAGCAATTTGGATGACTTTAAAAGGGGTTGGATAAATTCCTGGAAGAGAAGGCTATCAATGGCTACTAGTCCTGATGGCTAAGTGCTACCTCCAGAAACAGAGGCAGTTGCTGGGGAATATGGGTGGGAGGGTGCTGTTGTACTCATGTCTTGCTTGTGGGTTTCCCATGGTTGGCTACCGTGTGAACAGAGTGCTGGACTAGATAGACCCTTGGTCTGACCCAGCCTGGTGCTTCTTATGTTCTTATGAACATCCATTTGAAGGTGAATTGTGGGACTTCTCAAAAGTAAACAAAGGAGTGGTGCCTTCAGATTCAGCAAAAAGCTTATATTAGGGGGTGCACAACCTTTGTGACTGAGAGGGCCGCAACCAGTGTCTGCTGTGGAGCTGCACTTGTGCACACATGTATGTGAATACACTGCCTCTAGCAGGCCATGTAGTTTCTCCACCAACAGCAGCAGAATGCAGAACCTTTGTCTTCTCATCAGGACTGAACCACTCAGCAGTGCTTTCAAATATCATCCCGAATACCAAGCCTCTGCATGTCAACCCAGAAGTAAGCATGAGTAGGGTGAACATATGAAAAGGAGGACAGGGCTCCTGTATCTTTAACAGTTGTACTGAAAAGGGAATTTCAGCAGGTGAGATTTGTATGCCTTCAGCACCTGGTGAAATTCCCTCTTCATCACAACAGTTAAAGCTGCAGGGCTTTCTTGACCTGATACAAAAGAGGGCAGAGCTCCTGCACATTGGCACTTTAATAAAACTTTTGCAAATATTTATTTTTGAAGATTACTTGGTTCCACCCTTGCCTTTGGCTATTTTTTACTCCCCCACGGGGTTTTCCTTGCTTTTGCACTTGACATACAAATGGCACCTGCTGAAATTCCCCTTTCTATACAACTGCTAAAGATACAGGAGCCCTGTCCTCCTTTTCGTATGGTCACCCTAAGCATGAGCAGCAGGACTACTCACGACTCAGTGGCGGCAAGCCCCTGCATATCTACCCAAGATAAATCTCTGAAGGGCAAACCCCAGGAGTAAGCAGGACTGAATCAATCAACAGCTTCCTCCACAGGTAAAAGCTCTTATCTCCAATTAGCAGCCGGTTGGTGATAAGAGCATTTCCTTACAGAGCCTTGAAAAAGCCAGCCTTTCTCAGTGCTTAGTAGTGGAAAAGTTCTTATCTCTGATTGGAGAGAGGGGGTAGGCCGGGGAAAGAAGATGGCACTCTTAATACTCCATTCTCCATGTAGTTTTAAAATGCTCGTGTTCAAAGCTGGCAGCCTCCTCACCTTCTAGCATTATTAGGAACATAGGACATTGCTTTATACCAGGCTACATTATTGGTCTACTTACCATAATGTTGTCTAGTCTGATTGGAACCAGCTCTCTAGTATCTCTTGCGGAGGTCATTCACATCACCAACTACCTGAGTCCCCCCGCCCCACTTCTAAAACTCCCACCCCACCCCAGCAAGGACACCTACAAGGTCCCATACCAGGCCAGCTGGAGCCCTGAAGAGGTGCATTCCTCTTAGGAACTGGAATACATTACTACTTTTTGTTGCCAATCCCACTTGTCTACTTCTATATCACATCAATCCCAAATGGCTAAAAAGATTTGAACTTCTTCTTTCCTTTTGTAATTAATTTGATTTACCTGTTTCCAGTCTTTTGCTTGTTGGTAATTTAACATAGCAATCCTTCGCCCTTTTGCTCTAGGCTATTCCGTTTTGTACTAACCCCATTTGTCTGACATGCCCATTCAAAAATATTGTTGGGCTTGTTGTTATTTTAAAATAATTGCTTATTTCCTAAAGCCAACTCATTCCATATAACCATGTACAACTTGCCATGCCTTATAATATAAAAACAAATTAATTTCACTGCTATCTGAAATATACCCTGCCCCCACAAACACGTACAAACATTACTTGGTGTTCTTGTAAAGTATGCATTGTATTATTTTGCCAGATCTAAATAAACTGATTTAGGAAACCACAGAATTGAGCCCCAGCATGCAATATTGTATCATGAAGGGAGTTTGTATTCTGAAGTTATAAGCCACTGAGAAATAGATGTTTATAGGAGATGCACCCTCTTAACCTCCTCTCTAGTGTCACTAATGCATCACTATAAAATCCCCTTTCCTAGTGTCTCTGAAATTGTAATCTCTCTTATATCTAGTAAACTGAAGTGATGATGAAACCAGGGGATTCATACTGAACTGCCTTAATTTATCTGTACTGGGTTTCACTGACACATAGGGAAGGTGAACTCTGAAGTCAGGCAGCTGAACATGCTTGAGGGAAAGAAAATGAAGACTGGTAGTCACTTCACATTCCCGACTGGACCCTTATATCAGTTTTAGGATAGTATTTTTCTCTACCATGGGCGTAATTGCCAAAATGTCCATGAACTTTGGTAGCATTTTCTGTGGTATTTCTCTTTGGGCCTGTTCAGACAACACGCTAAGCCATGGTTTTTTGTAAACCACCCAGAGACCTTCGGCTATGGGGCAGTATATAAATGCAATAAATAAATAATAGGAATGGTTTGCAGGACATGCTAAGTCATGGCTCACATGGCATGCTAAGCTATAATGTTTTGCTCAAAGTGCTTAACCACCATGGCTTAGCGTGTCATCTGAACAGGGTCTTTGAGCTGATACTATCACTCAACAAAGAGAAATACAGCATTAAAGACATCTTCATATTCACAACTGCCTGTTCTTTTGTTACAACCTGTATGCGCCACCGATTGAGCTTTGAGGCATTTTTCTATTCAGAATTCTTTCTGTTGGTCACTTTAGAGCAGGGGTCAGGAATTTGAGGTCCTCCAGATGTTTTGGCCTACAACCCTCATCAGCCCTAGCCAGTATAGCCAATATTAAGATTGTTTTGTTTTAAGAATTTATATATCACCCTTTAGGTATGTTTTCTGGGTGGTTTCCATGGCTTTAGCTAGACCAGAGGTTATCCCGGGCTGATACCCGGGATCGCCCCTGTGCGTCCAGATGACGCACCGGTGATCCTGGGGTCAGGGAAGGATCATCCCTCCCTGGCCCCGGGATACAGCCCTACACTGTGGGCCCAGTTTTTCCCACGGTCTCGGGCTGAGCCCAAGACCGCAAGCGTGTGGCCCATTTCCGCGGCTTTTCCCGGCTCCGTGCAAGTAATTGGGGCTAGGGTGGAGGGAGTGGGGAAAGTTGGTAAAATTTTAAAAAACCATTTACCTTTGTGCAGGATCGGTGGACCGCTCCTGCCTCTTTAAGAGTAAAAAAATGGCGGGTGCAACACCTCTCTTCTTGAGGCCGTCGCGCCTTACATGTAAACGAGGGTGAGATCTCACATTATTTATAACATGAGGTCTCCCCTCCTCTCCCCCGGAACAACAGCTACATCTATCTAAGGCCCATAACTCACTATCACCTTCTCAGAAGGATATTGATATTAACTTCACTCAACACATAACACTGTTTTGTTAGAATAAACCACCAATTTGCTTTTCAAAATGGATTAAACTAGCTCCTCCCCCTTTACACATACCTTTAGCAGCTTTTGAAGTTACTCCTATGCCAGTGCAGTCTTGTGCCCATATGCCACATATGCATCAGACTCCCCAAAGGGGCCATTATACACACAGCATGAGCCTAATGAGAAAGGGAGTGCAGGATGGGTGGGAGTATTTAAAAAAGGAAATTTTAAAGGCACAGTTACAAACAATTCCAACAAGGAGAAAAGATAGAAAACAACAGAGGAAACCAATGTGGCTCCACAAAAATCTTAGAGATGACCTGAAAACAAAAAAGGATACATATAGGAAGTGGAAGGAAGGCCAGGCTACAAAAGAAGAGTACAGACAGGTGGCGCAGAAGTGCCGAAATGGCATCAGGAAGGCTAAAGCTGAGAATGAGCTGAGGTTTAGGATGCTAAAAGCAATAAAAAGGCTTTCTTCAGATACGTGAGTAGTAAAAGACAGAGGAAAGAAATGGTGGTTCAACTGCTTAATGAGGATGGCATATTGATAACAGATGACAAAGAAAAGGCTGAAGTGCTCAATTCCTACTTTGGCTCAGTCTTCTCCCAAAAGCGGGTCTATGACCCCCCTGGAGAAAGTGAAGCAGAAGTTGAGGGGGCAGGATTGAAATTTGAGATTGATAAACAAATGGTCAAAGAACACCTAATTTCCTTGAATGAGTTCAAATCTCCAGGGCCCGATGAACTGCATCCTAGAGTAATGAAGGAGCTAGCGGAAGAATTCTCAGAACCTTTGTCTATTATCTTTGCAAAATCATGGAAGACGGGTGAGGTGCCGGACGACTGGAGGAGGGCTAACGTTGTCCCTACCGTCAAAAAGGACAAAAAGGAGGAACCTGGGAACTACAGACCAGTCAGTCTGACATCCATCCCTGGGAAAATTCTGGAGCAGATTATAAAGAAGTCAATCTGTAAACACCTTGAAATCAATGCGGTGATCAATAGAAGCCAACATGGATTTGACAGGAACAAGTCCTGTCAAACTAATTTGATCTCATTTTTTGATCGGGTAACCTCCCTTGTGGACTGTGGGAATGCTGTGGATGTCATATATCTTGACTTCAGCAAAGCTTTTGACAAAGTGCCCCATGATATTCTGATTAACAAACTAGCTAAAAGTGGGCTAGATGGAACAACTATTAGGTGGATTCACAGTTGGCTACAGAATCGGATTCAAAGAGTACTTATAAATGGAACCTTTTCAAACTGGGGAGAGGCAACGAGTGGGGTGCCGCAGGGCTCAGTCCTGGGCCCAGTGCTCTTCAACATTTTTATTAATGATTTGGACGAGGAGGTGCAGGGAACGATTATCAAATTTGCAGATGACAGCAAATTGGGTGGGATAGCTAATATCCTGGAAGACAGAAACAAACTTCAAAGTGATCTTGATAGGCTGGAGTGCTGGGCTGAAAACAACAGGATGAAATTTAATAGGGATAAATGCCAAGTTCTACATTTAGGAAATAGAAACCAAATGCACAGTTACAAGATGGGGGATACTTGGCTCAGCAATACTACAAACGAGAATGATCTTGGAATTGTTGTAGATCGCAAGCTGAATATGAGCCAACAGTGCGATATAGCTGCAAGAAAGGCAAATGCTATTTTGGGCTGCATTAATAGAAGTATAGCTTCCAAATCACGTGAGGTCCTGGTTCCTCTCTATTCAGCCCTGGTTAGGCCACATCTAGAGTACTGCATCCAGTTCTGGGCTCCACAATTCAAGAAGGAGGCAGACAAGCTGGAGCGTGTTCAGAGAACGGCAACCAGGATGATCAGGGGTCTGGAAACAAAGCCCTATGAAGAGAGACTGAAAGAACTGGGCTTGTTTAGCCTGGAGAAGAGAAGATTGAGAGGAGACATGATAGCACTCTTCAAATACTTAAAAGGTTGTCACACAGAGGAGGGCCAGGATCTCTTCTCGATCCTCCCAGAGTGCAGGACACGGAATAACGGGCTCAAGTTAAAGGAAGCCAGATTCCAGCTGGACATCAGGAAAAACTTCCCGACTTTTAGAGCAGTACGACAATGGAATCAGTTGCCTGGGCTCTCCCACACTAGAGGCATTCAAGAGGCAGCTGGACAACCATCTGTCAGGGATGCTTTAGGGTGGATTCCTGCATTGAGCAGGGGGTTGGACTCCATGGCCTTGTAGGCCCCTTCCAACTCTGCTATTCTATGATTCTACGATTCTATGATTCTAAACCTCTGGGTTTCAGGACTTTACATGTAACTGGGTGAATGTGGGAACATCCCCAATATACAAGTTATTGAGAGCAATTAGCCAGCCATTTCTCTACCAAAAGGAAAGTACAGACAGACCTGGCCAGCAATCCTAATGGGTTCTTGCCCCAATTCATTGGTCTGCATTTAAATGAGAACTTTCAAACCACTGCAAAACGCAAACATATGGTACCTAAATTATCCTAAATTCACACTGCTCTGAGTTTTACAGTGGGTTTCTCCAGTCAAAAAAATGGGCACATTAGGGGAAAATGCATGCAAAATGTTTGAGATTAGGACACTTGCTTGCTAAGATATGTATATTAGGTAAACTTGCATACCAAAATACATATATTAGGAGAAATGCACACAAAAATGTGTACCGATTTCCATGCAAACTTAAAATCTCAAGGTTCAGGATGAACCAAGTTTAAGATTGGTAAAATCAGAAAATAAAATTGGCAGATTCATCCATCTGTATCCCTCTCTTGTTCAAATCCACAATCCTATGAAAATGGACCTGTTCAGACAACACACTAAGCCATAGTTAGGCTGCTAACCCTTTTGCAGCAAGTATTTAGTGAGTATGTTTAAATCGTGTTTATGTAGCCACCATGTTTAGGAATGGTTCACACAACTCAGTAAGTCACACAACCTGGTAAGCCATAATGTTCAGCTCAACATGCTGAACCATCAAGGTTTAGCATGTTGTCTGAGCAGGGCCATTATGTATAAAGAGAACACAGGCTGAGTACCTCAGAACTATCACTATAGTTGCCGATTGCAGAAGCAATCCCTTCCTGCAAAGGAGTATACGGCGTGTATACTCTGCAAAAGGATATATGCCAGTGTCCCACAGTGATGCATTAATTCCTGTTTATATGTCTCTGTCCTTTTCTCTCATAGCACAGAGTTGCCCATATGACCAATTGCGCATCAAAGACACACAATTTGCCCTTGAAGTGATTATAAACACCACAGGAAGTAGCCTACCTCCTGCAGAGGTTATAAACTCAAAATGAGCATAAAGAGCTTGCTTCCGAAGTGAAATCTCTCCACTGAGAAAGTCTTCTATATTGTAAACTTCTTCTTCTTCTCTCTCTCTCTCTCTCTCTCTCTTTTAATAATCATAGGTATTCACTAGTTGGTTTTGGAGTGTACTGCCCTACAAGCATGCGAAAACTTCCTGCTAGTTTATTCATTGTTTTGGGGCACTCTGTGTCTTATTCAGAGAAAAAGCGAATAGCAGATACATTCTGTTATTAAAGCCTATCCTTTAGTACTGTGTGCAGGCAAAGAATTTTCATTAAAACATACGTCACCTTATCCACCACCAGTGCAACAAGTGATGAGGCTCACATAGCACCATATACACAGGAAAGTGGACTTGACCAGCAATTTTTCATCACAACCTTCATTTTGCAACAGAATAGGCTTAGATATATTATATACTATCTAGCTGAGTTGCTGTTGTCCTCAGACCTTGCACCTGCTGCCTGCCACCAAACAGCTTGGGACCACAATACCTGACGGAGCACCTCTCCAAGCATGAACTGTCCGTATCCTATGCATATCATCTAAAGCCCTCCTCCAGGGGCCTCCTCCAAGGAAGGCTCGGAAGGTGGCAAGAAGGGAGAGGGCCTCCTCAGTGGTAGCCCCCTGATTCTGAAACCATCTCCTCAGCAAGGCCTGCTTTGCACTGACATTGCTATCTTTTCGGCACCAGGTTAAGACTTCCCTCTACTCTCAGGTACGGATGTGTTTTTGCCTGTAAAACATACAAGCATGCCCCATTTGAAGTTTCAAACATGAGTAAGACTAAGGCCAGATCTACACGAAGCAAGATATGACATTTTGAAAATGTTTTGAACACTGTATATGGAGTGTGTCCTGGACCCCAACAGTTGTCATTACAGTTATAAACCGTTTTAAAGCAGGAGTGTAGATCATGCCTACGAGTCCAGGAAAGTTCGATCCTCCATCTCTTTGTGATCAGAGGTACTGAGTGAGAGGCCTCTGGAGATAATTAAGACTGATACCATACACATAACATTATTCCCCCTTCTGAAGTCTGGGGGTGCTCCTAGACCCATTTTTGTCACTGGAGACCCAGGTGGCCTCAGCACCCATTATCAACTTTGATTGGTGCACCAGCTACACCCATTCCTAGACAGAGATAGTCTAGCCACAGTCATTCATACACTGGTAACCTCGTGATTAGACTACTGTAATGCGCTCTATGTAGGGCTACCATGTATGTGGTTTGGAAGCTGCAGCTTGTGCAGAACGCAGCAGCTAGGGTGCTCACTGGGACTCCTAGCTCTACCCACATAAAACCAGTGTTAAAAGAACTACACTGGCTGCCTGTTAGCTACTGAGCCATGTACAAAATCATGCTATTATCTTACAAAGCCCCAAACAATTTGGGACCAGGCTACCTAGCCGACTGCCTTATATACATCCAGACAACATTTTTGATCTTCAGAGGAGGCCCTGCTTGTCATTCCAAGATGAAGAGAATGTCGTCATGAAGAACCTCGACTGTGGGCCTTCTCTGTAGTGGCACCCACCCTCTGGAAAACCCTCCCTCGTGTGGTTCGGGAAGTGGGAAATGTGATATCTTTTAAATGCCTCCTAAAAACATATCTCTTTAAAAAGCCTTCACTGGACTATAACTTTTTCTGGTTTTATGTGATTTAAAAGTTTTAAATTGGATTTTATGATTTTAGTTGTACATATTTATATTGCCCAACAGCCCAGAGAGCCTAGGCAGTTGGGCAGTATAAATATGTAATAAATAAATAAAATAAAATAAAATAAAGACAAACAAAGTGGCAGACCATAATAACAGTTCATCTGCCCATTTGCTTTATGAAGCAGGTGCTCCTGAAGGCTACCAAACAGAGAGACTATTGGGCCATAAAGTTGCCTAGCTGGGTCAGCCAGAAACCTGGCCTCACCATTCCTGGCAGGTCCATGTTCTACAGCAACAGCTCTCAGCTGAACTGATCCCCCTTCCGTCCCTCCCTGGGTTTAATTTACTGCCCTCTCCTGGCTGGGCCTTGCAGGAACTATAGGGATAGATGGAGCAGGGATACACAACAAGCATAGAGTGCTGAGAGTGGCAAATCTAAAAGCAAGCGCATTGCTTTTCAAAAATCAAGGAATTTCAATCATTCTCCCAATCTGGATTTTGGACTGTGGGTACAGGAAAAGTGTGGGTGCGTGGAGGGTAAGTTGTAAGCAAGCACAATTTGTGACATTGCATAACATCATGACTGATCACAGAACAAGTCAGATAAGGCATCAGCCTCATCTTCCAATTTCCTGACTTTTTGGAGTTTGGACCAAAGTGAAAATGCCTTATCTTGCAGTCCTTTAAACCAGCAGGTTTTGGTTTTGTTTTTTTTAGGACAATCCTGATTGGGCAGATAGGAAACAGAAGTTGAGAAATACTAGCTTGCCTAAAGTCACTTGCTAATATTTTAGGTGGGTCCCAAGGAAGATGATGATGATGATGATGATGATGATGATGATGATGCATCATCAATGTATATGAAACATTGCATGTTGCAAGTAATACTAATTAAAAAGAGAAAAAAAGAATAGGCACCCTTGCTAAGCTGATCTGGTAGGGAATCCTCAGCTGTTCTGATGCAAATAAACACCTGACATTTTTAGTGCCGTCTGACACAGGGTCATGTAGCAAGAACCATTCCACCAGGAGCTCTAAACAGCACCAGTGCAAGATTACCCTTTGCTATGACAGAGCCAACTCAGTCCAGTTCCCCTGACAGTCCTGGGTTGTTGTTTTTTAATCCTGTGGCAACCTAGCAGCTGCCCCATGCAATCCAAAAGATGAGCTTTCATGTCCATACATATGTCTGACAAGAGAGTACAAATGCAAACCTGCGGTTGTCGTGGTCTGATGGGTTTTGAACTCAAGCAATCCTTTGGCACAACCTGCAATAAACCAAAATTACTCAGCTTAACACCAATCCTCACTCTTATCTATTTCTATAATAGCCTGTCTCCAGGTTACATTCATTTTGTATGCATCATGCAGGAACGCTTAAACATAAGGCGAGCAATTGAAGGTCTGAATTCAGCATTTGCGTGGCCCTTTTGGCCTGGTTCTCTGCAAAATTACTGGCGTTAATGCCAAGCTTTATCCTTGTATTACCTTCCAATTTTCTTAGAGAGGTGTCTAAGCTGTCATGGTGCCTGGCTCAGACACTGGACTGAGTACCAGATGATTTCTTAACAATGGGGCTGAAGGAATTAATTGATTAGCCTGTGTGATTAACTATTTAATTGCTTTTTTTTATCCAACGAGCTAAAAATAAAGATCAGAATAATCAGAGCCAGCTTGTCTAGGTTTCCAAATGTCCACATCTGAGGCCTGACTTCTCCCCCTCCCTCCCTCCCTCTCCCTCTCCCTCTCCCTCTCCTTACAAGTATCTCCATCACTCCCTGGTGACTGTATGGTCATTTTGGTCAGGAATAACACAACAACACAAACAGACCAGACAGTAGTTTGGTTTAGTCGTTTTCCCTGCATGTAGATTCCCTTCCCTTGCCTTTCTTGTCACCCTCTACATGAGGAGGACAACTGTCCTCCATCCATGGAAGCTCTCGGGTTCTAAAATCTTTGGAAGAGCCTCCAAGATTAGAGGAGATTACCCTCTGCTGAGTGTCCACCCTACTGATGAGAAAGACAAGAGATGTGTGGTGAAGCTAGTGCACTTGTCCCTACTCCCCCTTCCTCTTGAGTAGAACTTACACAAGAACAGGATGACTGAGGAGAGACAGTGGGTAAGAACAATATGACAACCGAGTTCTAACTAGGAATGCGGCAATAACATTTATATACACTTAGCCAATTCACACCTCTTGAACCTAGGTGTGAACAGGAATTCACTTGCACACAAAAATCTACTCTTTTCAGAACTTTGCAATGGAGTACACAACTCAAAAACATGTGCACAAATATGTGTACATTAAGGGAAAGTGTAATGAAGAATGTATTTATAGAAATACATTCTATAGGGGGAATCATTGCAAAACATGTGCACACTAGGGTAATATGCATGAAAATGCATATGGATTTTTGAGTGGACTGTTGTTGTTGTTGTTGTTGTTGTTGTTGTATTCAGAAAGTGATGTGGAAATGGGCCAAACAAACTTACCCTTGGGAAACAGAAAATTGGGTGAAACAAGAATGGATAGATCTACCTATTCCTAGTTTTCACACATAGTAGACTGGATGAAGCACATCTTCTACATTTATAGTGTGCTAGTTTCTAAAGAAGCACCTTCCCAAAGTTTCTTCATCTCAGAATAAGCAGAGAATAAAGAAGCTGTAGTTAGAGTCTAGTAGTGAGTTTTAAAAATTGATTTAAGTGATCAATTAATTGCTTAAAGCCACAAGTGACTTAATTGGCCGACAGACTTACTTCATTTCCTAAGGTTTCAGCATCTTGCCCTTAAGCTAAGATACTCCAAGTGGTTATTTGGGGTAGTAGTGGGGCAGGGAAGAGCTATTCTGTGTCTCAATAGTTTTCTGACACATGATAGGCACAAACTGTGGGCTAATTCTGGTGTCCACTATCATGAATAAACATGAGGGCTAGGATGGTGTTGTCATTCTCTCATTCATCTCAATGCACATGGAAGGGTGAGGTGGGTGAACAGCTGAGGAATGAACAAGTGTTTAGCCATGCAGGCTGTTTCTCTCAAAGAGGACTCAACACGCATACCATGGAGGTGTTGTTTGTGAAATTATCCTAAGCCTGTCTACAGTAGGACTGATTAGCAAGGACCATAGAGCAGCTCCTTTGGTGGTAATATGCAACACCATGAACAGAAATTTTAATACAGTTTGTAAAAGTAGATACGATTCCATCCTAAGTAAAACATTATCATAAATCAAATCTTGGATGATATGTATTCATGAGGATGCTAGAGGAATTTGATTGGAGAAACTGGTCACATTAGTAGGATTCTCCAAACAGCACCTCTGAAGATCATATCTCTAGTCTCCATACTCGTATTTATGAGTTCAATATTTGCTTTCTCTTGTATTCACTTAAAATTCATTGTCTTTATTAACCTTTCCACAGATCGGCTTGTGTGCTCGCGCACACACAAAAGGGAACACAAGGAGTCCTAATCAGCAGTTAAATATTACCGTGGGGCCCTTGAATAAATGCATACGCATAGATAAGACAAGATTAGTTATAAACAATTATTTATTTTGGAAATACCCATGGAAAATATCTACAGATATTAGCCCAGCTCTAATCAGCAATTACATATAACAACGAAGACACAATTGCTATCCAGCACAGAGATATGTGCTGACACTATTCCCTACTATATCTATAAATCAGATTCCCAACACCCAGAAGAACCATTAAAGTTGATTTTCTTTCTCCCTCAATCTTAAATAAAATATTTGGTTTCAGATTAGCCTGTCTCCAAAGCCTCTTGCTTCTGTAGACCTCAGAGGGTCTCAGTCAGGTGTTGGGCTGGGGTGGGTGGGGGAACGGCTATCGCTAATGATATTGCTATAGCCCTATCCTCTATTGTGTAATACAGTTAGTCCTTGTGACACAATGCATAATATTCATGCTCATCACAATATTAGACACATTCAAGTTGCCTGCTGCTCTTTGGCGTTTCAGATTGATGTTTAGAAAATACCAAACGCTGAGCAAAATCCAAATTATTATGGGCTGGGACTCTCATTGTCTCTGATATAAACATTCTGTGTAAATTTAGGAGGTGCCCACACAACTCTACTTTTAACTGTTGGTCATATTATATGATGAAATAGGCATGCCTAACTTTCTTGTTTTTACTGAACAGTTTATTTGATGTTCTTATTTTAATTGTTTAAAGGTTTTATTGTTTTAAATTGCTGTGCACCGCCTTGATGACGTTTTACCAAATAAAGTGATATATAAATGTTAAAATTTAATATATTATATCTTTTAGAGCAAGAGAAATGCAGGCTTGATATTCAGTGTTGACTTTTGAAAGCAATATTCCAGCCTCTTTGATCCTGAAATGCATGGAAAATTTATGGTGAATCTGCTGAAACCATTAGAATTGAAGGCTAGATCTTCAATTCTATACACACACACCCTGTAACAAGCAGAAGAGGGGGAGAGACAAAGGTGCAAAATAGTGAATATACAGCAAAAATTGTATAATTTGCATTATAATCCATGTAATCATGAATAAATTATAATAGGCTGGATCTAGATTTAGTCATACTTAGAGTAGACCCATTGAAATAGATGATTCATGACTAACCTAAGTGCCATTGATTTCAATGAGTCTACTTAATATTAAGTATGATTAAACCTAAATCCAGCCCAATCTGCACCATCTGTACTGGTCGCAGCTATTCTTAATGGAGAATTTGAACTTATTTGGTACAGAAGTTTGATTCTTTACACACACACACAATCATTTAGTTCTCAGTTCCCTCTAGACATCTAAAAATGATCCATAACATGATGGGGAATAAAGTTTGATAATTACAAATGTTCAGTACTATTGCGGCTTCAAATTACCTACTCTGTTGCCTGTGGACCATAGTATGAGAATAAATCCACACACTTTGACTTGCTGTGTTAATAATGCTAGGATAAATGGATTCCTTGTCCTACACACTTACTTCCTCCCAGTTGTTAGGATAGCTCACAGCAGTTGCCATCCAAGTCAATCCTAACTACCATCATCCATCCACTTGATTTGCATTCCTAAAACACTTCTTTTGTCCTTTCCCCAGATGTCCTTCATTACACAGATAATTCTTGAAACAGGTGCACTATTGCCTGGAAATGCCAACAGAGATTCAAGGAAGGCTATGTGTTGGGAAGGAGGATTTTTAGTTCCTTTTTTTTTATGGGGATTCATGCTTATAATAAGTTATTGTAAAAGACTTCCTCTTTTCAGATAAACAATTCAGGCCGCTGTTAGGTTTACTGTACAGATTTTTTTAAAAAAACAATAAGGCTGCAGTCTGTTGTCCTGAGGCATCTGTCTGCATGCAAAACTATGACAGTTGTACAGTGCATCTTCTGAGCCATGTCAAAGATGAGATGAGCCATCAGAACAAGCCATTCTTCCTCTTTGGCGACCTGCTGGAGCTGTTTTACAGCTTCACCATTCATTTTACCAGAAAGAGCAGCTGTGTGTGCACATTCTTGCATATTCACAGAGGATGCCCCGTCCAGCAAATTAAATGGGTAAGACTGGATAGGAGATACACCTACATACCAAAATGCTCATGACTTCAGGAACAGAACAGAACCAATTTGGCCAAAGAAACAAAAATATGCAAGTGGCTGTATTCTCAGTTTTGTGGTTTGCATTCAACAGGCACTGCATATATCTAACCCTAGTCAGATCTGATATATGGATTATAATATAGTATGTTTGCTGCTGACCTATTCCCTTTAAGTGTTTCCTTCCAGAAAGTTTCATTTTTCATCAGCGTGGAATCAAATTACAGCAGTATGAAAGAAATCTGACCAAATTGCCAATTCCACTAGAGGCTCGAAGGCCAAGATTCTATGAACAGTTACCTGGGAATAAGCCCATTGATCACAGAGGAACTTACTTCTGAGTAAACATGCAAAGGATTATGCTGGTGGTGGTGGGGAACACAAGTCCCTCCCATCAGCATAGAGTCTAACTAGGGTCATTGTTTGTTAAATTTTCTCATGGACACCTTTCACTATCTTTATGCCTGCCTTGAACCTTCTATCCCATTTGTAACTGCACTGGAATTACTGAGACCATAAAGACAAGGGTAATTAATTTGCCAAGACGGATTGGCAGAGCACATTTTTCATAGTCAGGCCTTTGCTAGACCTAGGGGAAAATCCAGGGGAGAGGAGGGGAGACCTCGTGTTATGAATAACACAAGATCTTGCCTTCGTTTACACGTGAGGCACGATGAGCTCAAGAAGAGAGCTGTTGCATGCCCGCCATTTTTTTAAAAAAAGGAGCCAGCAGCACATGAGCGCTCGAGTAACTCAGGTAGTTTTTTTTTTAAAAAAAATAGATTCCCCACTCCCCACTCCCCCCACCCTAGCCCCGGCTATGCATGAGTAACCGTGTGGAGCCGGGGTGAAGCCAGGGAAACACACCTTCCACGGTCCCAGGCTCAGCCCGGGACCGTGGAAAAACCAGGCCCAAAGGGATAGCCTATATCCCGGGGCCAGGCAGTGTTGATTCCTGCCTGAGCTCGGGATCCCTTGTGCATCATCTGGACACACAGGGGCGATCCCGGGAATCAGCCTGAGATATAGGCTAGTCTAGCAAAAGCCTCAGTCAAAAGAAAACTGCAATGTTGAGTGTGTGCCAGGAGAACTGTGGTAATCCACTGCCCCCCACCCCGAATCCTGGAACACATGCCAGTTCTGAGAGAAATAAGAGTGATTTTATGAAGACCTTACAACCAAGAGTAATTGCAGGATACTGATAGGTGAGACAGTGGAGGCTTATGAGGAACGGCTAGAATGCAGCAGTAGTAGCAAATGCAGTATGAGAGTGCCATGGGCAAAAGGGAAGGGCTAGGATGCATTGTATGAGGAGCTGCTTCGCCGTCTCATCTCCACATACAGAAGGGTTGGGTTCAATACTTTCAATTAAGCCATAAATTGAAAATTGTTCTGTGGCAATTATATCACAGGGTTCTCGACAGCTCAACTTTATCCTCCTTGCTATTTAACATTAGCATGATACTTCTAGGGAAGGTTATCTGGGGACATGGGGTGAGGTGTCATAAACATGGAGATGACACCCAAGTTTACTACTCTTTTTTTTATCTAACCCAAGTTGAACATGTTCCTGGATCCATCATTGCGACTTGTGTGGCTAAGGCCTCATCTACACTTAGAGGACTTCCAGGATGAGGGAGGATCCCAGGCTTACCTGCTTCCAGGATCGTCCCCCTGCGCCTAAACACCAGCGTGTTGTCCCGAAAGTGAAGAGGGAAGTTCCTGGCATGGTGGGCTTTTGTTTGGTTTGGTTTGTTTTTAGGGAGGCATTCATGCAACTGCGCAATTGTGAGGGCCCAATCCAGCACCTCAGTGAGTTTTTAAAAAAAAAAAATGGAAAAATTTGGTGCCAGAAAACACCGACAGACATCCCAGAGATGGCGAAAATGCCCCCCCCGATGGGCACAGATACAACCCCCCCACAAAGCTCCATGCCCATTTGAAGAGTCATACTAATTGTGGGGAGAAGGGAGGACCTGGGAGCCTGTGCCACACCACCTGAGGTCCTTGGGTTGTCCTGGGACCACGGGAAAAATCGGGAGAAACGTAATCCCGGTTATCACTGGACAACTGAGAGGTCATCCCCGGTTGACCCTGGAATCCCCTGTGCATCATTTGGATGCACAGGGATGACCTCGAGCTGACCCCGGGATAAATGGCAGATGTTGATTAGGCCTAAGAGTGCCTTGTATCAGCTTAGGCTGATATTCCAGCTATGACCCTAGCTGGACAGAGATAGCCTGGCAAAAGTTATCCATGCTGTGGTAACCTCCATAGCACAGACAATTTTCTGGTTAACAAGGATAATGTTGGGATCACTTTGAAGAGATCTCAGAAGCATCTAGTTTTTAGCTCAAAGTAAAGCTGCTAGGCTTCAGACTGGGATTGGTTGTTGTGCTCATGTGATACCAGTGCTTTATCAGCTGCACTGGCTTCTAGTCCAATTCTGAGCCCAAAGCAAAGTATTGGCATTGTGCTTTGAATCCCTAAACAGTTTGGAATCAGAGTATCTAAACAAATGTTTCCTCCCCGATGTACCTGCTCAAAGAGGTAGGTCATCTTCAGGTGAAAATAAGATTTCTCTGAATATACTGTGGGATATTCACTTGGCCAGACATTTTTGCTGAACAGCAAGATCAGAACAGTTCAAGTGAAGAAGAAGTGGACTATGTGTGGGTTGACCTAACACTGCCTTTCTCAAGCTGGTGCCCTCCATTCATTTTAGACCACAACTCCCATCATCCCTGATCATGCCTAGGGCTGGAGAGAGCCCCTCTTCTCCCCCTGTGGACCCAACAGTCCATGCCCTGGCTCTACACGTACACTTTTGTTTCCATTTAAAACAAAACACAACACAATGCCAGCCATTTTTCTACATGCAAGGCTCCTGCACTGTAAATGAGACCTTTTCAAAGCAGCTGCCATGTTTTTAATCTTTCATTTTATTCTCCTACTTCCAAAGTCACTACATCTCTATGTCCGGTTTGGCTGATGAAAAGAAAGAAAAGTGGGAGGGGGAGTAGCTGATTTGCAAGCTAAGAACTAAAGCCTGGCTCATGATATTGATCTCAGAGAGAGGGAAAAGTACTGAGGACAGTGTGAGAGATTTCCTTCTGACAAGAAGGATGACTTTGAGGTCTCCAAAGATGCAACGATCTTTCTAGGGCATGCATTAGTGATAATCAGTATGTGTTGCTATGGTTCAGCAGAAGTCTGCACTGAACTCCACAGAACACTTTCAACCTTTCGTCTCTAACTGGCTAAACATGAAAGAAACAATAAATCTTGTTGACAATTACTTCCACATCTATTGGCAGTAAGTCAGTGGCAATGTGAACAGTATTGTACACAATATGTGTGGTGCAGCCAACACCCATTAACTATCTCCCTAGTTTCTCCAGTGACTTATACAACATGTTATTTCTCCCCAGAGAGCCGCTCTTCCAAATGCTCACTTAGTAATATTAGCACCAAACACTACTAATTTGTCAGCCAAGCCGTGCTTTTTCCATGGGGCTCATAATAGCACATGATAGCTACTTTGCTGCGCAACTGAGTGAAGATTCTGATTCAGGATGGACTTCCATTTAGATAATGGGGTGGGGGAGGGGTTAAAGCGTTCCTGGGTTTAGGAATTGTATGATATAATCACTGATACTTCTATTCAAGCAAAGCCCAGAATACTTTAAAAAAAAAACATTCTGTGAAGTATGTTAAGCATGATTTTATTTTAAGCCAGTTCTCTGGAACTATTGGCTCAGATCCAAAGAACTACTTTAGACATGATCAAAGTCTTGTCCAGTGGTATTTTATACTTTTTTTCCTCCTGAAGAACAGATCCTTCCCATGCCCTATGATAGGGCGCATTTGAACATTCCCTTAGTTTCAAACGTGATGGGGCATGGGAGTTGCGTTCCAAGGAACCCAAGGCTAGAGCACTCTTGACAATGCAGAACTGATTGCTCTGTTCTTTGGATCCTGACCACAATACATTCTTCTCTCATTTTTGGATCCCAGCACCCTTATTAAAATGCAAGCTTTCAACTGGTTTAAAGAGAACTTTGAAATCAATGGGTTTAAGGCACCTAGGGAGAAATTCACACCCCATTTCAGAGCACATAGAAATGTGCTTTAATGCTCTTTGGTTGAATGGTCAAAGGGTTGCATTACGGCTTCCCCATGCATCCAAGCCCTGGTTTTTCAATGCCAATGGTCCTTGTTTCATTGATTGTTAATGGTGCAGTAAAGTGTGCATGCTTATTGAAGGGGGAAATCTGGATATAAGATAAATCAATGCCACAATTGTTTTACTATGCATCAAAAAATGCAGATAACATATCATTAAGCATGTGCAATCCTGTTTCCAGAGCTGCACACATTATTTGCTCTTTCCTTCAAACTACTTTCTGCTCAGTGTAACAAATAAGGAGGTTGTTGGTGAACTATTCTATCTAGAAGGAAGTATGGAAGTGTCTCCTTTTTCCTCGCATCCAAAAATTGGGTGGGGAGGCTGCTTTATTTTAGGTGAATAGTAATCATGAGCACTAAACTTATTCACACGTATCTACTCAACAAATATCTATGCATATAATGAATTCATAGCCTGTAGGAACTTTCATCAATATTAGTGAAGGAGAAACAAGCACAGAATATGAAATAAAATATACTCAGTGGTTGAAGGAGAAAAACATTATTCATAGTGTAGATTCAGTTTTATCACACAGTTAATGAAGGCAAACATAAATGATACAAGCTTGAGTCATCCACCACTCCGTATTCAAATTCACCATGACTGCCGCATAAAGCCCCACATGGACGCAAGGACTCGTAAATAGTGTAGACGTTTTATCTAAATTCTAAATGTTCCCGTCACCACTCAAAACTCTTGATCCCTTTGAGGGAAATACAGTTATAGGTATCCAGAACCAGAAAGGAACATCCTTTTACAGCAATTTGAATCCAAGCCTTGCAAACCAGTCTCAGTTTGGATTTAATAAAGTGTGCAGCTATGAAGACCCATACTCCCCACCCACCCCTGCACCCTGCATGCAAAATTCATGTTGGGTTAGATGCAATGGCCCATGCCACCACAATTGAAAATTAGAAAAGAAGATTGTGACATTATGTATGGTTAATCAAGGGGTTTAATCCACAGCTGCATGTTATTATTTTTAGCCCGGGGGTTTAATCTACCCTAAGACTAAAATGTCTTTCCTTAAGACTGTGAATGGAGATCTTAAGCCTTCTACCATAAGTAGGTCTCGTGGGACATTCTCAAGCACTCTATTAAAATATGAGGCAGTCATGAGGGAAGAAGTCAGGGGGCTCTCCACTGCAGAGAGCAACAGCACGAGAGGATTAATGTGGCCTTGTGCGCTTCCTGGTCGTTTAAGAAATGGAGGGAGTGAATTAGCCCTAAATTTGGATGTTGCTGTGTTTGAGAGCAGAGGGGAGGGTGTTCTTTGGCTGACAGCTGAAGTTTCTTTTTTTATGCTCTGCAAATAGTTGTCAATTCAGCTGAAGAGGACTGCTGGCCTGTCACTTTTTATCCTTCTCTTAAAGGTTTGCCATCAAAATATGACGTACAAAAGAGCTGTGCATTGTATGTTCTCTTTTGGGTATCTTAGGTAAAAGAAAAGAGCACCCCTCAAAAAAGGGAGGGGAGGAGAGCATAATTTATTTTATTTATGTATTTATTTATTACATTTCTATACCGCTGAATGGCCAAAGCTCTCTGGGTGATTCACAACAATTCTTTGGGTAGATCACAATAACTAAGAGGAATGGCCATATAGAATAACATTTAGGATTTATGTTGTTCTTTATGCATGCTATCTCAGTCATCTTATACCCTGTAAGATAAGTTAGTATTATTACACCTGTATTTCAGGTGGGATGCCAGGACTAATAAAATATAGTGGCTTGTCTAAGCCTAGCTAGACTTGGACCAGAGATGTTCCAGTTCACACTCTTACCCACTGCAATACACCCATTCTTGTTGGAAATTAGGGCATGTCTAAATGGAGCGATATCCTAGGGATTACCCCAGGATCATCCCTGTGCATCTACATGACGCACAGGGGATCCCGGGGGTAGAGAGGGATGATCCCTCCCGTGCCCTGGGATATGGCCTTACAGTTTAATTCTGGTTCTTCCCACGGTCTTGGGTGTGTCCTGAGACTGTGGGATGGGTGGGCAGCCATCCCATTTTTGGCCCAACTCCTCGCAAGTAACTGTGAGGACCTGGGACCCGGGCAGCTCTGTGCCCATCAGGGATGGGGTGGGGGGAGCAGGAGGTCTTTTTTAAAAACAAAACAAAACAGCAACTTACTTTTTGCGTAGGAGTGCTTCTGCACTCATTTTCAATTCAAAAAAACAAAACAAAATGGCAGGCACAAAGTCCTCTTCCTCCCAGGATGTTGCGTGCATGTGTAGACAAGGGGGACGATCTTGTAATCATAAAATTCTGAGATCATATCCCTCCACCTACCTCATCCAGACATTATTATTATTATTATTATTATTATTTATTTATTTATTTATTTATATAGCACCATCAATGTACATGGTGCTGTACAGAGTAAAACAGTAAATAGCAAGGCCCTACCGCATAGGCTTATGCCCTTAGAGTTATCCTGGAAGATCAAATTATAGCAATATGAAAGAAATCTGACCCATCACCAAATCCAAGAGAGACACTGATGTAGGACCAATTCACATAACCACATTGCTAATATCATTAATGAAGCAGTGGCTTTGATGTATGAAAAAGCTACAATATAGTAGCTCTTTCATACAGAGTTTTCATGTTGTATGTAACAGTCCTCTTCAGCGGTGTAAAATGTAACAGCTACCATTTCAATCAATATTGTTCATTGATCTTAAGGAAGGCTGCAAGCAGCCACATCATTTTAATATCCGTTGTTCATTTAGCTCAATATTGTTCACCCTAGCTGGTAGTACGTATCAAACTCTGGTTACTGCCCAACACTGATCCAGATGACTTTAACACTTGTGGTCTACACTGATCCAGATATCTTTAACTAATCCAGATGTGTAGCAGTGATGCATGTGTTTCTAACGTTTGTGGTCCATGTAATACATTCACTTGATGATACATTCCTCATCAATGAGCTTTCTTGAGGCATTATCTCTGCATATGTTTTAGATATTTGAATAAAAGACTTGGTTTTTAAAAGGAAACCTGAACATAATCACCAATGAACCAAATCAGCTGAGCAGCCATCTGGTTCAACACCCCACCCCACCTGGAAAAGAAGAAAGCCTTTTTATACTGACTTTCCAAACAATTGTGCTCTAGAGCCACTATTACTGGGACATGTTGGGGCACATTTAACGTGCCCTTATTGGATGCACAGCTTCAGACAGCCTTGGTCAGCATGAAATCCACCTTTTGTGGGAGGGGACTTCATTGTCTGATTCCAATATGAAATTATTTGTTTAGAAGTCTCAGATTTCAGGCATTCAGGATTCACAATTTTATTTATTTATTTATTTATTTATTTATTTATTTATGCATTTATATCCCACCTTTTTTCCTCCAAGGAACCCAAGGTGGCATACATAATCCTCCTCTTCTCCATTTTATCCTCACAACAACAATCCTGTGAGATAGGTTGGGCTGAGAGGCTGTGACTGGCCTAAAGTCACCCAGTGGGTTTCCATGACCGAGTGGGGACTAGAACCCAGATATACCAACTCCCAGTCCTAGAGTGACCATATGAAAAGGAGGACAGGGCTCCTGTATCTTTAACAGTTGCATAGAAAAGGGAATTTCAGCAGGTGTCATTTGTATATATGGAGAACCTGGTGAAATTCCCTCTTCATCACAACAGTTAAAGCTGCAGGAGCTATACTAGAGTGACCAGATTTAAAAGAGGGCAGGGCACCTGCAGCTTTAACTGTTGTGATGAAGCGGAAATTTCACCAGGTGCTGCATGCATACAAATTACACCTGCTGAAATTCCCTTTTCAATACAACTGTTAAAGATACAGGCGCCCTGTCCTCCTTTTCATATGGTCACCCTACCCAGTCCGACACTTTAGCCACTGCACCACATTCTGACCATTTCAGTCCATTCATGAGTGCCAGAAGGTATTCACACAACCATTGGATGTGTCTTGGCTGACAGAAAAGTACTTGGGGTGGGGGAACGTTAGACATTTCACATGGTCAGCTGATCATTTACACTACCATCATCCAGGACCAAGCTTGCTACAGACTGAGCTGAAAGCTGAATTCGGCACATGGCTGAGGATGCATATGACTGTTTCACTACAGCCACTACATGTGAATAGGCCTTCAAAAAGATACACACAACTTTTCACACTCATATGGAAAAGTCTTCTAAAATATTTGTAAGCAGTAAAGTAATAATAATAAACCCCACCCCACTCTCATGTTGGTAGCTTGTTCAGTATTTTCAGAGAAGTACAGTGTTTACCCAGGGCCTTGCTAGACGAGGCCTTAGCGCGCTGTGAGGCCCGGTTTCCCTGCTGTGCGTCCAGATGACGTACAGGGGAATCCGGGGTCAGGCCACGCTGAAGCCTCCCCTAACGCACCATAAGCGAAGTCGCTTATGGCGCACCTTTTCCGCAGCCCCGGTCTCAGGCCGGGGCTGCGGAACGTCTAGCAAGGTCCGTGGCTTTTTGCAGCTACTCGCTTACTCGTGAGTAGCCGGGAAAAGCCACGAACTGGGCACAGCACTCATATGAGCGCTGTGCCCATCGGGCCGGGGGGATCCCGGGGAGGGGATGGGCAGGAAGGCCAGACTGGCAGGAGAGGGAGATGGCGGAGGGCGACACGGGACGGGGAGGGATGGCAGAGGGTGACACAGGAGACGGGGAGGGATGGCGGAGGGCAACACAGGGGACAGGGAGGGAGGGTGTGGAAAGAGTGGGCAGGGGGCTTAATTTAAAAAAGGGTGTGGGGATTAATTAAAAAAAACCCCACCTACCTTCTCCGGAGTCTTCGGGGCACACGTGGCCCCTTTAAGAATAACAACAAAAATGTCCCTGCGCATCATGTATCTAGGAGGCAGGGCGGCGTGCGCTAAAGTTAGCGCGCCGTCGCCCCGCCTCCCTGCTG
This sequence comes from Elgaria multicarinata webbii, assembly GCF_023053635.1. NCBI lineage: Eukaryota > Metazoa > Chordata > Lepidosauria > Squamata > Anguidae > Elgaria > Elgaria multicarinata. The sequence goes on from NC_086171.1 coordinate 131,946,983, forward strand.
GCTTATCCGGCTGGGTCTAGCAATGCCCCCAGTGTCCCAACACCTCTGCTTTTCCACCGTTCTGGGAATTAAAACAAAAAACAAAAACCCACACACCATACCACTAGAAATATGGCCATTTCTACACCATTCTTAAGCACATCCCCCCCCAAAGAAAAGGAAACTGTTAAAAAAATGTCGCTTTGTTCTAAACATTTCACCCTTCCGAGATTATTGAAATACTAAATTACAAGCACACAAGATGAGTAGATGATAGTTTCCCTACATTTACAATGCAAACAAAATGATGGATTGGAAAGGAACCTAGCAAATATTTTGACTGTTATTTATGAGATAGAACAGCCTGATATGTACAAAAAAAAAAGAAAAGGAGACGCAATTGGTGGCAGAGAGGAAGCGGAGTGGGGCGGGAAGCCGAATGCAAGAGGGAAGAGCAAGCTGAATCTTATGAAAAAAAAATTAAAAGCCTTTGTCAGGCTAAAAAAGAGAAACAGACTTAATTATTATTTTGTGTTTATTCCATTTTGGGAGCTTTATCTCAAACTATAACTTACAAAGAGCAATTAGAAACAAATGGCGCCCAGCATGAATACTTCTCTGGTGGATTCTCAGGGTTGATTGTCTTCATTTCGGCTCTTACATCAGCAGCATGATGCATTGCCCATTGGAAACCAGCACGACTAGTTGCAGAAAAATGCAAGCCACGCAGTGATTTAAACCTACGCCTTGCTTTGTGTGTTCCATATGGGACCTGCAACCTAGACCACAGTGTCATTTCGTCCAAATAAATGGTTTCCTCCAACGAAACTGAGCTATATTAGTTAGATTATCCTGTCATTTGAGCAAAAGGAGGAGACACAAATAATTTCCTAGAATAATCCAGAGAATTACCGTACGCCTCCAATATTGATCGCCTGGGAAATAATTTAAAAAGCATTTTAGAATATCTTCCGTTTTCTGTTATGAGACTTTGGATTTCGACAGTTTGAAAGAGGAGGGAGATTGTGGCTTTAGAAAACTAATTACAAAATGTGTTTTTTTTAAAAAAAAAAAAAAAAAACCCAACTCAACTCTAATGGAATGAATCAGAGAGAGTGAAAAGATTTCCATACAAAAAGATCAATGTTTGGAATGGAAGACAGAGCCTCTTACCTAAGTATCTTTCACCCCAGATTTCTGTTTTCCATTCTCTTTGTTCCTATTCACTCACTAATTAGCTGAGGTTTTTTTTTAATGCCCCATACACTGGGTTAATTTTGCCTAACTCAACAGCAGGGGTTTCTATAATAATAATTCACATAGCGATGTCAATGATTAAAATCCTTTCATTACCATGGTACCTAAAAGAAAAATGAATGTGCAGCTAACACACACAGTCTCTGGGCTTTGAAAGGTTTGTGTTTTGTTTCTTTAAAACCTCCACAAAAAATAAAAATAGTTGGAAAGGTTCGTTGTCACAAGCTGAACAAATGAGATCTTCATTTGGGGTGTATTACAAACACAAAACTGTTTGAATCAAAGAGCATTTATTATCATGACGATAATGTCGTCTGCCACATTTGACAAAAGCATTCTAATAATGTACTTGAAGAATGCAAAACAGGCATTCAGAAGTGCTAATTTTCCGGCATCTTTTTTTGTTGATGGTATTGTCAAGTCACAGATAATCATTGAAAGGGTCAAAGTGCTGTGAGCTGCGTGTTGTCAGCAACTGTGGCGGAGGTGCAGAGGGCTGGACAAGGCATCCATCGCTGGTCTCCCCAAGAATTTTAAACAGTTTATTTTTCCTCAGCCAGAATTGGGAGCCTTAATGCAGCAATGAGGAACACTAAATGGAATTTTGATTTGATAAAGTTTCAATAACACATTGGATTTAGGAACAACTGAACATGCACTCTTTAAAGAAAGGCTTTCCTGCCCATACATACAGTTCATTTTGCATAGTACTGCCAAAGATGCTTGCCTTATGAATTCACTAAAAATCAAATACTACCACTAACAGAGAGAAGTGACTGTTTCCCAAATGTTTTCAAACAGGGGAGGTGGAATCGAATCAGCTGAAGGTTTTTGGGGCCAATTTAATTCAAAATAGATTTAGAAATTTTGTGGGAGGGGGGAGGACATTAAAGGTAAACCATCCTTCAGTTTTGGTCATTTTTGACCCTTTCAAGGGAAAGGAAAGGACTTGAATTTCCTTTATCGTTTTTAAGAATTTTTTTAATGTCAATTAAAAAACAAAACCAGTGCTGACACAGGTAACTGGTTGAAATGGAGGGCTGTACATCATCTGGTTTGAAAAATGTTGAACTATTTGGACAATTTTGGCTTAAGTTTCTCTTTCCTTGAAACTTCCAGAGCTTTCATTCAGCTCTAGCAGCTATATAGTGAAGAATTGTATTTTTCTGCTCATTAATGAGCAAAAGGGGGGAATTAAACAGAACACAGATGATATTATTATCGAAATCTGACTGCCCATTTTGTCATCATATTAAACTAGATGAAGTATGGCATATTTCATATTAGAGGCTGAAACACATTTTCTCTTTGAGTGATCAGAGTTTCACAGATTTTACACTGTGGTGGTTTCATTTCTAACCAATACAACTTTCAGAAAAATGAACCAGAAGAAGTAGCAAATGTCTCCTGCTTGCTTAAGACTTCCTCACTTTAACTGACCTCATTCACCATTTAGTTAATCAGCTGTATAGAAGTAATGAAATCTGATACCAAAATACAGAGAGTGGATATGTGAGTTTGCTTTGAGATGGGTTACATTTATGGCTTACTGGCCCTGTTGGCATCACGTTTACACCACAAGGATGATCATCTAGTGGCATACATTCTGGGATATTATTCGATAATTTGAGTTAGAAGACCATCCTGAAGGTATAGCCAGTGATTGCAACGTTTCTGAACAACTACTTCAGCATATACTGAGGCCTTAGCTAGACCTAAGGTTTATCCCGGGGTCGTCCCTGCCTGCTCCTGGGATCCCCTGTGTGTCATTTAGATGCACAGGGATGACCCCAGGACGATCCCGGGATAAACCTTAGGTCTAGCTAAGGCCTCAGTTGGACAATCTAGCCCATTACTGTTGGCAGTAAGTAGCACTGCCTCTCTTGGGTTTTCAGGCAGTATCCTTTTCTAGCCCTACCTGGAGATCCTGGGGGTTGAAGGATCGCCCTACCTGGAGATCCTTCTGCATACAAAGCATGTGCTCTACCCCTGAACTACAAACCCTCCTAGGTGTCAATCCACACATATTATCTATCTATACCCTTAAAATGGTATTGTAGAAGTTTTGTGTGCTTACCTGTATTGCATCTGTAAAGTTAGTATGACCATGATGGTTGAAACAACAAATAAACAAGGAGATGTGTGGTCAGCAAACCAGCCATGTATATGTGGAGTCATGTACTTTAAATAAGCCACCTGCCACTCCATTGTTGCATCAGTCCTATTCACCTCTCTTCTTCCTTTGCCTGCTCCAAAGATAGCAAGGAAGAACCATTGTTTGAAGGAAGAAGAGGATCAGCGAGATCTGAGAATGGGAAGCAAAGGCATCCTCTCTTGCTACCTTAGGTCTTTCAATGGATCAAGCAGGGTGCAGCAGTTAATATCTGGTAATCATATATACAGTTGCTGGTACATTTTGCCATGGAGTGAATGCAATGGCTCCAAATGAGTGACTTCGGCCTTAGCTAGACCAGGCTATATCCCAGGGCGAACCCCGGGATTGTTCCTGTGCATCCACATGATGCACAGGAGAACCCAGGCTGAGGGAGGGATGATTCCCTCCCTTGCCCTGGGATAGAGCCCTCCCCTTTGGGCCTGCTTTTTACACGGTCCCAGGAAAAACGCAGAACGTGTGGCCCATTTCCACGGCTTGACCCAGCTCTGCGCGATTGTGGAGAGCGGGGAAACCAAATTAAATGTTAAAAAACCACTTACCTTCAGCGCATGAGCATTCATGCACTGCCGTCACTTTAAGAATTTTTTTTAAATGGCGGGCGTGATGCCTCTCTTCCTGAGGTCATCACGCCTTACTTGTAAATGGAGGAGGGATCTTGCAATAATTCACTCCTCCATTGTGTGGTAAAAGGTAGGTCTAGCTAAGGCCTTCAATGCATAACAAGGTATCAAAAGGTATTCCCCAGTAACTTTGGGCTTTACCAGTGATATTAAGAAACATTCTAGGTTAAACTTATCTAGATTTCTTTTTATAAGAGATAGATATATCCTCCCTAATATTTCCCCCTGACACTCCAGTACCTTTGTTGAAATTGCTCCTAAGTGTACTAACTCTTTGCAGTATTTGGGGATCTAGTTCTAGAACTAGCAAATTCAACATTGCCAAGAGTTTAGTTTGTTTTCGTTTTTAATAGGATGCTCTCAGAAAGGGCTCCTAGGAAAAGCTCAGCCAAGGTGATTCATTCATTCAAATAAATCACACGGCCAGTTTAAAAAGGAGGTCAGCAGCATGGTAGTTAGAGCAAATGTTCATTGGGGCTGTGTCTGTTCTGTAATTTGCCTGTGGATAATTCGATATTTTTTTGTTTTTTAGTGTGCTGCATTTCCCACCGCTCTCATAAGCACAAATAATTGCTCCCATTTTTTAAAAGGAAAGAAAGCAGGAGATAGCCCCCTAGAAAGCCAAGCCACTATGCTAGCTACAAAAATTAATATTGAATACTCCTAAGTAAAAGTCGCTACTGATAAAGACACTAATATGAATGCTGTAAATAATGGCCCTATTTAAGAAAGCTCTGGGCAAACTTTGTGAGTTGATTTCAGCTAAACTTTCAAGGTTAGGAATTCTATTGTAACTTCAAATTAAAGAATTTATGTTTTGTTTCGTTTTCAATACATCTATTGAAAACAAAACAGGCTGTAAGCAAAGATAATTGGATGGTAATTTTATTTCAACTTCACACCAAAGATGTTCGTGATTTCCTCAAAGCTACCCATGAGAACGTGTGCTACAGAAGAAGAAAAACAAATCAAGAAAAGTGCTGAGTTTCACCAGAGCATTGCTTCCCCCCTTTAATGTCTTAGGCTATTAAGTACTAGCACCAGTTTCCGCCTAGATATTCATGAGCCTATATGCACTGCCCCTTCTCTCTTCCCCTCTCACACACCATGATAAACCAGGCAATCTTCAATAGTTAACTAGTGTGTTCTATTACATTCAAACTGGGGAACCTATGGTTACCAGATTTCAAATAAGCTAAGATGTTAAACCATCTTCAAACATGGTTTAATATCTTGGCTTGTTCTGAACCTATCCTGGTTTGGAAACTAGAGTTAGCTGAAGACTTCTTGAGTTAATTGCAGTGTACCAAGAAGTAAGGGAAGGGGTAATGTAGCTGGGCATAAGGTCACTTCATATCTTGGCCTATTAAGCCAAGGGGCAGTATTCACACACTAGTGGAATCCACCACTAGTGCAAAAGAAAGCTAGCAGTTCCAAAAGCAATAAGAAACAAGCTGAAACTTTCGTTTCTGGAACAGAGGAGGGCTAGATCTACCCTATTGCTTTACAGCAGTATTGAAGTGCAGTGATAAGTGTTGGGGCACATGACACATTCCATATACTGCCTTCATAGTGTTATTTGCTGCTTTTTATTCCACATTATCCAAAATGCCACCACAATTGTGTGTCCTAAGAGGTATAAATGCAAAAGAGGGATATAGTGTTACCATGATGGGATCGTAGTGATTTGACACAAGGTGTGGATCTGGCCCAGGTCAGTGGAATTTGCACAATGGAACCCGTCTGCCTTTTCCTGTTCCAGAAATTTCCAGGGTTATTTCAGCTCATTTCCAGGGTTATTTTAGGAAGTGCTAGCTTCCTGTTGTGCTCACAGTGGGTTCTGTGGGCACAAAAGAAAGAGCAGAAGCTCAACAGCAATATTGGGTACTGCCCAAGATATGTACGCTCATGTTGGGCCTTTGTCAACGGTTAAGCTCCCATCTAGTAAGACCAGTTAGTTTACCTTCTGATGGAATAATAATAATAATAATAATAATAATAATAATAATAATAATATATTTATTTCTTACCCAGCTCTCCCTTTGGATCGAGGCGTGGAACAACATTAGAACAGGAATCAATACATCTTAAAAATTCATGATTTAACATTGATCTGGATAGGCCTGCCGGAAAAGGCTAGTCTTTAAAGCTGCCTTAAAATCACACAGAGAGTTAATTTTACGAATCTCCTCCGGCAGGCCATTCCGCAATCTGGGGGCGACAGAAGAAAAGGTCCTCTGGGAAACTGATGTCAGCCTAGTTTTAGCTGACTGAAGTAAGTTCACCCCAGAGGATCTGAGTGTGCGGGGCGGACTATATGGGAGAAAGCGATCCTGCAGGTAACCTGGACCCAAACCATTTAGGGCTTTAAAGGTAATGACCAACACTTTGTATTTTGCCCGGAAACTAATTGGCAGCCAGTGGAGTGATTTTAATGTTGGGGTAATATGCTCACCCCTAGATGTACTGGTGACCAACCTGGCTGCCATATTTTGAACTAGTTGAAGTTTCTGAACTAGGTACAATGGTAGCCCTATGTAGAGCGCATTGCAGAAGTCAAGCCTTGAGGTTACCAGCGCGTGCACTACTATCTTTAGGTCTTCTGACTCTAAGAAGGGGTGCAGCTGGCGTATCAGCCGAAGCTGATAGTAGGCACTCCTGGCCGTCGCATCCATCTGGACTGTCATTTGGAGCGATGGATCCAGGAGCACCCCCAAACTGCTAACACAGTCTTTCAGGGGGAGTGCAGCCCCATCCAGAACTGGCTGACACACCTCCAAACCTAGGTCAGAGCCCTTGACAGCAAGCACCTCTGTTTTGTCTGGATTCAGCTTCAGTTTGTTTTTCCTCATCCAGCCCATTACTGCCTCCAAGCATTCATTCAGAGGAGACACACTATCCTTAGCTGACGCTGTTATTGAAGGCATAGAGAAATATATTTGGGTGTCATCAGCATACTGATAGCACCCCACCCCATGCCTCCGAATGATCTCTCCCAGCGGTTTCATGTAGATGTTAAACAGCATTGGGGATAGGATGGCACCTTGTGGTACGCCATATAAGAGCTCCTTTTTTGAGGAGCAACTATCCCCAAGCATCACCATCTGGAATCTACCTGAGAGGTAGGACCGGAACCACTGGAGCACAGTGCCCCTGATTCCCAAACCTCTCAGGCGATCCAGAAGTATACCATAGTCGATGGTATCGAAAGCCGCTGAAAGGTCCAAAAGTACCAGCAGGGACACACTCCCCCTGTCAATACTCATGCGGAGATCGTCCACTAAGGCGAACATAGCTGTCTCAACTCCGTAACCTGCCCTAAAGCCAGTTTGAAATGGGTCTAGAAAATCTGTATCATCCAAGACTGCTTGGCGTTGGAAGGCAAGTGCCCTCTCAATCACCTTGCCCCAAAATGGAAGATTTGATACCGGTCTGTAATTATTAAGGTCCAGGGGATCCAGGGAGGGCTTTTTTAGAAGCAGCCATACCACTGCTTCTTTTAAACATGGTGGAAAACTCCCCTCCCTGAGAGATGCATTAACAATATGTTGTAGTTGTAGTCTAACTGCATCTCCTCCCTGGGTGACCAGCCAAGAAGGACAGGGATCGAGAGGACAAGTTGTCTTCCTTACTCGTCCAAGCAGCTTGTCCACATCATCAGTACTCACCAACTGAAACTGATCCAGTGTAATCCTACTCATGGAGTTGCTGGACACTTCAGCCTCAGCTTCTGTTATAACGACGGCATCTAAATTGGCTCTTATCCGAGAGATTTTATCTGTGAAATGATCATTAAATGCATCACAGCAAACTACCAAAGGCTCTAAAACTGGGTTCAGGGGAGGAGGTGCCTGAGTTAGACCCCTCACCACCCTAAACAGTTCTGCTGGACGTGAATTTTCAGACATAATGCGGTCAGAGAAGAAAGCTTTCTTCGCTGCACGTACTGCCACCCCATAGGAATGAAGATGTTCTCTATGACGTGCCTTGTTGGATATGAGACAAGTTTTCCTCCATCGGCGCTCCAGTCGTCGACCTTCCCACTTCAACTTCCTGAGATCTTCTGTGTACCAAGGTGCCTGATTGGAAGCAGGTCGGAGAGGACGTTTGGAGGCAATTGTGTTGATAGCCCTAGTTAGGTCTTGATTCCATCTATTGACCAGGGCTTCAACAGGATCGTCGACAATATCAACCATAGCACCCTCTAAGGCTATGAATGAGGCAGAAGTAGGGATTTTGGAAAGGCCATTTCTTACATTCAGCCAGCTTTACTTGTAAAACCCAGAAGTAAACACTGCACTTAGATTATCCACCCAGATGTTTTGATAAGACTGGCTGTACATTGAATGCACCACAGACAAGCAATTGTGCCATCAGCATGGGATGAGACTAGCTGCCTGGTCTTTGTGCAAAAAAAAAAAAAAAGATTAGAAGACAAAATGAGAGCCATTTTTGACAGGAATGTTTCCTGTCCTTTGCTTTAGTAATAGAGCAGTGCACGTAAGACTGCGGGAGATTTCCTCTATACATGCCCTCAGCAAACTTTGAGGTTTTCCAAGAGTGTGCTTCACAAACTGCTTATACCCAAAGAGTCCTGTAACATAATGTTACAGCTTATTTATTTATTTATTTATTACATTTCTATACCGCCCAATAGCCAGAGCTCTCTGGGCAGTTCACAAAAATTAAAACCATTCAAAGTATAAAACAACAGTATAAAACCATAATATAAAATACAATATAAAAGCTCAACCAGCTGTGAATCGATGGGACTTATCTGACATTACATGGTCCAAATACATAAAGGCATTCTTAGAGTTTATTATGCTAAACATCTGTACACCATGATTAAAACTCAGCAAGCCCTCTCTGATTATAGGTAAGGGTGAAATTGTTCATAAAGGCAGAAGTTTCCGGGCAAACATTCACTGTTTTCCATAACACCAAGCAAACAGATGGAAGAAAACAGGAGATACCTGGGTCACAGGACCTGGCAAGATTTATTTATTTAAAATATTTTTTGGCCACCTTTCGGAAGCCTTCCCAAGGCAGCTTACAGCAAAAAGGTCTTAAATCCAGGCAAAGAGAGGGCAAGGGTGCAAAGAGGACAGCATTCTTCAACCTTTAAGTAGTTTTGTAGCAGTGGAAAGGTCAACATATGCAGTTTCCCCCACACACACCTGCATGATAAGCCAAGCCTTCAAATAAATTTAGAAGTCTACAAGAGCAGTATCCAGTCCTTTTATTCAAGCTGTGCAAAAATAGAAGGCTCCTCACTATTTTGTTACAGATCATTATGCTAGGCTCAGTCATGGTGAACTCTTTCTAACTCTCAGAAAAGCCTAAGATGTTTTGCTTCCTGGGGTGAAGAACAAGATGTCAGCCCCTCCCATTCCATGTTCAAAAGCCAAGTAGACTGGAGGTTGAATCTTACTTCAGCACCGTTGAATAGGACAGCAGCATCAATCACCACACCTAAAAGCATCAGGCTTTTACACGTAACACTCGCCTCCGACACCATGTGGGCCACCTCCCAGCATCTGCTGCCTGAGGCTGGTGCTCACTCTGCCTAATGATAGTGCTGGCCCTAGACTTAAGGGCACCCGGGCTTTATAAGCCTCAAGCCACTCAGCAGCTAACCGCTGAGAGCAAGTTTTCAATTAGGCAAGGAATACATTAAAGAACCTGTTTTCTACCACTGTAGGGTATAAAAGTGCTCAGCTGAATTCCAGCTTTTCTTCATAGCAAAACACTCCTAAGTAAGGCACACTAGGCTAGAGGCCAAAGTCTCCATGGGTTTCCCCTTCATTCTCTGTCTTACACATGGCAACTTTTCCTTCCTGGAATAGGTGCTTTTGTTATCTCAGCTTCAGGATGTGTTGTGTTTTTCAGAGCCTTTCTCAGTATGAGCTTTGTAAAGGGGACCTATAGGACACCGCAAAGTTCTGTCACTGCCCTTATTGTCTGGTCTGGGATTTAATTTCAATACATCACAAGCCACCAAGACAACCCTGGCATTGCAATTTGTCACACTTTTTTTATGAGCTATATCTCATTGAAGTGCATTCTCCCCAGCCTACCGCCATAGGCTACAAGTCTGGAACAAAACTCTCGAACATAGTGAGAGAGGTAAAAAATCATATCAGATAAAATTAATGGTGACCACTCTACATTTCTCATTTCTACAGACTTTGTGATTACTCTTTCATCAACTGAGCTCAGTACGGGGTCTGTTTCTCCTGTCTGAACTTGTGGAAAGTTTTATAAATCGAATCCAGGGGGAAATGGCACATATATCCTAAATCAAGCCATTTAGATGGTTCCTGAAGGCCACTAGAATTATTTGTTTCTTCTAAAAAGACATTAAAGGCTTTCACAGCTTAAAAGCTTTTAATGTCCTTTTAAAAGAAAAAGAATTCTAGTCCTCATGATATCTAAGAGACATTGCTGTGACCCAATGACCAAACTAAATGATACACTAGAGAATCCATAATTAGTTCTGCAAGTGGCTCTGGTGCATGGCATGTGTAAACCTTTCCCTTTGTGCTCTTTCTTTCTTTCTTTCTTCCTTCCTTTCTTTTCCTTCCTTCCTTTCTTTCCTTTCCTTTATTTTTTAGCCTAAAGTGTTTTTTACCCTGATGGGAAAAACAAACATTTACTTGTATATTTATTTATTATTGTTTATTTTTTTTAGAATATTTATATACCGATCCCCATTGAAAAATGTCAGAGCAGTGTACAAGATAAAATGAAAATAAAAACATAATAAAACAGTTAAAACAAAATTTTAAAAAGCAAAAACAGAGATTCAAGGCTGCATATTAAGGAAAGGTTTCTTGGAATAAAGATGTTTTCAGGAGGTGCCGAACGGAGTACAAGGTTGGAGCCTGTCTGACCTCCAGAGGCAGGGAATTCCACAGGAGGGGCGCCGCCACGCTGAAGGCTCTTCCCCTGGTGAATTCCAATCAGAGGATGGATCTAGGTGGAACCACCAGGAGCAGGACCTCAGATGACCTCAGTGACCGGGCAGGTTGGTAAGGGAGAAGGCGCTCTCTCAGGTATCCTGGTCCCAAGTTGTTTAGGGCTTTGTACACAAGTACAAGAACCTTAAACCTGGCCTGGTAGTGAATAGGCAGCCAGTGCAGTTCCCTCAGCAGAGGAGTTACATGTTGGAAAGGGGCAGCTCCAGACAACAGTTGAGCTGCAGTATTCTGCATTAGCTCCAGCTTCCGGAGCAGCTTCAAAGGCAGCCCCACATAGAGCGTGTTGCAGTAATCCAATCTTGAGGTTATCAATGCCTGTACCACTGTGTCCAAGCTATCCCTGTCCAGGAGAGGCCGTAGTTGGCGAACCAACAGAAAATGGTAAAAGGCTCTCCAAGCCGTGGCAGCTACTTGAGCTTCCAATGACAGAAATGGGTCTAAGAGTACCCCCAAACTACAAACCTGTTCTTTCAGAGGCAGTGCAACCCCATCCAGAACAGGCAATGAGCCTGTCTCCCGGACTCGGGAACCACTCACCCACAGGGCTTCCGTCTTGCCAGGATTCAGTCTCAGTTTATTGGCCCTCATCCAGCCTATTACTGAGTCTAGGCACTGGCCCAGGACTTGCACAGCCTCACCTGATTCAGTTGTCACAGGAAGATAGAGCTGTGTGTCATCAGCGTATTGATGACATTTAGCTCCAAATCCCCTAATAACCGCTCCCAATGGCTTCATATAGATGTTAAATAACATTGGGGACAAGATGGTGCCCTGCGGCACTCCATAGCTCAATTGCCAAGGGGTCGAGGACTGGTCAGCCAATGCTACTCTCTGAAAATGACCCTGTAGGTAGGACCAGAACCACTGTAACACAGTGCCTCCGATGCCCATCCCATGGAGTCGATCCAAGAGGATACCATGGTCGATGGTATGAAAAGCCAATGAGAGATCGAGCAGGATTAACAGGGTTGCATTCCCCCTGTCCCTCTCTCGATAAAGGTCATCCATCAGGGCGACCAAGGCTGATTCAGTCCCGTAACCAGATCGGAACCCAGACTGGAATGGATCTAGATAATCAGTATCCTCCAAGAGTGCCTGCAGTTGCTCTGCCACAACCCTCTCAAGTACCTTCCCTAAAAAAGGGGTGTTTGCAACTGGGCAGTAGTTGCCTAATACCATCGGGTCCAGGGTGGGCTTCTTCAGGAGTGGTTGCACTACTGCCTCCTTAAGGACAGCAGGGACCACCCCATCCCAGAGGGAAGCATTTATCACCCCCTGGACCCACCCAGTCAGACCCCCTTGGCTTGCTTTTATAAGCCAGGAGGGACAGGGATCGAGAGGGCAAGTGGTCGGCCGCACTGCTGCAAGCACCTTGTCTACATCATCAGGCCGCAATAACTGGAACTGATCCCACAAAATTGGGCAGATGTTGGCATAGGACACCTCAACTGGAGCTGCACTAACAACAACGTCAAGCTCGCTGCGGAGAGAAGCGATCTTGTCCTCAAAGTGTGATGCAAAAAGGTCACAGTGGGTCCTCGATGGGGCCAGGGCCCGATTTGCTGGGGAGGATGTTAGCAGCCCCCAGACCACCCGGAAGAGCTCCGCTGGACAGCTACTTGAGGATGCAATGGAGGCAGCAAAATAAGCCTTCTTTGCTGCCCACACTGCCATGCAATAGGCACGATTATGGACTCTACAGCATGCTCGGTCATCTTCGCTTCGAGTCTTGCGCCATTTGTGCTCTAGCCAACGTCCAGCCTGTTTCATTGACCGCAACTCCTTAGTATACCAAGGAGCAGAGCGGGCTCTACAGGACTGGAGAGGGCACTCAGGTGCGATCAAGTTGATGGCCCTCCGCATCTCACCGTTCCACAGTGAGGCTAGGGCCTTGGCTGGATCACCAGCTCTCTCCAATGGAAAATCCCCAAGAGCATTCAGAAATCCATTGGATTCCATCAGTCTCCTGGGGCGGAACATCCGAATGGGTCCTTCACCCTTGCAGGAGGGTAGTAACGCCGTGAGTTCAAATCTCACCAGGAAATGGTCCGACCATGACAATGCAGTTACTTGGACCCTGCCCCCAATCTTCAGATTATCCATCTCAGAGCTTGGAGCAAAAAACCAAATCAAGGGTATGCCCTGCTTCATGTGTTGGGGCAATGACAAACTGAGCCGCCCCATGGTTGTCATGGAGGCCATAAAGTCCTGAGCTGGAGCTCCAGAGACAGCCTCAGCATGAAAGTTGAAGTCGCCCAGAACCACCGTCCTGGGTTCCTCCAACACCACCAGACTGCCTCCGACAGCTCAGTCAGGGAGAATGCCGGGCAGCAGGGTGGGCGGTATACCAGCAGCATCCCCAATCTGTCTCTCTGGCCCAACACCAGTTGCAAACCCTCAAGGGCCACTCCAAGATGGAGTAGTTGATGGAAGACCTATGAATCACGGTGACTCCCTCACCCCGTCCCTCCAATCTATGTTGGTGCTGCACTGAGTACTCAGATGGACAGAGCTGAGTCAGATCAACCCCACCCAACTCACCCACCCATTTCCCTCTCTGGAGCACAGAATAGCTGCAGGGGTGGGATGGGAAGTAAATACCCGCTCCCCACTGCTGCTTGCCTGATCCAATCCTGGCCCATTGGCTATTCTGACCTTAAAAAGATACGCAGGAGATCCAAACATAGATCTATACACAGAATCCTCATGCGTATTCCATTTCTTCACTACTCCAGATCTTCCATTTCTTCACTGCTATTTCATGGTGCACCTTTCTTTCTTAGTGGTAACCTACAGTCTCAAGAAGCATAAGAAAATGGCAGTAACAAATGCTTATTTCCAAATTTGTTATTTTAAAGAAAATCTAATTTCGTGGAGGGGGGGTTATATCATGTAGTGAAACTAGTGGTAGGCCAAAAACTAGGCCCCTTTTTGGGGAACTTTCTCTCTCCCTGCAAAAGAGGGGTTTTTTTCCCTGCCTTTTTGGCAGGGAGGGGGAGAATTTGAGGGAAAAAATCTATTTAGAGAGGGGGACAGGGTTTCCACACAGCTTTTGTAAGCATAGCCGATTGCTGAGGGCCCTTCTTCCTATTTTTTTAGTTTTTCAAAAAACACCCCCTTCCTTCATCATTTGGATGAGTCCAGCAGTTATTCATGAATGCCTATTGGGAGACCATGTGACTTCACCCTCTCCAATAAGGATCCAGTAAGCTCTCCTGGGTTCCTGAAAATGCCAAGGGTGTTATTTAAAAAAAAATAGAAAGAAAGAAGATCCAGAGCAACTGGCTACATTTTTTGAAAGTATGTGGAAAACCTGTTCTCCAAAATTCTCACCTCTCCCAGCCTCTTTCACCCAAGTTTTCATTTTCCCTCCACGAAATGCCAAAAATGAAAATTTTCAGCACAGCACTAAAACTATGCTCTGCAAACTCACTGGGTGCCTGTGTTCTGTGCAGAGAAGCTTAACTTCTCCCCGTTTGATTACAAAGGGCCTACCTTCAGCTGGTTCATGCTCATTATTTTGTTCCTGGACCAGCTTGTCAGCCCAACTCAAATTCTTCACTTTTCAAATTTTAATTGATATCTCTTGGCCCAGGCATAAAGCTGTCAAATCTTCACAACCATAAATCAGCACCAAGTATGTGCAAAGCTTTTGTGTCCCAGTAAGTCAGTCCTGAGAGATCCTATAAGCAGGGCTGTGTAGGTTAATATTTTCACAGAGGAGGGGTGAATTCTGCACCAAGATAACTCAATTTGTCGCTAAGAAAAGCTAGATTTTCTGACCTGTGTAATTGGTGCAAATTAAGCAAATTTACTTATAACATCTTAATTTGCATAATGTCTTCTATTTCTGCTAGAACTAGAAAGTGGTAAGAAACTATTGAAGGTACTAAATCCATTACTCCCTGCTACTGAAGGTCTTGCTACTTCCCCGCTGCTTCTGTGAGGCATTTGGCATGAGCTATACACTTTGAAACCTATTTCAACAGCCCTAGCACAAACGCAAGTCCAAGAAACTTTACAATGAAAGCTGCAATACTGAGGATTCTCATCCAACATCCGTATTCTGGACTTGCCCGGACATGCGTGAAAAGGGAAGGGGGAAGAAGCTAACTCTAAACTTGTCTTTCTTTGTGGAATGTAGCCCCAACTGTTTGTGGAGGTGATCAGTCCCTAGATAAATCTCTGCACATTGGTTCTAAGAAACATGGGGGGCATCTATACAATGCCACTTTGGTAGCTGATTCCCTCAAAACCCTACAGTGTCGCTGCTGCGGGGCAGAATCAGTAAAGTTACATGGCAGGAAGGAGTGTGGGCCATCCGACCAGAAAAAAAACACAGCGCTGTCAGCCATGCGGCTTGCCAAGCTCGTCCTGCATTCCTGCACTTAACCTGCACTCTGATCTGTCCCCAGCAACCCCCACTTCCTTAACCCGAACCAAGGCCACCGCTGACAAATTAAGAAATATCGTGGTGACCTCGGAGCAACTGAAAACATCACGGTAAAATAACACCAAGAAAAGCACAGGGTTTTTTGCAGTGGGGGAAGGCCCAACGTGTCTGCGAGTTGGCGGCTGCATCATATAAACAATGCAGCACCACTGCACAGCCACAATGGGGTATACAGAGCATATAGACAAGCCCCAGGACCAAACTAGATATGACAGTGAGTGATAGAACTCAACCTGGTTTCTGCCAATTTCCTATAAAATGGTGGGGAGGGGCACTCAGGGCGATTTAAAGCACAGCATAGGCAGATGGAATGGGAAAGCTGTATCCTCTCTCCCTCCGTTTGCACCCAACAAAACCTATTTTTAAAGTCACTGAAACATGGCTAAATTTGAAACCTGTAGGATTTAAGTCTGTCATGACTAAGGCCAAACCAGACATTATGTTCTTCATGAAATTAGCAATTGCAGGAATGTTTTTAGAAAACATTCCACCCAGAGAGCTCTGGCTACTGGGCAGTATAGAAATGTAATAAATAAATAAATAAAGTAAATGGAAACCAGGAGGTGGAGAAGCGCTTATCTGGATCAACACTATGGTGGGGGAATCAGGTGTTAACCTTTTACCCCCTACTGTGATCCCAGTGTGGTCTTCACCACCACAAAATGGCTTTCCTCCCAATGCAAATGGCATCCATGAAGGCAGGAGGTAGGAGGCAGGCCATAATAGCAGCAAAGCGTGAAAGCCACTCTCTGCCTACGGAACTCTCCCACAGCTATTTGCTTTAATAAAAACATTATCCAATTGCTAAGTGAATGAATAGTGTCACGTTTGCTTTGGCCCTAACTTGCGCCACTTAGTTCGGTGGTACATAGTCCCAAACCAAACTTCATGCTACCTTTAATGCATAGCATGCAGCTAATCAGTGTTTTTTTTTCTCTTACTCAAAGGTAAGCACAGGAAATTAGGACACTACCCTGGGGATAGGTAGTTTTAACTTTTTGTTTCCCACTGTCGCCCCAGTCAGGATCCCCTACCCTTTCTGCTGTTTACATTGGGGGAGGGATTGAAGTGAATGGGGTTTTTTTCCTATACAATTGAAGTAAGGGGCTTTTCACTCTGGATCAGGGGGCAAAGGGTTAAAAGCTTCCTACACACAGTTCCCAACCTGGATTAGGACCCCTATACTGAACATAAAAAAGCACTGATACGGCTGTATATATTCATTATACCGTATTTGTTCGATTGTAAGACACCATCAATTGTAAGACGCACACTAATTTCAGTACCATCAACAGAAAAAAAAACTAAGACACACCCGTGATTCTAAGATGCACCCCATTTTTAGAGATGTTTATATGGGGGGAAAAGTGTGTCTTAGAATAGAAGAAATAGGGTATATGTATTATTGCATTTATATCCCACCTTTTTTCCTCCAAGGAACCCAAGGTGGTGTACATAATCCTCCTCCTCTCCATTTTATCATCACAACAACAACCCTGTGAGGTGGGTTGGGCTGAAAATCTATGACTGGCCCAAAGTCACCCAGTGGGTTTCCATGGCCGAGTGGGAACTAGAACCCAGATCTCCCGACTCCCAGTCCAACACTTTAGCCACTACACCACACTGGCTCTGTGTGGTTCATATTAAAGGTGATGAACAGTCTGACCCTTAGTCATAGTTGAATTGGGTCCAAATTACTTATCTGGTATTTTTAGGAATTATTATTTAAAAGTATTATTTGATGGACACCTTGAACATTTTGTGGAAAAGGAATGATAAAGATATATAAACAAATGGAGGACTACATCAGATCTACGGCACTTGCTGTTCCCCAATATCCTATCAAGAATACCATCATCTATGTTTGAATAAGGGTGCACAGAGATTGCTGTCCAAATTCTGGAGTCATTTTAACTCCATCAGTCCCAAATCCATAGGCAGGAATTATTGGACAGATGTGAAAATGATGTAGCCTTTTCAAAACTCAAGCAAGTATATGGCACCCAATGTAAGTGAATTTAGTTAGTTTTGACTTTAAAATGAAAAGAAACACCTTTTTAATCCTCCTGATGGTATATGTGTGGTGTGTGTGTGTGTGTGTGTGTGTGTGTGTGTGTGTGTGTCAGTAGTATAGTTATGTTAAAATGCTTGCCTGCAAAGAGCAACTCTGGATATGACAGATTATATATCTGTCATAATGAACTAAAAGCTCAGAATCCACTAGAGTTAACCAGATAAAATTTCATTAGGACTCTACATGCTCCTTTTGCTCAGTATTGGTTTGTTTGCCAGGAAATCCTGACTGAGAAAAGAGAGAAGTAAGAAGCAAAACCCACATCTAGAAACATAGCTGAGAAGACTAAACATTAACACAGAAGGGAAAACACAATCACAAAACAGCCACAAAGAAGCTCAGCCATAGGACCAGGATTAGCTATTTTATGGGCTTTTTAGTTTATCAGCCAAGGAGATCATGATTTTCACCATATAACCATCAGATATGTTCTTTATCAACCAAGGCCATAGCTAGACCTAAGGTTTATCCCTGGATCATCCAGGGGTCAAACCTGTTCATCTAGGTGACACACAGGGGATCCAGTGCTCAGGCAGGAGCAAACCCTGGATGATCCCAGGATAAACCTTAGGTCTAGCTTGGACCCAAATGTTGTTGAAACCAAGGGCCTTGCTAGACCAGGGGTTAGCCCGGGCTGACACCCAGGCTCGCCCCTGTGTGTCCAGATGACACACAGGGGCTCCCGGGGTCAGGCAGGTGTCAACCCTGCCTGGCCCTGGGATATTTGGCTCCAGTTGTAGCCTGGTATTTCCCGCAGTCTCAGGCTGAGCCTGAGAACACGAGCATGTAGCCCGTTCCGCTGATTTTCCCGGCTACCACAATTATACATGAGTAGCTAGGAAAAGCAGCAGATGGGGCACAGTGCTCCACAGGGGGCAGGGGGATCGGAGCCAGGGCAAGGAATATCGGAGCTGGGGGACAGGGGGATCGGAGCCAGGGCAAGGAAATCGGAGCAGGGGGGCAGAGGGATCAGAGCCAGGGCAGGAATATTGGAGCTGGGAGGCAGAGGGATCAGAGCCAGGGCAGGAATATCGGAGCCAGGGGGCAGGGGAATCGGAGGCAGGGCAAGGAAATCGGAGCAGGGGGGCAGCAGGGGGATTCGAGCCAGGGCAGGGAGATCGGAGCTGGGGTGGGGGGGAAGACCGGAGCCAGGGGCGGGAAGAGCGGTGCTGGGGAGATATCGAAGCCAGGGAGAGTTTGGAGCCAGAGAGATCTGGGGGTGGGTGGAGGTCGGGGGCAGCAGGGAGCACGCTTTTTTCAAAAAGCGTGCACATCCGGCTCCTTTAAAACTTAAAAAAAAATGGCAGACGTGCTGAGGCTTTCCTGCAGTCCGTCGTGTCTGACACGTGGATAGGAGCGACAGCCCGCACTACTTCTAGCGCAGTCTGGCCCCTCCTCACCACCAGATTATCAGGTAGGTCTAGCAAAGCCCCAAGAGTGCTATTCTGAAAAAGTACACTTTCTAAAGACCAAAGAGTCAAGACTGATTGCTAAGGTGATCAAGTAACCAACATTTGAAGATTATAGAATTGCCCATTTCTTTCTATCCATTAAATAAAAGCTTGAGAAAATGCAGTTGAGGAATATCAACTCAGCCAAACCGATGTGTGTGCGGGGCGGGGGAAGGGAGGGAAGAATCTGCACTACTGCTTTATAATGGTGTTGACAACTGTTGGGGCCCCTGGCACCTTCCATAGACCATTTTCAAACCAGGGCCTTCCTAGACGAGGCCTTAGCGCGCCTTGAAACCCGGTTTCCCTGCTGTGCGTCCAGATGACGCACAGGGGAATCTGGGCCCAGGCCGCAGTGAGGCCTCCTCCAACGCGCCATAAGCAAAGTCGCTTATGGCACGCCTTTTTCGCAGCTCCGGCCTCAGGCCGGAGCTGTGAAATGTGTGGGAAGGTCCGCAGCTTTTTGCGGCTACTCGCTAGTAGCCGCGAAAAGCCACGGACCTGGCACAGCGCTCATATGAGCGCTGTGCCCATCGTGCCAGGGGGTGGGTGATCCGGGCGGGGGGGAGATGGGGGAGGGCGACGAAGGAGATGTTGAGGGGGCGGAGGGCGACGAAGGAGATGGTGAGGGGGGGCGGAGGGCGACGAAGGAGATGGTAAGGGGATGGCGGAGGGCGACGAAGGAGATGGTGAGGGGGGGCGGAGGGCGACGAAGGAGATGGTGAGGGGGGGCGGAGGGTGACGAAGGAGACGGCGAGGGGGGCGGATGGGGGGGATTAAATAAAAAAAACCTTACCTTCTCCGGCAGCTTCGGGCCCCACATGGCCCCTTTAAAAAAAAAAAAAACATGGCCGACGCTGCGGGGCTTCCGTCGTCCCTGTGGGTCGGCCGTCTAGGAGGCTGGGCGGCGCACGTTAAACTTAGCGTGCCGTAGCCCCGCCTCCCTGCCGGCTTATCCCGGCAGGTCTAGCAAAGCCCCCACTTTCAGAATGTTATATCCTGCTTGGTGTAGATCTGGCCTCTGTGTGTGTGTGTGTAAGAGAGAGAGAGAGAGAGAGAGAGAGAGAGAGAGAGAGAGAGAGAGAGAGAGAGAAGGGCCTTAGCTAGACCTAACGTTTATCCCAGGATCATCCCAGGGTCGTCCCTGCCTGATCCCTGGATCCCCTGTGTGTCACTTAGATAAACAGGTTTGACCCTGGGACGATCCCAGGATAAACCTTAGGTCTAGCTAAGGCTGAGATCTTGGAATTGCAGCTGTATTGCTCTACTGTGAATTATAATAAACAAGCCTGGAGTGGAGGAATAGATCCTGGGTGCTGGTAAAACCAGCAAAGCATGTGCACAAACGTATACATAGGCTTCTTATATATCACATCTACCCTGCCATGTGCACAGACATGGCCTGAGCTAGAGATGATCAAGGGTTTAGTTTGGTCCACATTTCCAAGGAAACAGACCTAATCTGCAGCTCCTGAACTAAGATATGAATGAAAATACAATTATACTTTGGATTTTGGATTTCAGGATGCAGTTGGTGGGTAAAAAACAACAACAAACAAAAAAGGATATATAAAAATGTGTATTTTAGGATAAAACATGTTATATCCTAAAAAAATGTGTATTTTTAAATGTGTATTTTGTGAGAAATAAAAGTTATGTGTGAATCTCCCCTACCACCATAGTGCTAGAGCTACACTACTGCTTTATTTGAAGTGCACTGATAACTGTTGGGGCACAATACACATTCTATATACCACTTTCATAGTGTTAGATCCTGCTTTTTATTCGATATACATAATGATTTGACACATGAATGAACTTATGGGAAACTGGCACAAATAGGGTGACCATATTTTGGAAACCAAAAAGGAGGACAACATGGTCGCCCCCAAGCGGGCGTGTCCAGCACCAAGGGGGCGTGCCCACCCGAACATAGCCTTGGTCACATGTCTGATTTTACAGCACACATTTAAGGCAAATCTCTTCTACATAACATCTTAATGTTAAAATCACTGAAATAAAGAACAAGTGAGAGATTCAATGTATCTGAAATTAACTTCACTCACTCCTACTTTTGCAGGTTTTGCTGTACTTGGAAGCTTTTGCTATACTCTGTGTGTTACATTCTCCCCTTCCCTCAAATATCTTTTCTGACTGTATCTTCACTCATTGCAAGCTGCTGCTGTTGTTGTTAACAGGGTTTGCTACTGGCCCCAGATCTGTTTAAATTTGGTATGGCTAAAGCTCTACCTAAAAGCTATCATGGTGCCAACTTTCAGCTCTTTATCTTTAAAAATGACAGTTTAAAAAATAATAATTTTAAAACCTCATTTTTTAAAAAAAATCCTAAAAAATCAATGGATGAACAGATCTGTTTCAAATTTGGTGTGGCTAAAGCTCTACCTAAATCCTTTCATGGTGCAAAGTTTCATCTCTTTATCTTTAAAAATGACAATTTAAAAAATAATAATTTTTAAACCTCAATTTTTAAAGAATTCATTAAAAATCATTGGATGAACGGATCTGTTTCAAATTTGGTATGACTAAAGCCCTTCCTAAGAGCTACCATTGTGCCAAGTGTCATGTCTTTATCTTAAAAAATGACGGAGTTATAAGCATTTTTGTTAATTCCCATTAGAGCTGCTCTTTGGGGGGAAATCCAGATTTCCCCTCCCCCTCCCGGATTTGCCATCAAAAACCTGGACGAATCCGGGCAAATCCGGTCACATGGTCACCCTAGGCACAACTGAAAATAGCCTTATGTGGGCATCCCTACTTATACCTACCAGTGGCATACTTTCATACAGGGAAGCCAAAGTCAAAACATTACACACACACACACACACACACACACACACAGGATGATATGCAACATCTGTATCTTTGAGCATCATCACATGGGGGGGGATTGTGTTTCCTTACCATCACTTCTCTGCACTTCCTCATTCTTCCAGGAGGGGAAGAGGAAGTAAGCAAAGACCATGTGGCCCATTCAGAAGCTGTTTTTATTACGTAGCTTTTCCTGCACAGAGCAGGAGATCGCAGCACATTCCAAATTTTAAATCAAGGCCATAGCTAGACCTAAGGTTTATCCCAGGGTTGTCCTGAGGTCAAACCTGTTCATCTAAGTACCACACAGGGCATCCAGCACTCAGGCAGGGACGAACCCGAGATGATCCTGGGATAAACCTTAGGTCTAGCTACGGCCCAAGTCAGATTAAAAGGGATCTATTTTGCTATGGAAAAACAAGCGGAATGAGCAGGAGGCACACAGGAAGCAGACGTCGTCATCTAAAGAACATGCGCACATCCATAAGTGGGCAGTAGCGAGCATGTGATAAAACGCTCATCTGATGAACCTCTCTAAAAGAGTACCACATTTCACCTTGAATAGTCATATCAATTTTGGCAGTTCTAACAACAACTTGCTACAGCAATGGAAGAAGTCTTAGTTTGGTCTTTCAAACAGTATCCTTAAGGTCATTGTTTTCCTAACCCCATGCCTGATTTGAATAGAAGTTATTTATTTATTTATTTATTTATTTATTTATTGCATTTTTATGCCACCCAATAGCTGAAGCTCCCTGGGTGGTTCACAAGTTAAAAACATCTCCTTTTCCATTCACTTGAGATCAGAGACATTTTGATATAAAATTACACATTGCTTGTGGGATTGAGGACAGCAGCCAATGGGACAGTACTACTAACTTAAATGATGTTGTGCAAATATAAACTATATCTAACCCAATGGCAATAGCCTTTGCTAGCACAACAGGTTTCCATGGAAAACTCATTGCTCTAGCAAGGGTTATTGGTGTTGCTCTAGAGGTAGCTTATGCTATTTATGCTAGTTTATGCTATTACACATTTGTGATCATATAGCGTTGGATATTGCTCTCAGTCTGTGAGTGTTGGGTCTTACTACTCCATGCAATCGATGTGTTCCAGACTCTTTGTAGCTATACCTTCAATGTTATATTTGATCCACAATTGCCAATATCAACACAGAAAGGGGAATCACCCTTTCAGCTGATTTACCGCTTGCTGCATTGTTGGGAAAACAAATGGCTGGGTAATCTTCTACATGATATTTTGTACTTCCCTGCCACTGTGTTGGGAGATTTTGCAAAGATGGACAGCATTGAAAAGATAGGAAATGACACACAAGCTGTCCCCCCTGTGTAATATATGCAGAAGAGTTTCACAATAACAATTTGAGAGTCAACAGGGAAGCTTGGCACAATGAAATGCCATGAATCAGGATGATCAAATGATTTTATTAGTTTCCTTTAATTAGTCAGATCTATTACCATTTTTTAATATGACCAGGGAAACAAAACAAAACACAGGGAAACAAAAAACAAAGTAATTGTAACTAGTTTATCAAATAAGGCCCTGGCAGAGACCATGCCACTGATAACTTGCTTTCATTCAAATTGAGCATGCTGCTTTTTTGACTGCATTCTTTGCCATCATTCATCTTTCTCTTGTTGGAAATGGAATGTAAAGAACAGACAGTGGCTGTTGTTGTTTTTTGCTGCTGAATTTTGGGAAATAAACTCCAAGGGGGTAATTCGTCCATTTTAGAATCCTACAGGACAGATGAAGCTTTAAATGCAGAGGCAGGATTTAAAAACAAATCATTAATTTATCTTTGAGCTGCAGGCTACAGCTCCACAACAGCCTACGCTCTGCCGGCACTCCTGCCCTCTCCACCGATCATGGGACCTTCACCTGGAATAATCATATGTTCAGTAGGAAGGAAAGGATGCAGCCACCGTGATAGCTAATTCCAGAGCTTCCCCTAAGCAAAGACGAACAATTATTATAAACTGTTGCAAATTATAGACGGCTGTTTCTGCAACAGAGACTACTGTCAACCAGGCTGGGACAATTATCGAATGAAAGAAAAATATTATTATTTTAGGAAATGGTAACATTTTAATACAATGTGAAAAATGATGAGGGAATAATAAATGGAGGGCATAAAAAAGAGCTAATAATAAAAAGGAGCTTGGTGAGGAATCCCGCTGTCATATTTGCATTTACCCTGAAACTAGTGCTGTGCACATTTTGGAATGCAAATAATTCACGAGAGGAAGCAAAATGAGGATGTTAATAATAATTTTTCCCTTAATGAGGAGCTGTACTTTGATTGAAAGAAGCTTTAAGGTAGCCCAAACTAGGTCTAACAAAAGAGAGTGGCCTTTTTAAAAGATGATTTAAAAGAATATGTTAGAGTAGTTATTCCATTATCTGAAATCCTCAGCATATATGAAATCTTATTTCCAGTTTTCAAAGATGTGTTAGAAAGACAATGCATTTTATACAGAGCATCCTCTGTGTGTGTGTGTGTGTGTGTGTGTGTGTGTGTGTGTGTGTGCTTGTGTGCTTCTTTTTCCAAGCAGTTCCTTTATAGAAACCATTCAATATGTTTGGATTTCCTGATTTTTGTGATCACAAAAGATTGTGAAATGGTCGCTCTTTTAATCTAACGTTAAGGTTGCTTATTGAATTCTGAGAATTCACTTGTAATCAAATAAATTAAATTTTCTGTATTCTAGGTTAAATAAATAAAAAACACAGCACTTAAACCAACTTAATTTCTTTGCATGAAAATGTTTCCTAAAATAAACACAAAGCCTTACATGTGCAGCATGGCATTTTGATTTTTCTCTAAAAAGCGGTCCTTATCATACGCATGGTTCCTTATCATGGAGGCTAAGCATGATGCTTCACATAGAAGAATACACAAAATATAAACCATAAAACCTTAAGTAAGGGTGTGGTAGAAAGTTGTACAATTTCATTTAAAGTGCAGTTATATTTTGATAGTCACACATTTCAGAATTTTGCGATGCAGTTCTCCAATTAAAATTGTGTACCAAAATATGTACATTAGAGGAAAGTGTGCATTAAACTGGGTATATCAGTGAAAATAGCATACTAACATGCATTGTATTACTGGAAATTGCTTGTATAACATGTGTATATTAAACAAATTTGGAAAGAAAATGTTTACATTAAGAGGAATACACACCAAACTGTGTATGAATTTTCATGTGTTGTTGTTGTTTTTAATTCCAAACTGATGCATAAATGGGATGAAGGTAAGGTTGGGAAAATAAGAAAAAGCAAAACCAAAATGCATAGATTGATCTATCCATAATCCTAAGGGTGCTTTGGGGTCTCTGTTGCCAATATCTTGCAGTACAGATCAGGTGATACAATTTCTATGTGCCGAAGTGCTAGAAAGCTTTCCCACAGATATTCATTTAGCAATTCTAGATAGATTCTTGATATAATCATCTCATCTAGTAGAAGTACCGCCTCCAAAGGAATATCTTATATAGATCACATACAATAAGCTTCAAGGCCAAGGAAAGACTGGGTACTTTTGCAGAACATCCTTTCCCTTCTTCATTTTGATGATTTTCACAAACCATCTGTAAAAAGGAACAAGGGCTAAATCCATCAGGAACTACCTTTAGCTCAACATGTCTCTTTAGGCCTATGCATTATTCACAAATGTCAGGATTACTTATTTTCCTTTGGCCAATTCCCTTCCCTTTTGTTTCCTATCATAATTGTGTGTTTTCTAATTATTTTCCTGATTGTTGAGAAAATATGAGATGTGGTTTCTAATAAGATCTGGTTGCTCAAGTACTCCCTGAAAATTCTCATTTAAAATAATACCTGATCTTCTCTTTAGAAAGTTGCCTGGAGTCTACAACCACCAGAAAAAGATGGGGACAGACATTAAGTTTTAGAGATTGGTTTGAAATGTATGGGGAAAGTTGCACATTCTTACACAGGGTGTTTGATTCAGATCAAAGAATTAAGTGCATTATATATGTCACTAAGTGATCATCTGCCTTGGGCAATACTCAATGCAGATGTGCCCTAAGGCTGCACTCAGAAGTCACGTTTGCCTCATGGCCAAGCAGTAGTGAAACACCCTGTGTTGTCCTCGGGAAGTCTCTCATTTCAGCAGGGTGGTTATTGAGATCTTTTTTAAAAAATGTCAGTGCAGTCAGTTCCTGAAGTGCCACTGGGAATATTTTCCTTACAGAAGCAGAAATGTGTCAAAAGGGTAGTATAGCTGGCCCATGGGAACACAGGATACAGTCTGTGAGACCACTGAAACACATACCATCAGACGTGGGGAAATCACGCTTGCCTACTGTTGCTTCTCCACCTCCACTTTTGTGGCTCGATACTTACTTTTTCTCTCAGGAAGAGCAAAGAGGAAGTAAAAAGTGCAAGCCCAGATGGCCCAGTCAGGGGTCATCTTTATCATGCTACCTCTCCTGCACACAGCAGGAGATAGCTGTAGCTGTCATCTTACCCGGGCTTTTTTTTTGTCATGTGAAGAAGTCTAGAAGGGGCGGGAAGAGTGTAGGAAGCAGACAATGTTGTGAGAGGGACTTGCGAAAATCTGTGAGTGCCCGGTAATGAGCATGCAATAAAGTGCTTGTCTGATGATACCCACTCCCACTTTTGTTCTGCCAGCAGATGGGTACTGCTAGAAGAATGATCCTCTTTCCTCCCATGCCCCCCCCCACGCATCAGGGTTGGGGATACCACCACCCCAGAGTAGATTTGAGGGACGTGGCAGCTGCAGGAGGAAGAGAGGACAAGTCCTGTTTACAAATAGACTTCTTCTTGTGCAAGGGTTTGGCTCATCCCATTGAGTCAAGACCACTCAGTCTCACAGGTCACAAGGAGAAGATTAGGGTGGCCTATATGAGCCACAATTTCTGAGGATTGGGCAGTTTGACATGACTAGTTTTCATTTCAAAGCTCCATATTAGGAGATTTAATCAGCAATACAAGTTCTACAGGTGGGTTCCTTTCTCTCCTTTGTAGATAGCAAACTCCTCTCTCTTCATCTCATAGTTGCTGCTATCAGGAAATGTGATTCCTATAATGAAAACTTACTATTATTATTATTATTATTATTATTATTATTATTATTATTATTATAAACTGATATTTTAAGACTAGTGTAAGGCTATTTCATGTTGGCTCAAGCTCTACAAAACCAGGAAATTGGGAGCTTAGGCTGATGTTTTAATAGATGTGCCTCGTGATCAGTGATGACGTTGCGCAATGTCACAAATTGTGCTGGCTTACAACGTATCCTCCATGCGTCTCCACTTTTCCTGGGTCTTTCGGGCCCAACTCCAGATAGGGAAGTTGGAGTGTCTGGGACCAGCAAAGATGGCTCGCCTTTTCCTAGTCCTGCATTGCTTTATGAAGCATCTGAACTTTGCTGTATTGCTAGAAGAATTCTCCTGTGAGTTGACCCATGCCTGCTTCGAGGCTAAACCAGGGCAGCAGAGGGAGGTGGCACAAATGTGTGTGCATGTGAAAGACTGAGAGAGGGGGGGGATGTACAACTCAATCCTATATTTGAATTCAGTGGGAATTACTCCCAGGTAAGTGTGCATAGAACTACAGCTTTAGAAACAAAAAAGGAAGGAAGGAGGGAAGGAAGGAAGGGGGTAGACGAAGATAAGTATGGGGTAGCGAAACATTTTTAAATGTTGGCCCAGCGGATGGATGAGGAACTTGGGTTCCACTTCATGCAGCAGAATGATTTGCACCAGCACTACACAAAGCAGTGTAATAATCATAGCCCCCATACGTGTAGATATGAAAGCTGCTTAAAAAGATGTGTATGAAAGTGGAATAATAAAACATACTTCATTTTCTCTTTTTGACCTTAATTGTATTTTACTTTCTTTGGCAGATTTAAAAGAGACGGATACATGAGATCTTACCATTATATTAAAATGGCTAAAGGAAGGGTATTTGCAGCCTGAACCTATGCATGCTAATTCCCAAGTAACCAAATTTATTTCTAAGTAAGTGTGCATATATAGCATTTACCCAGCAACATTTTTTTTTATTTCGTGTTGAATATTTTAACACCTATAGACAGTGTTTACCTTTTTCTTCATCAGTTTAATTGTAGTCAAGGTAAGTTTTTTTTAAAAAAAAAAAAAACTATGCCAGGAACAGAAGGTGAGATATAAATCCAGTATATTTAATTGTTTAATTTATATAAAGATCATTGTTAGAAAATGTACTGCTTCAGGACTGTATAGGACTAATTGTCCCTAAAACATAAAGTTGTAAAAGATGCTGAAAAATCTTAATTTAATTAGTTTAATTAAATTCATTAGAGCTTCTAAAAGAGATTTAACACTAATTTGAACCTCTAAAATTGAGAATTTAAATTGTTAATCAGTCAAGTGAGGTACTGGGTTATTCTGTTCATTACGTATATGGATAGAAGGGCTGATTGGCAAAGGCGTTTGACTGTGCCAACCTTATTCACTATGGATTAGACTTCCCGGGAGATCAAAAGCAGGGGAGAAATGTATTTAATTTAAACGTTTTGCCATTTTGGGTACCAAAATACAGAAGTTAATATACAGCTGCTAAAGTAGGACAGGAAAAGAGCTTCAGGGTCTTCCAAGGCCCTTTGGCTCTGTTGAAGTGGAAATGGTGCTTGGTTTCGTTTCTCTTTATGGCCTGTCTATAACTTGGCTTGTATTACATCCTTTCTTCCTTGTTGTTTTTCTCGGCCTGGTGGTCACCTCTCTCTCTCTCACACACACACACACACACACACCACATATGTGCACATATGGGGAAGCGTTCTTACCACATTAGAAATCCAATCCAAAGGCCAATGGTAGTAAAACATCAGCATACCATTTGCTTTTGGTGGCCACCTAGAATGGTCATATGAAATGTACAAAAACAGTGTGCCGTTATTACTTTCTGATATATCCTGGGCTAGATCTACACTACTGCTTTTTTGAAGTGCACATTGCGCATTCCGTATACCGCTTTCATGGTGTTATTTCCTGCTTTTTATTCCACATTATCCAAAATACTGCAACAAATATGTTTGTGTGTCTTACAAGGTACAAATGTGCAAGAGGGACATAGCGTTACCATGATGGGATCATAATGATTTGACTCAAGGTGTAGATCTGGTGCTGGAGTTCCAAGAGTTCATTACCAATTATTGCCAGTAAATTATCTCTGGTTGTGGTGGTGCCTAAGGCCTTAGCTAGGCCTACCATTTATCCCATGATGGAGGAGGGAAGATCCCGTGATATGATTGTCATGAGATTCCTCCTCCGTTTACACATGAGGCGCAGTGACCTCAGAAGGAGAGGCATTGCGCCCACCATTTTTTATTTTTAAAGAGGAAGGAGTGTGTGAACGCTCGTGCACTAAAGCTAAGTTTTTTTTTAGAAAAAAACAATTTAAATTCCAGCTCCCCCACCCTAACTCCGATGGGTGCAGCGCTCCTGGCTCCGCGTGA
Source organism: Elgaria multicarinata webbii (assembly GCF_023053635.1). NCBI lineage: Eukaryota > Metazoa > Chordata > Lepidosauria > Squamata > Anguidae > Elgaria > Elgaria multicarinata. Next base: position 131,976,324 of record NC_086171.1, read on the forward strand.
GGAATCGTGTGGCTCCAGGTCAACCTGCTGCAACGGGCCACACGCTTTGCAGTCTCAGGCTCAGCCTGGGACCACAGAAAAACCAGGCCCAAAGTGGAGGGTGAGATCCCAGAGCAAGGGAGGGATCATCCCTCCCTGATCCGGGGATCCCCTGTGCATCATGTGGATGCACAGGGACAATCCCAGGGTTTGTCCCGGGATAAAGCCCCGTCTAGCTAAGGCCTAAGTTGTACCAGAGACATGTGTGTGGAGCTATCAGGTGTCCTGGTTATTCAATATGTTTAGCAGCATTGGAAACAAATCACTATGCTAGTGCTAAGAAGGTTTACCATAGTCAAAAGAAACATGCCCAAATCTAGTGAATGCAAATGGATGTGACATCTTTAGAACTCCCATCCCCATATATAGGCTTCCTGATTCATTTTTAGAGGTAATCAAGCCATGCTTGCATTTCTTTTTGTGCATAAGTTAGTTTACTGAAATCAGTGGGTGCATTACATGCACAGGGGCTTTCTATTCCTATCGGGTAGGTCATGGAAAGAACTCTGGACCAGGTTGACTGCCTGAAAACATCCTATTTGAGCCACTGGTAATGGAACTACTGTCTCATACCCCTACAGTAATCAAGATAATTAATTACATAAAGTATTACAGTTGTAGAAACTTGTTGTGTAAACATTTTCTTAGAAGCCAATAGCTATGCCACACCAGTGATGTTGCAACCAACTTTAAAATGGTTGTGTATATGAGGCACTGATCTGAAAACTGCAGCAAAAGTAAAGGTCTAGTGCACAGTCTGTGTATTTATGCACATCTGCCACTACCAAAGATCTATCTGCCTGTGTTAGAAACACGATTTGAAATGAAGATTCAAGGACAAATGGTGAAATTCAACACTCTGTATCTTTTATTTATACAGAATTGCAAATCTGGGTGCTCCAGCAAAGTAGGCACATCCACAAGCTGATGCGAGGCTATTTTATACCCCTAGCCCAGCCAAAGCACACCCTCCCCTGTCACTCCATTGGTCAGAGACTCAAGGGGTTACAGCCTATCCCGGTACGCCTGCTGGCTCCTCCTCTGTTTACCTCCCTGCCTCCTTCATTTGATAGTCCACCCATTTGTATTTACTTGTGTCCATATTTGGTTTTGATTCCTCTGAGCACACCTTCTTAATCACTCTTAATTATCCCCCCTCCCATCATGTAACCACAAGGTCATGAGTTCAGAGACAGCAGATGTGCTATTAACTGCTGTTTTCGGTTTTGTTCTATTTATCACTTCTCCTTACCACAAGTCCAACCACAAGTTCCGTGTTGTTCTCTTTTTACTTCAGCTGAACAGTCTAACGGCTCTTGCACCTGTTGTGGTGTTTTCCTGCCTATTGGTTATGCTTCAGTATTATTATTATTATTATTATTATTATTATTTATTTATATAGCACCATCAATGTGCATGGTGCTGTACAGAGTAAAACAGTAAATAGCAAGACCCTGCCGCATAGGCTTACGTTCTAATAAGAGGTAATGTTGCTTTGGGCTGGGGCTGCTGTAGCAATGTATCAGCCATTCATTATTAGCTATATTGATTATATCTCCTTATAGCATCCTTATTAGCCATATTGATTATATTTCTTTATAGCATCATTATTAGCCATTGATTATATCTCCTTATAGCATCATTATTAGCCATATTGAAAAAGTAACGTGTTCATCCATTTCTCACACCTGTGAGTGGTGGCCTAACCAGTGTCATGTGGACTCATTACAAATGTTGAAGGTTTTGGCAACTGGTAATGGACTCCAATGAAATCCCATACACTGGAGCCAAACAGCAAGGGTGTACAATAGCCACAAGTGCCAAAGGAAATGCTGTGCAAAAATATTTCTGATCACCCTCGCTTCAATACTGAAAACAAGCAAAAAGTCCATTGATGCCATAGGTTCTAAAATCACTATGTATTTGTTCATGCCCATGAAATGCTCGTTCTTGTTCTTAGAAACCACAGCTCAGTCCAGTAGCAAGCTCAAAGACCTGAGAATACATCAATGAATTACTCTTTCTACTCCATTCCCTTCCAATATTATATAGGAACAACTTACCATCTGGTTTTTATGTATTGTATACAAACTATGCTTTGGACTGGGCAAAACTCTCAGTCTTTGGAATGAGCAGAAGTATTAGAATAGAATTTGAACTCTGGGTTTCTTGGAAAAAACTTAAGCTTAGTAACAAAGTGGACTTAAAGCTGTTGGGAGTTATTATGTATTAGGCAAGTAATCATAAATCTTATCAAACCCAGGATTTGAACTAAACTACAACGTGTGTGTGTGTGTGTGTGTCTGTTTCTCCTCATATCAAAAAGAAAGAGAGAAGAGAAGAGAACACAGAAGAAGTGAAAGTGGTGGGGGAAGACCCACCATACATCAGGCTACTATCCTAGGTAATATATATACTTTTCCTTTCAGCCCTGAAGATTTGTACACTTTCACAGCCGATTTCCAGGCCGGATCTACACTAGTCTTATAATGTTGCTAGTGTCCCTTTCTAACGTGGTTCTCTGTATCGGTTTTCTGTATCACGGGGCACACTAGCATTACTTACGTTTAGCTGTAACGTTACTGCAGGGCACATTGTTAAATCCTTTCATTGTTCTCCCTCCCTCTGAGCGTAGCAGAGTTGCTGGGTTTGCTCCACCCACTGCCTGCCTCATTCCTAGCCAGCAGCGCAGGGCAATAGTCATAAGCACACACACAAACCCCCTCCTAAAACATCTTAATGCAGGTCCCAGGGAATAGCCTGAGTGTATAGGAGCCAGCCACTTTGCTGAAGCTAAGCAGGGTTTGGCCTTGTCAGGGTTTGGATGGGAAACCAAATTGAAAAGTTTTAGCAGCAGCCGCATTTAAGCCCTGCTGGTCATGAGTTTTGGACTGGGACCAAGAGACCCTTGTTAATTTTCCTGCACAGAGCTACAGCGATCCTTTGAGCGCTCCTCAGCTCCTTTGCAAAGAGGGGGGAAATGTTAAAAAAAATCATAAAAAATCAACCAATGACCCAATTTGATTCAAATTTTAAGGCAGGATGCATGGGAGTACTTCACAATAAAAGCAGATTCTAAGGTGGAAAACTTCTGAGTCCTTTGCATGCAATTGTCAGTGATTGCACAGTATAACGCTGGTGTGATTTATCTGCTGTAGCAGATAAGATAGCAAACGAGGCGAAGGAAGGAGAACAGGAAGTGGGCGGAGCAAACCCAGCAGCTCTGGGTTGGGAGAGGAAAATTACCGGTAGAACAAGGCACATGAATCTGTAGCCACGCTGGAACTAAGAAATAGAACCTGTAAGTATGACTCATTTACAACGTTGGAGACCCAGGGTCACGTGACGCTGTGCGTCACAGTAACCCATTCAAAATGTTAGAATAACACCAGTGTAGATTCCCACCCAGTCTCTTTTGCTCTAAAGGCAGAATTCCAATTGATGTTCCCCCAATACCAATACCAAAACCAAAACCAGCAGTGTTGGATGCTCGCTAACATAGGAGAGAAACGGGCAACAGTCCTTAAGGAGGCATTGTGAAATCCATGGGAGCTCCCATAGCCAAAGCATTGGTTCAACCGTGCAATTTTTTCCTCAATAGTATAGAACTTTTTATGCTTACGCTTTCTATGTTTATATCACACATGCCAGTCTTAGGATTCCATCAAAGAGCTGGTTTGCACATTGCAAACACAACACAGTGGAATCTAAAGTGCTTCAGTGCAGTGGCTGCTTCATGTGGTAGTTGTAATATGGTTTGTCTGCATAGTGTGGAGAATCTCCGTGACACCACCACATGTTCCTGAGAATAGTTGATGGGTGATGTAGAAACTCTTCATGCCATTGAAGCAATGCACATCTTGAGCTGCTCTACACTGTGCAGATGTTTTGAGGAGCAATAATTGAAGGGAAACTGTTTCAGCTGCCCATCAGAAAGTGACTGAAACACTTAGACCACTGTAGGTCTTTTTTAGGCATTCATCCAATGGCAGTAAACATTACAGTGGGGCACAAAGGTCTTTAAGGACATTTTGCTAAAATGTTTTCTTATTCTTCTGTCAGCCACCACTAAAAATCTTTGCTTTCATCAATAACACAACACAACCATAATCTGATCTATATCTCCAATCCAAACCATATGCTTATGCCAAGAAGAAGATTAAAACGATGATACAAACAGACCACAGGTTACTAATTGCAATTTTTCAATTTCTGTCATTTAAATGTTTAGTCAACATGGCTTCTGGATGTTGATTTGTCTTGGTCACATAACCCATAAATCTAGCTCACTTATGAATGCAGTTGCACCACAGGTCTTGGTAAAAAGCATCCGTAGTCCTTAATCAAACTCTACAACTGGGGTGGGGAATGCAAGGCCCTCAAGATGTTGCAGTTCAAAAATAGGTAGAGGGCCATACATTCCACATCTCTGAATAATCAATTGAGTCAGGAGCATCTCCACAATCAAAAGTAAATTATCATCAATAATAATTTCAGGTGACCAATAGGAATCTCAGCAGACTATTTATTAACTCCATTTTATTTGGCTTGTATGGGGCAGATTCAGGTCCAAGCCTTGTTGGTCTTGAACAAGTAATTAACTCTCCTCATAGCCTAAGGGCAAGTCGAGATGGGTCGATATCCCAGGGACTGTCCTGGAATCATCCCTGTGTGTCCACATGACACACAGGGGATCCTGGGAGCAGGGAGGGATGATCCTTCCCTTTCCCCAGGATATGGCCCTACACTTTAATCCGGGTTCTTCCCGTGGTTCCAGGATGATCCCAAGACAATGGGAGGTGTGGCCGGGCATCCCATTTTAATCCCGGCTCCTCTCAAGTAACCGCGAGGAGCAGGGAACCGGACATGGGACACAGAGCTCCTCATGAGCTCCGTGCCCATCTGGGGTAGAGGGGTGGGTAGGAGGGGTGTTTTTTTTTAACTTTTTATGCTGGAACGCTCCGGTGCTGAGTTTCGATTTTTAAAAAAATTGACAGGCACGACATCCTCTTCCTCCCAGGACATTGTGCGCCATGTGTAGACTGAGGGGGAGGATCTCGCGATCACAATATTGTGAAATCCTCCCCCCTCTGCAGGTAGGTCTAGGCATGCCCTAAGTCGCAGTGTGTGTGTGTGTGTGTGTGTGTGTGTGTTTCTTTCTTAAAATCGCATAAGTGCTTGCAGGGCAAGGTAAAATGGAATGGAGGAATCTTGTACCTGAATCTTGTATACATCTACTCTTCTTTCAGTCCTACCACCTTGCCCAAGACATTTTTGTTACCTGAAGAAGAGGCCAAATAGTGCAAACTTCCCCCGCCCCCACCCTCCTTTAGTGCCAACATTTTTTAAAAAAAAGCATTGCTGTGCCATTCATCACCAATGCTTCACTTTGCCTAATGGTAGGACCAGTCCTGCCCTGATAGGTAGTATACTTACAATTAATGATCCCTAACCCTAAATCCAGGGCGATGGGAACTCTCCAGTCACTGTACCTCTGAGCCATTTAGTAAAGTGGGACAGAAATTGAATAAATAAATAAATAGGAGCATTAACACAAGCAATACACAGAAAATGCTCCATGATCTATAGGCAGTTGTTGAAAATACAATGATGGATACTTAGCACTACATCCAAAGAGAAGAGGGTAGAAAGAAATCAGATTTTGCATGCTGTTCATGGCGGCTGCAAAGTAATGACTGAAGAAAGAGTCACTGACAATATTTTAGGGGATTTAAATAGTTTCTCTCATTATTTTCTTCACAGCAGGCTTGAGGGCAAACATTTAGCAGGAAAAATACTGAGGGTTAAATAGAACTAAAGAGGAATTCAAATATATTTTAAAATATAGTGGGGTTTTTTCCCTGGGCTTTATTCCAGACATTGATTTGCATACTTCTACAAGAAAACTAAATGATGTTCTTAAACTTTTGCAGGGATTTCTGTATCCCTTGTTTAATCTTTAACTCCTGAGTCTAGCATTATTAATAATATCAAATATTTGCCTTTAGAATGTTCTCTGATAAAGAAGGAAGCACATGAAGAAGTGTGACTTTGCAATACGGTTCCATTTTTTATTAGAGTTACACTGCCATTTTAATGTCAGCAGTTAAAATTTCAGACTTAGGATGCCACTGGATGAGGTCCAGTGTATGGATTTTGTTTAAATAAGGGCAACATTAACAAACGAGTTGCCCAAAAGGAAGGGCCAGGCACTTTGAATAGGTGAGGCAATTTTCTCTGGCTAAGGGAACAGCTTCCCTGTGACAACCTTTTACTGGTGAAATGGATTAAAACTTTCCCATTAAGCAGTAGATAGAAACCTGCAGCCCAAGAAGGAGCTGTTGTATTTAAATTCATATGTTCAATCCAGCCTTATTGGCCCCAGGTTAGGGTTGCTAGGACACAAGGCTGCAGTGACAATAAAAGCCAATATTGGCAGAATGTGACTCAGCATCTCCCAAAATCCTTCATCTTCGGTTTCCTCCCTTGTCTGCCCACTGCAAAAAGCACACAGCTCCTCCTTTTTCTATAGATTTTCACCAGAGGTATATACTTCTTGACTTCTTCCTTGAGTTCCATATGTCCACCAACCAACAGTTCAGGAATCTGCCATTCACCCTACTGTGTCCAGAGCTAGATCTACACTACTGCTTTATTACAGGGAAACATGGGACTGTTTCCCTGTGTTATAGGCAATCAGTGAAAAGAGCATTCCACCATGTTAAGGCCAAAATTGGGGGTGGGTCATTCTGATGTTCATAAAATGGAAAATGTTTCACCAATCTTTCTGAAACAGAGACCTGCCAGAAAGAAATGCTGGTTTTACATACCCTATGCATTTCAAGAAGATTTGTGAAATATTGAGGGCAGGATGGCAGTTCAAAGTACCAAAATGGGAAAACCCTCTCTGGCTCAAAATGGCGTTCTATTTCCGGGTGGCGACGATTTTTTTGCTCACTAAAAGCTCCGAATTGGGACCCTTACCCTTCAAACCAGTGGTGGGATCTTGTCCCCCTGTCCTTCTAGTTGGTGGAATGGCTTTTCTTTTTTCAAAATTCACTTCCATTGTTTTTTAATGAACATTTCTTTGCCCCATTAAAGTGAGTACAGACTCATAACTCCTAATAAATTGAGCATGCTCAGTGGCATCGCTCTCCCCCCTCCCTGCTGTCTCAAATAGATTGGAATGTTGGAAATAAGATGGCTGCCTGCCTGGCTGAAATAAGATGACCACCTGGCTCATTTAGGAGCCATTTCCTTCTGCAGATAAGCCAAGGCCCTGTCTGGGCCCTCTCCTTCCCCACAGTGCTGTGGAGGCCAGGGAGGGAGAGAGAAACTATCTGCCTTGCTTGGAGGGAGGCCCTTCCCTAGCCTCCAAGGAAAAAGAAAACCTGGCTGGCTCAGGTAGGGGTTTGATTGACTTTGTTGTGTGTCTGTGATTGTGAAGATGGAGGTGTGTGTGTGTTTGAAGTGCTGGTGCATGCTTCTTAATTCAAAGTAAAGAATATATGGCAAACTTTCCTTTGGGGTGGCAGTTCCTCACCCAAGCCTCTTAAAGTTTAAACTTTATGGAAAGAAATATTTTGAAACTAGGAATGAAAGGAGGTTAACCCTGGCCTATCTGCCATGAGTTTAAACTTCTTCAGGTAGTGTGTGTTTCTTTAAAAGGTGCTGAACTACATTTTAAGCTTTCTTTTATAGATTTGTGTGTGTGTGTGTTTTGAATTTGAACACAGATATAGGTCTCTTTAAAAACCTCTGGTGTGAAGGAACGTGAATAGTTTTGGTTGTACATAGAAAATATTTTCCTTTCTCTGTGTACCTGCTTCTTATAAGCTAAATCTGCTGCTTTATGTTTGTATGAAAGGAAAACGTTTTCTAAAATGTACATCCATGAATCTTATACCCAAAACATTATTTCACACCAGAGAAATGGTTAAGGGACCTAGTTTTTGCTACAACCTGGCACCTTCCAGTTGCTGTAGACTTAAATTCACAGAATCATAGAATTCAATGCCCCTCGGTAGTTGCAGTAGTCCAGGGCATGTAGTCCTCTCCATCCTCCTCTTCATTTTATCCTCACAATGACCCTGTGAGGTAGTGTGGGCTGAGGGAAAGCCGGAAAGGGGGGCATAAGGAATTACATTTATATACCACCCCATAGCCTGGGTGTATTTATTTATTACAGTGATATACTGCCCCATAGCCAAAGCTCTGCAATAACTACCTAAATGTGTTGTTAACAATGATCTCCAGTTATTGACATAGCAAGAAAATACGAGCAAGGAAGCAACATTTAGTGATGCCTTTCATCTGGAAGTTATGTGATATGTGGGTTATCAAGCAGTTATATGAAAAATGCTAGATATTCTGATCCTTGGTTTAAGTGGTTTCTTTAATGTCAATATAGTAAAAATTATAAATTTTAGTGTAATTTTTTGAATAATTACATGATAGTGTCATAATTTAAATTTTTTAAATAGTGTAAATTGGGAAATTATTTTAAAAATATTTTTCTCCCCTTTGTGGGTTCTTTGATGTCTACTCAGTGTCCCACTACAGCTGAAGCTTTCCCCACATCCCATACATTTATATGGCTTCTTTCCTGTGTAGTCATCCGTTACACAAAACCATGAAATTCAATAAACAAAAAACCTACGGTTTACAAAACAACATTAAAGGCTCTACAGTTTTCAACCAAACTCCAAAAAGCAGGGAAATTGGGAGTTAAGGCTCACAGGCCTATAACACCACATCCTCCCTAAGGAGGCAGAAAGTGCCAGTGAAATTCTCATTCTCCCTAAGCAGATATAAACCGTGAGGACAGGATGGAGAATAGGATATGCAGAGGTGACTGTGGGGTTGTGGAAAACTGATGACGAACAACTTAGGGCCACCTACTTCTCTTTTTCTATTTATTTATTTATTACATTTCTATACTGCCCAATAGCCGGAGCTCTCTGGGCGGTTTAGAGCAGCCCTTCCCCAACCTGGTGCCCTCCAAAGGTGTTGGACTTCCACTGAGTTTACTAGGGCTTTCCCCCAAGTGGTATAGGATTACAAACTAATCTCATCTGAAAGAAGTTCAAGACATCCAAACTAATCCTTTTCTGTTCCTCTGTCACTCTGATGAGATGATGTATTGTGGAGGGATTGTGGGGAGTGAACAGTATATTTTGTATGAACACATTTTAAGAAAAAAACATTGGTTCTTTGAAGGGCAGGGTATTTACCAAAAGCTGAAAGTGCCAGCCCTTGCTCTGGTTCTACATCTCCAACAAATAGTGCCCTTTCTGTTATCAATCGTGCTGCTCTATGCGAGATGTATGTGAGAAAAAAATATTGCGCAGCCCCTGTATTTGGTAAGGATATAGAACAGCGTTCCCTATCCTGCTCTCCCAGCTTTCCTGACCATGGAGCATACTGACTTGCAATGATGGGAGGTGTAGTCCAACACTTTTGGAGGGCACCAGGTTGGGGAAGGGCTGCTCTAAACAAAAAAGAAGTAGGTGACCCTAAGTTGTTCGTCATCAGTTTTCCACAACCCCACAGTCACCTCTGCATATCCTATTCTCCATCCTGTCCTCATGGTTTATATCTGCTTTGGGAGAATGAGAATTTCACTGGCACTTTCTACCTCCTTAGGGAGGATGTGGTGTTATAGGCCTGTGAGCCTTAACTCCCAATTTCCCTGCTTTTTGGAGTTTGGTTGAAAACTGTATAGCCTTTAACATTGTTTTGTAAACTGTAGGTTTTTTGTTTATTGAATAGTAGTATTGAAGTGCACTGATAACTGTTGGGACACATTTCACATTCCATCTATTACTTTCTTAGTGTTATTTCCTGCTTTTTATTCCACATTATCCAAAATACTGCAACAAATGTCATGATGTGTCCTTCAAGGTATAAATGTGCAAGAGGGATATAGCATTACATGATGGATATAGATCTGGTGCTGCTCATTACCAGGTGTAGATCTAATCCTACTCACTGTAGCCACCCTGTCTCTATCCATCTGCCAAAACATGATTTATTTATTTATTATTGCATATTTATACTGCCCAACAGCCAAGCATGTCTAAGAAGATGTGTTTTGAGGAGGCATTTGAAAGATGTTATATTTTCCACCTCCAGAACTGCACGAGGGAGGGCTTTCCAGAAGGTGGGTGCCACTACAGAGAAGGCCCACCATCGAGGTTCATCGTGACGACGTTCTGCTCATCTTGGAATGATGATTAGGACCTCCTCATAAATGTCATCTGGGTGTGCATAAGGAAAGGCAGTCTGCTAGGTATCCTTGTCCCAAGTTGTTTAGAGCTTTATAGGATAATAACATAAACTTGTCTATCCTAACAGGCAGCCAGTGCAGTTCTTTTAACACTGTTTTTATGTGGGCAGAGCTAGATGTCCCAGTGAGCACCCTTCCTGCTGCCTTCTGCACAAGCTGCAGCTTCTGAACCACACACATGGGTAGCCCCACATAGAGCACATTACAGTAGACTAAGCATACAGCAGGACCCAACCTGATGCTTCCTAGTGTTTTGGACTTCAACTCCCATCAGCCCCAGCCAGCATGTCCAAAGGACATGAATTCTGAAAGTTGTAGTCCAAAACATCTGGAGGACACTAGGTTGGGGAAGGTTGGCATACAGACTCCCATTATTTAAAAAGCTGTGAAGTTTCTTCAGGGGGCACAATCCTATGTATGTTGTGACAGAAAAAAGCAGTCCCACAATTTCCAGCATTCACCAGCCAGCATAGCACAATGGGGAATGCTGGGACCTGAAGGGATTTTTTTCTGTCTAAACATGCAAAGGATTCCACCTTAAATCATTCTTGCCTCTTGGCTCCTCTTGCCTTTTCTGGCTGCCCTGCCCAATATTTTTCAATTAGCTTCAAAATAGGCCAATATTCATCAGGAAAATGGCATGAGGCAGACTTCAATCTCCATGAACTACATATTCAATCTGGATCAAGAGGCTTCATGGCTGCTATTTGGAGAAAGAAAAGAAAAGATGGAGATGCATTCTCACATCTTGGCTGTAACTTGTAATCTTAGCTTCCTTATCACCTGGGGCCTCTTCTGAACCATCAACCATGCCCTGAGTAAGATTTTAATCCCATCCAAATGAGCATTTCTCCTTCCTTATAGAACCTGGACCACAAATTGTGTAGTTCCCTAAGCAGCTGGACATTCTGAATCTTAGCTCTCCAATAATCACGGCAAAACTAAATATTCTGCTAATTGTGCATAATATAGCTTTATCAGACAGCTTTCCTCTGAGACCATGATGCCCTGGGAGAGAGGCTTAAACCTCCTCCACTTGTTTCTTCCCTGACATTCCACCCCCATATCCCAATGGGAGGGTTAAATCTCCATTGAGTCCAAAGGCTTCAACGCAACAAATATAATATAATAGAGAGAGTTGAATATCCCAAGGAGACTGAACTGTGGAACAAACAAGCTTTTCTTAAAATTGTAGACCTTGTACTACAACTTCTCTCAAAACTGACTATTGTCCTAAATTCTAGGGCTGTGCAAGCCTTGGCTTCGGATTTGGAATTTTGAAGCCTTGGCAGCCATTTTATACTGAAGCCGCCATTTAGTGCACAGCCCTAGGACTCTGCCGAGGGGAAAGAGCCTACAACTCCCAGCATGCACTGTCTGGAAGAGATGGACTTACCACAGCTCAGGAACTGCAGGCATGCATGGCTTCGCCACCGCCACCACAATTACCCGCCCACTGGCGCAATCACCTGCCCAGTTGCTTGATCAAGGACATGCAAATACCTGGAAAGGGGGCCGCACATTCTGCAAGTGCCCCACAGCCACCTGCTGAGAGCCACCTGCTTCTGGGAGCCCAACACTGACTGGCAGCGGCTCTCCTAAGTGTCAGGCAGCATTCTTTCCCAGGACTCTTGTCTGGAGATGCTGGTGACTGAACCTGGGGCCTTCAGCATGCAAAGTATGTGCTCTACCACCGAGCCATAGCCCTTCACCTATCATGGTGAGGGATTATGGGAATTGCAGTCCAAAAACATGTTACCCCTTCCTGGCATAAGGTGTCAAAATCATAGGCAAAATAACTGTTTGCCCCATAAAACACAGAGCTTGCCCTTTTCCTTTGAGTGTGCAAGTTCTCCATTTCCACGATCCACACGCTACACAAGATGGAGTCATGGCCCTTCCACTTCCTGTAACTCAGCCCCAACCTGGTGCCTTCCATATATTTTGGAATACAACTCCCACCAACTCTGACCATTAGCGGTGCTCACTGGGCTCATGGGAGATGTGGTCCAAACATCTGGAGAGCACCATTTTGGGGAAGGCTACTGTGCCATATCCGATAGTCCTCCCTTCAGTATTGGGCTTTGCCTTGTGGAGCTCAAGCTGTTCACATGTGTTAATCTCCAGTTGTTAAATTTTCATTTTCCAATTTAGCTAGTCTCAATAATAATGATGATGAAGAAGATGATGATGATGATGATGATGATGATAAAATGCCGCCTTCTGTGAGTCATGCTTGCAGTCTTTTAACTACATTTCTCTACCATTTGAGAAGTTATCCTGATGTGAGACATGGCTATTAGGACGTAGCCTTTAAATAAACTACCTTGATCTCTTAGGCAAGTGTATACAAATTTTAATTATTATGCCTAAACTAATCATGAAGTCGTTAGATGTAAATTATTTCTTTTGCTATGTTACAGGTAGTGCCCTTTATTCTCAGTTATAGTGCTGTTGTACAAGTTTATGATTACAAGAAACCAACAGTTTTGTAGTCGAGTTGGAAAATATTCTTATGGTTTAGAATATTTCAGTAATTTTCCTTGTTAAACAGATCTCATTAATTTTGGGGGGAATGAACTGAAAATGTTTGATCTGTACCCTAAGCTTTGCCCCCTCAGAGCACATGTTGCTATTTCAAATAATTAAAAGAAGTGAAGCGCCAATCCCTGTTATTTCCATATAAATATGGTCATTAAGAATTCATTTGCCAATTTCAATTCAAAGAGATTCATAACAGTAGGGTGGAATGGTTAAATGGTCATTTAAAATATTAATTTCTTTTTATTCTTGTAGAAATAATAATCATTAATGGATGTCTACTATTCACAGAGAAGGTTCATGACCTGAATACAACTAAATTGTATCCTACCCATACTTTTTCATTTTAAAAAAAATCACTCAGACATATTGCTCGTAAATGTGGAAAAAGAGTGAAAGTAGTGGCTAGTGAGTTCTCTAGACCATTCCCGACTAGCACATCAGTCCTGATCTACCCTTGGCCAGTTATTAGAGACTGAGTTTCTCCTGAGAAGAGACTGTTACTCCCATTTAATTGTGTAGCAGTTTTCTGTGAACAAATGTTCACCAAGGACTTCTCAATGGGAACTCTAAAAGTCATTTTCCTTTTGTACGGCAGGTAGATTGCTATGCTGTGTTTCTGAAGGAAAAGAGGAAACTGCCATAATATATTTCAGTCTACTTAACTGAGTCCAAGAACTTATTCTACAAGAAGGAGCCAGAATGCCTTAGATGATTATTAGTATAACGATTGTTTTCAAGAAGGAAGTTTCCGACAGCTGGTCTTTTGTGTGTGTTATTCAACCGTTATAAAACCATACAACCAAATATTTGTTTCTCATGAGACTTCTTTGGTGAAATTTCTCCTAAGGAGCTAAAGTATTAGATTCTATGTTTTAATGTATTCAATTCAAGTAAACCGTTGTTGCTCGAGAACCAGAAAATAAATGATCTCCTCTACAGTGGAAGCTTACTCATTAGCAAGAGGTCTACATTGGATTCAAATCAGGAAAATGACTCAAGTTTCCACCTCTCCTAGATAAAGTGGGAACGGGCAATGGCTTAGAACGGATTCAAGGTATGAGTTTAATCTGGTCCAAAGGCAAACATCCTTGGAACAATAGTCAAATGGCAGAGTGAAGACATATTGTTTATTGTTTATTTATTCATAATTTATTAGCAATTATGCCACTTTTGATTTGAATATATCCCAGAACCCTTTACAAAAATAAAATAAAAAAAATACACAAGGTATCATATTGGGGATTGGTCCAAAGATAGCTCATGGCTGGGAAAGAGCCAAAGTTGATACATTTTCAACAAAGGCCTAAATCACGTCAGCATTGAGACTTGCCGTACCTCAGATGGGAGATTATTCCACAGGGTGAATGCCACCACATAGGAGGATCACTCCGGTGTCACTGCCAAACACAAATCCGTATGCTTCAGCATGGACAAGGCCTCACTTCAAAATTATAGTGGCCTGGGAGGGACATGCCTTGAGGTAACCTAGTCCTTGAAGTAACCACCTGCTAACATCTGAAGAATCTGAATTAAGACAGTGACTGGGTCCAGACAATCACAACGGGGAAAGAAGCCATTTTGACTTCTACCCCTTCCCCTGCAGGTTGGGTACTACAACATTCAGTAGAGATTGTAGGGTGTGTACAAAGCCACCCCTAATACACCATGTTCTGATGACATGCCAACCTACACTAGCATGGGGAATTATGCAAATGTTGGTTGCACACATGGGGGTAGCAGGAGAAGCCATGATGAGTTCTTTCCCCTTCACAATTGTCTGAACAGGCCCAGTTTGACACATCATTGAATCAACATTTCAGAACGTATTTATCATTAACTCATGGGGTGGCAGTGGGGGTAGGGATAGGGATAGGATTCAATTCTATTTTTCCCCTCCGTCCATTCATAGTATCTCACATTATGCGCAGTGATGCAGGAATTCTGCTGTCATGAAATACAACTCTCCCAATGCTGTACTCAACCGTTATGAGAAGGGCCTAAAATGTCCAGATAATAGCCCATTGTGGCAGTACTACAGAAGCTAATTCACATGATACTGGAGTGTATGCAGACTGTGCAGAATCTGAGTTTGGTGCAAACATGTTTGGCTGGTGCCTCTGGCAAAGAAGTGATAAACCACTGAGGAAATTGGAAGTTCAGCCCAGTTTAGCAGAAATATCATGTTGTAGTTCACTGAGGTAGTCTGTCATAGAGCAAAAAATAAAATGTCCATCTCTCACACTGAGTAAAAATGTAGCCATCCAATCCATCTGTCCGTTTCTTCCCTGAGAGTAGTTGGGTTACAGCTGGGTTGCAAACCTTGGGTTATTTATACCAGAGCATTCCCATTAGAAGTTTTCATGAGGGCAACTACTCTAGAGTGAGTGCTTTGAGGATTGCAGCCAGAAGTTGTCGATCAATCTAGCTTAGATGGTTGAGTATAAACTGAGAAAGAACCCCTGAGTGGGTCTAAATTTTTAATTTCAAAACAGAGCCAAATGCTCTATGTGGTATCACATGGGCTTGGATCTGCATCTCTACTATCATTTGTACGCTTTTATGCTCTTAATTCTAATGACCTTTTGTTTTATTAAAAAGGTTTCCTTAGCTAGAGGGGTTGGCTTAGTGATCTAAGCATGTAGTTTGAAAGATATTAACTCCCTGTGTCCAGAGTTTCACATCCTGTCAGGGCCAACTCTCCAATGTGTCACCAAAAATAATGATTGCTGTGAATCTATCTCGTACATTTTCCAACATGTCCTTTGCCAGCAGCTCTCATGTCTAAGAGGATTGCACTTTGTGCATTTCATTCTAGTACATATGGCTGTAGCATACCCTATTTCCAAATACTTATTATGGCACTTGCATTATAGGGGAGCTGAGGAGACCCAAGATCCTTACCTTTTTTTTATTCTTCCCAATTACTGTTTGTAGAAAGCATAGTTTTATCAGGCAAATAAGGGTCTTTCCAGAAAGAGGTCTGAGGTGAAGACAAGGTCAAAATCCAGGAGATCAATCAAGTAGAAAAACATTGTCCAAAAGCAGAATAAAGTAGGAATCTAGGGGTCAGTAGCACAGAGATCAAACACACAGCAAAGCCAGGGAAAAGAACAGGTCACTTAAGCTGAAGATATTAAATTATTGCCAGCAGCTCTCAAATTACAACTGAGAGTTGATATAGCTAGAGCTACCAGATCCTCATCCAAGGCTCAGCCACATCAGGTTAGAGGCTTGTTCGATGTACTCCTCATGAGTAGTCTTCTTCAGTAAGCAAGAATTTCTTTGCCTGGTCTCCATCGTATCATAAATCTTAAGGTGCCACCATTCACGGAGGCTAGGTGGTGGTCTAGCATCCTCCTCTTCAGGAAGCAGTTTTGAAGGTATCATCCCTGTGGGTCCTGGGCCATCTTGGGTAGTGCCAGGGTCTTCTGTGGTGACCTGTTCCCTGGGCCATTTGGCTGTGAAGGTTCTGGATCCTCGTCTAAAGATGATTCCAGTGGCAGCATGACACCTGGGACCATGACACTATTAGGCAGAGTGGGACAACTGCCACAGGCAGCAGATGCTGAAGGGAAGCCACGAGAGCCCCTAAGACATTCCTTCTGAGCTCCCTAGCCATTCACCTCTGTTGGAGGGCAGAGCTGTGTGTGTGGCCTGTCCTGCACCATACCAACTATCTTACTGCCCTCAAGTGCTGTGGTGGTTACTGCTCCATCGCCTGTGTTGAAGTAAAATTCAACTGCCATTCCAGTCAGCTTCTCTATGTGGAATGAGGGGAAGATTTCATCCTTTACCTCAGGCAGCAAAACATCTTGAGCAGGCCTTGCTTGGACCTATTTAGCAAAAGTATCAAGTTGTCGTTCAGTGACGGAGCACAAGTACCACAAAGAACAAACACAGTACTTAGCATTTCTCTCTAAGCAGTATCCAGTGCTACTCACCTACTAGTGGGACCAACCGCTAGTGCAATAGTAAGCTAACAGTTGCAAAAAGAAGCGGTTAGAGATCAAAAACCCATTTCCAGAACAGGGCAGGTCAGCAGAGCTCACAAAACAGAATTCTGCTGACCTGCCCTGTAAACTGTTATTGCCCCTTGCAGCTGTCAGAAATAAATAATTCTTTACTAAAAGAATAAAAAAATACTTACTCTCCCCAAAAGAAGAAGAAGAAAGACTTACAAGCTGTTGTCCTTCATCAACCAGTCTTGAAAAATATTTAAATGTTTATGAGAATGAGCTAATACAAGTAAGTCATCAGAATTTGAATTCCAAGGTTATGAGAACAAAACTGACATGACTAGTGTGGCAATTTCACATAATAGGGAAATGTGCTGTTGTTCTAGAGCTGGAATAATGTAAGGGAATGATCAGAAAATTGATCCCTTATGTTCAGAGCAATTCTGTAGCCTTCAACAAGCTGGGACCTTAGTTATAAAGAAACAAAATGATTATTTATTCAACTAATAGGAAGATAAATTGGATTTCATTTTACAAAAGAGCAAAATTAGTTGTAAATACCTCGCTTGGATTAAATAGAAGCAGTTTAGGCTAAAGTGTCTTTCCAAATGGTATGAGTATTGCTCATTTGTTGACTGCAATCCACATTTTTTCCTTTTCCATCAAGGATGCGCTTCTGTTTGCATTTCCAGCAATTAAGTATTGCTGCTGAAAAAATATAGTTCTTTCCCGAACAAATGAATACAATACTCTCCCACTGTGGTTCATGTGTGGTCTCAAGTAAGGCATAACGGTACCTATATGGCAGGAAATTTTAGGAAGGGCCAGAGGGCAGCAGCAGAGCACACAGCCCTTATACGCAAAAGGTCCCTAAGTCAGTCCCTGATATCTCGATGTAGGGCTGAAGATCTGCTGTTGATCAGCATAGACCAGGGGGAGGCGATCTTTGGGGCCTGTGGACACATTTAGCCAATTGAGAAACTGACCTGGGCATCACTGCACCATGGTTGCCATGGGCGGCACAGCTAGTTCTAGGCATTTTAGTCTTTTAGCTCTGATGTTTTAAATCTGTGATTGCTTTTCAAATCCCTAAATTGCTGCTAGGCTTTTGTTGTGGTTTGTACTTTTATTGTACTTTTAGGCTTTTAAATTTTATATTGTGTTTGATGAGGCATTTGTGGTTTTAATTTTGATGAACCGCTCAGAGAGCTTTGGCTATTGGGCAATACAGAAATGTAATAAATAAATAAATAGATAGATAGATAGATAGATAGATAGATAGATAGATAGTCACAAAGAACAAGCAACCCACCCAAGGCAGAGGTAGTGTCAGAGCCCCAACACACTAAACAATGCCTTTGAGCCCACCATTTTCATTGCCAACAGAAACATATTTCACAGAAGGCAAGCTGTTTTGCTCTCCAATTGCTTCCAGCCATCTAATTCCCCCCCTCTCTCCCTCTCATTCCAGCTCACCACCTATAGACTCCTTTTCTCCCACACATACCAAACTCCCACTCTCCATCCACTCACATACATATCTCTGTCCAAAAGTTCACATATCTATGTGCAAAACTCAGTTTACATGGAATCTCTTGTGCTTAAAGTTGGTTCTATAAGCATGTAAGAAGAGCCCTGTTGGATCCAATTAAGGCTTCATGTAACCCAGTATCCTGTGTCCAGCTGTGACCAGTCAAGTTCATCCGGGAAGCCCACAAGCAGGATATGAGGCAACAGCCTGAACCTATTGTTTGCATCCCAGAAAGTAGTATTCAGAGGTATGTTGCTTCTATGCTTTTACATGCACACACACACATACACACACACACACACACACACACACACACACACACACACACACTTATATAAACAAATATGGCATTCTTTAACACATAGGTTTTTCATTTCACAGTGCTCCAATTTTACACATACTTGGCATAACCTCACAATGCCAGAATGTTTTGACAAAGCAATGATGGATGATTAAAAACAGGCTGATATCCATTTTATGGGAGAACTGTTTCACAATGGAATCTGGTGCACCTTTAAATCATGTATGGGAAACATATTTAAGGAGGAGGAATCTTTTAGCACATGAACTACAAATGACATACTTATAGGTGCCCTTTCTTGAAAAGAAGTGTGCACAGTTTCCCCACACGCCTAACTGGAGGTGGGGGGAACAGTATTTGATATAAGAAAAGCACATCGCCTGAGTTCCCTGCCACGGAACCAGTCTGCCATGCAAGTCCAGCAATCTACTGTGGACATGGAAGGCTCTGGTGTGCACCACTGAGGGGGTTTATTATATTCAGTAGTTCCACTTCACATGTGTGCACGCATGGCATTCCTGACGATGTGAGCTGCTGCATTGACTTCATATTTATTTTATGTATTTGTGACACTTTTATCATAGAATCATAGAATAGCAGAGTTGGAAGGGACCTACAAGACCATCAAGTCCAACCCCCTGCTCAATGCAGGAATCCACCCTAAAGCATCCCTGACAGATGGTTGTCCAGCTGCCTCTTGAATGCCTCTAGTGTGGGAGAGCCCACAACCTCCCTAGGTAACTGATTCCATTGTCGTACTGCTCTAACAGTCAGGAAGTTATTCCAAAGTGCAGGACACGGAATAACGGGCTCAAGTTAAAGGAAGCCAGATTCCAGCTGGACATCAGGAAAAGCTTCCTGACTGTTAGAGCAGTACGACAATGGAATCAGTTACCTAGGGAGGCTGTGGACTTGATGGCCTTGTAGGTCCCTTCCAACTCTGCTATTCTATGATTCTATGATAAAAGTGTCACAAATACATAAAATAAATATGAAGTCAATGCAGCAGCTCACATCGTCAGGAATGCCATGCGTGCACACATGTGAAGTGGAACTTCTCTATTGTCACTTAACCCTTTGGGCAGATCCCCCTCCCACTTGGTGAACAAGTGCAAAGTACTTCTGCTCACACATGGGGCTGGGGAGAAACAAAAATTCCATCCAGCAGCAGCCCTTCCTAGGATGCCATTCTGGAGGCACCTCAATCGGGGAGAGAGAGCATTCCTGGGGTTTGTCTATACAGCTTCTTTAGCCTGACATAAATGCACAGATTCACATTTCAGGACACATGATACAGCCACCCATTTGCCATTTACCGCGACTTTTGGATCAATAGCCATGTTTGCACTGCATTAGAGTTATGTGTCTTTGGGGGAGTTAAATCGCATTTTGACATGTGAGCGTAACTTTGAGGGCAGGGCAAAGTGATTGGCCAATTTCCTACCTTTCCTTCTATCTCTGCCTCATTCCTTCCCGCCATTTTCATGTTGATGGAGCTTTAAAATTAAAACAAAGAGGGGGGAAAGGGCAGTGAGAGGGAAGAGATGTGTTCAGTCCCCTGCTCACATCCTTGTCTGCTCCCTCATTCCTTTCCTCACTCAGTTTTCATCCTATATGGGGAACAGGCAGATACAGCTTTTGAAATTAAAACAAAGAGGGGGGAATGGGCAGCGAGAGAGAGGAGACATGTTCAGTTCTCCTCTCGCATCCTCCTCTGCTGCCTCATTCCTTTCCGCCCTCGGTTTTCCTCTTCTATGAATCTGCGGAGCTCCGCATATAAAATTTATAGCTTCGCTCATCTCTACTCCATAGCATCGTATGCACGTATGTGTATATGTACGCATTAATAACTGCACTACAAAAAAATTCAGGAGATAAATTGCTGCTGCTGCTGCAGTGTGATGCTCTTTGCACAGATTCAAATCTACGAAAATTCTGGTATATATTCAGTGGAATCAGCTACCTAGGGAGGTTGTGGGCTCTCCCACACTAGAGGCATTCAAGAGGCAGCTGGACAACCATCTGTCAGGGATGCTTTAGGGTGGATTCCTGCATTGAGCAGGGGGTTGGACTCGATGGCCTTGTAGGCCCCTTCCAACTCTGCTATTCTATGATTCTATGATCAATGAGGAGCAATCCCGTTGTTGTGTAGACGGGGGCCTGGTGCTGCAAAGAGGCTGCCACCATGAGGAGAAAATTCCATAATAGAGCATCAGTGCATGCAGTTTTGGATCTTTGGCATTGAGTAACCTACCTGTAATACTGCATTGGGGGATTTCCATTTGGATTAGCAAGTCTTTAGAGAAATTTGGGATATTCTTTTCTCCCTACGCAACTACATCGTAGTATACTCTTCATGATGCTGGGTACAGTCTATAGCATTGAAAATACTAGAAACAAATAGATGAATTTTCCTGCAGGCTGGAAGAAATATGGGGCTTTTGAATGCAAGCACATTATTCATAAGGCAAGGCAGATCAAGACACAGTATAAAAATCAAAACCATATGGACAGCAAATAAAAAACAGCTTATTTTTCCCCCTTTTCAATGAATACACTCCACTCCTGAAATATTACTTCAGTTTGGCTGTTGTTCTTCTTATCTGTCATAAATATGATAGAAAGTGGCAGAGAAAAGAGATCTTTCTTTTACTCAGAAGTTTACAAAACCTGAGTACAGTGCCTAGAACTGTGGTTATGTGTGCGTTCTTTAACGTCAACCATCTCCAAGTGGCACACATTCTGCATGAACCGAACTTGACGCATAGCCTTTTGATCCATTGATCGGCAGAATAATAAAATATTTTTTTAAAAAAAACACATGCAATGTAAGCATGTGCTTCAAATTAAGCCTAAGGTTTGGTGGGAAGGGGATCCTGGATTTGGAACTCTGGCTGCGACAGTGATGGCCGCCATTTCCAAGCTCTGTGAGCCAGCATGCTAAGAGCCATTTTAGATGCGCACTCATTTTAGAAGAGCTGCTCCCTTTATTTCTGACAACCGCTAACTGTGCAGCGATACAGGAGGTGTTGTCGTGAGGCTCCCTGAGGCTTCAGAGATGGCTTTCCAGCTGGTGCAAGACCCTGTTTTGCGAATAGAAGACTCAGCACTCCTGCTGGGCATGCCATTCTTGGCAGATGATCTTTGGATGGATCTGAGCTTTGAAATGCATTTTCTGGTTTCAAAAGTTATGTCTATAAATCCCATCAACTTTTCCTTTTTGTCCCCTCACCAGAACTTACTCTACCAAATTCCATTTGTTCACTAGCTTGTCCTGATCCAAGCAGCGCAGCAACTGCTCTTTCCAGAAATCCAAAGGATTGTATTGACAATGAGAGTGGGCAAGGTTGGACATTTGTCAAGGGCCTGAATCCCAGCAGAGGGCCCACAGACAAGAGCCCCTAGACATGCTTCTCTTCATCATTGCAACATGCTTGTTCACCCACCTCTTGGTTTGGCCCAGACAAGAGTGATGGTATGAAGGAGCAGCAGTAGATGCCACTGCCTGCATGATCCTTGGCTCTCTGCCTGGCAAGTAAATGAATGGTAACAATAAGGAAGAAAGGGAGGAGGACAATATTTGTGAGAAGTTGGATTCACTGAAGGAAAGGAGCCCATTGAGGGGTGGGGTGTCTCACCCAAGGTCACTCCAAAACCTGGAGATGGCATTGTCTGTAATATTTCCTTTTCCCATTCATCAGTCCATATGATGTAGTGTACCAGCAGCTACACCTGAAGGGCTGCCTATCTCTCCATGTGCCCATCCATACGTTGAGATCAAAGTCCTATCTCCAAATTCCATCCTAGAGGCACAGCAAATACTGGAGAGACAGCTTTTGAGGTGGCGGCACTCTGGCTGTGCAACCATTGCCCATGGAGAGGCATGCCTGACATTCACTCTGATGCCTTTGCAGACCCAGGCAAAGCCCTTTGTTTCTATTTTCCCAGCCTTTTAGGCTTTGTAATTCTGGCTGACCCTCACTTTGAAAGTGTGACTTTTTAAAAGCTTATTTCCATGCACTAGCAGTTCCATAGTTTAGTGTAAGCTTCTCCAACATAGTTGAGAGCTAAGATTTATTTATTTAAGTAAACAAATAACTATACCAGGACAGCAGTGCAAAAGTCAAAGGCTTAGTTCTGATGTTATCTCAATCTCACGAGCAAATACTGTAGTGGAGACACTTCAGGTTTAGGGGGCCCTTCTTATTGCGCGACAGAATAAAGAGGCAACACACAGGGAGGGAGGGAGCCGCGCAAACAAGAATGGAAACTGGGAGGGGTAAGTGCCTCTTTATAGGCTTGTATTATACCCCTCCCCGCAAAGTGGCACTACCTGCTCACCACTAATAGTGGCAGGGCATGTCTCCTTTCTGCCCCCGCACACAAAAGCTTCCCCACGCCCAGGCCACGCCGGGTGTGGCAGAATGGCCCTTGTGAGACAGAGGTCAGTAAATAGACGACACACAGAACTTTGGGTTTAAACAGGGCCACATTTATTAAAGATCTGCAAAGGGGGGCCTAAAGGGGCATCCAGTCTGGCCTCATTTTCAGACCTTTCTGAGTAGGGCGAGCTATTCATGGCCTGTGGGTTGGTTCTATGCAATTTGCCCTCCCACAGGCCTCCCCTTTTGGGGTAGGGAGACATTCTGGGGTCACCCCCAACCCAGGCCACAAGGCTTAAGGTGGGTGAGAAAGGTTGGCCTCAGAGGTAACCCTTATCTCCCAGCCTGGCCACAGGGCTCAACACTGGGAGCCCTCAGGAATTACCAGTCACTGCAACAGTGCCTGTGAATGCTCACCATTACAAAATCCCTCTGGATGCCTGTTCTTTCCTGCCATGGGGGGTGGGGCAACAAGCTACTTGATTAGTCGCTAAGTGCCTGGTTTTGGCTATCCCATTGACCCCTCCCAACCCAGTGGCACCAAAACCCAGATACCCAATAAGAATTGGGCACGTCTCTCTCCTTGCCCCACCCGCAATCACCTCCCCATGCCCAGGCTATGCCGGGCATGGCAGAATAGTCATTCTATGTGTTGGTTGGTAATACTCTGGCCTTAACTAATGTCTCTTTGCAATAGCATAAAATGGCACACACTTCATTAGTTTAGAGAGAGAAAAGCCCTACAACTTTCAGCTAGTTGGGGAATGTGGGAGTTGTAGGCCTTTTTCTGTCTAAAATTACATAGGATTGTATCATCGAAGAATAGACAGAAAGAAGTAGAAACCGAGTATAACTACCAAACTAAGTGTAAAGGCAGCGGTTTTTGTGTAAAAGAAAGAAAGTGTGTGTGTGTGTGTGTGTGTGTGTGTGTGTGAATACAGCACAAGCATAAACGGTTCCTCAAGGACCACATTTTTCATATTCATGCATCCACTGAAGTATTTGTCTACATAAGAGGAGAAATATGCCATGCAGTATGAAAAAGGACATAAGCCTCCAATGTCAAGGTCTTTAAAAATTAAAATAAAATCTTGAAGCTGCTTATGCGCTGGTGTTGCTTGTAAGCTACTGTTCAATTCCGGTATGCTGTGGGCAGAAGATCTGAGAGAACTAGTGCTTACTGTGAGGCACACCTTAATCCCAGTGCCTCCCAAGTTTCTACTATGGATTGAAAGAAACCTATAATGCAAACCCAGAGGCTCTTTCATTGGAGTGGGGTGGGTGGAAGAGAACCTGAATAATTTATAACTGGCTGTACAAGGGCCAGCCTGTGTCAATTATGCTCTGGCACATGGTGGATCCATGTGAGGGTCTGGAGCTGATCGTTCATAAGTCTGTAAAATCCTTTCTCCATATTTCTAGGGCTTAAGGCAGGGCTCCCATATCATGCATTCTAAAATGGCACAACCACCTTTCTTGACACTTGGTTCGCTACAGACACCGTTCCATCTCTTTGATTTCCATTCTCCAGTTAGTGGGGCGAAAGATGAGTACAAAGTACACGGAAAACACTTTTAAGGTTACACAACCTACAATTGGGTTTATTCTTGATTTTACAGAAGAGGGGACACACGGGGACACACACACACACACACACACATACATACATAATGAAGGGCTCTTGGAATTTGGAAAATGAAGACAGTTTTATATACACATCTTTGCCACCACCGTAGCAAACTCTGTGTTACTCTTCACATAGGGTAGCATCCAATGTTGCCTGACTGTGTTGCACCAGTGGGACCCACAACTGGCAAAACAGGAAGGTTGCGCTTCATAAAGTAACACTGAAAATGAACCAAAATGCATATTTCTGGAAGAAGCCAGGTTAATGGAACTTCTTTCTGTGAGCTCTGCTAACTTGTTCAATTCCAGAAATAAGCATTTTGGCTTATTTCTGGTGACACCAGCAGTGGGTTCCATTGGCACATAGCCAGTGTTGACTACTGCCCCTAGATGCTGGAGAGCTGAAAGCGTGTGTGTGTGATAGCAGTCTGGTGCATTTTGTCCCTCCCAAACTGAGAATGGGTGAGAAACAGATGGAGTAGTTGAAGAAATAAATGGCCCATTTGTAATGTGATAAGTTGATGAAAATATCAACTTATAAATTTATTAACAAGTTATTTTGCTGTATCCTCCAGTGTAGATTTAAGGGCAATACTTCTCTAACCACCATCATGGAATCATAGATTTGAAGAGGGCCTTGTAGGCCATTGAGTCATATCCTGCTTGAGGAAGGAAACTCAGGCCACAGCTAGACCTAAGGTTTATCCTGGGATCATCCAGGGTTCACCCCTGCCTGAGCACTGGATCCCCTGTGTGTCACCTAGATGAACAGGTTTGACCCCTGGATGATCCAAGGATAAACCTTAGGTCTAGCTATGGCCTCAGAGTTAGAGCATCCCAACTGATGGCTCCACAGCCTCGACTTGAAGACCTTCAGCAAAGGGAGAATCCACCCCACAACCCCATTCCTAAGAGATGGTTCTATGACCAATCTATTCTTACCTTTAAGGAGCTTCTGCTAACATTCAATGCATTCTTCTCTGGGCCTGTTCCAATTTTTCTATAACCATCTTAAAGTTCAAGGCCCGGAACTAGACACAGTACTCCAGATGAGGCTGGACTAGTGCAAAATAAAGTGGAACGAGTACTTCCCGTGACTTGGAAACTATGGCTCTATTAATGTAGCCTAAATAATAATAATAATAATAATAATAATAATAATTATTATTATTATTATTATTATTATTATTATTATTATTAAAAAAATCACATTAGTGATTTTATCATTTGCCCTGCTCTGGTTCCACTTTGAACATTCCTTGACCTAGTTGAGAAATATCTGAGAGGAGATAAATAGTACAGAATGTGAAATAGATTTTATGTCTAAGATGTTTTACTCTATGATATTATGACAAGGGGGAAATGTGTTCTTCATTGCTGCTCCCCAGTTTCCCAAATGCCCCTTCAATGTCTATGGAGGAGCTAGGCGCAAATCTCTTTCAGCTGGCTAGGCATCAAATTGTATGACTCAAAAGCGGTACATTTTTCTCAGACAAGTGTTTCCCAAACTTCTGCCCCCTCTCCCCTGCCAGCTTATTTACTTTGGGAGAAATCTAGAGGGCAAAGCCTAATATGTTATCCAGACTGCAGTTGAAGATAGAAGATTTTCTAGTTTCTGCTTTCTTGGATTCTCCCTTAGGACCAAGTTGTTGAAATATTAAACACCAAGTTGTGCAGGGAATAGCTCAGTGGTGAAGAAATTTATGAAAGCCACAAATCCAAACCCACCCACCCACACACACACACACACACACACACAAAATTCTATACCAGTATATGTAGTTTATCATTCACTATCCCCAACCAACATTCTACATATGCCATATACATCAAAATGTAAGGCAGAGAATGTAGTGGTGAAGCCCATTTTATATTAATTACAGAGTCATTTATTTATTTATTATTGCATTTATATCCCGCCTTCTTTTTTCCTCCAAGGAACCCAGGGCAGAGTACATAATCATCATCCTCTCCATTTTATCCTCACAACAACCACCCTGTGAGGTAGGTTGGGCTGAGAGTCTATAGCTGGTCCCAAATCACCCAGTAGGTTTCCATGACCGAGTGGGGACTAGAACCCAGGTCTCCCGACTCCCAGGCCAAAACTTTAGCCACTATACCACACTGGCTCCATGTGGCACCTTAAAGACTAGCAAATTTGTTATGGCATAAGCTTCCATGGACTCCACTCCACTTCATCAGATGCATGGTGTATTATCCTGAGTTACAGGTATGTATACACTTGGTTGCAGTGGAGTGGACCAGGATAACACTTCATGCAGCTGATGGAGTGCTGGGATAGAAGCTCTCTGTCATCTCCTGCCTTCCTGGTTTATGGTAGGCATGAAACATATGAAGAGACTGCAAAAAATGACAAGAGTATAGGTAGCACAAAGTGACAAAGCAATAATTTACTTTTTTAAAACACTGAACTATGGCAGTGACAAAAAAGGAAATCCTTTTGCTCTGCTCATGTCTGCAACATGTGATTCTGTGAGGACCTTCTAGGGTGTGAGTGGTCTTCTGAATTTGAACCAAAACAGAGATAGTCTATGATCATTGTGTAGAGTTCAACAGGCAAGACTATTACTCATGTTTTGACAGGATACTCTTCATTGGTTTGCTATGTTTGTATACCATCACTCTACCAAGATGCAGAGCAATATCTTAGCTTCACAAAAGGTCTATGCAATAGGATTAGGATGAAAGGTGGTGATTTGCCCTCTGCCATCAAAGTGGTCAAAACTGAGTGGAGTTTTGGACCTGTGACCAAACATTCTTGTCCAAGCCCAACACTCTAGTCAGTGTACCACAATAATTCCAATTTGGGAGCCATGAGTTTAATTGTAATGTCAGATCTGGAGTTGCTGGAAGTGCCTGATGGTTTGAATGGGATTCAGGAGGTCTCACCCATGCAGTGTAGAGTGGGTCTAACTGGGCTGGTGAAAGCCAGCCGGAAGAAGAATCCTTTGCTGGCTGAGGGTATGAAGCGCCAGATAGCTTGAAATATGTGGTTGTTTAGGCCCTGCTGAAAAATTGAAACCTGCATGTGGATTCATCACTTCAGTTCCCCACCCCCACCCCCACTAATTGGATGAGCAGTTGCTCTACTGTTTCAGGTACACAGTTTTGGACTCCTGCCAGTCTGGCTTTTGGTGTTGACATGGGCCTCAGACTGCACTTGTAGCCTTGGTCAACAATCTCTGCCTAAAGATCAATAAGGCTAATTGTAACTTATTGATTATGTTAATTCTGTTAATTGTTCCCTATTGATTCTCTCAGTGTGGCCTTTGATACTATTTATAATACATTGTTGGTGCTGCAACTCAAAGATGGGGGGAGCATTTGCAAGACTGCTCTTGAGTGGTTCGGCTTACTGTTTTGCCAGGAGATCCCAGAAAGAGATGATGACTTGCTCATCATTACCCATCTTAGTCGATATATACACATGGCCCCTGGATGAGATAAACAGAGATCCAGAGTTAGGTGCCATCAATATGCTCATAGCCATCACCTCTGTCTCCTCTTGTCACCCTGCCCTAATGCTGCAGTCTCATGCCTACTCCATGTCGGGCCATGATTAGACACTGCATATAAACAAGACAAAGATGAATTCAGGCTGAAGTGATTGTGATTGCCTAATACTGTGGCTCTAGTGACACAAACTTGATCACAGCATATGCCTGTAGCCATCACTGTATATGAAGTTCAAGTTATGACTGAAAACTGATCTACTTTGTACAGTCTCCTCCTGAGAAGGTTGAGACTACCTAACAGAAGCAAGTGTGGTGATGCTCATTCATGCTTTCTTTAAGTCAAACCTGAGCTGGTGTGATTCATTGGGTGACTGCCCAGAGATAGTCTGAAAGGAATGAAGCAATAGAATTCCCTCCCCTTGGAGATTCAAAGCACAAACCAGATAATTAGGGATCGGCAAATCTGTCAATCAAGTCTTGCCAAGATTGTTGGACATTTGAGGTCAAGCTCATCCTGTCCCATTTTCACATATGCTTTTGATATTATTATTATTATTATTATTATTATTATTATTATTATTATTATTATTATTCCTTATAGACATTTGTGCACATTTTTCATAATGCACACTTACACGTACATATTATTTCAATGGGTCTATAAGTATGACTAAGGCAGGATCTACACTAATGCTTTATAACTGTTTATAATGGTTTTGACAATGGTTGGGGCCCAGGATACATTCTATATATACCATTTTCAAACTGTTTTCAAAGCATTATATCCTGTTTGGCACAGATCTGGCCTAAATCTGGATCAACCCCAATGTATGCATTTTGTGCTCATTTTTAAACTTGTGCATTTTCCCTCAGGATGTCACAGTGCTGGAAGCTGTTTTGTGTGCACTTTCCTCAAATACACACATTTTGTTTGCACTTTTCCATAATATATGCACTTTTGTGTGCATTTCCCCCCCAGATGAGCTGCATCGGACGCTCATAAAAATGTCTCAGCTTGCTGAAAAGTTTGGGAGATGCAAACTGGGTGAATCCATTAAAAAATAAAACCTCAATGGAGCAAATTTCTCACCCAACCCTACAGGTAATCTCTCATTTTTATTGTGTTTGGTTTGCAGGGACCAAACTCAGGTTAAACCAATAAAGAGTTGATGGGGAATATAATCTATTGTTACATCTTTCTTACTTGATTTACTTACATGTTTTATAGTGATTGTTTAATTGATACTTATCCATTCCATTTCAATATACCAGTTTACTTTTTGCTGCAATTATCAGCATGTGAAACTCTGAAAAGCCAGTGTCATGGTGTCACATTATTCAGAATATCCCCAAAGTTGTTCATAGCAGACACATGGAGGACATCTTTCCCCTGGGAAGAAACATTAACTCGCTGCATCTTGAAGTGTCTGGCTGATTTTAATTGAAGTACCAAGTGCCAGGAGTATCCATGTGATTTACACCTAATCTCTTAAATTTTAGAAGTTTTATAAGGTAAATGGCCTTGGCTTTCCATTTCTTCAATCTTGCTCCCATCCTTCTTGGTTCCCACATACACAGTCTGCTTATTATTGTTACACTTTTAATTGCTACATTTTTGCAGTAAAGCAAGGCATTAACTCTGTGTGTAATTGTAAAATTACAGGGATCAGCTGAAGAATCCTTGAGGATATACAACAGGACTGACAGACAGATGGATATACAGTAGGACTGAGTAAATGCAGAGGACTGGTCATTAGACAGTTCTCATTATCAACACCACCTCTACTTGTGAGATTATGGTGGTCAATGGGCTGCAGCTGATATAATCTAAGATGACCATATGAAAAGGAGGACAGAACTCCTGTATCTTTAACAGGTGCATAGAAAAGGGAATTTTAGCAGGTGTCATTTGTTTATATGGAAAACCTGATGAAATTCCCTCTTCATCACAACAGTTAAAGGTGCAGGAGCTATACTAGAGTGACCAGATTTAAAAGATGGCAGGGCTCTTGCAGCTTTAACTATTGTGATGAAGAGGAAATACAATTGTTAAAAGTACAGGAGCCCTGTCCTCCTTTTCATATGGTCACCCTATATAATCATAAGAAGCGAGTACAAAATCCCAGTATTACAAATGGTACCTGCAACATAATGTTAGGAACATAAGAAGACCTGTGTCAGATCAGACCAAGGGTCCATCTAGTCCAGCATTCTGTTCCCACAGTAGCCAACAGATGCCTATGGGAAACCCACAAGCAGGACATGAGTACAATAGTACCCTCCTGCCCATATTCCCCAGCAATTGGTGGACATACGCATACTGCCTTTGATACTGAAGGTACATATAGTCATCAGGAATAGTAGTAATTGATAAGGATGTTGAAAGAATCCAAGAGTGGGGGGTAGAATCCTGTGGACTCCCACTACCAGCAGCTCAGCTTCCCAGACCCCATTCACTGAACCACTGTGTGCTTACTGGACTTGTTCACCAAGATCTACATGGTCCACAAGCACGCCTCAGGGAGCCGCCATTTTGCATAAAAATGGATGCTCATGTTTTACAGAAATTTAATGTACATAAGTGCTGGCTATAAAGGGTCCGTTTACACAACATCACAGGCATAAATGGTCTATTGCAGTGGCAAGATTGCAGTTTGGACCACTGCAATGGGACTTCATTTCTTTAGGTGGAAGTAATCCTATGGTCCCTGGAGAGCATCCACCTCCCACACCTTCTTGCAGCTGCCATGGAAAGAACTGTGCTTTTATTCTTTTATTTTCTGTTTTTATTCTTTTATTCTATTTGTCTACCACTCCCTAACCCAGACCAGCTGTTTTCCAAGGTCACAAACTTGGCCTTGGAGGGCCTCGTAGATGTAAAAAAGGGGCTGTTCTGGTGGGAGGAGTGGAGAAGCCAAGGTACAAGAAAACCTACGGCCTCTCCAGCCCAGGCATCACCATCCCCATTGTGCCTCCGCTAGATGGGCTTAGAGGCCCATCTAGACAAAAAAGAAAGGGGTGAATGACGAAGGAGAGGTGAAAATTGCCTCTGTGACTACTCCCACCCTGCCAGCAAGCAGTGGATCCTTGGAAGCCTCCAAAATTGGAGGCTTCTATCTAGGGGGTGAAAGTTGCCCCACTCTTCAAACCACTATTAGCTCCAGAAGGAAAGCTCCAGTTGGTGCCATTGTCCAGTTCACACAATCAAAACAAGCCATGGTGGTTTAAATAAGCCATGCTGTCTTGTTCAAATCAGTGGCATGTGCCAGGCACTAATTTCATAATCACCTACCCATGTCATTTTGTCTGAATCCCCCCTCAAACAAGCTATGCCACCCATGACATGGCAAGCCAAGCCCAGGTAGATAATTAGGGAAATGGTGCCCAGGGGGTAAAACAAACCACTGTGGCTTGTTTGATCATGCAAACTGGCCAATGGGAGCTTTTCTTCTGGGGATAAAAGCAGGTGAGAGGAACCAATTTTCTTCAGGGCTGCAGTAGAGAAACCTCCTCTCCCCAGTCTCAACGTAAATCCCCACCACTGTTTTTTAAACACACACACACACACACACACACAAGAGAGAGAGGGGGGGAGTGCTGATGGCAAATAATGTAATCATGTCTAGACTGATCCTCAGGTGAAAATTGGATGAACTAATTTCATTAGTAGAAAGGCAGTGCAGTGTAGTGGTTAGAGTGTTGGACAAAGAGCATCATCAGACAAGCATTTTATTGGACACTCGTTACTAGCCACTCATGGTTTTTGTGAGTCCTTTTGACACCACTGTCCGCCTCACATGCATCTCCCACTTGTTCTGGTCTTCTTTCCATGACAATAAGACCCCAGTAAATCGGTTTTAATTTTGGAAGTGAAATGTACAGTCATTTCCTGCTGCATGCAGGAAAATCAGGGCAATAAAAATGCCCACTGAATGGGCCACATCGTCATTGTTTACTTCCTCTTTCTTCCCCATGTGAAGGAAGAGGAAGTATTGTGGGACAGAAGCAGGGGGAGTGGTGATAGGGGAAAGTGATTTCCCCCACATCTGATGACGCTCTAAGACAAGGAAGACCAAAGTTCAAATCCATACTCAGTCATGAAGCTCACTCAGTGACCATCAGCTACTCACCATCTCTCCATCTAATATACTGCACAGATTAGTTGTGAAAATAACTTGAGGGGGTAACTATGTATGCCACTCTGAGCTCCTTGGAGGAAGGGCAAGATAAAAATGAAATTAATTAATTAATTAATTACTAATTGAAGTCTCTGGTAGTGCAGCTGTCATAAAGGCCCCCCTGAACATCCAACCCCTCTAAAAGCAATAGCTTATCATAATGTTAATCCATGCAACCAGTTGGAAATCCAGTCCAATTGTGTATGTGTGTGTCCTTTTGTTGTGAGGATGATTTTAGCAGTGAGTTTTCCTGTGACATATTAAGAATTCACAAAGGGTGAAAGAGGTCTTTCAAAGGGGGCTTCCACACACAGTCTTCGGGGCGCCCCGAAAGCGCTTCAGGGCGCCCCGAAAGTCCTAGTGTAGCTACCTAATCAGAAGAGATGGAGGAAGAGGCGGCGGCGGCGGTGAAAAGTTCCCAGGGCTCGGCGGCTTCCTTGCCGCCGAGCCCAACTCCCCGCCGGCCTCCTCTTGCTGCTGGCGAAAGAGCCACCTGGGTTGGAGAGCTCGGCAGAAGAGCCCGCCTTCTTCCGCCGAGCTCTCCAACCTGGGTGGCTCTTTTACCGGCAGCAGGAGGCCAGCGGGGAGTTGGCCTCGGCGGCAAGGAAGCCGCCGAGCCCTGGGAACTTTTCGCCGCTGCCGCCGCCTCTTCCTCCATCTCTTCTGACCAGGTAGCTACACTAGGACTTTCGGGGTGCCCTGAAGCGCTTTCGGGACGCCCCGAAGACTGTGTGTGGAAGCCCCCAAAGTCTCATTACCTTTGACACAACTAATTGGTTGTTTTTGGGATGTGTTGTAAAATCTTTATGATTTTAATCTTTAAGATTTTCACAAGCCAATTCCCCACCCCTCTTTAATGAGGAGTAATGAATTGTAGGGGTGGGCAGGCTGGTAGCAAAGCAAGAAAGGCTGGTGAAGAGCAGCAGCAGCAGTACAGCTGCAGCAGCCTTTCCAGGAGCTGTTGAGCCAATCAGAGCAATGGTGGGGTGGGGCCCAAGAGGCGCACCCAGCAGAGTGAGATCCCTCCTTTGTTCTGCCTCCAGTTCAACCTGAGGCTCTCAAAGGTAGACTTCCCATGCTGCTCCAGGATTGCAGTTGCTGTCAAGAGTAAATCCATGGGGGAAAGAGATCACTGAGTGCCCAAAAGAGCTCCAGAAGATGGGCTCCACAAGGAGCGAGCCTCCCTGCCTCTTGTGGCATGATAGGCATTGGGCTGGATCCATTAGCGAGGGGGAGCAGGATTGGCCTCCCTGCTCTCCCATGGTGAGGATCCCCATCAGGGATCTCAGAGACATGGCACCAAGACCAGACCAGCATGGGAGCTGCGAGCTAGCCATGTCCACAGTGGTGGCAAGGGGTTCACATTGGTGGTCTGTGCCGTGGTGTGCCCCTGACTCTTCCAACCACCAGTGCTCCTGGCATGTGGGTCAGGAAGGGAATCAGTCAGCAGGCAGGCTGGCAAATTACAGGATCCATGCCCTATGCTGCGGCCACGGCTATTAATTATCCCAGCTATGCCTGTCTATTTGTTCTCGTCCCTTCACCAGCCGGACCCAATTAAGCACTGCCTATGCATATATATTTTTTATCAATTGCAATCTTTTGCCTATCCATTTTCATACATTGACATCTTTTTTTTTTAACTGCAACAAAATGTCTGAACAGATCGGAATAAAACTGAGAAGCAAGGGGAATTAATGCTGTGAATTTTGTCGCTTTGTACAATTAAGCACTTGCAGGAATCTTCAAATTCCATCAGTGATATGGGGTACAAAGTAAGGTATTGTGTATGTGTTTTTAATAAGGTCATTTAGTGGAAATAATTGCTTCCAAAGCCAGTTTTCGCTGAGGTCATTTTAAAAGAAGGAGGGGGTGCGATAGGATTCCTTCTATGTATGTCAAACAAAGCGCAGGGGGCCATATTATTTGACTTATGCCCAAGCTTCCAGTTTATTTTGAAGTCCAGATTCCAGATCTCATTGGTTTCTTCAGATCTCTTTCTACAATTGTTTTAGTGTGTGTGTGTTTGTGTGTGTATAATCATAGCTGATCTTGCTCTTTGTTCTAGTAAAAATATCCAACCTTGGTCAAATCTAAATGCCTCTACCCACAAAAAGATAAAGAATAAAGTCTAATCATGTCAGTGTTTCAATAGTGGCGATTAACACAAGTCTTATTTTTTTTTAGTAGTTCAACTACTCATCTCATAACCTCATCCTCATTTCCTCCAAACGTATACACCTGGACTGCACTGGTTTTGATTAGAACGACAGCCACACAGAAAGAAAAGGAAGGAGGAGGACAATATTGTTCACGGCTGTTACATAGAAAGAAACTAGAGGAAATTTTCTGGTTTTAAGATATAGACTCACAGAAAAGTGCAGAAGAGTGGCATTTGAAATTTGCATTTGAGAATTTATCGTGATTCTCTTGTACATATCAAATCTGAGAATGTTTTAAATGGCAGGAGTGGAAGGAGGAAAAATGTATGCAGGGATTAAAATGGCACCAGGCCATTCTCATAGTCATTACAAGTCTAAAGACATAATTTTTGCAATGAACCTGAAAGAAGCTTAAGGAATGAGAAACTGATCAGATGCATAATTGGACTGAAATTAAATGGCAATGAATTTGTTTGTTTAGGACATTGGTGCTGAGCTCCAAACAGTAGGAAAAATCTTCCTCTAAACCTTTGTTAATTTGAAACCTTAACTATCAAGACTCACCGATGCAACCCTGTGGGCGGTTAACCTCTTCCTGATACTAATTCTACAAGGATAGTTCCCATAGCAACTTGAGGCCATTTTTCATGTGGCAATAATTTTCTGTAATTCCACCCCACCCAAGTACATTTCTGAGGCACTTGCACAGCAGTGATTAACCATGGCATAGTATGAATGTATCAGGCACTAAGAGCTTTATCACACCAGCGTTATACTATGCAATCACTGCGAATTGCATGCAAAGGACTCCGAAGTTTTCCAGCTTAAAATCTGCTTTTATCGTGAAGTACTCCCATGCATCCTGCTTTAATTGTACTATAAAAGCAAAAGACTCACCATATTTTGATACTAGTTTTCGAGCGTATCATCCGAGCGGCCACTGGGGCGCAGGAGCAGGATTTGAAGAAAAATTAAACAAATGCTTACATCTGCGTAAGCTTTAAAGATAAAGACATCAAAATTGGTACAGTAATAGATATTAAGGAGAGCTTTAAGCATACCAAATTTGAATCAGATTGGGTCATCCGTTGATTTTTTAATGGTTTTTTTACATTTCCCCCCTTAAACCCACTTCCTGGTATGCAAAGGATCTTGCTGCCCAGTAGCAACAACAACAACAACGCCGACAGCTTAGCGCTGTAGGGGATAATTCGAGGGAAACAGGTATGTGGGATGAAGCTATAAGACTGAGACCAGCACATCTTAAAAAGCCACCTCAGAAGAACCGAAGCAAATGTGGCAATGAAATAGTCTTAATCCCAATATTTAAAAGCAAAAGCCCTTCAGTGTAATCCTATACATATCTAACCAAAAATAGATCATACGGTATTCAATGGAGCTCACTCCTTAGTGGGGATGAAGGAATCTATCCATGTTGGTTTCTCTCCATTTTCAACTCTTCCCATCTGACATTCATGCTATCCTATTTGCATTTTTAAAAGAAAACGTTTGCATGAAAATGTTTACAGACTTTGTGTGCATTTTCACCCCTTTGTACAGAGGTTTGCCTAAGATATGCATTTATTGTTTCCTTTACTGTAACACTGTTTTCTATGGGTTTCTCCCTAATATACCCCATTTTACCCAAATATATGCATTTATGTACAATTTTTTGTTTAGAGATGGACATTTCAAAATTCTGAAAAGTACAAAAAATAAAGGATAACTGTGTTTTGGTTCACATATTGATTCTGATAGTGTGAATTTTGTAAATTCTTATCAAAATGCAAAATGAATAACATTTTCCCAACTCCCAAGTACATATATTTAAGTTTGCTGGCCCAGAACCTATCCATTACAAATCAGTTTTAGTTTCTGCTATTTTGGGCATACAGTTACTTCTTTTTATTTTAATGTACATTTTTTTTATGAATGGCACAAGAGAATCAAAGCATATTTTAAATGTCAACATATGAAGATGCCTTTTACTGAGCCAGACAATTGATCCATTGGCCAAATATGGTCTATTGCATTTCTCTAGTGTCTCTGGTACAGGTCTCTCTCAGCTCTGCTATCTGAGATCCTTTTAATGGGGGGTGCCAAAGATTGAATCTGTGACCTTCTACGTGCAGAACATGTCCTCAACCATTAAGCTGAGGAAGACTGGGGGGGGGGGGAGACATGATAGCACCCTTCAAGTACTTGAAGGTTTGTCACACAGAGGAGGGCCAGGAATAACATCCCAGAGTGCAGGACATGGAATAATGGGCTCAAGCCAGATTCCAGCTGGACATCAGGAAAAACTTCCTGACTGTTAGAGCAGTACAACAATGGAACCAATTACCTAGGGAGGTCATGGGCTCTCCCACACTAGAGGCCTTCAAGAGCAAGCTGGGCAACCATCTGTCAGGGATGCTTTAAGGTGGATTCCTGCATTGAGCAGGGGGTTGGACTCAACGGCCTTATAGGCCCCTTCCAACTCTACCATTCTATGATTCTATGTTCCCACCTCCTTCATGGCCTTTACTAATTAACATGCATATTATTTGAGACTTTTGTCTGTACAAAATTACTTCCCTGCAATTCTCATGAAAGAATTGAGCCATCTGGCAACATCCTTACTTCCAAATAAATATTTTTAGGATTAGGGCAGTCTTTTCTACCCTGGTGTCCTCCAGATGTTTTTGGATGACAATTTTCAGCATTGGTCATGCTGGTTGGGACTGAATGGAGTTAAAGTCCAAAACATCTGGAGAGCACCAGGTGGGGAAGGCTGGATTAGGCTATTAGGTACTGGTAATACAATTTAAAATGGAATTTGCCCCTTTCACATAGGTCCAGCTTCTTGTTTCACATAGGTTTCAGTATTCTAAATATTTTATTTTATTTTTCCTGTGATCCATCATATTCTGGGGGTTTGTGGCAGGTTAATCCAGAAAACCAGAAATTAAATAAATTCCTATCCACAAAGTGTTAAGATAATAAAATCTATTATTTTTAGCTGTTTAAATGGTTTTAAATTATGTACATTAAAAATAGACTATGCTGTACATTAAAAATAAACTATAATGTTGTATTATTTAATGTTGCATAATGTTTATAATGTAGTTTGCATTTTTTTAAAAAAAAAATGTTGAATTGATGTGATCTGCCCAGATAGTCTCAGCTGTTGGATGGTATAGAAATAATAATAATAATAATAATAATAATAAGAAGAAGAAGAAGAAGAAGAAGAAGAAGAAGAAGAAGAAGAAGAAGAAAGCAGTCATACTTAAAACATGTTCAATAGGAAATTCCTGAATCAGTAGAAGACTGCACGACTTGGCAAAGCCTGCCATGTCC
The DNA here is from genome assembly GCF_023053635.1 of Elgaria multicarinata webbii. Lineage (NCBI taxonomy): Eukaryota > Metazoa > Chordata > Lepidosauria > Squamata > Anguidae > Elgaria > Elgaria multicarinata. The sequence continues at coordinate 132,014,149 of NC_086171.1, forward strand.
ATCTAGAAAAACCACCATGAGTGAGAAAAGAGAAATAATAATGATGATGATGATGATGATGATGATGATGATGATGATAATGATAATAATGATGCAAGTTGTTTGTAAGCCATGTATTGCAAAGCACTGGTATCCTAAACTTCTGAACCACCAGGAAAGCATAGTAGGCAATTATGAATGAATTGGTCTGGGAACCAAAGTGATAATATGATCCTTAAATGTCTTTTTAAAACTTAGACTTCAAGTTGGAGCAACAAATGAACATTTACAAGAAAACTGCACAGCAAGGCTGTATATTTACTTGGGGGGAAAAGTCAATGATGGTTTAATTGAAGCAAAATGTTTTATTTCATGTCTTACGTCCCTGCTATCAAGCAAATGTCTGCTTGTGGTTATTAGCTCCTGAACCTCGCACAGGAAACATGATAAATGTCGCAGCGCCTGCCCTCTGTGTGAACACTCCAGCATTGCCCTTTGCTTTGAACTTCTCTTTCCTGCTTGCTGTTCATTAAAAGCACAGTATTGATAATTACATAAATTTATTATCTTATTACTATTCATAGGGTTGTTGTTGTTGTTTTTAAATCCTTTTAGTAAAGAATTCTCATTATAGATTTAGCCTGTTCTTACTCTTTCCATATGATTGAGGACACTAACGGACACCTAATTTGGGGAAGAAGTCTAGGGCAGGGAAGGATGCATTGTTTTTGTATCAAGTTTTCTTTTCAAGGCCAAGTAACATGTGTGTTCAAAAACTACTGTTGTTGGACCCAAATCAACCAATAAGCTAATTACAGTGTATCCTAACACTCCCATCCATGCTCCCCATCTAAAAAGAGAAGTGAATTTACAAATGGGCTATAGGGATATTTGTTCAACTTTCGCCCATCCAAGTTTGAGCTGCTAAAGTTTGGGTTTTGCTTTGACCAAAAGTAATGTAACAAACAATAATGGAAATTATTATTTTGCAAATATAAATAATGTCACGTGATTTAACATAAGCAGCTGTGTGTGTGTGTGTGTGTGTGTGTGTGTGCGCGTGTGTGCGTGCGTGTGTGTAAGAGGCCCAGGAAGTGTTAATTCATCCCTCAGAAGAAAGTGCTAAACAATTAACTATCAGTCAATTTGTGTTGTACAGTACTATCAAGAAACTCAGGGATTATCCTCACAACAACTCAGTAAGTCAATCCAAGAGATAGTGACTGATCCAATATGCTTTATGGCCAAGTGGGTATTTGAACTTAGCCTTCCCTGGTATAAGTCTAAAACTCTAGCCACTAGATCACATTGATTCTCAAGGTTTACACTACATAAAGATGACCCTTGTCCCGAGCTCCTAGTTCTTGTCCCAGGTCCTCTTGTGCGTGTTCTTCCTTAGCTTTCATACAGCCCTGCTCTGTTGTCTGGTACAGGATGTTGCTATATGTAAAGCCCTAGATAGGATTTGTCCATGGTCTGTTTTCATTTCCATCAATGCCATGATCATTCTGCTACACGTTGGTTAGCCAAGGTCACAGTGAAAAAATTATACAAAATGTGACAGCTAAAGCTAGGGTGACCATATGAAAAGGAGGACAAGGCTCCAGTATCTTTAACAGTTGCATTGAAAAAGGAATTTCAGAAGGTGTCATTTGTATATATGGAGAACCTGGTGAAATTCCCTCTTTATCACAACAGTTAAAGCTGCAGGTGCCCTGCCGTCTTTTAAATCTGGTCACTCTAGTATAGCTCCTGCAGCTTTAACTGTTGTGATGAAGAGGGAATTTCAACATGTTCTCCATATATACAAATGACACCTGCTGAAATTCCCTTTTCTATGCAACTGTTAAAGATACAGGAGCCCTGTCCTCCTTTTCATATGGTTACCCTAGCTAAAACTCTTCCCATTTTACTGTTCAATTTTTCCAATGTTCACTCAAACCATTCGGTGGCTTGAACAGTGGTCATCTAATCCCAGTTTGATTTGGGATAATTAGCAGCTAGCTATGATAAATGAAACCTTTCCCACCACTTTTGAAAACCTTCTGTAAACTGCCCAGAGAGCCCTGGCTATGGGAGCGGTATATAAGGATAATAAATAAATAATAAATAAATATTCTTATGAAGCCTTCTTCTCCTAGAAGGCAGCTGGGCACAGATTGTACACATCTTACTTCATTAAAAACTACTGATCATTAGAGTTTTGAGAATTAATGCTCTCTTGACAATACCTTGACTTAGACTAGGGGCAGGGAACATGTGGCCTTCCAGAAGTTGTTTTACTGCAACTCCCATCTTTCCTCATAATCTCTCTGCAGCATGTTTTGCAACGTGTTCCGTAGCATTTAGAACAGCCTGGGATTTTTTTTTAAAAAAAACCCACCCGTTTGCTTTCTGAGCCAGTAAGCCTTAGGACTGGACCACTAATTGTTATACCTATGAGCCTCACTGACATATTTAAACTCTAATCCACCGTTGGCTTTCTTCCAAATATTCCCATCTGAGCCCCAGTAAAGTCAATTGAACTCTTCCTGGGCTAATCCTAAAATAGAAGGTCATGGCTCAGCATTGTAACTTTCAAGCCACTTGCTCCAGAGTAGCAGCTGTGATTACCACTGGGATGGTTGTGGGATAAGTATTGAGAATTGTGGTCTTATTGGCTTCATGGTTACATTTCCCCTAACCTTCACCCTTTCATAGAAATGCTTTTCTCTTATTATGGCAGATGGAGGAAACTGCCTATTACTGAAGGATTGGTGAAACCGAGTAGACATAAAATGCTGTCAAAGACACATAGTAAAGATCCTGAAAATAGAGAAAAGTATTGTTTTGTTCTCTCACCTTGCTCTATTAAAGTCATCTTAGGTGTTACTTGGAACAACAGCAGCTAAAAGATTCTCATACCAAGTAGTGGGTTTGAAATGGATTCTGCCCTTTGATTATTATTATCTTTTAAAAAAAGTTTTTCTCCCATCCTGACAGCTAAAAGTTAGTTGAAACAAATAGAAAAGTCTACAGTAAGAGAGAATCACGTGGGGGTTTAAAAAGTTTTAAAGTACATTTGTATGTGGAGTGTTTTTTTAAAAAAAGTTTTAAAGTATTTTTTCCCCCTCTGGTTATATATTGAGAGCTCTCTTTCATCACTGAAGTGTACCATTCTTTTCTCTAGATAAAATGCCAATCCTGGATCCCAGCACAATAATTTCATCATTATACAGTATATATAATTTTATAGTGCTGATTTTACACTACAGTCAGGTGTCCTACACTGTCAGGAACCATCCAGAATTCTCTTAATACAGCCAAACCCAGACAGTTGTAAAGAATGTTGAAGAATGTTGAAGAATTTGAGTGCCATAGTGTGCCAACCTCAGTGTGTAACCTTGACCTCTTGAAAAGGAGTGGGGCTGTGTGAGAGAGGATGTATCATCTAGGGATAGCAACAGAACATGGAGACAGCAACCTTCTACACCCTAGTTTCCACAAAAGAGAGAAAGGCAAGTCACCCTTATTCCCTTTTCCTATACTAGTCTTTGACTACCTGAGGGGACTCCAATATAGCACTTCTTTCTATTTACTTTAGACATATTTGAATGTATGCCCCATGTAGTTGGACTGTTATGGCTACTACACATTTGAAGAAATGTGCGATATGTCTTCAATGCGATATCCTCCTCACACAGAGGAGGGCCAGGATCTCTTCTTGATCCTCCCAGAGTGCAAGACACGGAATAACGGGCTCAAGTTAAAGGAAGCCAGATTCCGGCTGGACATCAGGAAAAACTTCCTGACTGTTAGAGCAGTGCGACAATGGAATCAGCTACCTAGGGAGGTTGTGGGCTCTCCCACACTAGAGGCATTCAAGAGGCAGCTGGACAACCATCTGTCAGGGATGCTTTAGGGTGGATTCCTGCATTGAGCAGGGGGTTGGACTCGATGGCCTTGTAGGCCCCTTCCAACTCTGCTATTCTATGATTCTATGATTCTATGAAATGTGCACCTACCAGGGAAGTAGTTCTGGGTTCTTCAAGGCTGTAGTCAGAGTGGGACTGTGTACTCGGAGGTGTGTGAGCTTTCAGGCATAATCCTACACATGTTTAGGCAGAAAAATCTCCTACAACTCCCAGCATTCCCTAGCCAGCCATGCAGCCTGTCTCAAAATGCATAGGATTGAGCCTTTAGACCTTTATTCAATCTTAGCACAAATCTTAGAAGCATGCATGGTCATTTAGCTCACCAAGGAAGAACTAAATGAATGTCAGTAGATAATTCTCATTTGAAACTACTGAATTTTATAAATTACTGATGCTGGACCCTGGAAAATACTTTTTTGCATGTCCTCCAAAAATACTCCAGTGGCACCAGAATTCATGAAAACTAGTGAATTTTTAAGTGCTATAGATTTTATACCAAGGACAGGAAAGTGTTTCCTTTCATTACATTTACAATAAGGAATTAACCTCAAGGGTATCTACTTAATTTCATAATATATAGACTGGAACACTAATAATGTGAATCTTCTAAAATGCAATAAGGAAGCAACTGACCTCTTGCTCCCATGGGAGTTGTCTGCAAAATGTATTGCAGGAGAGAGAGAGAGAGAGAGAAACAAAGGTGATTTTGACTTAACAAATGCCAAAGGGTCACTAGCTCTAGCGCCCTTTGTGATTGGGACCTCACAAACACAACTGTGGATATTTTCTGTACCGCTAGAGTTCATTGGCAGGACTCTTTTTGTATTGCATCGTTGGTGTAATGAAATGGAAAGTAAAATCTAGGAAAGAAAGAACGCTATTTTACAATGTGTACTCATGAAACAAAGAATACAGTACAAATTAGTTCTGAATTTTAGGGTCTATCTGGACTTAACCAGCATAGGCCAAAATTCCAGTGAGATGTTAACCTTTTGTACCCTGTTTCAAAAGAGTGTTCAGAATTGCATTCAAGATGGTAAGCAAACACCTTCAATTCTGTATAGAGAAAAGAACAGCAAAAGATATTCTGCACTTCCATTCCAGACAGTGCCTATGGGACTTGAAATACTGGATTTGAGACTGTGCATATAGCTTTCAGCTGAAGGAATCTTCATTTGAAAAATGGATGCCAAGATCATCCTTTTGACAGTCAACTGAGGAAGAGCTGATGATCTAAACAGATCCCCCTTTTTCGTTTGTTTGTATTGACCACAGAGGGTAATTTTGGGACACATGGAGTGTTATTTATGAAGCTACCAAGACACTCTGTCTTCTGCACAAGAGTCGGCTATTTACAACTCTGCTGCGCAAGATCCCTTTGGAGATCTGTTGGAGCAGATGTCAAAATGAAGTTGCCTGGGAAAGGTTGAAAATGAGAAGTGCTGGAGATTACTTAGGGGAACAATGCATCATGCAAGCCTGAGAGAGCTGAGAAGCCAGAGTTCCACACATTGCTAGAGAAGCCGTCAGGTGCGTCAGGAAGACATTAGCTAAATGCAGAGCAACTGTGGGGGGACTTGTAAGAAAGGGTCAAAGGATCAGGTGAAAAGAAGACAGACAGTAACCATGGGAGACTGGGCAGAGTGCAAAAGAAGCAGGAAATGAAACAGATACAATTCAGAATGAGAGCATCTTTCCTAGCTTTAGCAGATAGCCAATCAAACATTTAACATAAGTAGATTGAGCAATCCTACCTATTGAGTATAAAAGCTGTTCCCCCCTCAAAAAAAAATCTATAACCCAGAGGCATAATTTCAGAGCAATCTGTAGACCAGATTGTCACCCTTTTCTATAGGCTTAGTTTCACAGATTCCATGGAAAATACCAAGTTCTGTATCCTTTACCATCAGCTTCCGGTCAATGCAGACACTGTTCCTGGCCATATGTAGAGAACCCATGGGCATACTGTTGTTGCTGTTGTTTATATACTTCCTTACAGCTGAAAACCCTGAGGTTTGGGAAATGGGGGCTTGCGGCCATGAACTTGCTTTCCCTTCGTACATTTACTATAAGCATGTAGGTAATCTGAACAAGTTTCATATCTCCTTTCCCAGGAACTCCAATTGCTATGCTTTCAGGAGTAGAGAGGCAAGGATGGGACTGTGAGAAGGGCATTCTTCCAGTTCCACCTGATCTACACCAAGCAAGATATGACACTTTCAAAATTGTATATGGAGTCTGTCCTGGGCCCCAACAGTTGTCAGTATTGTTATAAACCATTTTAAAGCAGTAGTGTAGATCCTGCCCAGGCTTCACTATATAAAAAAAGGCTCAAACTGGTTTTTAATAATCATAACTCTCTGGACCCTGCACCGATCCTTCTGAAAAAATTGCAGGTTTCATACCTGGGAATTCATCTAGGTTGTCTGCCATTTTCAAACAAATTACCCCCAAATGGTGAGGGGGTAGAGAAAGGAAAGCAAATCAATTCCTCCACCCCAAAACTGGAGATCTCCTCTTCCATTTGACCCGCTGTACCTATCCTTCTGAAACGTTGCAGTTTTCTGACTTAGGGACACCCCTGTCATTTTGTACACAATGGTCCACAAGGAACATTGAGAGATAAGCACATACCCCTCCCCTTCAAGGAAGCTCTTTCATGAAATTTGGCAGTTATGATTCCCTCAAAACTACACCTGCAATTTTCATCCAAATTCTGCCCAAAAACGTTTTTGAAAAGTTATTGGCTGTTCCCTGTAAAAGAAATTAAAATATAAAGGTGGGTAGCACAAAAACAAAAAAACCCAAAAATCTGCACCTATTTTTTTCTGATATTTGTCAGACATAATACCCTCCTGAGAGGCTACTATGCCTGCCAAATACCATCTAATTATGACCAAGAGAGAAAAACCTTCATAGCCACTTTGGCATTTCCCATGCTGGTCAATGTGAAGCATGAAACACCAGATTTCCAAACCTCATATGGCTTTCTGTACCAAAGTCAAAATGGACCAACTCCAAATTGGTTCACGCCAAAATGGGGTCTGAACCAAAATGGGGGTCTGTGCACATTCTTGTACCTGATCATCAGTGTCACTCAATATTAGGAAATGCCAGGAACTTATCAAAATCATGCCAAGAATCATTTTACAACAGAAACATTCTATTTCCTATCAATTGTTTTTATTATTTTTATTATTTATGGCATTTATATCCCACTATGTTTCCTTCAAGGAACCCAGGGCAGTGTACATGATCCTCCTCCTCTCCATTTTTATCCTCACAACAACCCTGTGAGGTAGGTTGGGCTGAGAGTCTGTGACTGTACCAAAGCTCAGCTTCCATGGCTGTTGTGAAGACTTGAACCTGGATCACCCAACTCCCAGTCCAACACTCCAAGTTGAACTTATGTCTATAGGAAGCTCATAAGCAGAATATGAGTGCAATAGCACCCGCCTTTTCATGATTTCCAGCAACTAGGATTGTGAGGCATATCTCTCTGATATTGGAGGTGATATAAAGCAATCAACATGACTATTCATTGCCTTATCATCAATGAAGTATTGTGGATAGAGGGAGAAGGGAGGAAATAACGATTCGGACACCAGAGCTGGGGTATAACTAGGACCTTTTTATTAATAGGTGGAAAACTCACCCCTCCCTGGATCTGCATGTGAGAGTGTGGGAATCCAAACAACCTGTCTCCAGGCTACTAGCCTGCATAAGGGCGAACCACTCGGCCAAGCCAGGAGTCGGATGGAAACCTGACTCCTTTCTTAAGCGCACATTTGTGCTTGGGGGGAAACCCCACCGTGTCACTCCCACATTGGAGCTCCATAGCCTCAAGTAAGTGAGACAGTGAGGTCCCCAAAGGCAGGCCGTATCCCAGGTTGAGAGCCCCACAGCCCCTGAGTACCAGGCTGTGGTACTTCCCATCACCATAAAGGTGCCCAACGAGTGCTCACCAACCTCAACTGATATCCGCAGATTCCCGGACAAACCCTGCCAACAAATCAACCTATTTACCCACTCTCGACTAATCTTACATTCCAGTATGGAGTAGGCAAAAAAACTGCACATTGCACCCAATATGTGGCAAGTAAAAAATCCTACTCAAAGGGGGTGGCTAGCTAATCCCATACTAGATAAAGGGAGGGGGGCAGAAAGCAAAAGAGGCCAGAAGACACATGGGGCTTGCCTTTATAGGCAGACCCCACCTACACCTTATGCAGGTCACATTTTCGGACACGTGGCATCACCTTTCCTCCTCTCCCCCACCTGCAAAAGCCTTCGCCTACCCAAGCCATTGGCAAGGCAGGAAAATGTATTGTTTTTATCTGACTTAGGCCGTAGCTAGACCTACGGTTTATCCCAGGATTGCCCTGGGGTCAAACCTGTTCATCTAAGTGCCACACAGGGCATCCTTGAGTAGGATTTTTTACTCAGGCAGGGGTGAACCCAGGATGATCCTGGGATAAACCTTAGGTCTAGCTATGGCCTTAGAGATCAACTTCATCCTTGTGATTACCTTAATTATTTGTTTTAGAGAATATATATACAATATATAGTCTTTTGGCCACAAGGCCAAACAAATATTACAACTATTTCAACAATAACAAAGATTAAAAGTCTTGTTAGACTGCATTTCTTTGTACCTGTTCATGTTTATAAGAGGCATGAACTTGACCAGAATAAGAATTAGAAATCCCAGTGACTTTTCATTCACTGCAGTTATTGGAAGCAAAGTGAGGCTACTAAAAAAGAGAAGATGTGAGTATTCTTACTAGCTCTGATCCTTGGCAATATACATGACACTGCAGATCTTTCCAGAGGTCCATTGACAGAAACATATTTGAAAAGTGAACAGAAATCTGAATGAACACATCTGTTGGCAAGATAAGATATTTATCTGGACATTTACTTAGGTCCTGTGTGGGCAGAGCTTTACAGGAGACTTGCGAAATGAAGTTATTTCACTCAGGACAAGTATGTCATTTTATCAGTTGTTAATATGGATATTTATAAAATCACAAAATAAAAGTCAGAATCCGAACATATTAAGTGTGATTCCAGTGCATATGCAAAAACTCAGAATCAAATCCCATTTGCAGGATTTTCTTTTCAAAATCACCTCTTGTTCTTGTAAAGGAATCGATAGCATTGACTGAAAGACTCCAAAATATGGAATGGCAGGATCCTTAATTCTCAGTAGGTCCCAGTGTTCTGGAGTATTCCATGCCAAATGCATGGAAGAAAACATCTACCAAGAGTTATAAATCATATAATTCAGTTAAACTTTCCTGCTTAGCAGCCATACACTTATAGTGCCAGATACTAGGGAAAGATAATAGGAGAGGGTTGTTGACTTCATAAGCATAAAATGATAAGAAACATAAAAAGATAAGAAGAGCCATGCTGGATAAGACTGAAGGCCTATCTAGTCCTGCATTATGGTCCCACAATGGCCAATCAGATGTCTAGGGGAAACTCCTAAGTAGAATATGAGTGCATTAGCACCCCCCTGTTCATGATTCCCAGCAACTGGGATTGAGGCATAATGCCTCTGATACTGAAGGTAATACAAAGCAATTGACAGAACTATTCATAGCCTTATCATCAATGGATTTGTCTAATCTCCTTTTGAATCAGTCCAAGCTAGGGACTATCACTACAAACTGATAAGAACAAATGCTACACTTGATCTTAGCCAAAAGGCCGAGAAGCCTTTTGTGCAGTAGCAAATTCCAAAGAAGAAGAAGAAGAAGAAGAAGAAGAAGAAGAAGAAGAAGAAGAAGAAGAAGAAGAAGAAGAAGAAGAATTTGATTTCCCTCCCTCTGGATTGAGGCAAGGAACAACATTAGATACAAATGCCATAAAATACATAAAACTGATTAAAATGTATAAAACGAATGCAATATTGTAAACCGCCCAGAGAGCTTCGGCTGTGGGGCGGTATATAAATGTAATAAAATAAATAAAAATAAATAAATTAAAATAACAGTCAAATACCTTAAAATATGACTGGGTAGGCCTGCTGGAAGGCATACCCAGGCCTACCCAGGCCTACCCAGTCAAATTTTAAGGTATTTAACTGTTATTTTAATAGTTTAACTGGAGGACCACATACGCCCGGCTCTATATGAAGCTGTTGAGTGGGATCACCAAGGAATATGGAGTGAGGGGATGACCCTGAGCTCTACATCTCCCTGTTGACTCATTCAAGTGAGTCTTTGCAGGTGCTAAACCAGTAACTGAATTTGGTAATGGGCTGGATGAGAGCCAATAAACTGAAGCTCACTTCCCTCGAAAGAGAAGATATGTAGCTTGGTCCGCTCCTTGATCCAGTTTGTGATTTGAGGCCCTATTTGCCTTGGTGACTAGGAGTGCCATTTACCAGCTTCAGTTGGTTTGCCAGCTATAACCTTCTGTGGACAGAGATAGTGGGCCAGTTCAGATGACACTTTGGTTTTTGTGGTTAATGTAACCATGGCCAGCTGTGGTTATGCTAACCACATGCAAAATGGATGCAGACGACACCATTAATCGTTTGTGGTTAAATTTTCCTTAACCACAAACGGCTTAATGCAGCACCCGAGTCCTCCATCAGGCAGAAATCATAGAGCTTGAAGTATAGAGCAGCCAAAATTGCCACAGCTGCTCTATACTGTGGGCTCCATGCCCATCGGGGTTGTGCTGGGGGGAGGGTGCAGGGTTTTAAATGAAATTGCCCATCGGGAGGGGCTGGGCTGGGGAGAGGGTGTGGTTGCTGTTTTTTTAAAAAGTACTCACTGTTGCGCTGGAGCACTCCTGCGCTCCGTTTTGCCCAGAAACCCATTCAAAATGGTGGCTGCGAAGTGCTCCACCCTCCAGGCACGTCGCGCGCTGTGAGTAGAATGAGGGGATGGATCCTGCCCACCCCCTCATTCTACATGCAGCACATGATGTGCCTGGAGGGTGGAGCACGTTGCAGCCGCCATTTTAAATGGGTTTCTGGGCTAAACGGAGCACAGGAGCGCTCCAGCACAACAGTGAGTACTTAAAAAAAAAAAAAAACTCGCCCTCACCCCAGCCAAGCCACACACCCCTGATGGGCAATATTTTTTAAAAAAAATCCCTCGCTCTCCCCTCAGTCCAGCACACACACCCTCGATGGGCACAGAGCCTGAAGTATAGAGCAGCTGCGGCAATTTCAGCTACTCTATACTTTGAGCTCTATTATTTTGGCCCATTAAGTACAGACACGTGTCAGACAACATGTTTAGCCATGGTTAGCGCCACTAACCACATTTCAGAATGTGGTTAGTGAGCCTAACCACAATGTGGTTAATGGACCAAAATTTTAGCCAAAACATCTATCAGTCGATAAGCTAAACCACTTCAGGATTCCCTTAATCACTTTGTGGTTAAGCAGCATGGTTTAGCATGTCGTCTGAACCGGGCCAGTATGTTCCTGATGGTTCATGTCCTGATATTTTCATAAGCAATCAATCAGTGAACTTCAGGCAGAATCTGTATGACCTAAGCAAATGAGACAGGTGCATATAGAATCATTCTTCCCATTGCATTTTGCTTTTCTCCCCTCTTTTGTCTACAAAAGCAAATTGTCAGAGAACTGACCAGCCCTATTTGTATCTGAAGAACTACCTGCTACAGTATGAATGACATTCTCTAAGATCTGCATCAGAATCCCTGCTCCAGGGATTAAAATGGGAGGCAGGTGGTAAACAGAGCGAAGGCTTTTTCGGGAATGGTACCCTGGTCATGAATGACTTCCCGGAAACACCTGGTTTGTACCAGTTTACTAACTTTTCGGTAGCACATGTGATTCTCCTGAATGTTTAATGGATGACTGGTTTTATTCGTGCTGTTTTGCCATTTATTGCAGCTTTTACTGGTGTGTTGTTTTCTAATTTGTAATATTTTAATGATTTTATGCAATGTTAATTGGGGGATTTTAAATTGTTATTATCTACCTTGCAAACTTTGGCTGAAAACAGTATAGAAGTCTTATAATTAATTAAGTCAATCAATGAATAGGGCTTGCTTCTTTTGACTCCCCAAAATGCTAGCAAGTTTGGTTCCCAACACTCAAGCTAGATGAATCACCTCCTGGCATGCTTTACTGCTATCATCATCATCATCATCATCATCACCATCCTACGTCAGTTGTGTACCTCACTGATTCTGGCTTCACCTTGACACATAGATTTGTTTCTCATCTCTACCAAATGCCTAATCAAGAGACAACAACACCAGCTTTGTAGGATTGGGATTGTGAGATTAAACATAGGGTACTTTTACCGAGACTGAATCTGAATTAGCTTTTACATTTAGCCTAATCATGCTATAGACTGTAGAACACAAACAAGGTGTTGCAACTGAATCTATCCCCAAACACGTGATAACACTGTAATTACTTTAAGCCTTCCCCACATACTATCCCCTAATCCTACCAGACATTCCAGTAAAATCTGGTGAAATTTTAAATCCTTATACCTTCTAAGTGAAGATAAATGTAAAATGTGTTGCATCCAGGTCAGTATGACTAATAAACACTTTGCCAATTGCTTTGCAAAAAGCATACATCTTCTAAATGAAACAAGAGTAAAATGCATTGATGTACACAGGTCATTATGATGAACAATATTTTTTTGGAAACTGCCCAGACAGCTTTGGCTGTTGAGCAGTATAAAAATGTAATAAATAAGTAACACTTCACCTATCAACAATCTAGTAAACTAAACATGTAGTTCCTGTATGTTACTTGTTTCCTTGTTGGCGATAGTAGCCCTGTATGAATCATTGTGGAATAGTTAACCTGAAATCTGCCAAGAGTAGCTTCTGTTGCCAAGTTTGGATCAGGAAAATAAATAAATAAATTGGTGCGCACCCAGCATGGTGCATGTCAGCAAGTTGATAAAATATGCCTGGCATTGTAGTGTACCTGCTCAGATTGAGTCATTCACATTGACTTTGCAGAGAAAAGAAAAACAAATGCTAGATGGTAGCAATGGCTACCATCGTCTCAAATAAAATCATTCCAATCTGCAAGAGCTTTTTTTGATCATCTTCTTCCAAAAGATAAGAAGCCAAATGAGACATCCGTCATCACTTCCTCACTTCCATTGGAAGAACGGGAAAACCACACTGGAGCAGCTGCCATCATTTGGACTGAGCTTTGTCAAACAAGAAGAGCAACAAGGATCCTATAGACAGATGCAGAAGTGCTGTGATCATTTCTGGAGTATAGGAGCTCATTGAGACGGCCTTCATGGCCATGGCCCTAGGGAATTCATAGTCATGCCCACAAGAGATATAAGGAGGGGTGGGGAGAGAGAGAGAGAGAGACTGCTTTCTATTATTTATACTCAAACAAGCTAACACTCTCATTAAAGAGTCCAGCATAAACAAAAAAACAAAAAAAAAACAGTGCTCCTTCAGGTATCTGGGACTCCGGTTATTAAGGGTGCAATCCTATGCAGGTTTAAACAGGAAAAAAATCCTAAAATTCCCAGCATTTCCCAGCAGCATGCTAGGACGGATAACTTTTTTCCTACCTAAACATGCATAGATTTGCACCTTTGATTGCTCTAAAGGTCGGTACAATCACCTTGAATTGAGTTTTTTTCAAAATGTGTGTTCTATACATAGATCTCGCCCTAGTAGTCAACATTCTGGTGCCCACATTCAGCACCAGCTGAAGCTTCTGAGTCTTTTTCAAGGCTGACAAGACACTATTGAATATCTGCAAGCAGCATTCACAGACCAGGCACTCAAAGCCTGGAACCTTATAGGCACATGCACAGAAATCGTTTAATATAAATCCCCTACACTTAATGATACTCTTGATCCTTGCTGTGAAAATACATATCAGCTACTTTGCATGTGCATGCTCAGACTCCAACTTCTTCATGAGATTCTCACAGATTGCTATGAGATAGAATACATGATAGGTAGAGTGTGTGCTTTGTGTGCAGAAGGCCAGGTTCAATCATCTACTTCTACAATTAAAATGAAGGGTGGGAAGGACCCCTGGTTGATACAATGAAAAGTCACTGGCATTTCAGAGGAGACAACATTGGGCTCAAGGGACCAATGGTCTGACAGCATCATATTATAGGACTATTATTATGAACCTATGTTAAAGGTGAGTTGACTGAATCACACTTTGCCATTATAATCAGAAACAGAGGTTGCAGTAGGTTGTACAGCTTATACTGAGAAAAAAGATCAACAAAACGAAACTTGGCAGTATAGGAGAGGTGGTTTTGAGGATAGTCTGTGCCAATTTTGACTTAGAAAGGGTAAGAAATTCCTCATTTATAAAGTTTGACATGTGCCCAGCAGCAGTTTGACAGGTACTGTCTGTCCCCCCACCCACACACACACGAAATTACATGGGATTTACACTGCAGTAAGATTTCTCTGTTTGCACAGCATCTTTTGCAAAACAGATTGTTATCTTAAGTAAGGGAGAAGGTGTCATATGTGCTGCGTCCCAGAAGGAATTTTAAGGTATCTGTAGATCTGGGGGGGGGGGGGAAATGGGATTATTCACCCCATTTTACCCTATGAAATTTCATTAAATCATTTTCGCACAATGGGAGAGGGTATATCACAGAGTGTGAGTGAAGGCCTCTTTGTTGAATCACAGAATCTCAACACTTTTTGACCCTGAGGTACCAGTGTAGTCAGATTCTGAGGAGACTGGAAAATAAAAGAATGATGGAAATTATGAATGAAGATTCTGAGGAGAATGTGCAGAAGGAAAAAGAGATAGAGGCCAGATCTTCATCAAGCAGGATATAACACAATGGAAGCTTTTTGAAAATGGCATATGGAATGCGTCATGGGCCCAACAATTATCAGGGCACTTCAATACCATTATAAAGCAGTAGGGTAGATCTTGCCAGAGATTGTAATGGAAGGTTCTGAGGAAATGGTGAAGAGGCAAGGCAGAAACAGAAACGTCAGGTCCTGAGGAGGCTGGGGAAAGACTAGGAAAGAGAGAAGCCTCTGCAGCAGTATTCTTCCAAATGTAACCCCACTTTCCCTATGAGCATCTCTGTGGAGTGGTGGAAACTATGGGACCTGGGTTCATATGAGGGGATTCAAGCTACCTGGTAATTTGTCATCCAGGCAATTTGTTCAAGGATGATCTTCCAAGCTAGATGGAGCAATAATCCGGGATCCAGTTGACATCATTGAACAAATTGTGAGGATCACATATTCTGCTGGAAAATTATGCATCCTGCCAATATAAAAACATTACATTAAAATGAAGCTCTGGTCACTGTGACCTCTGAGGAGGTCTGAGGAAAACTCCAGCTTTTGAGACAAAGTGCTAATTTATTAAGCCCAGCTCATGAAAGGAGAAAACAGCTTTAAATATGACCTATTTCAATGAGTTTGTTAATTTCCTATCTTTCTCACTTTGTTACCAAAGTAATAGATTTTCTGACACTCGTGCACTAGTGACTAGCATGACTAATCAACATTCCATTGTATTTCCACTGTGGAAAAAGCTGTTTATATCTCCGCTGTTCTATCTCCCAGTGAATTATCATTAGGGGCTATTACGTTCCTCTTAGCGTTTCCAGACATTTGTTATACTCAGCAGAAACACTCTGCTGAATAATGGCAAAATATTTCTTATCGGTCTTTTCAACAATTCACTTCTTTACCTGTTTTTGCTTTATCTTTTCCTCCTTGGTGTTGAAGGGCAAAGCTAGAAGGACGGCCAAGGCTGGAGCTCTGTACTGCATGGCTGGGGAATTTCAGGTATTGTACAACTTGTAATTGGAAGGGGAATGCACATAAGTTGGATGCTCCTAGAGTCATAACTAAAAAGTGAAGAGGAAAATGTGTTAAAAATTTAATTTCTAACGCTATGTGGATTTTTGTATTTTGTGAGTGAGGATTTTCTTCGTTTTGAAAAGTTATAGTTTATCCCTGAAGCACACCGTGGGGCTCCCTTTATAAATCAGTAGACATTTAGGACTACCTTCTTCTATTGGTGCAATTAATCACCTCTCAGATTGCAACCCTTTTTGCCTGGTGTATATTTCGTGCAGTGGCCCTTCTAGAATATCTTCCAATTTCACTTATGTGATTTCTCCGTACCACTTCTGGAGAAAGTGAATGGGGAGACCGACCTCTCTCTTTCTCTTTCTCTTTCTCTCTCTCTCTCTCTCTCTCTCTCTCTCTCTCTCTCTCTCTCTCTCTCTTTCTCATATAATACTAGAACATGAAACAGATTGGTGGAAGATTCAGGAGAGATAAGAGGAAGTACTTCTTCATACTGCACATGGTTAAAGTATGGAATTCACTTCCACAAGGTGTAGTGACGACCACCAATTTGGATATTTTTAAAAGGGGGTTGAATAAATTCATGAAGGAGAAAGCTATCAATGGCTACTAGTCCCATTGGTTATATGCTACTTCCACTACCAGAGCCGTATACCTAGGTAAACCAGTTGCTGGGGAACATGGGCAGAAGGGTGCTGTTGCATTCATGTCATGCTTGTGGGTTTCATGTGGGCCACTGTGGGAACAGAATGTTGGACTAGATGGACCCTTGGTCTGATTCAGCAGGGCTCTTCTTATGTAGTCCTGGAGTCACAAATATTAGAAGTGCAATCAAGGTCCCATATTTTCCTTTAAAAAAGGTAAACATAACAAGACTCATTCAACTAGCTAGAATCTGACTTGAGGTGGCAATCCTATAACACTCACTTTGGAGTAAGTCCTATTCAACTCTGTGTCTGAGTAGAAATGTATAGGATTGCATTATCATTTCAAAATCCACAGTTGAGCACTAGGACCAACAAAACTGTCACAAAATAGTGAGAAACCTTTTGAGTTCTCTAGAACTATTCATCATCAGGCTGGATGTTACACAAAGCAGAGGATAGGGGTTATGCTTGGCATAACATCCAGCCTGATGAAAACTTTTGGAGAACTCAAAAGCTTTCTCGCTATTTTGTGACATTTTGGTTGTTCCTGAGAAAGAGATTGCACACCTGTGGATTTTGGAATTTTACTTACGGATCAGCGTGACTTCCTTTGTTCTTTATCTGGCTGTGAGACACTAGAATCTTGGATACAAGAAAGGAAGGAAGGAAGGAAGGAAGGAAGGAAGGAAGGAAGGAAGGAAGGAAGGAAGGAAGGAAACCAAGGAAGGAAGGAAAGAAGGAAGGAAGGAAGGAGAGGAGAGGAGAGGAGAGGAGAGGAGAGAGGGAGCAGTATTCTTTTACCTGGTAAACCAAATCTCTCACAATCAACTCCTATTCCCTTCTAATCACTCTGAGTTATAGCAGATCTCAAGTCTCACTTGATATATTCTCCCTATCCTCTTCTAAGTTCTTCTCTCTACACCTACTCTCTGCACCATAGAAAATTGCTAAGTTACCTCTTTTCTTCCCTCCTCTTCCGCTAGTCCAATTTCATGTGATCCTTCTTTCCCTTACAGCATCAAATAGATTGTGGAACTGGACATTTGCCAAACTCCTCTTTTTTCCATCTGTACAGGCACATCTGGGGTTGGGTAGATGAGTGAACACACACAAAATGGAGTTTTTCCCATTCAGCCCAACTCCTACTCATCCTTGAAACTTAAAGGATCATCAGATGGGGGGGGGGGAATCATGGTTCCCTGCCGTCGCTTCTCTCCCCCCCCCCACACACTTCTGTCACACAATACTTCCTATTTCTTCATGGAGAACAAAGATGAAGTAAACAAAGACCACAGGGCCCATTCAGTGGGCATTTTTATCATGCTGCTTTTCCTGCACGCAGCAGGAGATTGTAGCAAGTTTCGCTTCTAAAAATAAATTGGACTTACCAGGGTCTTATTTTGTGAGGGAAAGAAGGCCAGAAGGAGCAGAAGATGCATGGGAGGTGGACAGCATAATCAGAAGGACCCACAAAAAAAAAAAAGTGAGTGGCCAGTAACAAGCATGCAATAAAACACTCTTCTGATTACGCTCTTAATTTGTGAAAGGGCTCAGCCATGGCACTTATTTCAATACCAAGGTCAATGCTGGAGAATATAAAGCATGCAATTAAGCAGTTGCAGGGTCCATTGCCTCACCTATGAGTAACTATTAGGGCTGTGCCCTGCCTCAGGCCTAATCCCCCAAATTGAGGCAAGGTAGGCTGATTTGGCCTGCCTTGCCTCAGTTCTGAGTCAGTTCCGGGTCAGACCGAGGCACCCAAGGCTGAAGCAGATTGGTAGTGAAGCCTTGGGGCCACTTCAGAGTAGTGCTGAGCCCTCCCTCCCTCCTGGGAAAACTAGCACAAGGCTGGCCGTGAGTCCATTGGACTTTCCTCCCTCTTCCCACCCTCCCCGCTCACCTGCTGCCGCTGCTGCATCACCACTGCCGCCCACCATTGCCCTCTGCCGCCGCATCGCTACCGCCACCACCAGGACTTACCAGGAAACGCATTGTCTTCCTGAGAGCCAGGCCACAATTTCAAGATATTGCTGGGGCTCTGTTTTTTTGTATATTGGTGGCCACAAACTATGGCAGTTGTAAAGGGGAAATGGCCCATTAATTATTTTTCTGTAGAAAATTTTCTGTTTCATTAGTAAAAATAATAATAATGAATGTATGCCAATTGCAAATAAAATATTAGGCAAGCTTGGCAGTTTCAAAGCTGTAATCATGTTTTTCAGGTGAGTCTCTTAGCAAGTATGTGAGAGGATACATATAGGTCTCAGAGTGAAATGGAACTAATAATTAGTGATAAAAAAAACTGAAGGTCCCTCAACAGCCTTAGTGGAAGAGAGTTGTACTCTGTTGAAATGGATGAGTGGTTGTCAGTATATCATGCACAGTTCTTCGGGTTGCTAAAATTAATCAGCGTGTAAATAGTTTTCAGTACCTTCCCCCCCCCCCTTACAATGTATGGGAAGTCCATTTCAATAATACTTTTAAAAATCTACATTTAAATCATATTAATTGTGCTTTTAATTTTTTGCCCTCAAATATTTCAGGTTGAATACTTGTGGTATATTAGAACAAAAATTAACATGACGTAGTTGTTGCTTTGCTTTGTTTACTAAATGCAAATAAAATAAACATGCAAACTTAGATCTCTCAAGGGCATCAGAACATTTTCCGATGCTATCTGAAAAAAAGTCTTATACAAATGAAAAAAATCCAGAAAAATTTCCAATTCAAATTTTTCCAAGAAATCCCACATTGCACTGGACCTGATGATGCATCTATTGAAAAGCAACTGTTCTAGAACCATAGAATCATGTTACTTAAATCTTAAGTGTCACTAAACACTTAAAGTGTACAACACTTTTCAGCTGATGAAGCAGCAGTTAGCAGCTATTGTGGGCCAGAAGCAAAGCTGGACCACAACAATAAAGAAAGAAAAAAAGATTATTCCAATTACCTTTAATTAAGCTTCAATATTCTCACATCTTTTTTTTAACGGGGGGGGGGACATGCAACCCCTCCATCCCAAAGAAAAATCAGACATGGCTTTGTTTTCTTTTTAAAAGAAGGACACTATAACCAACCTGGAAGGTCTTAATCAATGACATTAAATTCCTGGCAGCACAGCTTCTCTTGAGATTGTCTGGCTTCATTATTATCAGTGAAGGAAAGACAGGCTTAATCACTATGTAGCTCCTTTCTCAGTAAATTAAAATATTAATTACAAGATGCATTATTTTATCTTTCTTCCCGCTATTAAGTGACTATTGGAGAACAGTCCACTTTGTGCTGGAGCCTTTTCACTTAACAAAACATTCAGACAAAGTGTTTAGCTCTTTCCCCAAAACCTCCCCAAGCCAACACCGCATTGAATCAGAATATTAAATGGTATAGTTTGAGAATCTGTGAGTAAAAATTGGATAGCAGTATTATTTTGGTTGTGAAGATAAGTCTGTAATTATGAGCTCTTTATCTATAAGCTGATGACATGTGACCAATCTCAAAAGGCCAAGGGCTAATAGAGGGAGGTTGATTGAATGGCGCACACTTTTTGAAGAGAGCCAGAAGAACACTGCTTTCATGTACACAGCACGGTTGGAACTGGAACTGCTAACTTACCAGCTCTCAACTTCCTTGACAAGTGATACATATAGCCCAGTTCTTTTGGATTAGAGAGTGCTGGAGTCTTATGACGTCTTGTAAGATCTGTTTTGTTTGCATATCTACAAGTAGATGCAAACAGACGGCTACAGCAGGCAGATCCTATATTACCTCCCTGAACAGCAACTGAAGGATGCTTCCGTTTAACAAATTCTACTTAAAAACTCTCTGCTGATTCTCTCTGTTTCTGTTTAAGGTCAAACTGGAAACTGCCTTCTTTTCTCTCACACAGCACATCTTACAGAGCCCTGCAGGCTGCCTAGATGTTTTGAAAGCACTGTGGTCACTGCGCCATTGCGCTGCATCAGTTATACGATGCAGCAGCCACCTCACAACCATCACAGGGCTTTTCCATGAAGCTGACATTTTAAAAAGTCCACCATCTAACCTCACTCCAGAGTCATGGCAGAGGTGTCCCTGAGTGGACCCCTGATTGGTCTGCCTGGGCAGAGAGGGTGGGTCCAGAGAGCTAAATGGCTCCTGGAAAGCCTGCACCCTCCCTCTGCATCGGAAATAGCCATCGCCACCCCACAACACAGAAAGTATGGGGCTTCCTAAACACAGCACCAACCCAGTACTGTAAAGACAGCCCTCTGGTCTCAAAACCCACTCACATATAAATTGCCCATTTAGGAATATTTTGTATTTATTTAGTTAACATTATTTTTAGGGCACCTTTCAGTGTAAGACTGTCTCAAGGCAGTATACAAAGTAACCATACAAAAGAGATACAATAAAATTTAATAACTACATATTCATTAAAAGCTCAGTAATGAATATGATACATACATTTCCAGTAGGGCTGTACACGGACCCCCGATTCACTTCAGATCCTGATTCAGAAAGTCTAAATTGGGCCCAATTTGCTTTGGAAAAATTCGGACCTTGTTCAATTTCCTTGGAGCCAAATCTGAATTGAGATTCTGATTTCTGAATTCTGAATCTACACCAGCAGCCCTTTCACAACAGAAGAGGGCTGCTTCTGAATGTTCCTCGCTTCCATGATCGGCGCTCTTGGAGCACATATGACCAATGTTTACCACAATTACAGGAGTGCTGTTGCAGGAGCACTTGTGCCCTGTTACGGCACTTGAGCATGTATATCAGTAGAAGTGGGTGGGACTAGGGAGATGGGTATGGGGCAGAGGTCTTTTTTTAATCACTTGTGAGGGATACGCATGAGTGCAGACATGCTGCACCACATGGGGTGGGGGGATATGAACTCTGTCAAATAAGTGCTCCTGCCCAGAGATACGTTTGTATTTTTTAAAAAAAGCACACTCGGCTGTAAACATGCCGATACCCATCCAAAACATGTGGCGAAAATGGCAGACAGGTCCACGTCCACACACCGCTTATACCCATGGGCATGCCCCTCACAGCTGATTGGCTGTTCAGTGAGCCCAGAACTCATGGCGAATAGCAATGACCTCGCAAAGAGGGGGCACACTGCAAACGTTATTCGGAATGGATGTGAGAGCGAGCCGGAAAAAACGTGACAAAAGCAGTCAGGGATATTTTAGGAAACTGAGAAGTGGTGCAGAGATCACCACTGGAGCATGTGGCGGTCACGTGGCCCATTTGTGATGACTGCGATACAGTCCTGCAATAAATGGCTGGTGTCGACTCCAGTCTTGTGAGAGCCTTGTGGATCAATACGTTAGCAGCTCGTTCTTATTTTAATGATCATTTTGTTTCCTTTAGATTTATTTTTATGGGGGATTTAAAGAATATAATGGAGCTCACATGATTGTGGTATGTTCCCTTTTCTTTGATCTGATTTCCTCAGTAACGATGTTATGAAACGCATCAACTGAGCTGCATTTTGGAATGAAGGAGCATCTTTTACACTAATGTAGATTGTAAATTCTCAATGTGTGTTTTTTTTAAAAAGTTGAACTGACGGTACTCATAAAAACAACAAGTAATGGCTGGATCCTATTAAAGTAACCACATCCATCACCTCTAGTCTGACTTCATAGAATGCATTGAAAGTAACCACACAATACCAGTGATAGCAATGTTGATATCCAAGAGACTTCAGAACACCAGAAACTTTTATTCTCTCTGAAGGGAAATCTATCTGCATTTGTGCTGTAGAATATAACTAAAGGGAATTAGCACACATGGGAATTTTAATGTTACAAGGCCTTTACCCCAATATCAAAATGGGTTCTCTTAAATTATCTCATGCATCTGTAGCGCTGAAAGTTTAATTTGTGTTCTCTATACTGTGAACCAGTTTGGCAAAATAAACAACCTTTTGAACTCCAGAACCAATTTATATAACTGTGAGTGGATTAAGCTCCCCAGCTCTTGATAAAGTGAGGTAAAATAACAGAGTTCAAAAATAAGTTTAAGACATGAAAGCAAAAATCGAAATGACCTTGATTGCAGCTTGTCGATGTTAGACATTTTATTTCAAAAAACAATATTGCCATTGTCAATGTTTGATTTGGCAAACAAAATGCTTTGAGCAACCAAAGCCAAACAAAATAAGGGGGTTGACTCTATGAACACCATGTTAAATATAATAACCTGCCTAATTAAATGAGTGTTATGAAGGATAAAAGCTTTTCTTTAGAAGAGCTGTAATGAATATTTTTTATAAAGTAAAAAAAAAAAAGCTTTCAGGAACCCTTTTCCTGACCTTCCTTGTTTGGCTTTGCACAGTATAGATCCGAATTCCGGAGACCTCATGCACAGGTGCAAATGTAAAAAATTTATAAGCTTTCAGCATTTCCCCCAACTGTTTTGAAAGCTCCATTCATAATCATGTGGTTAGAACAGAAATGAGTATTCATATGCAGACCAATTTTCAGTTCAGAGCTTGCTTGAGGATTTATAAAAGCTAACAAGCGACATTGTTTTGTTGTCTCAGCTTTGATAGAGAGACCATTTTTACAAAATGTGTGGCTGGGGTGATTTTCTTTAATAATTTACCAAATTACTTGCAGTAAAATGTCTTCACCTGCTCTTTGTTTCCTTAGCATTCAAAAGTCTGGATTTATTTTATATCCTTCCACTGGCGGTGTTACTTCCAGACTTAAATCTCTCACTAAAGTTATATATGTGCTCACTGTTTTCTGAAGCTTTAAAATTCTGACCCAATTTAACCCAAACAATCTAGCACATTTGCTTTGTTTCTCTCTTTCCGTCTGTCTGTTGTCATCCTTGCCTCTTTTTCATTTAATCTTCATTTTCTAGTGTTGGACTCCTTCTGTAGTATTGATTTTTTGTTTATAAGTTCAGTTTTCTAATTTGTCTTCCCTTACATAAGACTTCAGTTTCCAGCTAAAGAAAATAAGCTTAGTTAGAAGTCAGGCCTGTAAGTTCCATGGCCTTTCCTTAGTTTAATTTGAAGTCACACTGCAAAACAAGCTCTGTTCCATGTGCAGATGACCCTTCTAAAGGAAAGCCATGAACCAGAAGCCTACAGAGGGCTTCAAAATTCAGTGGAGGAAAATGAATCGATGGAAACGCTGCCCTTCGTTAGAAATTTGCACTAGCTTGCTCTTCATTGAATTGCATGTTTTAATGACAGGCTAATATAGTATCAAGAAAGAATTGAACAGTCATTTATCAATTAATTACCCATGAAAATCTGAAGCAAGTTACAGGGTAGTAATTGTACCCTGGGTGTGAGGCATATGCTACATTAAAAAATCCAGTCACCTTGAAATTATATGGACAAAGCCTTTATTCTATTGAATGTTAAGACCTTCTGTTTTATGGATGGAAATACCAGAAATGTGCCATTTTGGTGGGGAACTGCACAGTGAGAAAACAAGGATTAAATACAGATTCTTTTAAAGAGTGGGATTTTGTTTTCTATACGATAGATATTGATATGGCTCACCTAGTCCTTAAAGTTCATTTTTACCTTGGTTTACTGAAGCTCAGGATTTGATTCAGCAATTTATTAGGTTCACTGGAGCTCTGGTGCACACCTGGAGGACCTTGACAGCTGTGGCTATCTCATTTATTTCAGTGGTTGTAGGCTCACCCACACATTTGTTCTGGAGGTGTGAAAAGCAATTAGAGTCTGCCTTAAACTTTGACTTTATTGATTATTAATATGTTACTGTCCCTTTAAGAGAAAGAGTGGAACTCTGGGAGAAAGAGAGGGAATGCAGACTCCAGGACAATTATAAGAATGTAAGAAGAGTCATGCTGGATCAGACCAAGGTCCGTCTCGGCCAGGATTCTGTTCACACAGTGGCCCACAGACTTCCCAAAGTTGCTCACCCCAATTTAAACTGAAGACAAACATTAAAATCCAAACAGCAGGAATTGCAAGTCATCAGTAAAAAAAACCCACCTCCCCTGGGCCCTTTCCCTAGTTTTATGTACTTTTTGGTTGAAAAACCCAGCAATTTCCAGCATGTGAACTGAAAGGATAAATTATGTACTGGCTAAATTCCATGGGAACTAGAAATGTGAAGCAGTCTAGAGGTCACTCACAGTGGTGGGACATGTCCAGAGGGACATTTCAACAGTTTAGAAAGGGGGAAACCCTACCACTGAACAATTGGTGGTGGTGGTAAAAAAAAAGCTGGGGGAGGAATGACTTGGTGACATGGGAAAGGGGATAGGCTGGATTAGAACCCCAGGTGGGCTAGATTAAGCCCTCAGCTAGAGGTTCAACACCCCTGTTCTTGGCTCTCAAAGCTACTCAGAGCAATCGAGACTAAGTGGATCGTCCCATACCATTGCTCTGCTCCCCACTTCACTTCCCCATTGGGGATGAGCTCAAATTACATGGGGGAGTGTGCAGGGACCACATGGCCCCTACAGAACAATGGGAACAGCGCTTTTTATAGTGGAATTTTCCTGCACACAGCAGCAAATCCCAACAAATCTCAACTTTTGTCAAAAAAAAAAGTCAGGTTTTCTGGGGCTTATTTTAAAACGTGAAAACTTGGAAATGGAGCGGGAGAAGCGTGGCAGGATCATTGCGTTGTCAAAATGACATATTAAGATCCGTGACTGGCCAGTTGCAAGCAAGGGATGAAACACGCATCTGAAGATACTGTATCCAGAATGTAAGAACCTGTCTCATCTTCATACCAACCCTGTGAGACTAGGACAAAAGAGAGTGGGCCAGGGTCATCCAATTTCAAGGCTGAGTGGGAATTTGAGCCTAGGATATCCCAGAGGCATGGCTGGATGAGGGGGGGTTGAGGGGGATGATCTTGCGATTTTATGATCATGAGATCATCCCCCTTCTCTACATGTGGTGCGCGATGTCCCAGGAGGAAGAGGATGTCGCACCCGCCATTTCGAATTTTTTTAAAAAGGGAAATGAGCGCACAAGCGCTCAACCGAAATTGTAAGTTTTTTTAAAAAAAACTTGTGCTCCACACACACCAACCCCAATGGGCACGGAGCTCCTGAGGAGCTCTGTGCCCCATGGCCAGTTCCCAGCGCCTCGTGTTTACTCACGAGGAGCCAGGACAAAACCGCGATGGTGGGCCACACATCCCGCAGTCTCAAGATTATCCTGAGTCTGCAGAAAAAATCGGAATGAAAGAGTAGGGCGCTATCCCAGGCCAAGGGAGGGATCATCCCTCCCTGCTCCCGGGATGCCATGTGTGTCATGTGGATGCACAGGGACGATCCCAGGGCGATCCCTGGGATATCACCCCATCTATACATGCCCCAGTTCTAGTCAGATACTAACTATTATGCAAAACTTTCTCTCCTCAACTCCAAAAAAAGAAGAAGAAGGAGATAGAGAAGGACTGGAAGTTTTACATTGAGAAATAAATTTCACAGCAGAGAAGGTAAAAAAGCAGTGTTGTTTCTGAATGGCATTGGCAATGATATTTTGCTCATTTTGCTTTTTATGCCCCACCCATAAAGCAAAGCAGTCCCATCATCAGAGCAAATGTACATCCAGTCTTCTTTTTTTAAAATAAAAATAAAAAAAAAAACTGTTAGGTTATTGTTATGGAAACCCCCTTATCCAAGTGATGGTGCTACTGCCCAAAAACAGATTACCGGGCAATAGCATCAGTGTGACATGAACTGGGGGAAGGGGGTAAAAGCGGCCACCAAATGGCTCTCATCGTGTGCTTGCCAACCTCTATCTCCCAGTTAGACATGGCACAGAAGGCACTTGAATGCCAAAGAAATAGCCTTCCTCTTTATGAGATAGCAGGGAAATTATTACAAATGCCACTTGGTTCACTATTCTTCTTTCTTTCTTTTTGCACATTTTGCTGTAAATGTCACACCAGAGAATGGTACAAGTTGACATGCTGAGAGGGCTTAAAATGGACCATGTCCTAAAGAATATCTGTAAGCTGCTGGTTATGACATGCCCTAAAAATGCATAAAATGGAAGGTTATTTCTTTCTTTTCTTATAGAGTCTAAATATTAAACCAGAAAATCTTCACACTGTATTTGACTGTTAGAAAAGACAAGCATACAGAGTTTTTATTACTCTACCCCCTACTAAAAATACCCCATTAGGACTAGAATAACCTCATGAAGCACAATTTATTTGGGCTTTAATGTATGTTTTCACTACCCCCCACCTCAGAACGTTAATACCGTGTATCATTTAATGGCTGATAAATAATTTAATATGCACCATTTTTTGTTTTAAAACGTGTTATTTCCCATCGACGTGAAAAGACATGGATTCAAAGTCAAGGCTATTTATTCTGGGCATGACTCACCAAGATGTTCTCTTGCACGAGTCCCATGGAAATGAATTAGCATTGTGCAACAACAGTCTGAAGCATACTGTGGTTTTTGCACAGCTCTCATTTTGTTTTAAAGTGCCTTGTGCAGAAGAACTTTATGGTGGATTGTGCCCTGTAGCTTTTGCCAGCAGTAAAAAGCAACAGTGGTGGCGGTATGATACATTTGGTTGTATTGTCATGGGCATTTCTGAACTTCAACCATATAATACCCTTCTGCTCAACCACAGGGCACAACGTACTCTTCATCATTACTGCAATCTGAATCGTGGCTAGAGATGAAAAGGGTAACTGCCACTAGAAATCTGCAAAGTGTGAATTAATTAATCTGTTTCATTATGTAAGAGAGAACTGCCAAAGTTCCCATTTCATGTCAGTTTCAAAAGCACTGGAAATTAAACTTAGAGAGAGACAAATAGAGAATTAGCTGAAGTTTCAAATCACACTATGTCAAAAATTGATCAGGCTAATGTGGACTCTTTTTCCCAAAGAGGGAGAGCAAAGCAGGAGATTGGTAGAGCTGCCAGCCAGTGACATCAATAATATGTAAAGGAAAAACATGAGGCAGCAGACTCCCAGGGCATGCATTCATTGGGGAAGATGCAGCAATAATATGTTCGAGGAGCTCATTCCATCCACCACCTAACTTCCAGCAGGTATATCTTTATCCCCAGGGGTCTGGTTTGCACAATTCTCCCCCCTGTCCCCCCACCCCCCACAACCCATATTCCAGTTCATTTACCATGAGCCAGTACTTTGAAAGCATGGAGAAGCCGTGTGAGTGCCTCTCCTCAAATAAATTCCTGTAGGAATGGGGGCTTTCTGCTCATGCTGGGCCACTACAATGTTGGCCAAACAGGAAAGTAATATAGCATTTCCAAAGAAATGTTTTACGTTGGAAGCGCAGCCAGTGAAAATTTGACGGTGTGGTGATACAAAATGGGTCGTTGGTGTTGTTGTTTTCGGCAGAGGAATCCAGTGTGGTAAAGTGGAGTTGAATCATGGAGACTTAGGTTTAAATGAGTGCCGTGCCAAAAATGTCTTCCACATTTTTTGGGACCATTCTCCTTCACTTTGAGAGGACATAAATTGGTTTTGAAAAGAAATTCAAAGGAGAAAATTTCAGGAAAATTCTCATGGACTGGGTTCTGGGTGCTTATATTTGCCTTACTTACGAGACTGCTGAGGAGTGTGGATATATGTGGTCCTGTCTTTCATTGTACCATAATTTCTCCAGCAGCCTATAGCCTTCTTTGCTTCATGCACTTTACTTAAAGCCCAGGGGGAGACATTAGGGGGCTGTCTTCATGGCGCCGGGCTGGTACTGCCTCCCTCTTCAACCGCGTGCTTTCCCTTTCCTGGGGCGGCATCAGATAATCCTGATGCTGAGGAGGGAGTGCAGGATTTCTGGGTGGCCATCTGGGTCCTGGAGCTGCCCCTGCCCTCTTCCTGGTGGAAGGCAACCAATCGCTGGTTGCCTTCCACCAGGCTCCACCCCCGGGCTGACCCCCTATTGGCCGCAGAGCAACATTACATGGCGGAAGTGCAGTGTGTATGTTGCTCCATTTATAAAAGTGGGGAGAAATCCTCAACTTTTTCAAAGCACAGCATCGTGGGGAAGTCCAGCGGTGGCTGCAAACCTGCACTTGCGTCGTCTAGCTGACATGGCACAGACCCACAGACCCTGTGGGGTTTCCCTGCATATAGGCAGCCCCCATGCGATAATTCCTCCGGTTGGACTTTTTCAGGCCAGGAAGTTCAGGCAGTCTGGGAGATTGCAGAGCAGTTGGGAGATGTGTAATAGAAAGAAAGCACATATACATCATCCTCAGCCACCTCGCAAAGATTAGGTAAGATCAAAGACACCACAGAAATAAAATATAAACACTCTTGAGAATGAGGCAGAAAAAAATGGAAGCCTCTTTCATGGGGGGAAAAAACTTTCAGGAAATTGTGGGGACAGATTTTGACACAGCACTATCATGATTTCTTTCCTGGGGTTATACACAACATGCTCCCACTTCCGCTGACACATCACACACACACACACAAAATACTATTATAAGCATCTGCATTAGAGACAAGATGTAGCCACAATCACCCACCAGAAATTTAACACTTGGAAGACCCTGGGGAAAGCGTTGAACCTTAAAGAATGATAACAAGAAGTGAGCCAACATTTCCCAGAAGATGTTTTTCTCAGAAAAGTTCTGAGGTTTTTCTTATAAAAGGCAGAATTTTCTCCAAATTTTCTTCACCATCTTTGGGGGGGGGTGGCCACCTTTCCTCTCCCTCTCCCTCCACAATGCCTCAGAACATCACTAAGGCCTCATCTACACAAAGCAGTATATTTCACTATGAAAGTGGTATGAAAGTGGAATATAAAAAGCAGGAGCCACCCCAAGCAGGATATCGTGGTATGAAAGCAGGATATGGTATGTGTCAATGGGCCCCAACAGTTGTCAGTGCACTTCAGTACTGCTATAAAGCAGGAGTGTGGTTCCTGCCTTTATATACCACTTTCATACTGGAATGTCCTGCTTGGTGTAGATGAGCCCTAAGTATGGAGCATTGTGAAAGATGCAGAATGGGGCCCCACTGTCAGCTGAAGCTCTTCCCATTTGCATTGGCAGTGAAAAATCATCATCATCATCATCCCTTAGGAAAATAGAAGAAGCTGTGTTACAACACCTGCCCACATTGAGGCCTGCTTATGAGAAACTGCTGGAAAAATTCTCCCGCTAGAGATGAGTGGTGAAATTTTCTTGCCCACACATACATTTCTCTGCAGAGCGCAGAGAATTTCAAGAGGCCACTTACACATAGCTCCAGTTTAAATCTCCACTCAACAATGATACCTACAGCTTAACCCATATCACAGCTTTGTCACATTTCCTGCATAATGAATAAAATAAATTAATGAGCAAAATATGTTGATGGCATACAGCCAATTAATTCTAATTAATCTTGCCTCATGCTCCTTGCTCAGTAAATGATAGATACAAATATGTGTGGTGTTTATTCATTAAAAAATATGGCAGTTAAGCCGTCTGCAGTGATTTGGGGCAGAATCAACTTATGCCCCCGTCGATTCTCTTACACCCCGCCAATTGTGTTGCATAAGTGGCCTTCTCCGCTAGTGCAAGGGCACTTTAGCTCTTCCAGGCCAACTTGAAATGAGTGGAAATGTTCATTTGTAGATGGAGGCAGGTTAGCGGAGCTCACATAAGGAAGTGCTAAATCTCCCCTGTGTAAACAGCGGGTCCTGCTTGCACAACACAATTGGTGGGACCAACCGCTTGTAGTAGCGAATCGGCAGGATGGAAAAGAATCAGTGGGGGCAAGCGCCCTCTTAGATTCGGCCTATATGACCATGAGCACCAGTTCCTGTAGATGGGCAAACAGACATTTCCGTTTTTGCAAGAGTTTGTTCCTCTTTAAACTGTTCCCCAATGGGGGTCAATGCAAACTTTCCAAAAAGTATATTTAAAAACAGGTCACAATATATTTTACCTACAGATTGACTTTTTAACATGCTTCTGAAACTATGCTGGCTATATCCAGCACTCCTGGTGTATCGTCATATTTTATGCAACAGAGATGGTGTTGAAGAGGCTTGCTGGACCAAAATAGGGGTCCATCTAGTTTAGTATCCCATCATGCTGAGCAGCCACCTTCCTCTGGGAAGCCTACAAACTGGACTTGAGGGCAACATCACTCCTCCCCTCTCTTGTATGACCCCAGCGACTGAACTGAAAGGTAGACTACCTCTGTATGTTCCATTTGGCTATCATGACTTGCATAGCCCCCTTCTCCATAAATTTGTCCAATCCCATAAATGCTATGTAAGATAGGCCGTCACCCTGTGGCAAGGAATTCCAAACACTGAGTATGTGTTCTGTGAAACAGAGTTTCCTTCCCACTGTTCTGAACCTACTGCCAATCCAAGTTATTGAGGAAACCAGAGTTCAAGTATTATGACGCCAGGGGATGAGGGAGAACACTCTCCACCATCTTTCCACACCATCTTCTATGAAGTCTCCATTAAGGGACGTATCCAATAGGTGATATCCGTTGTTAGTCTAACTTAAGTCACATTCATATATTTATTATTTCTCACAAGGTGGCATACTTGAACCTTCTTTCCATTTTATCCTTACAACAACCCTGTGAGTTAGGTTAGGCTGAAAGTCAGTGACTAATCCAAAGTTATGCAGTGAGCTTCATGGTTCAGTGGGGACTAGAATTCGGGTCTCCCAAGTCCCAGCCAACACTCTAACCACACCACCCTGGCTTTCAATGACCGTACTCTAAGTAGTACTAACATTGCCTCAACTCCAGGGCCAGATCCACACCTTGTGATGTATTGATACATTGTACATTGTACAATCAATGATACAATCTCATCATGGTGTTACTATGGCCCTCATTTGCATTTATACCTCACAGTCCACACAATGACATCTGATGTGGAAAATGCTACGAAAGCAGTATACAGAAGGAGTACTTCTAAATAAGTGCAGTTCAATACCAATAAAAAGCACTAGCGTAGATCTAGCCCAAGTCTTTAAAAAAAAAACCCAAAACTGCTAAATGTTTCAGGGTTTTTTCACACAGACACTGTCATAACCCCATTTTCTGTACCTTTTGCAAATCTATGGTATCCTTTTTGAGATGGGGTATGTAAATTTAGTCCTTTATCTCCTTAAGGGGTCTGGAATATGAGGTCTTCTGATACTTTCTTCTAAGGGTAAGTCAGGGATCTTTTAGGGAACTTCTTGTATGTCTCCCCAAAACCCTCATCCATGTCATCATTCCAAACCCTCATCATTCCAGATCAAATTAGCCATCTTCAGTTTGAAGTAGAAACTTTGAAGTGCAACATGCTTTAACCCTTTTAGTATCAGATTAACAGGATGTTCAAAACAGTGCACAGAAATTCCAAATAGTTTATATCAAGGTGTTACGATTTTATTTAGTTACAATATTTACATCCCACCTTCAGGCTTACCACCTTTGTGTGGAATAAATTGTAACCTATCACTGTTTGATCACGGCTTCCAAATTTCCCTTTCAGCTGCTGGTAAACAAACAATAGAACATGTTTGCATCCAGAATGTAGAACTTAACTGTAATTTTTACCTCTCTGTTTTGCAGCTGGCAGAATCCTTTAATTAGACACTGGAAGAAAGTGCTCTTTCTCTCCCTCTCTCTTTAACAATCCCAGTGGAAAGAAATAGCATTCAGGAAATAAAGGAAGAAGAATCTAAGGTAACAAGCAGGTAATGTTCAGAGCAGAGCAAAAGTTCATTGGAGAGAAGGAGCAGAAGCTTTGCCCCTTTGGTGAGCAAATACTTTCAGACAGGTATTGATCTAGTAGAGGAGGAAATGTGCCATCATGAAATAGCGCTGATTAGGGGTGGAAAATGCAAGAACAAGGTTACAAGTGGTGAAGCGAAACTAAACATTTGTTTGTGAACAGCTAGTATTTGGGGAGGTAGAGGGGGGAGGGAGAGAGAGAGGGGGGGAGGGAGAATGCTAGTTTTCCCAAATTCACACTAGATCCATACATTTACATGGGTGTTTCCTGGACGGAATATGTAAAATATTAGGGGTGTGCACACCACAATGAAAACCCAAGGGTCCTACATTGGTCCAATGGAGCTCTGAACTTTCAGTGCAGTTAGGGGATGTTTTTAAAATCACTGGATGCCCATGGTGTGGAGCTAAGATCGTTCGGTTATCCTGTTTTCGGATAACCACTTCATTATAGGCTATGACAATTAACCAAAATCCTTAAAGCTCTGTCATTTATAAAGATAAAGAGATGAAACTTGGCAGCATGATAGGTCTTAAGTAGGGTTTTAGGCATGCCAAGATTGAAGCAGATTTCTTAATCTTCTGATTTTTAGGAATTTATTAATGTTTGACAGCTCAGCTTTCAAAAGTTTGACAGCTGTTCCTTTAGCCTATGGCAATTAACATAATCATCATCATCATTTATTTATTTATTTGTTACCCGCCTCCCCCTTTGGATCAAGGCGGGGAACAACATTAGAACAGGAATCAATACATCTTAAAAATTCTTGATTTTACATTGATCTGGATAGGCCTGCCGGAAAAGGCTAGTCTTTAAAGCTGCCTTAAAATCACACAGAGAGTTAATTTTACGAATCTCCTCCGGCAGGCCATTCCACAATCTGGCGGCGACAGAAGAAAATGTCCTCTGGGAAACTGATGTCAGCCTAATTTTAGCTGACTGAAGTAAGTTCACCCCAGAGGACCTGAGTGTGCGGGGCGGACTATATGGGAAAATGTTTACATCTCTGTCATTTTTAAAGATAAAGAAATGAAACTTGGCAGCATGATAGCTCTTAGGTAGGGCTTTAGGCTTGCCAAAATTGATGCAGATTCCTTCATCCTGTGATTTTTAGTTGTTGTTGTTTTTGTGTTTCCCTCCTCAAACTCCCACCCCACCTGATTCTGCATTAATTCACTCCTGCGCATTTATGGAGGGAGGTTTTATCTTTTACTTTGCTGATGCACACTGCAGCAGGGGCTTACTGACAAGAGTTCAGTAAGTTACTCTGGAGTAAACCCCTGGAGTTACTCCTCCTTTTCACCATTGTAACCTGCTTGTTTACCTGCCTCTTATTCTAGTTCTGAGACATTGATTCTCGGCTGGGCAAGCAAACAGGTGGTACCAATAATGAGGAACAGAAGCATGACAATGCTGATGAGAAGGCAGATTCATGGGTGGAAAGGGACCATTGAGAGTGTCTTGCCAAGAGCTCTAAGATCTGGAGCCAACACAGTGAACATATTCCGGGCACCCATAACTGACTACATCTTTTGAGGACACACTACTTCTCTTTTCACTTCACATGTTTCCCACAGGAAACACCAGATCTCAATCACACCTGCTGTAAAAACATAGCAGGTTCTAAAATAGCCTGTCTTGGTGTTAAATCCTGGTGTTAGAGAAAGTCACATTTAGTAGCTTAAGGCTGCTATGTGCATCCCTTTTTGTTATTCGTGTTTTTGAGACACACACACACAGGAAAATAACTCACACATGGTAGTAGTTATACACTTTTTCCAGTGCACAAATGTTTAGATGCAAGGCACATCTGGTGGAACTCTTTGGAATCTGCAGTTGTCTAATATTAATCCACCCAGAGTACATCTGTTATTGGATGAATTAAAAAGAAAATAAATAAATAAAAGGTCTTAGACTGAGGGGAACTTTATTCATGACAGTTGAAGTCTGCACATTATATTTTTATTTTTATTTTGTTGTTTGTTTGTTGCAAATGCTCACTTTTATTGTGTATGGTGCTATACTGCAGGACTGGGCAGAAAGTAGTTCTCTAGATGTTTTGGACATCAACTTCCAGCATCCCTGACAATTGGCCATGCTGGCAGAGCCTTCTGGGAGTTAAAGTCTGAAGTATATGGAGGTCTGCCCATCACTGCTGTAGTGGAAATGCCTGGTGAGGAAGTGGCAAGAGTGCCCACTGCACCACTGGAAAAACAACAACAAAAACAAGAAGCACACACAACCTTCAGTCTTTCCAGTAGATGTCTGGCAGATTTCTGCTCAGTAATGGGAACTGGGACAAGGAGCTGGTTGGATGCCTTCAGCAGGTTCTGTGGCATGCACAAACACCTTTCCATCCCCATACCAAAACGACTCCTTCTTTCATATTTTCTCTGGTGGCAGGTGCAGATCATATGCTACCCAGCTACCAAAATCTAGAAAGAGATTGAAGGAGGATGGAGGGAAGAAAGGTGGTTGGCTCTATTCCTGCCAGGATTTTCCAGCACTCTGGGGGATGGAAACAGAAGAGATTGTTTCTGTCATCCCACCAACTTTCCAAACGTCCCTCAGTTGCTGAGAATAAACTACTCAGAAGGAAAAACACAGAATGGGGGTGGGGAGGCACACCCAACAAATCTTCCTACTTCCAAGGAAGGGGAGCAATGATGTTTCACTCTAGCTTCAGAACACAAGATTGCTCTCTAAATTACTAACCATTTGCTGCTTTCTCACATCCACTAACTTGGCTGCTTGAGAAAGCCGCCTCATGTTCTGCCTAATAGAAGGGCAGCATAAAACTTCTGCCCTCACATAGTGTTTCTTCAGCAGAGTGACAGAAACTGAGGCCTACGGGAGCATCACAATCTACAACTTTGTAGGCAGAGAGAGGTCCCATATGCTCTAATGCTTCATCTATAGATAACTATTTTATTGAGCTCCATTCTTTCCCGTTTTTATGGTTTAGAAACTCAACTTAAACTGTATATTTTCAGGAGTTGCTCCTCTGGCTTCCTCTCCTTCTCCCTGCTCCTTGTTAAATAAATCCTAGTTCATTCCTATTCTATTAAGTTTCTCATTTCCCCTCCCCTCCCCACGCCTTTTCAGGGAATGTGGACTGGTGGCACCCTGGCATTTTTTCCTCTTCACCCACCCCATTACAGTTTCTATCTAGACCAGCCTTCCTCAACCTGGGGCGCTCCAGATGTGTTGGACTACAACTCCCAGAATGCCCCAGCCAGCTGGCTGGGGCATTCTGGAAGATGCAGTCCAACACATCTGGAGCGTCCCAGGTTGAGGAAGCCTGGTCTAGACCCTGTAGTTTCTCCCACAAAAAGGGATTGTTGTGTGGAAAGCGGGATTGTACACAATCCACAAACACAGGAAAAGCACAGAATGTCCTGTTGGACATAGAATCTGCCTTTTATGTTTAAAAGAAAAGCAAGTTTCTAAACCTTAAAGCAAATTTTTAGACCGTATGGCTACAGACTTGCTTGGAAATGGGAAATGTGGTTGGAAATTGGACACCCCACTCCACAAATGGAGAAGGCAATGGCTGATGATTTCGGAGAAGCCAAATAGTGACTGAGGCTGCAATGCTATAACCCCTTATCTGGGAATGTGCTCCATAGAACTCAATAGGACTTACTCCTGAGCAGAAATGAATGAGTAAGAGTTCCGTTGGCCATGAGACAAAGTTTCAACGAAAGCTCCTAGCCCCTTACGTGAAGAAATAAATTGTGCATTTCACACCCACTTGCAAAAAGTGCAGACAGCCAAATTAACAACATTATGCATGTTTGCTCAATTTAAATATTTTTGGCAGGTTGTTCAATTATAGTTTGCTTGGCATGGAATTTGGATTTTTAGCACAAAGTGTATATCCAGCCCTAGTTCAAATATATAATAATATGTATAAAGTAGAATATTCTTTGCTCCTAAAGTGGTGGCTGAAAACATGGCATTTGGATTACCTTGCCTTCTTTGTGTTACCTGCTCATATTCCCATTCTGCTGGGGTTGATTAGTTCCTGCTAACCTCTACTTGGTGAATTAATGGGTCTGGTCACCCCCTTTTTTGCATTTTCTGAGCTGCTGGAAGTAGCTGATTGTGAAGTTGGGAGCCAGCTTGCTTACCTACCAGAAAATGTACACTATATTTTGTCATTTTCCCCCAGCTGTTTTATTCTTCCTTACCTGTTGAGAAGAATGTGATTAGGCAATAAGCATTAAATTTACCAGCAGAGTTACAAGAAAGAGCACAGGGATGTGGAACCGCATTTGCGGCATGATAAGCTAATGAAACACAGGGGAGAGCAACAGAGATCTGTGACAAGAACCCAACCATTAACATAGAGAGAAATGTGCTCAGTTCTCAACTGTGTAGGTGGAAAAGTAGAGTAACTCCCTCTTCATCACAGAAAAGTTTAAAAGGCTACTCTTTAATTTCCTGAGCTCCAGTAAACAAACCCTTCATTTATTGCCTCGTTTAAGAACTATATGCTATGCTTACATCTTGTATATTCAGCACTTGTGCCTTCTCTTTTTGCAAATATTTTCACAGAGATCATAGTTGCAATAAAGTTATGGGCCCATGTTTATTCTTCCTTTTAATCACTGACTGCTTGTGAGTTTGGGGCTCTTGTTTTGAGATTAAATGGTGCCTTGTTCTCTTCTTAATCATGTGTTAAGTGTGTCTTCTTAACCATGTGTCAAGTCAGGATGCACTTTGTGGCATTAAAGCAGCGATGGGTGGGGGCAGCTGGGGGTGGCATGGAAAGCTGGTGGGAAGGGGCACAGGAGGAATTTGCCCAGGGGTCCCTTTAAACTATCTGTGCTAGGATGACCATATGAAAAGGAGGACAGGGCTCCTGTATCTATCCCGTACTAATGTAAAGCCCAAGTCGCCATGGCCACTAGTAGTCCTGATTCTTTCCTGAGTTTTTGCCCCTCAGTCCCCTCACCACAGAGGGGCTCATGAATAGTGCAAATTTGGCTTGCACATACTGAATTACCCCACTAAAATTTGCATGTGGCGTGGCCCCTCCCTTCCCTCGTGCACCCCAATAGACTGCCTTTGTCCTGCTGGCGGCCACACTGATTGGCCAAGAAGGGCTGTCTGTCACCCTGCTGTGGAGGGTCTGCATTGCCTGTTTGACACGGAGGGAATTAATTGCTATTAAAACTCAAGCTTTGAACTTTTTCAAACTTTGAACATTTTCTGCAAGCTCAATGAGCAAAATCAGTCTGGTAGATCTTGAGTAAAAAACCTGTATTCTCATGTAGCTAGGGAGACAGGAGACTGCAGTTATTCATTCGTAAAATAATAGTGTGCAGTTGCTCTTGAGTTGAATTTTGGTGGCATCTTTGCACAAATCAAAGAATGAAGAGTTGCTGGAGAAAGACAAAACTGAAGAGTGGGTTGTTGTGCAGGGGGTCGGTAGGAACAGAATGTCTGTGTTCTTGGGGTGTAGTTTGCTTGCAAGAGAGGGGTGTCAGTGCTGAATTTCTAAAAAGGAGAGGTGCTAGGGCTTTAATCAATGTGCAAGATATGTTATGATTCTATGAAACCTGCTTCTTAGTTTTATGTATCTGAGGGAGGAGGCTGCTGTTAGTGGTAAAGGAAAGACACACTGCGTATTCTCAGAGCCACTTGGTGTTATTTCTGCTGAAGAATCCTGTGACACAGATTCTCTGACTGGACTTGGTCTAGTCCTTTAGTGCCAAGCCTTGATGTTCTTTAGCTATTAAATGGGACCAAGGGTATAAATGCGCATGACATATTTTTTTGACTTTGCCATGTAGTGTGTGGCTTGCCTCGAAGCCTTTATCATCTGGAACCTTCTGCTTGCATTTATTTTTGTACAATATTTGGCCCTTCACTGTCTACCAAGCCATGTGGTGCTGGGGTGCTAGACTCCACCCCTTCCCCATTCATGCATAAGTGCTTAGTTTCGGCTGAGAAATGTATGATATTCTGCAGGTTATGATACCGAAGCTGTTTCGGACAACCGGCTGATTGTTGATCCTAAATGTTGGGATGGATTCAGAATCTGATTTCCTCAAGACAAAGGGAAACTCCATGATGGGAGGCTCTGCTCATGAAAGGTTCATCCACCCAATTTTGGGGAATCCCTCTACATACACACACACATACGCCACAGACACCATGACTCATCCCATTCAGCAGGGTCTCCTGACTCTCTCTGTAGCATTTTCAGGGCACTGGAGAAGCTCCTGTGGAAAAGAAGGGGAAGGGAAGTCCACTTCCATTCACACTGTTGAACTAGTTTAAACCAAGCCATTGGCCACACTGGGCAGACCTCAGTAATCTTTGTGCGGAGTGCTCTCCTGCCACAACGGCATTTCTGGCATTTCTTTTCATTGTTTATTCAATATTTCTAGCCCACTGTCGTTTATTTGAAAAGCAGCAGCCCTAAAGCAATTCACATCCAAACAATACACAAGAAAATACAACTGAAAACATGACATGCATGGACTTTCACCCACTGGCTGCATGTCACATAATACACAATAGGAATAATTGGAATTGCCATATCTCGAATGTGCCTATCAGCCTAAATATCGTGTGACTCTGGACAGCAGTGGCCCCATTCACAAGACACCTTAAACCATGGTTAAAGGTGTCTTCTGAACACAGCCTGGCTTTCTGGCTTAACCACCATGGTTAAAGACGTCCAGGGTCTTTACAGGTCTTTCCTTATCTAAAATCCTTTCCACTGGAGGTGCCAAGGACGACATCTGGGCTTTATACGTGCAAAGCATCTGTTCCAACACAGACTGTGTTGTCAAGCCATTATATTTAGCAATGCTGTGTTTTCACTAGAAGTTGGTACTGAGGCCACAAGCTCTTGCTTCCGCCCACCATGCCCCCCCCCCACTCTGTGGGTCCATTCCTGCATTTCAAAACACGGAGAGCAACCCTGGCTTTTTCATATTTTATTGTGGCCTTGCTGAGTTTGCTTCTCCCGAGCAGCATTATACCAAGAGACATGTAATGAGCTGTGTAACTTTAATTCAACAAATTGAATACATAACTTGATGAAAGGCAGGTATTTTAATTTAATCTTTGCCAGGCTGAGCTCTTGTTTTATTCTGCTCTCCTGCTGGCATCTCTGTTTGACTGGCATTCAATCCTTCATAGCTTCCTCAAGGGCAAGATGCCCCAGGAACAGCAGGATGTCACCCTCTGTAATGAATGGAACCCTTGAAAGTGTGACCTGGAAATGCTTTTTTGTTTTGCTGAGTTTCAGAATTAGAGCCACTTCACATTTATATCATTTGCACACATAGCAATTCCCTGAAGAAAAGGGGTCGGGAGCTGTAGCTGTGGAAGAGACAGGCAGACAAACTCTCACCAAATTGTAATGGATCATGTGTTGGTAAATCTAAGCAGAGAAACGGACTTGGACTGGATCCAGAGTTAGTGATGGTTAGAGCAGACCCACTGAAATCACTGGGACAGGTTAGTCATGACTAACTTAAGGGATATTTATTTAAATGGGTCCACTCTAAGCATCACTAACTCTGGACCCAACCTTTTGTGAATAGGTCCATCTTCAGAATTATCATTTCTATAGGACTGGGTCCACTTATAGCCTTAGCATCTAAGTCAGCAGTAGGAAAACTCAGGTTTGCAGGCCAAAATTGGCCCTCCTGGGGTCCTATTCCAGTTCTCTGTGTTCCCCAGAAGGCTGTATCTCCTTTTTATGGCTCCACCACCCCTCCCCATACCATTTGGTGGTGCCCCATCTTTTGCATGTTTCTCCCCTATTCTAAAAGCTTGCCATTTGTCTCCTAAAGCTTTAAGCTAAAATATGCTTCTATTTTGGACGATGTCTGTGGCCCCCTCCCCTTCACTGGAATGATACCCCCAATTGAATTTGGCCCTCTAGCTGAAGGAGGTTCTCTACCTCTGACCTAAATCATACATGGCCTATGGTTGCATATTCTTCTCCTTAGCAGATAGAGCCTTTAGTGTGAACGAGAGTATCTGCATGCTCACAAAATCCACTTTTTAAAAGAAAAGAAAAAGAAAAAAAGTAGGGGATGAATCCTTGTTTGAGTGAGCCTAGTTTTTTATGCATTGTGCATAGACTTAAATTCAAATTAAAGTTTCAACACGCAGTGAGGATGGATATATGACCTTGAAATGGGTACACTGGCCTTTGCAAAGGTTCAGAATAATCCCATTGCTATCTCCCTGCGTCATCCTTTCCTCCCTGTCAAGGTCCACTGAAAAAAATTAGTGCCTTATGTCTCTAAAAGCTCTGTTGTAGACAAGATACCATGAACTCATCCAGCATATTGTAATGTTGCAATGTACACAGAAGGGAACATTAGGTTGGGAACAGCCTGTAACCTAAGCAATGAAGTGTGTTATGGTCAGCAGAGAGGAGGAAGTTTCAGGGTGTGCGTATAGATGTCTAGAACACTTGTGTGAGCTGTTTCGTTAATGAAAGTTGGCTGAAGGCATGCCATCAGAATAAACTCTTGCAAAATAAATCTAAGGTATGGCTGAGCCTCATATGTGAGACTGGGGCCGTAGCTAGACCTAAGGTTTATCCCAGGATTGTCCTGGGGTCAAACCTGTTCATCTAAGTGCCACACAGGGCATCCAGCGCTCAGGCAGGGACGAACCCGGGATGATCCTGGGATAAACCTTAGTTCTAGCTACAGCCTGAGGCTCAAACTGCATGTTAATTGTTATGAACAGCCGAGAGAACTCCAACTATTGGGTGATATAGAAATGAAATAAATAAATAAAAGTGGGGTTCCATTAGTCTTCTCTCTGAACATTTAAACAGCCTGGAGAGGCGCGCTCTCAGCAGTAGAAAGTCAGGCAGCAGGAGGCTCATCCCTGTCCCCTCGAATTCTTTTCTAGTTCAAAATGGTCTGCCCCACTTTTTTCATGTCTAAGGAAAAACAAAATATTGGGACCCCATAGCTCCCTCCTCCCACCGATGAAGCATCAGCTTGGGGAGTCGGCTTTTGAATGGGAAAAAGACCAGAGGGGGAAGGGTGTTTCAGACTCTGCCTGCATGGCCTACAACTCAGATGCCCCCAACCCACCCCTCTGCATAGCACACATGCACACAGGCAGCTATGAGCATGTGTTTTTTAAAGCACTGTGGAAAGCCTTTTGGAAATCCACAGGTGTAATTTTGACCCTGACGCTCTGGGCCTTGCTAGACCATTCCTTATAATGTCAAATGCTTTGGTATGTAAACATTGAAAAAGTTCCCTTGTCTTTTTGGTGTGGAAAAAAGCATAGTATTAGACCTAGTTGGTGTCTCCCTCTAGGAAACGTGGTGGTGAGGCCTTGGGGTGCTTTGCCCAAGCTGGTGTCTTGTCCAAGCAAGTCAGTCTCGTATCCTCTGAGGCCAATGTAGAACCCTAAAACCAACCCCACAATATTTGGTGGTAGACCATATGGGAGGTTAGAGAGCTGGAAGAGCTTTCCCACCATATAGCCTATTTATCTGTTAAAATAAGCCATCAAACTTTCCCACAAAGTATGAAGCATCCTGTTGTACTTCCCAGCATGAGGTCAGAAGGCTGAATTGGTGGTGAGTTAAGACAAGTTCTTCCAACACCAGGAGGTAGAATCAGTCATTCCTCTTGCACACACATTTCCCTTTCCCAAGGCAGTCTGCAATATCTCTCAGCCATTTTAGCCCTAAGGTTAAATCCATTTCCACACCCCCAAAAAAAGAAGTTTGTGGTTTGCATAAAATGTGGATATGTTAATTGATATGTATAGATTAACATTTAGCAGTTATTACTATAATTTAAGTAGAAATACAATACATGTCACCTTGATCAGGCCACCTGTGTGCTTGTTGAGTGTGCAATGCAACTGCTGTTTGTCAATGGGCCACTTCAATCTCCCTGCTCACTCTCTCTTCTTAGGGTTCGTTATCTGCAACCGGGACTTGGTTTGGACAGCCCTTCAAATTTAGGATCCCTTCAAGAAGAGACTATCCTCTGACAGCTCTTCAAATAAAGGACCATCCATGGTAAAACAGGGCACATGGCCAAGCTGTTTACCCAATTTACCAGAAAATACATAAAAAGTCCAGATTAGGGTGTCAAACAGACATTTTCCCTGAGATTCTTTCTCTAAGGTGTCTGGGAATGAATTTCCATATACATGTAGAACATACACTCAATCCATTAAAGCCCTGAGCAGTATTGAGGTAACGGCTATTGCTATCATTCACATGAAATAGAAGCTGGAGGGCAAATTATGTTATAATCTATGCCTGACTATGCAAAATAAAAGGGGGGGGGAAGCTGAAGAATTGATGTCGATAGCAACTCCAACACAAATGAAAGTACCTTCTTTCTTTCAGCTCTACTACTGACACACTCAGCTGCTCACAAGCTTCCTTCCACCTCGGCTCCCAACCCTTTCAGCTTGTCTATATTTTGAATGAAAACTTTATTTTGAACTCAATGTAAACTCTTTATAGATTTTCTTCTGAGGAGACCCAGCCCAGCTGCATGCCCTCAAGATCAATCCATGACACTTAGCAACCCTTTATATTTAAGGCCTCAATACTACAGGTAGTCTGAATGAAGATTAACAAATCATTGCTGAAGAAGGTTATCTCAGCATAGGATCTCGTTAGAGGTTTCCTAATAGCTCTACAAAGATATTTGTAAGGTGATGTGATAAGAAATTTGCTTAAAACAAGAGAGTGAGTCGCCTTAAACAACTTTAACCTGAAGGCAATCTAATTTACTATTTTTTAGCTTTTAAGAAAAAAATAAAACCCAGAATTATTCAACTAACAGTGCTGTCTTGGGAAATTGATAGTACAGAAGGGAGAATTCTGAATGAGCTCAATAACCTTTTCCTGAAGACATTTACCTCCAAATGAAGCTATTTTTAAAAAGACATAAAAATAGCATGATTCAAGCTTGAAGGGTACTTTAATAAAAATTCTGATTCTTAGGAGTTAGCAGAAAGCAATGAAACAATGCAGAGATTCCTTCCACACTTGGAGGAGCTCAATTAGAATTCTCTTGGCACCACGAACTAAAAACCCAATTTAATAATAATAATAATAATAATAATAATAATAATAATAATAATAATAATAATTTATCCACGTTTTCCTAAGGTTAACAAACAAAAGTGTACAAAATGGAGGGCAGTATCCAATGCTGGCGATCTAAACTTTAAACATGTCGTGCTAGTGCAATGGAAAAGTAGCACTTGCTAGTGAAACCAAAGAAACTGCTTGAAACTTCTGGAATGAGACAAGTCGGCACATGCAAGGTGCAATGAAAATCAAGTGTGCATATGCTTGTGGATCAATCTTATGGCATCAGGGCACAAGTGTGTGATAACTAGCACCAGGCACCTCAATCAGCAAGTACTGTAAGCAGATCCATTTCAGATGAGATGAAAGCACCACAATTCATCACATATTTAGGTCCAAATTACTGCAGAGGAATTTACTGCCAGGTTAGGTCTGCTTGGGATTACAATTTATAGTAACAAATATAACCCATGGTTTCCATGCCCGTATGTAGTGACACATATTGCCATTCCCCACACGAGATGGGAGCAGGTGCTAATTAAAATTACAAGCTAGCGGGAGCATGAATTAAGGAAACAAAGAACACGGAAACTAGAACAGAATAGTCTCTGAACAAATCACCCTTGATTTTCTAATTCCAGAAAATGTTAGACAAG
Organism: Elgaria multicarinata webbii; assembly: GCF_023053635.1. Taxonomy (NCBI): domain Eukaryota; kingdom Metazoa; phylum Chordata; class Lepidosauria; order Squamata; family Anguidae; genus Elgaria; species Elgaria multicarinata. The sequence continues at coordinate 132,057,909 of NC_086171.1, forward strand.
ATGGACTTAAATACAGCATCTATCACTCCATAGAACAATCACAGGGACAGCATGCAATTAGAGCCCTCTTTAACTATAAGCAGCATGTGGCATTTTCTCATCTTCAGGCTGGGGATGCCAAGTTGTCCCTGAAGTACCTGTGAAATCCCAGGCAGAAGTGAGGTCTGAGAGATGACTGTTCCCTTGTTCTTCCTTCTCCCACCCCTAGACACCCAACCGTCTTGTTTTCTCTCCTCCAAACATTCAAAAATTTTGAATTTTAATACAAATGTAATTTTTGATCCAGTCATTATGCTGTGGTTCTTCAATCACACCAGACACATGAATTCTGTAATGTGTTGGAGAAAAGCCAGCCATACACTCAGGTTTGTGTATAAGAAGCAATTCTCCAGGGGAACCCCCTCCACACACACACACACACACACATGTACATAGTATTTAGCTTCCCAGTCAGCCTTCTTTTCCTTTGTTGTTCTTGTAAAACAGCAACTTTCTAGTCCTTGTGGTGGTTACAAAAATAAGCTTGAAAGTGTGTGGTTAATTGCATGATGAAATCTCTGGAGCCAGAGAAGTTGCTAGAAAAGATTTACAGTGGTTAGGGTATGGAGCTTCAGCGATCTGTATAACTTCTTGGTCTTCCTAATAACAAGTAGAAGTAGAATAAATTGTGCAAAACAGTAAAAACAAAATGCCGAATAAGTTATGCAACATAAGACAAATTGTGCAAATGTGCTTAGGCTTGCTTGTACAGTTCACAGAATTCCTGTAGAATTTGGGTTACCCTGGTGCCTGTATATATTTCTGTACATAAAGTGCATACATAAATAGAACTCTATTTAATATTCTATTGCTCCCATCTTCTGTGACCTCTCCAGGACAAAATGATCTAGAGAAAGAATAAAAGGGCAGGGAGACATAGAACCAGAATATATATATTTTAGGGCCCTGGAGGAAGAAAAAAATCTGCCAAAGAAGTGTTATTTTGTTCCACAACAATGAAAATGGCACTCATACATCTGCCCTGTGTTGTGCTGATCTAGATGGGTCATTTTGCGTCCTTCCAATCACAGCAACCACAGCTAGGATGATGAGTCAGGAATTAGCTTTCACCTCCCACTTTGTGTCAAGAGTGAAAGCACAAAAATCTTCTGCAAGGCAGGGTAGAAATAAATGGTTACCTCAACTGCACAGGTGGGAAATGAAGGGTTCAACTCCATTAAAAAGCTCACAGCTAAGGCTGTCTATTGAATTCCCCTAAGAAATCCTTTACAATGCTTCATTCAAAAACTGTTAATGACTGATTAACGTACAATGTGTAGGCTTTCTACACTATGAAAATAGAAATGGATTGAGAATTCTATTCCAAATGATTTGTGAGCAATCTTGTATAGCACACCGAAAGCAATCTAAGCATCAAAAAGAGATTTGCCATTAAGTCACATTAAAAGGTAATTTTTAAGCAAACAAAGAGATGCTTTTCAGGATTTTCATAGGGCCAAAGTCATTTCTTTCTGCTGCTCCCCTGCAGTTGATAGTTATGCCCTGTAGCACAGTCGGTATGTTTATATAATGGATTTTAAACTATGTTGAGAGCCCCTCCCCCCACTCAAGACCCTAGGGCAGGGAGGGCAATTTGTGGGCCTCCAGCTGTTTTGGGCCTACAATTTTCATCATCCCTCACCATTGGCTATTCCAGCAAGGGCTGATGGGATTTGTAGGCAAAAACACCTAGAGGGCCACAAGTAGCCCACCCCTGCCCTAGAAAGTTGCTTCCAGAGTAGAAAACACGAGTTAGGTGGTTATATATTCTGAACTGGTGTAAAGAGCTTAAGATTTTGCTGGCTCAGTCGTACGCTATTATGACAAGGTTAGGGCACAATCCTATGCCTGTTTAGCCAGAAAAAAGACCTAAAACTCCCATTATTCCCCGGCCAGCATTTGTAGGCCTTTCTCTGTCTAAACAAGCATAGGTTTGCACCCTTATATGATAGTTGTCGGTCCATAATGTCACAGTGACATAATATAATAAAATGAGGTATTAATACTCATGTACTAATCAAGTATTACTTTAAAATAGCATTTGTAAATTATTATCCTTAATGAGTATATCTACAACACATAATATACGAAGTGCTCACTTTGAGCTCACTTAATTTAATGTCACACACACTCGTTGAGGTATGTTAGGGATAGAAATAGTGCCCAGTGACTGATTGGACATGCCAAAATGCCCAATTCAAGGACAGCCTGTACAGAAGGGAAAATGTTTGAGCCTCTAATGCTTTAGTGGACAACTGACTATAGCTTTTGGCTCCATGCTGTTTCTGTACCAATTTGCTTTTATTCACTTGGTACGACGTTCCCTCTTCCTTCTCCCGATTGCAATAATATTGGGCAAAACCCAAAGGACCAAACACCTCAAAGTATAGAATTCTAGCAATATAATCATGCTGCAGCCACCTTGCCTGCAGAATAAGGTTCTAATCCATTTACCATTAAACGAAGAATCACAAGGTTGAGAAAGCCAACATTTCATAAAATACATCCTCCAGCTAGCTCTTCTGTTGAGAAGTTGAGGGGAGTGTCAGAGACACTAGCAATGAGCAAACACTTGTATTCCCATTTAATTAAAATTGTTCCTTGTATATACTGAATTCTCTGTATATCCTGGAATACATGGATGTTACTGTAATGTTGTATAGTTGGAATGCTAGCTTTTTAAGTTTTGAAAAAATACAAAGGCTACATTCTTCTCCTGGCATTTTAGGAACTTCTACTTGAATGTTCCAGGTTGTTCTTTTTCTTTTCTAAACTTCTGTGTCGGCACCATGTTGTACCACTGCACGAATCCAGCACTGGAACACGTACTCAGCTCCAGGGGAATGCATACATTTTGCACACAGTGGCAAAGATGTTTTCTTCCATTCCACATTTATTATGCTACTGGATGTGGGTTGTAAGAATATCATGAAAGGTAATTAAAAAACAAAAACCCAGAAAGGCCCTGAGTATTTTGAGATGGCATACTAATTGTACATTTCTTCATCACAATAATGAAAGAAAGAAGCATATTCATTTACAGAGTTGTTACCATAAACAATCAATGAATAATAGAACATTAAATAAGTGAACACTAAATGAACAGTCTATGAATTAAATATGCCTGTAAATTCCATTTCATGTTATCTGTTTCCATCTGTCTTTTCTGTTCTTCACATTTCTTTTTGTTCTAGCTTCTAGCAGAGATCAGTTTTCCTTGTAAACATAATGTATATTGATAATTATTCTACATAATTAACAACCAACAACAATGAGAAGGAATGGCTAAGAAAAGGAAGGTATAATTCTCAAGCGTTTGTTGCCTTAACATACAGTTGGATCCAAACTTAGTTATAATTAAAGGCAGACAGATTGAAATCAAAGGGAATTATGTTAATCATGGAAATTATGCAATGTAAGACTTTTTAAAACATGCCTAAGTCTGGGTCTAACTCAGACTTTACATTTGTCAGTCAGAATGAACTGGAACTAATATAGTGGGAGTGAAAATTCAGTATGAGAGAGTTTTTTTCTTTTGTAGGATCCTAGAAACCAGTTGTATCTGATGTAGTAGTTTGTATAGTTCGTTCTTTACTTGTTCTTTGTTCTTCCCAAAGACCTCAGAGCACGTTATGTACAGTCTCTAGACATTCATTTTAGGCCGCTCATAGAGGCAAATCTATTAACTTCATCATGTTCCTCTACATTATGTGGGCATACTAAAGGAGTATATGCTACTAACCACATTCCTTACATACCAAAGTATGGCAAAACATGGTAACTATAGGTGGGATCTACAGCATAAATTATTGATAACAAAGGAAAGAAAGTTTAACAGCTGCTGGTTCTTCCAATGAAAATTTTCACAAGACACTTTGGCTATCAGTGATGGTTTTAAGTCCTTAAGAAACAGAGTTCACATGATGGTGGGATGCGCCATACTACCCATGGGCAATTAAAATATTAATTTAATTAAAGATGGATAGCTACATCTTAATTGCAGCTTATGAAACATACTAATTGTGATATTGCCCACAGTCACCAAATATTGTTGATGAGGTTGTAGAGGAATATAGATTTTAAAAAGGAGGCAGATAAGAAAATAATAACAACAACAATAATAAACTAGAGAGGTAGGCTGAGGCCAGCTACATGAGCTCAAAGCGATAGGATCACTGATGGCAGCTAATATTGTGCGATCTACATTAACTACATCCCCTGCCGTCTTATAGCCCTGGCACCCTACCTCCTGCTAAGCAGTGGGGGACAACAGTTTGACTGTACCTGCTATCTTGCCTGCTACTGGCTATGCACATCTATCCATAAATCAGAGCTCTGAATTGGGGAGGGTGGTAATGACTTTACTTGGGTAAAGATTAATACGTTTAAGGAAAATGGGTTTAGGGAATCATTATGATCTGAAATAATCTGGTGTAACACCTCACTCATGATAAACTATCTGTGTCTATTTGGCAGTGCTTCTTAAATCATGTATAGTAGCAAAGAAATAGGCTATGGAAGTCTCCTTAAATGACATCCCAATTATCGTCATAAGGATCACTGGGAACTTTGGCTACACAAATTTCATTCAATTCAATGTGCTTCCAAAAACCTCCGAGTGGATTATATCCAATAGCCTGAAGTGTTTTAGGAAAATATTGGCAGGATTTGTCAGGGTAATGGAGGTTTTATCAAATCACAACAACAACAAAAGAAGGTTGGGGATCAGACAAAAATCAGCATATTACTTAAACCCAAACTATTGTAAATGAAAATTGGAATCTGGAGTGCTCTATAGGCAATATAATGTGAACGAATAAACATAGTTCCAAAGTAGTACATCTAAAATTAAATCCTGCTTCTGGTGGTGACATATTACAAAGCTTTGGGCAAAGCATCAGCTTCCTGCCTCGATTCCCCATCTGATAATAGTAATGCTAATTTGCATATCACAAAAGACTGCTGTGATTTACCATCTTTACAAGACCTTGAATATTCACAGCACTTGTATAAATGCAGCAATATTAGTGTTTTTTTCCCTGTGACAAGAGCTTATCTTTATTGCTAATTATAGCTATATAATTACAGTTGCCTGAAATATGACTGCACAGTTTGCAACCTTTTTTATTTTTAATAAATCAGGTTCTTATTTGAATTTTAAAAATCTGTTATGTAAATGGAGGAGACTGCTGCACACTTTTGTAACAGAGCTTGTGTTTCTGATCTTGATCATATGTGACTATGACTAGAATATCAAGTAGCAGCAATGACCTCTATTCAATAGAGATATATAGTCTGCTCCTACTCTAGTCTTTTCTGGTCTAAATTGAGAACCGTAAGGGAGTGATCCTAGGAAGAATTTAGCCAGCTCACACAGTAAATAACCGGGTTTATGACTCATATGTAAGAAAGCGCATTTTACCTATTTGGAAAAAAAATTCACATTTATTTACTGTCAAACAGGTGTTAAACTTTACATTGGATATTAGTGATGGGCTCATTATTAACAGGTTTACACAAAGGGATTGGAGAAAAAAGCAAAAAAAATAGAAAGAAAAAGAAATCTGAAACAAGTACATTTAATTAGATCTCTTATCATAAAATAAATTAATTACTAAATATAGGCAGAAGGAGTATGGAAGAGTAATATTTATGTTTTCTCTTAGCTTAAAAAGGTCAGGCACCTTTAATTCTCTAGTATGACTGAGAATAATATCTTGGCCCCTCCTTTGGCCCCTCCCCTTTCTCTCTGCCCCTCCCCCCAGTTAAAGAATGAAAAGGGACTGATTTATAATCTGCTATTGTTTTTTTTAAAGAAACCAAATATGTGCAAGGCATGGCATTAATTGGCGTCTAAGAGAGTTCTTCTCAAAAAATATGTTCTTTTGGCAATAAGTTTAAAACATAAGAAATACTAACGTCAAAGCAGAACACTGTTTACAGTGAAAAAGAAGTGAAAATGGATAGAACTTGCATTTTAAACATATTACCGTACTACGAACCAAGTGTAAGAAAAAACAGCTTGTAGCGTATGTGCAACCAAGAGCGTTTCACAATATTTTCTTCAAACTCTTTAAAATTATTTTAATGACAATTATATTTCCGTTTGGACACAAATGTATTTATTTATTTACCCTAGCAATAGAACAAAATATAATTTCTTTAGCCATTTTTTTTCATGAGAACAGTACATTGTACAGTTGAGGAAATATATGAAATAAGGCCTGTGGCTTGATTGCTAGTGGTTAGACATGTTTTCAATCTTTGCCTTAATGGAAAAGATTTGCAGTGAACTGCAAACTGATGCAGAATCTCTCTCCTGCTTTTGCAAGTCTTGTCAGGAATAGTAAGGTACAGTAATTTTTCCCCACAGGATTTTAGTGCCTACGTCTTGTATATAATACAATGCAGGCCTACAAAAATGATGCAGCCATATTTACAAATTTAGTTCACAAACTGCTGCAGTAAAATGGCTGGAACGCTTTGTGTGTGTGTGTGTGTGTGTTTGTGTGTATTTCACAATCTCTTTTACGTCAGCAGCAAGATATCTTAAAATACCTTGATGGTATCTTTTTTTTCTTTGTAACAAATAATTCTTTTAGTATACTCTGTGTATATACAAAGCTTTGTTTTATAAAAATTCACAGAACTGCAAGGTCCAGTCATCTCCTTTACATGGGAGAAACCACAGGGACAACAGAATTGTCACTTCAAGCAGATATGAGGGAGCCTGCATGGGGCCAATTAAGTCTGTTTAATACTTGCATGTGGCCTTCAGTATTCCTTTGCTACGCTATTAAAGGCTTGTCACTAGTTGCATTTGTCCTTCCCTAACGTCTCCTTCTGGAATACATCCTTCCTTGTTAATGGGAATTATATAGCCATCGCTATTGCCCCTGCTGATTTGATAGTACATCTGAAGCTGATGGCCAGCTCCAAGATTTGGCATGCTTTTGTAGTAAATGTCCTCATTCTCACTCCTCCGGGAGGGAGAGAGGTCTTCTTCGATGTCGGGGCTGCTCTCTGGGTAAGGAGAGTCTCTGAGGTTGGGCATGCTTGTGTAAAGGGAGTCTCTGTTGGGAGATTGGAGGTGGTCTTCAACTTCAGCTGTCAGCTGAGACACATAGCTGTCTGTTCCTTCAGTCTTCACTTTCTTCTGTGGCTGGTACAGAAGGGAGTGAGTCCGTTGGGGAATCAGAGGGGCCTCAAGTTCCTTTTGGTGCAGCTCCATGCCTGGATTATCACTGTGCATTAAAGATGAAGCATCTGCTACAATGGCGTCATCTTCGCTACTGCTCCCGCCGATCACAGCTTTGATTGGTAATGTGCGCTCTAGGTTATGGTTCTTGCTGCTGCCCCGCAGGTTGTTGTGCACTAATTCTGAAATGATCATTTTTTCAAATGCAGTATCATTCAGGCTCAGTCCACAGTCTACAACTTGCACACTGTCATTATAGTCTCCGTTGCGCAAAGAGTAGCTGTTGTTGAAATTACCATTTAGCGGTAGAGTATCCATGGCACTTGTATCCCTGGCATTGTTCAGTGAATGTCCTGCAACAGAAAAGTGACACCCTTGGGTTACTGTCTACACTGGAGCTAATGTTCTTATTATATAAAGGTCTTTAATGTAGTTCAGGACAAAGTTGTAATTGGAAGTAAGACTCGAGAAATGTTAGGGTGATTGGACATTCCCAACGGTAAAGAGTTACACACCTTATAGAAGAGAGAGAGAATTTTTATAAAGTAATACTGCTTTTCCGTGGCGCTTCAATGATACTTTAAATTGGAAATTTGAAAGCAAATGTAAAGGTTCTAATGTAAGAATTTAGCACCCAATTCTAAAACTCTTCCCACAAGGGTAGAGGAAATTCACTCCATGCCCTTGCATATGTAATGCAAAGCAATTCATTCAGAAACATTTATATTTTAAATATAATACCATGATTCAGGAAAAATAAAATCAACAGAATTTGTCCTAAACAACACTAAATTAAAAAGAAAAGAAAAGAAAGAAAGAAAAAGGAATCAGGTCACATACAAAACAGAAGGTAAATGCGTAACAATAAACCCACGTAATTGGCAAGCAACTACTTTAATATAGCATTTCTAACATTTCCTTTTGTGTGTGTGTTTTTTATCTGATGATGGAGTAAAGAAAAGCATGAAAAAAAATGGACAAGTACAGAGATTTCATGTTAAGCACAGACAGCCGCCTCTCACACTAAAAGGGACTGAGGCCCACAAGCACCATCCAACAACACGGAAGACAGCAGGTGGAATGACTCACTTTGGACAACTCACATCATGTCTGTCTGCTCAGGCTATCTGGCCTAAGAGTAGCTGATATATAAAAGAAAGTAAAATGATTTATTGTAACATGATGAAGAATTACTGAGCTTCTCAGCAACTTAGTCAGAGCAAGGGTTCAGCAAATTAGATTATTAGCAATAACAGCTTTTCCCCACTTTAATGTGATTTTTTTTTTTTAGGGGGGATGCATTTAATATTTTCTCTGCCAGCAATGGCCCCAGGCTTCAGAAGGTCAAAGTTCGCCTGCAGCCCTGCAGTCTGCATCAGTCACAGTGACAGCACTGAATGAACCAGCATAGTCTATTTAAAGTTAGGCCCACAGACACCATGGGCATATGGAAGTCAAAGCAGAAATGTCAGGGATTTTTCTAAGCATGGGTCACAGAAATTAACCAAAGAAGAAATATTAGCTGTGGAATGGGAGGAGCTTATCAGCCAGGGCTGACATCTGTCAACTACTGGAGAAATGGAGAAATTGGATACATCTGCTGGAAAGATGGAAAGAAGTTTAGGAAAGAAAACAAAACTTGAATTTAATGGTGACATGCTCTTTTTCTAGAGATAAAGAAACTCTTATTTTCTAGAGACATAAAGACATGTAAACTAAGACATCACATTGCTTCCCAGGCAAAGAAGAAAAAGAAAGCTTTGAAAGAAACTGGATGGCATGTATCATGGGAAGTTAGATGGTTTGTTAGTGAAGTCCTAGAAGAATCATTTTTATCATTCTAGAGCAATGTTTGGAAAAAATAAGAAAGAATGAGATACTGTTGTTGGAATGAAACTGACCACTGTGAGGCTGCTGCATTATATGCAAGGCTTGGAGTAGTTATAGAAAAAGAAAAATTTGTGAGTGTGTCTAAAACGTTTCCTGTTTTACTTTCAGCCTGCGCTTAAAGCTGCAGCTTAACCAAGAAAATTCAAAGTTGCTTCTATAAAGATAGAATGATAGGGTTGCTCTCTCTCTCTCTCTATATATATATATATAATTTTTGAGTGAAATAGCTGCAGTTAATCTTGTATTGTGTTGTTCCAGCCATTCATGTGTACTGAATTAGTTAGAAGGATACCAATTCTTTGAAAAGCCTTTCTAGGCTTTGATTAAACAACTTTTGTAGCTGGGAAATTTCATATATGTTCCTAGATCTTTCTTGCAAAAGCTTTATCCATATGGAACATATGGCATTCATAAGAGAGAGCCAACGCACAGGCCACATGCCGGTATTAATTTCCCCTATGAAGCCATTCTCTCTCTCTCTTTAATAATCTAATTCTTTATCCTCTATTAAAGAGATACTGAAGCATATTTAATAATCCAAAATGAATTTTCTATGATATACTGCAGAGTTAAGCACACTCGAATGTACTTCAACCAGTTTTTAAGAGGCAAGTTTAGTTGCCCGTGATCAGGTAATTCACTTGAAGTCTTTCATAGCCTGTAGCAAGATTACTGTGGGAATGTGGAAATGTTAAGTCAATTATTAGGCATTTCTGCTCAACAGTGCTCTGGTTTTAAGCAGCAAATTATTTCAGCATTGGATATCATCAGTTACCAATAAGGGCTTGCTACAGACTTCTTGTGATATTTTAGGGGTGGGGGGAATCTCCCAAAAATCAGTACACATGTACTGTTTGAGCATGAAAAGATTTCATTTGAAAATTGTGAACCACTTGCCCGCTGAGTCTACTTCATGACCGCTAGTTATGTTTTAATTGTGCCCATTAAAAATCATGCTGAAAAAATTTACATTTGATAGGCAAAGTTAAGTTTTACTCCCATACTTGTCTCTCTGTAGGTTGCTAGAGGAAAGCATAAGGAAAGTAAGAAAACACGAGAATGAACATAGAAACTGCAGTTCAGTTTTAAAATAAGGAAATCTGACATGTAACAACAGGTTTTTTTGTTTTAAAAAAACATAGTATAAAATGCTTAACACAGAATTTCAGTTAAATTAGAGGCTAGTAATGTGACAGCTTATTCCACTAGTAATGAATAAAGATGCATTAATTTTTGAACTGTCTCACTAGTTAAGAAAAGCAGTTGGACAGGATAGTATAACAAAAGTAAGGTTAGTATACAGTCCTGGCAGCCTGATATTGGCGTGTCTGCCTGAAGCACTGAATTAATGTCCCTGAAACTGAATAATGCATCAGAGCAATGTCAAGTTAGGAGACAACTGCTCTTAGCACAGCAGAAGGGACACCCTATCCTAAGCACTTAGTTGCTGATGCAGCAAGGACTCTTAGGATCAGGCTGTACATCCCACACAACTATACTTTTCTAATCCTAGCCACCATTTCAAGACTTTGCTGGGTTGGGGGGAAGCTCCTATAAAGCTGCACTATACTATAGTTTGCCTCTAAATATGGCTCCAGATGCAGTTTCCCACACCAGGACAGTACAGATGTCAAGATGCCTTGTGCGGGTTTAATTGCCTATTCATCTCTGTAAGCAGATTGTTCTCAGCAAGCTTTTGATTAATTTTATATTGCATAGACATGATACCTCTAAGTGAAATATATCTTGAAGATGGGCTCTCGGACCATGGGGTGTCAGTCCTGTAATAGTATATTAAGATTTATGCCACCTGTGTTAAAAACATGGATGATTATTGGCAAATACTATTATGGCAAAGGCATTATCACTATAATATAGTGCAGTTTTACAAGCCTGGCATTATCAGCAGTACTTCTTGAGTGAGAGGAATTCGGAAGTCAATTCTAGGTCTCCAACTAAGTTAAGAGAAGGGGCTTTCAGCAAAATATTATTAAGAAACAAATGCAAAATCAACATATCCCAAAGTGTGGGCACACCTGGTGAGTTAAACACAGGAGCTGAAGGGGCATTACATACAACGGTTTCAGCGAGCAATGTGTTATAAGGATTGTTAGTGCCGTGCGGTCGGAGAAGAGGGTTTGTTAGTAGGTAATTGCCAGTCATTCCTAAAGCAAAGAAACAGAAAGAGAGACATCAGCTCTTTAATTTGATTCTGACAGTTCCAATAAAGTATTTTTTTAAAAAATTCATCATAAGTCGTGGATATCTTGTCAAATTTAATTCAGCTGAACATTTCTGAATGTATTTGAACTACTAATTTGAAGGAAGAGAGTGAAAATGTAGTTAGATTTCAGTAATTCACAGGTGCTGGCCAAATCCCCAAAGTAAACACCTGCTGAGAATGACATTTGCTAATTTATACAAAATCGCTGTTAAAACAAGAATAGCAATTAAATACAGAGACCAATGTTCTATTTCAAGATGTTACAGCTTAATGTTTGTAACCTTAAGCATGGATACTGGATGGGTACCAGAATAGGGGGGGGGAATCAAAATTGTGTTAATTTCGAGGCACTGGACAATCTGTGATGAAAACATTCAAGGTTTATTACTAACTTAACTAAAAACAGAGCAAGTAAAACGTCTTCAGCCAAAGGTAAGTGATGACAAGCTGCAGGAAGCCTATCTTATTATATGCAAAAGAGCACATGCTGAAGGGGGCGGCAGGAGGAGGGGGGTTGAGGGTAAATCATTCATATATTCTTAAGATGACAAACAGATTCATGCTGCACTGCTATCTGTGAGGAGTTTTAAAGTCAATTATCTTTAAGTTATATCTGCTCTCTCTAAAACAATAATCTTAAATGAACACATTGAAGGCTAGAACAAACAGCTATTTCTGAAATTTCAATCCTAATGCATCGACACTTTTACATAAACCTCTAAAGAAGCAGACAAAGTTTCAAAATAATTTGTTAAAAAGTAGGCATTTGAAAACCCACATTGATCTTGGGCCTCTGAAATTAATATAGTTGTCAGAGGAGATAAAATTATACGACAGTCTTTATAGACACACAAATACATCATATAAGAGCTAGGTGAAAATGCTGTTCTATTGAACAGTATGACAGTGCATACGGGAGGCTGATGTTGCCTGAATATATTACTTGTCCAGAATGAGATAGTGAGCGGTCTAAAAATTTACATGTAAAATTTAAATTGATTAGGTCCTCATTGTGGCAATAGCAGCAGATATTACATTTTAAATATTAATGCCTTTATCACTACTCAAAATATTATTACTGTAGGTAGCAAAAATCCTGGAGTTCGGGGAATTGCTTTACTGACAGATTATGTTAATCTTATTTTGTGTTTGGTTTCATTTATGTGATTTTCACAGATTTTTTTTTAAAGATGCAATCTAAATACAAGAAAGGGCAATTCAAACTATCTTCCACTAAACTGTGCATAGCAACTTTCAATTGCATGGTAAATTCCAACTAATTAACATAATTTATAATAGCTCTATGCTTTCCTTGGCCTACATTTGGGATCTCTGTCTTATTTACTGTAGTGTAGTAAAGTGAACAGTGATTCTCCAACTCTGTTGGGCTGTTCTAAGAACTCTGAGGATACAATTCTTTTTATTAAAAATGTAATGTCCCACTGACATTAATGGGAGCTGTGCAACTTCGAAATGGAACTTGCCTTTTCTGTTAGATTATGCCCAGCTAACTAGCGCAATACAGACTATGAGTTTCTGGCAGTACAACTAGTCTGTTTCTGCTTGGTAAGATAGAAAGAAGTGCTATAAATTCTACTGACAACACATTTGTCTCTTATAGCCTCTGCAGATGTTACTTGCTAGGAAAAAATGTCAACCTGCTAAGAGTCTCAGACGCTCTCTTGGACTTCTCCCACCTCTTTATGTAGGAAGGAAGAAATATCTGAGCTTGGTTGTACCATATATATTTGAAGGCAACCTCTTCCTGCTTTCTAACCCCGGCAGACAAAATGGAGGGTTGTGTTTGTTTGTTTTTTAATTATATCACAAGTAAGCTGTAAATAAACAAGGTAGAGAAGGAACAGATTACATATTTCTTTTCTTTCTTTACGTATTACTAAGGGGGACTGGAGGAGAACTTGAGAGTGTGATTGGATGGACATTTAAAGTGTTCAGGTCCCCATTTTCTAGAAGAATTTTCATTTTGCCAGAAAAGTAGTGGTTAGTTCACTGAGTTTAGCTAAACTGATCTGCTTGGCATCAGAAAGAAATTAGGAAAGGAAGGCATAGAGCAGTGGGTTTAGGTAGTGGAGATCCGTATTCCCCATTAGGGGTGCTACATACATAAGGAAAACATATGCATGTATGCCTGGGAAAGCTGCAAACAATTGGACATTTCCTATTGTGTGTCTCAGTGTCATACATGTATTCAAACACAACTATAACATTTTTTACAGGTATGTATTAGAAACAAAGTATGAAGAAGCTGTTAGTCATTAAATTTAGTAGGCAGCCTTGAGCAAGTCACTACCTCTGAGCCTAAACAACCTCACCAGATTATTCTAGGCTGAAGTTAGAAATACCCTTTTTATATAGTGCTACAGAAACATTGACTTATGAGTATATACAATTTTCATCCCAGTCCTGATGTGTGTTGCACATGTTAAGCTCTTGTGGACTTGATGGTCTTATAGGCTCCTTCCAACTCTACCATTCTATGAATGTGGGGGTTCCCAGTCACTTCAATAAAGAACTACACTCTAAGACTATTAGCTTTGTGTATGCAGACCTGCTCTCTTCCCATTAAATCAATGGAAACCCCTTGAAACTGTGGGTGTTTGTTATCCTGCTAGATCAGGCTGTGCATGTTTCTTGTTTGCAGAAAAAGAATCCTCGTTTGTAGAGTGAGACTTTAGAAGCTAGAGGTAGTGTTTTAAACCCATCCAGCTTACGCTTGCGTTCATATGATTTCTTCAGGAATTGATACTTAGCTTGCAACTGATCCATTATCATACCTGCCTTGCAATGCTGTTGCAATCCTGATCACTGTTATTATGCTGTTTGCAAAAAAAATTCTGGTGTAGCAAATCTTTGGATCAAGCGATTAATACAGCAATATTTTAAATGAAAATGCTATCACTAAAAGCAGAGCCTTTTTTGGTTATTACAACTGGCAGGAAGGTCCCCATTCTCATAAATTGGATTTCAACAATGTAAGTGATATTGCAGCTATTGTATTCTAAGGGAAAGTGTTGTCTATTAATATCCCATTTTCTCTAGAAAAATAAAAGATTTAGCAGGAGGGTGCTGAGAAAGTTTGGTTCTCTTTACTGCTGGAGATGGTTGGCTGGCCTTCACCATCATTTAGTACACCTACATGAAGAGGTTTGAAGGCTTGTGATCATTCAATCTGAGTTAAAGTGATAAAACTGTGACCAGAGGTCTTAAATGTAGTCTGTGGCTGTCAGGTTTTTTCCCCCTCCTGAGGCTGTCATGTGGCAGACAAATGCTCCACATTATAGACATGATCAAAACTGTACTGGAAAAAAACACCCATATTTGCAGATGTCTTTTGTATAGAGCTGATGTCAATTTGATTTCACAGGCAAAATGTCTGAGTATGGAAATCTAATGCATTTAAAATGTTACTGCGCTGGTAGTTCTGTTTCAGTTTTAGACTACAAAGGTTAGCAAAGGTTTAAAATTATGTTCTTGCTTTTAAGTTAAATTATTGATGAGACTTATTTAAATACACTTTCCATGAATAAGAATGTCAGCTTCTTTCCTGAGCAAAGAAAATGAAGAAACCAAGTTTTAAATGTGTTGAAGACAGACCTGGAACCATAATTTTATACATCGATTCTAAACAGGGTGTGTGTGTGTGTGTGTGTGTGTGTGTGTGTGTGTGTGTGTGTGTGATGCTGGGATCTTCAGCCTACCTACACTAGAGCACATCTGCTTATTTAGCATAATTACAGCAACCTAAGTCTTCTAAATTTTTATTTGACAAATACTATCTCAAAAAAGAAAGGAAGAAAAATTAGAGTGAAATGTATCCATTAACTGACCTTGATTAAGTGTTGAAGTGCTATTGATATCACCTGAGATAAAGGAAGATTCAGATTGTTTTCTCACAGTGTCATTCCACATCCTTCTTATTCGGCTCTGTTAACATAAAGGAAATCGGGCATGACTATCGCATCTCAAATTGCAACAGGATACATTTTGCTACTTTTAGACTACAACCCTATGCAGATTTACCTTTCGTTAAGCCCCACTGAACATAGTGGGTACTCATTTCCAAGTAAAGATGCATAGGATTGTGCTGCTAAACTTTGTTTTGTGTAGCACTTGTCATGCATGTTATTATGCCCAGAGTATTGGAGAGGTGCAGGGAGTAGGTTGTGATGTGCTTCGTTTCAGACTAACCTCTGGCTCTTTGGTGTCCATGTAGGAACTCAATTGGCTTCTGCCGCTTCCTCCACCCTAGCCTGCCCAGCTGTGCTCGGCAGGAGCAGACAATCCTGTGCTCAAGCCAAGTTTTAAAATGTTTATCCTCACAGTTGCTCCATTCAGACAACACGCTAAACCATGCTGCTTAACCACAAAATGGTTAACGGAATGCTTAACCATGGTTAATGGTGTTGTCTGACACACGTTTTCCCTAACCATCTGCCCCATGATGTGCTTACTTATTAAAGATACTCTAACAATAGTCTTTATTATTTCTTCACATGTTCCAGAGCTGAGCTCTGGCATGAAAACAAATTGGGCTCCTGAACTCCTATGATAGGACTACAGCAGGGTGCGGGAAGGGAGCTGTAGTGGCCAAGTACCACTTTCAGTCCCAACCATCTGGTGGTTGCTCTTTTAGCTGCCTGGAAAAAATATATAGAATTAATAAAAAGTAAATGTCTGTACTTCTTTTTCATGGAAGGATGAATTCTATTTAAATAGGATGTTCCCACTGTTGACCCGACACTCTGACCCAGCTCCTCCTCATTCTATTCTTTTCTACTTTTAGCCTTGTTATGCATAAGGAGAACTTTCAGAAAAATCACGTCTTTGTAATGTCGAGTCAGATGTGAAACATACATTTAGAAAACCTCCTTGAAACTGGTTTATTAGAGGTCTGTTTCAGACTCATTGTTGACTATTCATGTTATAAAGATGCATATCCCTCAGCCGTTCTCTAACCCCAAATGGGAAGTAGCCCTAAATCTGCATGAGGACCAATAGATTAAAAACAGCAGAATCAACAGCAACAAATAAAACTATCACCATCAATCCCAAACTTGGAGGTACGGTTAGAATCACATCCAGAATATAAAAAGCATGCAATTGTCATCAAGACTGTTATAATGAGAACACAATTAGTGCATCTGAATGGAACACATCTCAGCGGGCTTTTTATAAGCAAGGTTAATTAAAAGATGCTGTCATTAAAAAGTACTGTCAAAATGTTTGTTACCTGAGTGCCAGAGGAATAGCGAGCACTAGTTCTTGTAGTTGATGCCTTTACTGAACTGTGAGGGCTCTCTGTTGGTAATCCTCCACAACAATATGAATGTCTGAAGCACTTGCCATACTCTTTACGTACCTGTACATGAAAGACAGTGTTCATAAGCATATACATTCATGTTTTCATTTTAAAATATATTTCTTCTCAATGTTCTGTGTTACACAAGTATAGTGAACCATAGCCCTTTGGATTGGCATGGCTTCAAATCTTTTAACTAGCCCTATATGTTCCCAACACATTTCCACATTATAGATTGGAGGGGAAAACTATAATCTTTATAGCTGTAAAAGCATACAACTTTGTCGAAATAAAATATGACTTCTTCTTGAGTAATGAATTCATAGGTACATCCTGGTTACAACCAAATACCAACAGTATCGTAGAGGTGTGCATTACAAATTATTCTTATCTAGTGATACATTGTTTACTGTTCTAAGTTATATGATCAAACAATGGGATATCAAAAGTCAAAACAGGATGTAATGACTGCAAATAGCCTTCCCAACTCTAAAAAATCTGAATTTAGCTTTGGTTTAGGTCATTAAACAAAGTTTGGGAACTTGAAAAGTAGTTATGTTTTGTCTGTTTTGTACGTGCTTTATCTGTCTGAAAGTCCCTGCAGTCCATTTCATGGTTTGGCTCCAGCGTACACTTGCAGTGGAAGAAGAGAAATATAGTGGACAGTGTAGAAGGACTTGAGTCCACTCTCTATGCTGCAGCTACTAGACTGATCACCTGAACAATCAGGCCCAGCCCCAGTCTTCCCTCACCCAGCAGTCACACCCTGGATATTAGCCAGGCAAAGAAGGGCACCTCTCTTCCATCCTTAACTGGCTGAATGTCATCCTGAAAGGGAGACAAAAGTAAACCACCATGGAATGAATTATGATGTAGGGTGGTATACACAATTTTTCTTTCCCCATTTATCTTCCTAGCTGGGCATGGGGAGCTGGAAGGTAAAATAATTCATAAACTAAATGTGCCCCATTATTTGCCCCCTGACTAGGTTTGCTATACTGCAAATAATTTTAGACTTATTCTGGTGTACACTCTTCACTGCTGGATGGGAACCAGCCTGAGCGAAGCACCTGTTAAGGACCTGCCCAGGTGTTGAGATATTCTGGAGAGGTCGTTCTCTCTATCCCACTTACATCTGGTTGGGTTCAGTAGGACTGTGACAAAGGGCCTTCTCAGTGCCTGTGCCCGGAGACTTTGGAATTGTCTAGGAAGGGCCCTCACATTGTTAGCTTCCACCAGTAGGCAAAAGCCTTTTCATTTAAACAGGTATTTGGCCTATATATCTGTGTTGCTTTCCTCTGCTACTTTATGTTTTAAACTATATATTAATTTAACAATATTTTAACTGTCAGCTATTTGCATAAACTATCATTTGATTTTTAGATGGGTTTATATTGTTTCCTATGTTACTTTTTAAATTCTGGATGTTACCGTTTTAGCTGCCTCAACTGTCTTTTATGGAAAGATGGGAAACAAATATAATAAATAAATAAATAAACAAATAAATGCTATTGGCTTCCCAGGCGAAGTGAAATCAATGAACACGGCCAGGTGCCACAGTTACAGTGTCTCGAAAGATTAACTCCTCTTCAACTGCCCAAAGCTATCTGGGAATACTGATCCTTTTAATGGCTGTCACTTTGCTAATAGCTTTTCCACATATATATTACTGGTGTGTATCTGCATTTAATATGTATGTACAAGTTACAAACCTGGACTTATTTACATAGGAATAGGTTTACTGCTTTCAAGCGAACTTATTATGATTGGGTTTAGTTGGGATTCCAGGCACAAAATCAAGATGAATCTCAATGTTCAAGGTGATTAAGTTCAACAAAAATGTAAAGCCCTACACTAACAAATGATGTTTAAAAACCCAGGGAAAGACGTACTGTAACTATAAATTAAAATAATTTAACTACCTCAGAACACTACCAAACATAGATTGTGTGACCAGAAAGTCTTTTTCTCCCCCCACAAATACCACTCCCTGGGGCTGATTTTGCCTAATGTCTATACTGCTGCGAATGTACATTATCTGTCAGTGCTGCACATTCCACTGTCATTATTTCTAAATTACAGCCTGTTCAAAACTGAGGTAACAGCACTATCATCTTGTCAGGACTGGAAACATAATAGTTTTCACTTTCACAATTCTATTTCTCTGTTCAATTTAGTGACCAACTAGTAATATCAGAATAAAAAGACTGCATTAGCTATGTATACAAAGGTAGAATGATATCCACTGAAAGACATTGACACTTTTAATCCTTAAATGTCCTTTGAGGTATGAATACTCCTGTGCTAGGTTCTGCACTTGGCTGTCACTTTAATATCACTTTCTGCTGACTATGCTTAATAGAAGACATTTAAAAAGTATGCATTTTGATTTTATCATCATTTTAAGAACATCAATTTATAATGTCCTGATCTGGGAAGGATTTGAATCTATTTTTCTTTTTAAAAATGTTTCCGATATTTATTCCGTTCCTCTAATTCTGAAGAACATATCTTTCCAATTGATCATTGCTGGTTTCCTGATACAACCACTTCATAGAAATCTATGTAGCAGCTGCCACATAGGAACAAATTAGCTGGCATGCCAACTCTAAATGGATTCTGAAATGCCAACTTGATTTTAAATACAAAAGGTCACTTCTGATTCTTGACTTATTAAAATAGCAAATAATTCAGCATGCCTTTTATCAAATAATCTCAAATTAAAGAAATGTCCTGTGAATCAGGCGTCCCAGTATGTGAACAACAATCTGATCTTTTTTAAAAACAACAACAACAACACCTTCTTTAAAAGGATCATAAATAGTTGTAAAATAGATGTTCCGACATGGCTAACGCATCATTGGAGAATGTTCAAAAATAGCGTTCCTTCTCTTTTTAATTATTTTTCCTCCCATCCTTTCTCTCATTCCTAACTGACAATGGAACCAGTTACTTAGGAAGGTTGTGGGCTGTCCCACACTAGAGGCATTCAAGAGGCAGCTGGACAACCATCTGTCAGGTATGCTTTAGGGTGGATTCCTGCATTGAGCAGGGGGTTGGACTCGATGGCCTTATAGGCTTCAACTCCACTATCCTATGATTCTATGATTCTACTTCCCTGCACCTCCCCCCCCCCACTTTTGCACACTCTAACTATTTTGGGTCCATATAATTTGTTTTCAGCTGTAGAAGCCAAAAAGCTTGGTCTTATTTGGAACAAAAATATTAAGTTTATAAATTCATAGGCTAATTTGGCACAAGTAGCACACTTCAAAAAATTTCATTTCAACCTCCATCTTTAACTTATTTTAGTTCATTTTATAATAAGATTTAATCCAATAACTTTGGGTAATAATTATTAGTCGTATTACTAGTCCTTGCTGGTAGCAGCATTATTAAACAAGGTTTTCTATTTGACTTTAGCTGGTTACAATAGAACAAGTATTTTGGTTATATCTGAAATCAGGAGAGGAAGTACAACACTATTACTTAAAACCTGCTCTTGGCAAATGGAAAGGGAAGATGCAGCCAGACATATTAATCAGCTTGCTGGTAACCAAAATTTGATTATAACTTCTAGGGATGCTGAAGAAATTCAATCTTTGCGAATGGACCTGTTCTCTACCACCCAGTCTATTGATCAGATTTGAACATAAATATCTTTTGGATTTCAGAGTTCTTCGAATTTAACACAAGCTTTTGGCTCAGAAACATACCAAAATGCATAAAAATGCATATTTTAGGATAACATACATTTAGAGAGCATTTCTATGGTCTTGGGGAGAGTGTCCTAGGAACCATAAGGTATTACGGAGTTCCTCCTCTGAGACGATGGGTTCTGGTATAACCTGGGGATTGGAAATCCGAACAGGATTTTTCCCCCTTCCTGCCCCTCCCACCACTCACAGCCACTGCAGAAACCACCATGGAGGCGTCCTCACCTGAGGTCTTATCTCTGCCCTTAGATGACAAAAGTTGAGGAGAAAGAGGGCAGGAAGAAAAGGGAAGGTGCCTAAGATCTACGAGATCCTATAGCCTCCCAACTCCCACCCCTGTGATGTGCTCACATCTAGTGGAATCTCTGCAGAAAGGAGAAAGGAGAGGCGAAAACCACTTCCATTGCTTCTCCTGTTCTGCCAGACATTTCCCGACAGAGCACAGGATTTTTGGAATTCTCCAGTGTCAGGAAATACATTCAGAAATACATACTTAAATACATTTTTGTCAAGATATTTTTTTTAATTGTAGATTAATGTATTTGTTCGACTGAGGTTGACCAATGGCTAATATTGCTCATCCACCAATATTTTTCAGAGATGAAGAACCACAAATAGGTAATTTCTATTACACTATTATAATATTAAAACATGATTTACTAATTTGTTCTATGTTTCATAATCTTAAATTATGCGTATTTGCTGAGCAATGACTATCCATTTTAAAAATAATGTTTGATGCAGTTTCTGTTTGCTTTTGTTTTAACATTCTTTACTTTTTTTAACTTGCTTTGAAGCTTTTAATCTTTATATATTTCAACATGCATTTCATTCTGTCTCTCTGTACACTATTAACACATTTTTGAATGGGCCTGTTTAAAAACAGATATTTGAAACACCTTGGAGGATACACAGAGAAAGTGTATAAGTGCAATGACTCACTTTTTTTTGAAGCGCACAATGAAAGATGAAAATAAACATTCCTTGGAAAGCATTAAATACTGTGAACAGGTATGCCATCACAATGGTCTCCTCGTTGACGTAAAGCAGGCCAAAAGACCATGTTAAACCAAGAAGACACAGAAGAGCAAATGCACCTAGGGCCCAAGACCTGAAAAAGAGAATTAATTTAAGTAACGCTACTGATTTTTTAAAAAATGACCATTGCAAAATTGCATATTAAAATTTTATTTGCTGTAGTTGACTTTTACTAGGTTTATATTCAAATATTTATATAAAAATGGCATTAACCTTTCATCTATTAAAGGCAGAACAATTCCATTTGACACTTTTAGACTTCAGTGAAAACAGCAGTGGTGGATATGATTTATCTTACTCAAGATGCAAAAAAATGTGTGTATGTATATTTTAAAAGAGATTTAAAAATCTAATTTAATCACTAATAGAGGCCCATATTTTAACAATGTGTTTGCATTGACACACACATAAACAAATAACACAAATACACAAAGGTTAGATGGCAATTCAAAAGCTGATAACCTAAAGCTTGAAGACTTTGCTAAACTGAGACTAAATAGTCTAACTTTCATATGAAAGTGCCTTGCTGAAATGTGACAATTATATGGATTTAGCCACAAAATAAAGTCTTTAATGCAGCAATCCTATACTTACTTACCTGGGAGTAAGTCCCATTGAACTCAATGGGGCATACTTCTCAGTAGACATATATAGGATTTACTGTAAAGGGTATTTCATCATGAATAGTTTCAGGAGGAAAAAGAAATTGCAGAGAACAGCACAGAATGAAAGGGAAAGAGGGTTTATTCAGTGCATTCCACATCTAACTAATGATCTTACTTGATAAATGGCTTATTATCTTCATAGCTAGAAAGCATTATAAGCAGAAAAGAGAAACAAAATTATTAGACAGAATTTAAATCGAAATTAATAAGAAAGCATTTTAGTAATTTTATACAAAAATTAGTCAAAATTAGAAAATTCGAAGTGCAGACGCAAGCCGTTTAAAATAATAAAAGGCATATAATAATTGGAAATAGTTTAGCAAATTAGGTATCTCCAAAGTTGTTAATTAAAATAAGGGACAATCCATAAACTTGTCCAAATTTGCAAAGGTGTTTTTTTTTTTAAAAAAAGTCATGCTTTAAATTTGTTAATATAGGGTTCTATCTTACCCAGGTAAGTCCGTATTATAGTAGCCATCACAAACACGGTAATTACTGGTGTGGATGAGAAGACAGAAAGAAGAAGAAAAGGAAGAAAAGAGAGAGATGCTAAAGATTAGCGCTCTCTCTCTTAACATGCAACATGCAATGAAGCTGATATTGTGACCTATCTAAGCAACATCCTGTTCGTAATGTTAGCTTTGTTGTAAATCTGTCCTTGCCATATTCTATGTTCAAAGAAAATTCACAAGCCCAGTTGTAATCACATTTTACTTGGAAGCCCCAATGATCTCAGTAGAGTTTACTTCTAAGTTGGAGTGCTTATGATCAAAAACAACTGTCCCTCCAAAACCAGTCTAGCAAAACAATTCAGTCTAAAGCAACACTATAGAACGACCTAAAGCAGAGGTAGGCAATGTAAGGACAACATTGAGAGCCAGTGTGGTGTAGTGGCTAAAGTGTTGGACTGGGAGTCGGGAGATCGGGGTTCTAGTCCCCACTCGGCCATGGAAACCCACTGGGTGACTTTGGGCCAGTCACAGACTCTCAGCCTAACCCACCTCACAGGGTTATTGTTGTGAGGATAAAGTGGAGAGGAGGAGGATTATGTACACCGCCTTGGGTTCCTTGCAGGAAAAAAGGTGGGACATAAATGCAATAATAAATAAAATAAACATACTTTATCTAGACCACCCCAAAGTTTTTCCCTTCAGAAATCTATTCCCCTTTACCCACACAAAGCAAGCATAGGCTAAAGTTGGAAGATAGATCCTTTACGTTGCCTAACTCTGACCTTAAAATGTGATCCACTGCTGTAAATTTATTATTAATTAAATTAACCTGTTGCTCTACTTTTCAGAAAAGCAATATTGTGACTCTTGCATAACACCAGGATAAAAGTAAATATTTAGCACAACAGCATGAAAAGCAGCAGACAATCAGCAAGATAACAATAGGAATAAGAGCAAATTA
The DNA here is from genome assembly GCF_023053635.1 of Elgaria multicarinata webbii. NCBI lineage: Eukaryota > Metazoa > Chordata > Lepidosauria > Squamata > Anguidae > Elgaria > Elgaria multicarinata. The sequence continues at coordinate 132,081,412 of NC_086171.1, forward strand.
TCGTAGGGAAAAGTTATGACTGGGAAAACTACTCATAATCCCTAACGGCTAAAAAATAATTGATCAAAACAAACTTAGCAGAACAACATCAGCCACGCAAAGAGGAACATCATTTGGAGCAGCGTTTTAAATGTGGAAGAAATTACCACATTGCTGTAGAATTTCCATGAATTCTCCAAAGCAATTTCTTGACTGCCATTCCAGATAGAAGTTATTTAATTTTGACCCTCATCTGTGACATTATAGCGACAAATGTGACAAAAGCAGGACTGACGCTATTTGCTTCTAATAAACATCTGTGGTTGCTGGGAGACAAAGCCATGTGTTCCTAATGGAAGGGAGCTTTTATAAGTTGGAACAATCAGAAAAATAATCACATTTCTTGGATTCGAACACAAAGTACTTACTTAATGTTTTCCAACCTGCTAGAGTCTGGCTTCAAAGTATTTGAGTGCTTCACCATTTTACACAGTGTGATCACCAGGAAGATAAGATTCAGCTGTCAAAACAGATACCAATGAAATTAAACTACTTCAAGTTACAAGTTGATTAATGATGATGCTCTAGACTAAACAAAGAAAGAAAAATGTGATCATTTTCTGAACTGGTGACAGAACAGCTTCAGCAAAGTGGTTTCAAATATGGATTAGATCAAGAATGGACAAAGTCCAGCCAGTGCACATCTTACATCCTTTTTCATATTTCTTGACATTTTAGTTTGGGTTTATCCATACTACTTCCTGCCTTGTGTTAAATGTTCTTTTGCAAAGGAATATTAGACTTGAAAATGTGTTTAAAATGTTCTTCTATGTCTTCAACCTTTTAGCACTTCGAAAACTGCTTTTTTAAATGTATACCTAAAATGCTTTATGTGTCCACCTAAAAATGTAATGTATGAATGCAAGGACTACATCTCTCATGCAGATAAATTCATCAGGGTTCACCACGCACTGCAACTCCTCTTTGAGCACACACATCACAGTAACTCCAGGTTTGCCTTTGCCTAATTTATGAAATGGCCCATTGCTCTTAAAAGGAGTACTGAACTTACATCTCCTACAGTTAATTGATTTATATTTATTTAGTTATTACATTTATATACCGCCCCATAGCCGAAACTCTCTGGGCGGTTTACAAAAGTTAATGAGGAAGGAAAGTCTGGAATGAGAAAGAAAATGGGGATTTATTTTTTTTTACATTCTTAGGCTAAAATAAGAATGTGTCATAAAACAAGGCAATTCTGAACTAGGCAAAATTCTGGTATATTCAGAATAAGTTTTTATGGATAGAGACAACAGAAAGCAAGGGTAATATTTTCTAAAAGTTAGCCAGATTGAAATATGCAGACTCACAGCTAGGGATGCTGGAAAAATCCGAGATGGACTAAAATGAGTTTGGATTTCTAAAAATCCAACCTGTGGAATCTGCTGTAGACCAGCCTCCCCAGGCCACGCAGAATGTGCAGACTTCCAGATTATTATTATTATTATTGCCTTTCTGAAATTTATGCAAATTTGTTTGAAGGAAAATATGCAAGCTTCTGCAGGGAAATATCTGCAGGGAAAAGTCAAGTAGAATGGGGGACAGTAAGCTAAATGTTACGTACTAATATAAATTATGCAAATTTGTTGTGAACTTTCTTATGGAATTATTTGCGTTTTTCCAGTATAACAGAATTTATTTTTTGAACAGATGCTGGAATGAATGACACTGCACAATCCACAGGAGATATGCAGGACGGATTTCACAACCCTACTCACAGCAAAATATATATCACTGAGGGTAAATTAGTGTGCATCTTACAATCGATGGCATCTTAGAATCGAAGAAATAAGGTATTCTCCTATCATTGAGATGAAAGCATGCATGAAAGTGTCAAGAACGAGCCTGTATTACAGTTGAGGAGGAAATCATGTTTCCATTGACATGGATGTTGATGCAAGACTCAAGTCCAACACATAAATGAATAAATATAAAACAAATATGACTAATGTAGGAAAGTATTTCTGAGTGTTTTCTCAAGTATGGATCGCAGGGGGGTGGGGAGAGAAAGAAAAGGAAAGAAAAAGAAAAGAAAGGAAAACCACAGTATTTTGTTTTAGGTGATAAAACTGAATATGATGGTAGGTGAAAATGAAAGTCTCTTCAAGAATATAATGAAGTACTACAGTTCTTAGACAAAGTAACTATGACAACAGAGCATATGATACTTGTTCTCCACATCTCTGTGAAATATGATAAAATTTAAAGCATCATCAGCAAACCAAAGAACCCTAGTTCACTATCTGAAAACAATATTTGGAATTGTTTGATTTGCCTTTGCTCTTCAGGCCTTTTAGAACATTATTCAACCTTTGTTAAAACAACAACAATCACAACAACACCATAGTTCTCTGGGAAGATGGATCCCCTTATTGTCGCTAACCTCCCGTCACGGGGGTGGGGATAATGTGCTTTTAAATAAGATTGTCTCCAAGATATATTCATAGGTTACAGAACATGAAAGGCATGCCATTTAATGATGTAATATGGAAAGCAGAAAGAGCAGGCAAACTGGCAGAGGGGGAAATGCACTTACAATAAATGGTTTCTACTTTCAATAATTTCATATAAATAATTGTTTTGCTTACATTTTACTCTACTAATTTTTATCATTGTTATCCAGATAATTACACACATTTGTAGTGTTCTTGTTGTTTTTTAAATGGCAACTCAAATGCTTAATTTCTTAATGCAGGAACATTTTCAATAGACCATTGCTAGTAATTTACAGTATTGTATGTTCTGAAAGCAACTGATGGTAGCCACTTCAGCCAATGGATTCAAACTGCCTCACACAAAGATTTCTGCTGTTATGAAACCATAAAATTATCTGGATAACTTCCCTGTTTTAATTGTTTCATGATTAATCATTCCTCATACCCCTTGAAGTGTGATCTACACACCTATTCAGCCAGAGCCATGTATGTATAGAAGCAGGCTTCTGCATGCATGTTCCTAGCTGCATGGGGAAACATGCTCAAGGTTCCATGCATAAGAACCCAATACTTGAGCACTGGCATAAACAGATGCCACATGTGTAATTTGTACGATTAACAAACTCATCTAGCAGCTCCAATGAGATTTAGCTGGGTTTGGATAATTACAGAATGAGGTTTGTGCCTGCATATTACAGCCTCTTCCGTTGTCAATTAAACGAGGGCGTCTTCTGTTAACCATTACATCTAAACTGGGAAACTATAGTTATCAGGCCTGGAATCAGCCAAGGTTCAAAGTGTAGTTTAATATCGTAATTTTTCTGAACCGCATGACCATAGTGTCTTGGTTCAGATGTAACAGGAAACTTTGGTCAATTGAAGTCTTCCTGGTTTAATCATGGCACATCAGGAAAAAAACAGGGAATGGAGCTGAGATATGGTTGTCCAAATCTATTTGGTGGTGGGGAAGTTTGTTTTAGTTCATCCACTCCCACTGAGCATGGTTTATTATTATTATGATTATTATTGTTGTTGTTGTTTTTATATGTTCTATGTTGGTTTTAGGGTTGAATGAACAAAAACTGGCATAGACATGAAAATAATAAGCAAAATAAAGAAACAAGTGAATGGTGTTTCGCAATTACAAGTTGACTAGAGCTCTTCATACATATACCTGTCCTACCTTATTCTGAAAAATTAGTTTTACCTAGGATGAGGTAAATATCAAATATCAGACATCCTTGTCCATATAGCACCATGTCTAACTTTCTGAAGTTGCTATTATTTATACTGAGAAGACTTGACTTTGCCTGTATTTTGACCAGCAGAAGAAACTCCAATGTCTAGTATTTTACCTCCTCAATGTAATAAATATCTTGGAGAAATAGTTTCCTGAGGAGAACTAAAATTGACTCTTTAAAGTGGCAGCTACTATATTTCACTATTCATGAAACAACCACCTCCAGAAACTTTGGGTCAGTAATGTTTCTCAAGAAAATTTATAAGGTTGATGAGGCTCTCTCACAGAAGCCCAAGTTCTTATGACCCTCAATCCATTTTGAAATATATGAAATGAATAGGGAAGAAACAAAACTCAAAATGCAGGCTTTTTCTGACCAGAGTTTACAAGAGTGCACTGTTTGTTTTATAGCCACCAACCTGCTCAATTGAATCACGTTCACCTGAGCTTAGCAGCTTAAAATTCATTCCACACAGCCTGAAGTGCTGACATGGATATGATAAGACAGAAGAACAGAAACACCACTCTAAAGTAACATAGCTGAACTGCACATGTTCTGACCCTGTTTGTCCTCCCTGGAGCTTTTGTTACCTGGCAAATGCGGCTCTAAAATTGCTCTTGTATCTCCAGATCTTTGCTCTTAGCCATGCAGAAGCCCATTCCTCTCTGGGACTGGCAGCCAGAGAAGTGTTCTCTGAAGAAGGCTTCTAAAGTGTGCAAGCTGAACTCTCACTGAACTTAGTTAATTATTAAAGATGCAGATGGAGCTGTCCAAATGATAAGAACAGCTCCTGACGTGTCATGATCCAAGCTTTCATTAAATCATTTCAGGCATACTAATGGTTTTCTGCTGCTCATTACTTATACACATCTTTTTCCCATAGATATAATAACCCTGATGTCCCTTAGGCATGGAATATGAAAGAAAAGTCAACCATTCTCTTTTGTAGACCCTGCCCCGTGTTCCCTCCAAATTACCTAGAAATAGTACACTACATTGGGAAGATGGCCCTACCTATAAAGAACAGCCTTAGAAGAGAGCATATTTAAATTTACTGTAAGTACAAGAAAACAATATGTACAATAAAAAGAATCCTGAGCAAGGAACACTGAGGCACAGTATCACTATAGGCTACAATTCAGCACAGAGGGCAGTATCCAACAGTATCATTCAGCAAATGCTAGTGGAACTCCCTTGAATCGTTCCACTGTGCAACAGATTGTGTACTGTGCATGTTGCACAACCCATTCTGTAACGAGTTGGCATTGCGCTTGTAGAACTGTTTGCACAATGAGTTTGCACAACGAGTTCCACAACCAGTTGCACAAATGCAATGCAGAGCCACTTGCACAAATGTAACTTTAGTTTCTGCTTGTGCACCATCATTTGCACTAACGGAACGACACAGTTGCATACTGCCCAGAACTGGGTATGCTTAAGCCTGCTTAAAAGAATGTAATTCTAATTCACACTGATGTGCCTAATTTTTTTGTATTTTTATTTTTTTAGTGAAAGTAGAAAACTGTGTATGAAAAACTATGTGCTGAATTATGGCCATCTAAAGGCAACTGAAAATATTCAAACTGCCTAAATATTTGTTAGGAGAGAATGATTACCCCTCCCCGCCGTCCCCCGGCAGGTGTACAATTCTGTGAAAATCACACTCTGTGACTGAATTAAAGAGACAGTCTGTGTACTAGTAACCTGCAGCAACACATGTAGGATTACAGTCTAAGCACAGGTAACATATGCCAAGAGAAAGGAATAGAAAAAGCCTGTCACATCCTAGCATGGAGCTTTTGGAAGTCTGTTAGAAAGAGCTCACGTATTTTGATTTTCTACGTAAGAGAAAATGTGTTCTCTTTTAAAAACCAAAACTGGTTGTAAACTCTTTTAAAAACCAAAACATTTTTCGGTATTTTGTTGAACTGAGTACATTCTACATGAGAGTCACATTCCAGCTTCCAACTATACCAAGAGTATTTTGACACATTGCTGGTGTTAAATAAATTGTTAAATGGCAGCAGTAACAGCAACTCTTGTAGAAGCAATACAAACATCACCATATTTTTTTATAAGGTTTGTAATCTTAAATTCTTGAATGATGCTGATAATGTACACACATTAATGTACACCTATGGCTCTTCTGCAGTTACACGATTCCCATTAAACCGTTCTCGAATCATTACACTTCCTTTCGTTTGGTCGGGACGATTAGAGGGCAAAGCAATTGCCAGAGAAGAATTACTCCCAGGAACTATACAGTGATTGCTACCTGCTGTTTCATATTTTTGAAGTTGGGAATACTACTCCCAAAGGCCTTTCACTTCTCAGCCTAAATGATTTGCAGGAGGATAATAATGTCATGGCCGGTAAATAATAGTAGACTCTGACTGTACATGGTCAATATGATTAAATGTCTCTCACCCTGATTTTCACTCTGACCTGGTTACGAGGAAACACCAATATCTGCAGCAATGCCCAAGGCCCACACAAAGTGTAATGGTATTTAGAGAGTTGGGGGGTGGGGGAGACGACAACCTGAACGAAGAAGTGCTCACAGTAAATAATGCTGCTATTTTTTAAAAGAAGAAGAAGAGGAGGAGGAGGAGGAGGAGGAGGAGGAACAGAAGAGGGGAGGGGGAAAGGAGAGCTACTAAGATATTGGCTCACTGAACTGTAGTTAAGTTTGCATATTACTTTCAGCCACTTAATTTCCACACTGACCTGGGCTAGGTCTACACTACTGCTTCATAGTGGTATTGGAATGCATTGCTAACTATTGGGGCACATTACACATTGCATATACTGCTGTCGTAGTTTCATTTCCTGCTTTTTATTCCACGTTATTCAAAATACATCATCAAATGTCACTGTGTGTCCTACGAAGTATAAATGTACAAGAGGGATATAGCATTACTATGGTGGGATGGTAATGACATAACAGAAGGTATGGCCCCGGTTTGCACATATCAGGGGCAAATTGTGGGTTAATTAGTAGTTAGATTAACTGTGGGTTGTTTACTATAGTGTCCAGGTTCAGATGTCACATAGCAACCCGCAATTGGGGGCTGAATATTAAAAAAGACTGCAGAACATGTCCAGCATGGCTCACAGCAAATTTTAGTTAATTAATCCATGATTTGTTGCCATTTACACCCAGACAGCCCCATTATGTTGGTTTACACATATAGTTGTCAAATAACTCTCAAACAACCCCTTCCACCATGCCAAGCTAGGCACTCATGGGCACCAAAGTGGTGCCCGCAGGTGCTTGTCACAATATGACAGCCCCTGGAGGTAAATTAAGCCATGGTGGGCTGTCGTGTTTTGTGAACCAGGGGACTGGGCTGGTTCACAAATTTTGCTAAACTATGGTTTAGCGCTACTTGCATGAGATGTAATGAGTTCAAGCAAAGCCTCTGGTCATTTTTAACAATCCATATTTAAAAGAATGGGTTATGCAACTGGCTTGATAACTAACCAAGAGTCTGCTTTAAGCCACTATCTTTGTTATGTATGTAAAGTCAGGATTCTTTGAAATTAAATGCTAGCAAAGTTCTTCTCTTGGCAATGTGGAAGGAGGAGAGTGGTAGAGGAAGCACACGAGCCCAAGGCTTCACCTGGGCTTGTTTCAGCTCATGCACATAGCACTAAACCATGCTTTGCTGTACGTGCACAAACCAGCTCAAAGAGTTTTGCTATCTCAAATCTCCTGTGCACAATTTACATCAATCATGACACTCAAGAAGACAAAGGGAAAACTTCACAGAAGAGATCCTTATAGGGTTTTGAATGTGAAGAATCTACTTGCTCCAGTGTGCTTGATAATGTATACTTCTTGTGAGAATTCAAAGAATGGGGTGTGTGTGTGTTTAACTACGGTAGTCTTTTAATCTGACAACCAACATTTCTTAAGACATATCACTGAGAAGAGCTCCTTAAAAAACAATAAAGCTGCAAACAGCTCCCATACTGTTACAACCATGAAATTATTCCTTGAGAGCATATGAGTGTATATAATTACTGAAGACATGCAAGATTATACAATGTATTCCTTGCTTTTCAAATCCTTAATCACGTTGTGATATAGCTAGAACCAGAATTTCTTCAGACTGGCTATATAGTGCAGCCCCTGTATATTACATGCCGACGATCAAGCTAAATAGGATTTCTACTGTCTAATAAAGATACAGTTAACAGCCAGAGTTGTGGAGGTTGCTTAAAAGTTGAAAAGTTTGCTGAGTTTACTTTGGTGAATTGTAAAGATGTAAAGCAATACGCAAATTATTCTTCATCGTTCTGTTTCATGAATTTGAGGGGAAAACATAAAGGCTTTTGATCCAGATTAGCAGGAACAGAGTTACATGACAATCTGGATCAAAGCCAATGTGCTTTTCTATCAAATGCAGGGGACTTTCCCACCCCTTCCTTTCCATTGCAGTCTCCTGTGTCCTTTGAAAAGCTACTTCTGAGAGCCCAGGGACTCTCCTGATTGGTTTGGGATGTGGTATAGGGAATATAGAGGGAGGGAGGATGTGGTAGAAATAATGAACCATACATTTTCTCCACCCATTGCAGACCCCTGCTTCACATCCCACACCATACGGGTGGGTCCCTGGCATTCAGGAGAAGCCTTTTTTACAGGGCAAAGAGGACGTTCTGTTCCTGCTCTTCTGGATCCAAGCCATTAATTTCTATTCTGTGAATTCCACAGATTGTGTTTTTAAAATGTTGTTGGTGATGTGCTTATTATTTTGTTTTATTTAAAGTACGTCTGTAAAGTTTTGAACAATGAATACTGTCAAGTCAAACTACATGGTTTCACTGACAAAGCTGGTAGCTATTTGCTGAAGAGGATAAAGACTGGCAACTCAATCCTACAGATTGACATAGCTGCCACGGCTAAGAGTCACTGCATCTGGCAGTTTACAGGATCAGGCTGTACAACTATTTCTAGGATGTTCCTCCATGGACAAAATTAATTTTGCATCAACACATCCAAAACAATCAATTGACGTTGATGCAATTACGTATGTTGTCATTTCAAAAGAAAGGTGTTGGAAAGAAGTCATTTGCATTATGGAATTTGTGTGACAGAATGGACTGAAGGCACATGACATTCTTTAACTACTGAAGCTAAAGGGGCCTGACCCCAAGCAGTGGCTTGAAAAGAGACCTGAAAACCATTTATAAGAATCTTTGAATTCTATGGAGGAATAGCAAGTTTTAAGTAAAATAAATTAATGAATGAATTAAATAAATTATAGTCCATGAACAATCCTTCTGCTGTTCAAACAACAGTACGGTTTTAATTTTGCAGGTTGAAATACTCAATAAATGACAACAGTGTATCTGAAAAGCTTAGGAACCAGAAGGAAATACAGAGATTCCAAAGGTATCATCTCCAGAGGGAACTGGGTTCTGCTTGAATTAACACTAAGATTCATAATTCATGTATCATCACAGAGTTGTACCCTACTCTAGAGAGGCATGTGTCATCAAATGTGCACATGGATCACCTCTGTGGGAAGGAGTCTTCGTACATTTCAAAGGACAGCACAGATCTGCCTAAAAAGTCAGGTCAGCATTAATTCATTTCATTCACAGCAGAGCTTTTTATGGCATAATTATCTAGCTTTAAAGGTGTTTGGGTTGCCACTGTTGTAATAAATCAAGTGAACTGGGGGAGAGGCAGGCAGTTGGGTAGAAATTAAAGAGACAACATTCTTACCAGAATAATGAAGGTAACTGGCCCGATAAAACTCCAGATAAAATAGTTGTCAACCTTGAGCCAGCAACTGTTAAAGAGAAGAGAAGAAACAATACATTAGCACAATGCATACCCACCCATGTTACCCATGGAGACTACAAAACATTTCATAGAATCATAGAATAGCAGAGTTGGAAGGGGCCTACAAGGCCATCGAGTCCAACCCCCTGCTCAATGCAGGAATCCACTCTAAAGCATCCCTGACATATGGTTGTCCAGCTGCCTCTGGAAGGCCTCTAGTGTGGGAGAGCCCACACCCTCCCTAGGTAACTGATTCCATTGTCATACTGCTCTAACAGTCAGGAAGTTTTTCCTGATGTCCAGCTGGAATCTGGCTTCCTTTAACTTGAGCCCGTTATTCCGTGTCCTGCACTCTGGGAGGATCGAGAAGAGATCCTGGCCCTCCTCTGTGTGACAACCTTTTAAGTATTTGAAGAGTGCTATCATATCTCCCCTCAATCTTCTCTTCCCCAGGCTAAACATGCCCAGTTCTTTCAGTCTCTCTTCATAGGGCTTTGTTTCCAGACTCCTGATCATCCTGGTTGCCCTCCTCTGAACACTTTCTTAGAGCTTATTTCCATAGACCTTTTCGGGTTATCATGTGACTTTTCTGGTGGTCTCATGCAAAGATCCACATTTTTGCAAATAATACACATGTAAGTGGCTGTTTTTGTCTCCTTATATCTTAGTTCAAAGACTAATTATTCCTGGCCATGAATAGGAGGGCCAAGTAGGAAAATAATTCATGGACATAGATAACCAAGAGAATCTGCTCTAAGGTACCTGAAATATTATTTTGTTGAGAAAGTGAGTTATACAATTCAATTATTAAACTATCCCTGAGCAGTCTATTCATGCTGAGCTCATAATGAGGTAATACTGAATGATAATAGTTTATATATGAGCATATGTGCCCCCGTTTTGTTGAGTTATGCTTTGTGCTGATTACCTACCCATATTCTCACCTTTACCACAATTGATCATTGCTTATTGGCAGTGATTTTCTTCAAACTACTGAAACAACCATTCTTCACAGTAATGGACCCCCCTCAAAGGTGGATTTGAAGAGGTGTGAAACAGTTGTGTTTTTCAGACCCAAGGCCTATCTAAGCCTAAACTGCAGCACAAGACCATGTATATATCCTTTATCCTTTCTCAATGTTTGTTTCTCCCTCTGCCCCTTTATACTTTAACCTTTCTTTTAAATAAACTTTAAAAAGTAAATTGTGGTGATGCTACAGGTACAATCCTTAACTTAGCAGCAACTCATTAGTCAAATATTATGAAGAAATGCTCTATTGTGATAAGCTAATCAACACAAAGAGCTTGTGTCTTTTCAGCTTAGTCTTTTGCCTCTGATATATGCCTGTGAACATAGGCAGAGAACAGATATGCCTTCCCACAGGTTCTCTTTGTAGCATTCGAAGTCTCTTATTAACTGTCCATCACATACAGAGATGCTTATCCCTAACTCAGAAAACAATTAACAGCACCATTCCCTGCTGAATCACTTTTATTTGTCTTTCACATATGGCAAAATCAAACTATATTCCTGTATTCAAAAAGTATCTGCCCATACTGTAACTAATTTCATCAAAGGACAAAGTAATCACTATTGGAAGGCACATTTAGGCCTCCAGCAACATAAATCCTCACAAATATTTTCTGTCTACCTTCTGTCACTTTCTATAAATATCTCTATTTTTATAAATAAAAGGCAGTGGCTAATTTTAATCCTGTTCTTTCCCGCCTGATAAAATATTATCAAAGTGAAACATATGGGCTGAAATACTGAACTATCATCATCCAAGAAAGAGAGCTATCCAGAAGGCCAGCTGAACAAAGAAATCTAATGAAGCATTAGTTTAAAAGCTTGGGGATAAGACTATCACATACTTTTAAGTTGAGGAATTTTTTATTTTATTTTATTATTTTACTTAATATCCATTTGAGGCACAAACAGTTATTTACTGTTTCTCCAATTTGTTTAAGGTTCATCTTTTGAGTTAAAAAGAAAGGCCATAATTTACCATCTGCTTCTCCAGTGTACACATTCTTTGAAACTAGTAAATTACAAAAGACCAGATTGGAATTTACACATAGCATTGCCATTCTCTTACCAATAAAGCTTTCAGATGCTGTTTTAGTCTAACAGGGGATCTCTGACAGCTAACACGCTTCTTTAAAAAAAATAATCACTTGAAACACTCAGGTCGCTAGCAATTACTTACGCATTCTTTGCTCCGTAGCTGGTATAGTCAATAGCTGCTGAGACACCAACAACGGTAGCGGGGAAGAGGTAGCCAGCAACGTAGTAGTACTTCTTCCTAGAATATTCACTTTCAAATACTTCTACTAACATGAGATAGAGTTGCACCCCTTCTAGGCACATCCAGGCAAAGGCTGCCAGGAAGAAAAAGTGTAAGAGGCCTGCAAATATTGGGCATGCAATCTGCAAAGAAAGAGAAACAATCAAATGCAAACTGCAACCTTCCTGTTTAATCCGTCATTTCCAGAGTATGAAATATTTTGGATCTAACAGTAACTGCTCAGGTTGTACTGACAGCATATGCACAGTTAAAAAAATCTTTGCAAAAACAAAACTTTATATTCAGAACTGTGGAAACGGTATTGCATTCCCAGTAACTGCAGCCTCTCCTCTGTTGCACTCTGCGAGTGAAGATATGGAAAATATGTGCCTATTAGCATTCTTCAACGTAATGGAATATCAAGTGTGGAAAGGAGTCCATTAATTTTTGGTAGTGAAATGTTAACACTCTTCTGTAAGGCTTATATTGCAGATGATTTGGTACAGGAAGATAAAGAGACACACTGCTACTAGATGTATTATTTATACCTTCTGTTGAAAATTCTTATTCTACTGTCAGAATATTCTATTTCCTTTAATATCAAATATCCTTGCTTTTCTATTTTTAGGAAGATCTGCTGTCATATCACTAGCCAAGTTACATTCCCTGCTCTGTAGCGGAGTGTTGAACGAAATCCTACTGACTCAGTTCTGAGGGAAGCTTATTTTAGAAAACCATGGGTTCTGTCTCATGCCTTGAGATATGGGAAAACGTTAAATTGAAATAAGAAGAGAAGACATAGGGAAGGAAAGAATTCCAGAGCTTTTCTTTCCTTCCAAAGATGAAAATGTACCATATTTATATGTAACATTCTGCTACATCATTAGACACAGGAAACAAAGTTCCACTGAATCATCCAGGGTATAATCATTTAATTTTGCCATCTTAGTTCCATTCATATCAGTGGAGCAGCCATATCTAATTTTCATTGAATTACAATCACTGATCTTTCACGGTGACCATAATAAGCATATATATGCTAATCTGGATTGTTGTCACAATGCTTGCTACTTGTGCATATAGCACTTCTCTCTCTCAGACACAGACACACACCACTAGATCAAATCTGATTGTTTAATAGGCTATATTCAACTGTTTCTGCTGCATCATTTTTATTTCCTGCACCATTTACAGAGACTTTAATAAAAGCAACCACCATTTTTAATGTAACTTGCATCTAATTTTTGTGAACCGCCCAGAAAGCTTCAGCTATTGGGAGGTATAAAAATGAAATAAATAAATAAAAAACTAAAAATAATTCCTTTCCCTTTTTTACACAAATAATTCATCTTTGAAGTATAGAGTTCATCTTTGTGACACAGTATACCATGGTAAACTCATTTTTTATGCCAAAAATGACCCACCCATTCATGGAGCTGAATGAAGTGGTTACATTTTTGCACTAGTTCTGGTCTAAATGCAAATGTCCCAACCCCATGTTTGCCTTGAAATGTTTGTGTTGAAGTATACAGCAGAGATACTTGTTTTAACAGGTGAGAAGGAGCAGACTGGAGTGGAGTCCCTTAACTTTTTCCCTGCGTGCAACCCCCTTTTCCAGGCCACTTTTCCTGCATCCATTAAGGGGAAAAGTGGCTGGAGGAAGAGATAAAAAGAGTCAAAGCACAGAATTGGGAATCCTTTGTTTGCCAGCGAACATCTAGTTCTGACCTTGCTGTTGCAATTATTTTCGGGGGGGGGGGGGGAATCCCCAAAGATATATTAAGTGTGGACAGCTTACCTTATATTCTGTCTTATCAATGCCTATTAGGAAAATAAATTCTGCAATGAGGAGGTTGATGCAAAGGTTCTTGTGAATTGTGTTTCGGTCGCTTTGAAGGCCACGGAAGAAACAGAAAGTGAAGATGCAAATTGCCAGGCAGACAAGGGAAATGACAATCCCCACCCAGGTGATGACAGTGAGGAGTAACCCATCCATTCCATTTTTGTACTGGAAATGATAAAGAGTGAAGAAAATTAGTGTCACTACGGATCAATAAAAAACGAAAGTTATCATGTTCATATTCAGCACCAAGAAATTACTATTTTGTTTTATGGGTGGCATGGGAGCCTAGCCTGTCAAAAAATGAAAATACTAGTGGAAGTATGAGATAAAAATGTGAGATGCAGTAACTTTAATTATTAGTATTATTTCCAGTAACATGTTTTTGGAAAAAGAGATGTTACTTTATTAAATGAATGAAGAAATTGTTGTTTATGACATGAAAGGAAATTTAGGGAAAGTGACTTTCAGTATAAACTATATTGTTTGTAGATGGAAAAGATGGCTAGCCTGTCAGGCTTTTTGGTCAATGTCATGGAGAGGTAAGTGATGATTCAGGTGTATCCTGTACTCTCATCTCCATAGTGCTGTAGTTCAATGGTAGAACTACGTTTATAGTTCTTGGTAGTTTTGGATCTCCCAATTTAGAGTACTTGCCAGTACTTAGCATATTGATGATTTACACAACACTTTGGACGAAGTTTGCAGAACTCTGCACAAAGTGTGGAGGAAATCATTGTGTGAATACATTGCAGGAATAATTCTGTTTGCTTAAATGTTATGGTAATCTGCATGAGTAGGAACTCGATGCAAAGTCAATGAAATCACTATTTGCATGTATATCTACAGTTATCATGTAAATGAGGCTGTTCACACTATACAATAGCCCACACACAATGGCTGAGTGTGGGTTATTTTGAACTCTGGGTTGTTTGTTGAACCATGAGTTGACTGAATGCAGCCGGCTTGGCTTGTTAACCATGTAGTGTGATTTTCTCAAACAAGCCACTTTGAAAACTCATGGTTTGTTGCTGTGTTGTTCAGGATGGTTAAAAGGCACACTTGATGGTTAATAAGAAACACTGACTGTATTCAGACAACATAAAAACTCATGGATCAACAAACAACCCACACTCAACCACTGAGTGTGTGTTGGGGTGTTGTGTAAACAACTCCATTGTTTTCCTGTAGCTCTGAAACAAAAAAAAGGGGGGGAATTCTCAGGTGCCTGAAGTAAGTTTTTATTGGACCCAAGCACTTGAGAATTTTTTTACGTTGTGTTTTGTAACATATCAGTGCCTTCCCCTTTTTCTGTTTCTTTGATTCCAGTAGCATGGGAAAGCAAAGAAGGACTTGTAGGGGCAGGTTTACATTCATAGCATATTTCTTCTTTTATATTATATATCAGTTTTAATGTTTTGTATAACCCAGCCCTATGATGTCCTCAAAAATGATGCTACCTTGATGTAGAAAATGCATACATGTTTTAACACTATTAGTAATTGACTACCAATGTTTGCCATTACCTGGATCTACAGTTACCATCACTAGTGCAGAACAGGCTCTGCATATCCATCATAAGCATGCTTTTAAAGGCTGGATACCTATCCTTTTATCAATAGTTCTTTTAACATTGGCATTCTTTGTTTTTTACTGATTTCTTTACAGTTTTTCTGTTGTACTGTTTTCTTTTAGAACTCTAATTTTCCAGGATTCTACATCACTTTGGAGAGCCAACATGGATACAAAAGACTCCCCATTGCAGACATTTACCCTGAACGTACTTAGAGTGGAACCAGCAACAGAGAGGAGGGAAGTGTGGAGCTAGTGTGGTCTTCCTCACTCTCTCCCCTCCCATGTTCACTGGACACATTCACCGTGTTCAGATGACACAGTATGCCATGGTAGTTAAGCACTTTGAGCTAAACATTATGGCTCAGTGTGTCATGTGAATTATAATTAACATGTTGTGTGAACCATGACTAACCATGATGGCTACATAATCATGGTTTAAACATGCTACTAACCATTTGCTGTAAAAGGGTTAGTGGTCTAACTATGGCTTAGCATGTTGGCTGAACAGGCCCACCATTAACACACTGCCTGAACAGGGCTCTTGAGAAGGCACAGTCTGCACATTTGTTCCCATTAAGGACGACTTCAGCATTAAATACAAGGAGCTGAACAGATATTCCCTTTTAAAAAAAATATTTTACATCAGACCCTATGGAACACAAAGGTCACAGAAAATGGTGAAATGAGATATCCAGAAATATTCTGAAATAACTGCTTCAGCATTTAGAAGTTTGGCTGGCTCTTCAAAATGTTATTTGCTTGCTGATTAAAGCCATTGTTACTTACCACAAGTCCCCTATGGGCCATGAGGATTGCAAAATTGGTTAGGTGGCTACATGCACATGTGGTATGTGTTTTATTTGTGTCAATCAGCTTGCAGCCTTGAGTTGACCAATATCCCATCATAGTCCGTTCTGAATAGTTCCAGAAGGAACAATTGGCATTGAAATAATTGTTGGGCTGTGAGATATCGGGGAAAAGGAAAATTAGAATTGTACACACAGAAATGGCAAGTATGGTGTAATATGCATGAAATATAATTTAGATTAGATTTTACATATTTTTGAGGTTTGTATTTTTGGAGCACAACTGATCAAAGGGCATTTATTCAAACCATATTAAACTCCATGTACCACTCCAATTAGTGTGACCCAGAATAAAACCTAGGTCAATTACACCCATCATCAGCAAACTGGAAGACTATGTTGAACAAACCTGCTAGCTAGTTAAAAAGTAGATTTTGTAGTCTAAAACACGCTAAAGCACAGTCCACATTATGGGAGATTTAATTTAATCAATTACAATTTCCCACACACAGTTCAATGCTCATACTCTGCACTTGTGAACATTTTTTTCACCTAGTACCAGTAGAAACATGTAGTTTTTCTAAAGGGCTTCTTGAATAATTGAGGATTTAATAATGCATTCACTTTCCCATTCTCAATTTTGATCAGATCTAAAGGAGCACAAGAGAAAAGTCAGCATCTTAAACCAAATTAGACTGAACCTAAAACTGATCAGGGGAAAACACATGGAGTTTTTCCACTAATGGAGCTGCTTCTATCAGCAGAACTAGAAGGCAGTGATCCCCACTCCTGCTACCCATGCACATCCTCAAAACATGCTCTTGGTATAGGGAAAGGAGAGGGAGAAAGTCCCATTGTGCAAATGGACTTCCTCCCATGGAGTGTTTTTCCCTCTCAAAATAAATAAACAAGCTTTTCTGATCTATTTCTTTAGGTAAACAGAAAATCCCAACCAGGACAATCAACAGCACACCAATTCGAACAAGAGAGTCCCTGGGAATCAGCCAAAGACAGACAGACAGACCAGATCAAGCTGAATCACAGAAAACAGCACCCTGGTCTCCTGCATCAACTAAAACCTACTTGAAGGGTTGGTAAATAGGCTCCAGAAGACAATATGAAATTAAGAGTGAAATTCTCTAAGTGCTATTTAAATTTTGCTACGTTAAGCAAGTAAAATGGTAAGAGCTTGAGTTTTCTGCCCTGCTGCTAAGGTAAGAGTTAATTTTCACTTAGGAACAAATTAGAGCCATTTACATTTTCATGTTGATTACTGAATTAGCTTTCATTAAGAATACACTTAAGTTCTAATAATCACTGAACCAGGCTCATTTAATTTTATGTTCGTAGACTTAAATAAACCTGTGCCTCTGACCTAGTCTGACATTTGAAATTCAAATTGAAAGATCCCCCCCTTTCTTTGCTCTTCCCTCTTGCTGATTTTATGACCTTCCCATTAATTCATTACCATAACTCACATCAATGTGCGCCAGGGTAAAAAGAACAGGATCAGTCAAGTAGACACGGCTGGACTCCTTGTTGATGGAGGCTGCAATGACGTCAGAGTTCACAGCAATAGTACTGTTTCTGCCGGCAAACTCTCCTCCTAGTTTTATAGTTGCATTTTCGGTACTGAGGAACCGGCCTAAGCTTTTGTAAATGATGAAAACCAGCTTTGCTAGCCCTGCAAAAAGAAAACCCATATTATATTGACCTGAAAGCGCTCAACATGTGTCCAATATCCTCCTTGCTGCCCGCCCCCCGGCACCTCCCCGACTGTAATATAAAACATTTATCAGAGAAGAACTGATCCCAAGCAAAAATGCCAGCCAAACGTTTTTTGGTAAAATGAGAGCTACCTTTGAGCTATTTTTAATGTTGCTGAGGGTGTCTTTGCACACCAAACTGTAAGAGTTGACTTGCTAGAGCTGAAAATAAATTGTTTGCAAAAGACATACCATTTCTGCTGTTCTGTTTCACAGTGCTTGAAGAGAGCTGGATCGAATTGCCTCCCGCATTGCCCTGAGGAAATTTCAAGTCCTGCACCTGCCCTTCCGTACTGAGCACCGCAACTTCCAGGACTACGTGGACCAAAAGCAAAGACAAGGGTTTTTTGTGGTCAGATTTGTGTTTATTTGCATCATCAAAGTACAGAACATCTTTTTGGTGAAGCCAATCTCCCTTGGAGGAATATATATGTGGATTGCTGTTTTGAGTACTTCCTCTTATATTTCAAATAATAATAATAAAAAAACCCTTAAAATTATGGAAGAGAATATGTCTACTTCCATATTGAGTGAGTTCAACACTCAGGAGCTTACCACTTAGTAAAATGTAGGCTGTAATCCAAAATATATTTACTGGACTATAAGTGCTACTGTACTTAAAGAGATTTTCTTCCAAGTAAACATGCTTACGATTGCACTGCTAAGTCATTACTAAGCATCTGTCAACTCTACCTCACCTTTAGCAAAGGAGACATACATCATTTCATTCCCAAATCCAAGTAACAGACATTCTCCCATTCATTAATTAGTTCTTCAGCCTCTAGGCCTAGCCTCAATACCATTCCAAATTGCGTGTGTATGTGTGTAGATATATGTGTATATGTATATATAAGCACGTGCGTGTGCACACACACACACGTGTGTGTAGAAACTTCCCAATACATATAGAGTGAAAAGAGTACTAATGACATTTTAAGTACTCTCAAACACAAGAAGATATACCTGGATGTCTCTAATACAAAATTGTTTCATCTCCCTGCCAGCATTTAAATGATAAATTATGCTCAAAGTGTCAGTAGCTATTTTGCAATCTATGAAGCATGGCTATTTTGTATTGTGGGAGATGTAGCTCACTGAACACATTTTCACCTTAAGGCAGTTCTGTTTAATATAAACATTTTGTCCATGTACTATGTGCCCAAATTTGGCAGTGCATTCTGTCTGAAAGTGATCTTCATTCAATAGGAACTCATGATATATAAAGGAAAAGATTTTTCCACAACAAGTATTTCAGTTACTTAAAAATACATATTATTATTATTTCTATAGTAAATTTCAAGTATTCTAAGCACTATGCAACTGCTTATGTGCTGTTGTTGTTTTGGCAGTTCCTAAAATAACACTTTAAGGTAACCCAATATTATTATTATTTCCATATGGCCAATATTAGGATGAGGTTAAGAGAATAGCGGTTTACCTCAGGCCTTCTAATGAATGTTTGGCTGAAGTGAAATTTGAACTACGAGTTACCTGGCTTAGCCACTATAATACATAAGCTCTATAAACGATACATTATCTATTACTATTCTTAAATTTTATATCCAATTATGGAAGTGAACTGCCTTATTAGTGTTACATAGCATCAATTACACTACCTGACAATCAACTTTTTTAAAAAAATTGTTCCTAACTGGATAAATTACACTTTTCTATCCACTGTGTTATATATGGGTATTCCAAATCACTACTTTTGCTCTAGTCTTCCTCTTTTCCACAGCATGGTGCCTTAGCTTTTCAGGAATTTTTCACTTACCAATGTGATCTGTAGGCATTGCGACCCTTGTTGGTTCTAAGAGATTGTCAGCCAGGACAAAAGCCCCTTCTTCTAGTGTATCAAGTAACATTGTTGCAGCATGTGCTTGCTCAGAAGAATTCATATCTTTCCAGGATTCCAGAGCTTCAGCCCTAAGCAGGTTGTCCACCGTGTCAACGATAGCCTGAATTCATTAGAAAAATATTAGGCCCTATTGCCTTAGGCAGCAGGAGAGTGTTCCTAACATGATCAGATGACAATTGTAATATTTAACTGTCAACATGATTTTCAGTGATTTAAAGACAAAAAAAGCTACCACTTTCCTTTAGAACAAAGAGCATCACCATAACATGCCTTAGAGAGCTATGAAAAAGAACATTATTAACATACTGAAGACTGCAAAAAGTGAAAGCTTTAATTTGAAAGCCTCTAGTGCGAATTTAAAGTTCCGCCGAGTTCTGATCCCCAAACAAATTTCTACAGGAGCAAAAGCCTTTACTGTGCAATTGGTGTTGAAGTATGTTCACTATAGCCTGAACCCACAGTTATATCTACATTAAGCTGCTGACAGCATCATATGGAATGAAAAGAGAGAAAGAGGAGCTTAAGTGAAAATATTGACCTGGTTCAGATGATCAAATCCTGATTTGTTAAGCTGTGCATACCTGCACACACTCCCTTTGTTGCTATTGTTATCCTCCCTTTACACAAGTGAGCAAAGCCACCACAAATCAGGAACTATGGTTAATGGTTTCCAAACAAACTAGGATCATGATTTAAAGTTGGCTTCCAAATCTGGCTTGTTTGGAAAATCAATAACCATAGTTCCTAGGTTCACATGTAATGGGAAGCTACGGTTTGAACCACTCACACAAAGGGAGGAGTATGGCGGCAGCAAAGAAGCTGTCTACATGTATACTGAGCTCATGCATATCCTGGCTTATTATGCCAGGATTTGATCGTCCAAACACAGCCATTATATTCACCCTGCAAAAGAATCCAATCAATCAGTAGCCATGCACTGAATAAGCTACGCTATGTTTACTCTGTCCCATTTACCTAGTTATGTGTCATTAAACACACATATAATGTGGATGATCAATTTCAAAAGCAATGGAAATGAAAAAAATAAAAATAAAAACTGGTGCATCCAGAACATGGTGCTCTGTGCCTGAATGGATAAGAAAAGTTAGTTGGGGCTATTGTCAGAAGCAAAATTAATTAGCCTAATCCATCTTAGTATCCTCGTTCTGTCTGTATTGTGAGCCTCCACAACGGCAGGTGGAAGATACTTTGGAGTGGCATGAAAGGATTTTCTTCCCCTTTTCTCTAATGGGAAACAGAAGAGTCAAACTGCTCACACTGATACTGCTTCAGCCATTAAATAGAGTGGAACAGAAATTGGTCTGCAGAGGCCATATTCATTAGTCACCAAGAAATACGGATCGGAGCCTCTGATCTGAGTTACAAATGAATCCTCTGTCGTGAAGTGAAGAGTTGCTATATTTGCATAGCATCAGCCAGCTTTTCATTTGTAATTTTAAGAGGTTTTATTAGTCTTACCCAAACTGAGAAGCTCTACTAAAAATCATCCCAGTCAGAAATTAGGCTTTGCTGCCTTTTGTGTTGCATGTCTATGTACGTTGTATCAATTATATACATCCATTGGACTGATTCCCTCCTTATATTTTTAATGTTGTCCGAGTTGCTGCTTTTTCCAGTGGCTTGAAAATGGCCGGCACTATAACAACTCTTTTTCTGGCCAAAGACTGTGGGGGGAGGGGGAGGGGGAAATGGAACAACTTCTCCTTGCGTGATCCAGCCAAACTATTGTTTTTTTATTTCAATGGAGAAAATTTAAGTATGTGCTTAATTTCCTCGTGAAATCAATGCGAGCCGATGCCTTACTTTGGGTGGATCATGGCAAACATATTCTCAGCAGCACATACTTTATTACATTTTACACAATGGCATTTATCTTTAAAGGTGAACTGCAAATACAAATGCAAAAATCCAACATACTCCAGCACTCTTTGCCTAGCTTCCCATTAACCAGGTTAGAAGAGAACAATTATCACAGTGTTATTTAAGATGTGACTTTACCCACTTCTCTCTTGTTCAACCTTGCCAAAAGTACACTGAGTGTAACACAGAGGAGAGAATGTCATTTGGGGCCAGGGCAGATGTAACATTCCCAATGACTATGCAATCAAGCGCTGGTTGTAGAATTTTGCATGCCCTCTACCCATTCCATCCCTTTTGCAGGATGAGTTCCACTACTGGATCTAATGATAATTAACCATTATGTGTGCAGGAATAAGCTTGGATAGAACTAACTGGGATTCCAGTTAACCCCGAATTTGAAACCATAGTTTAATCCTGCTTAGGGTCCTGGTTAGCTCTAACTACAGTTAGCATTGCTGCAGATCTAATAGTAAATCATGATTAGTGTCTTTTGCAAGTGTGCTCCAAAGAAAGTGGGTATGGAAAGGGAGTAAACGGTACTAAGGCTCTTGTGAATCACATAATTGTCATTAAGGAATTGGGAATGCTATATCTGTAATAGCTTATGAAATTTTTAATTATTTCCTTTATTCTGTTGTGTGCTGTTTCCATTTCCTGTATTATTATTCTTGCCTTTAGTACCATTTGCAATATTACCAAAGAAATACTATGGAAACATGTGTAATACATTTGTTTAAAGCAAACAACATTAGGCTGCTTTTCCACCTGACAGGCCTCCCCACCACCAATCCGAGTCACAGGGTAGTTACTGGCATTAACTAGAACGTAGACCGCAAGACCTACAAGATGTTCCAAGTTCCTCGGCATTTTAATTCCCCTCTGTCTAGAAAACAGGAAAACGTTCCAGTAGCATATTAGGAAATTCCTAGAAAGCTTGCATTTTATCCGCAGTTCAAGTTGGCCGTCAGACTGATCAATTTTTCAACTTGTACAAATATATGTACGTATCTATTTCTTGCTGAATTTAAGAGTACACCAAAAAGAAAATAAAGCAGGGTGGTTTAATGTGTGTATGTGTTTGTGGGTTATTGTCATGCACAAACATGGGATGTAATCCATCAGGCACTCTTGCTACACAAGCTCCATTGAAGCAATGGGAGGTTGCGAAGCAACAGTGATTAGAGGATTCCGCTTGCTATGGCTACACAGTCTTTGATATATAGAACTACAAATATGAAAACATTTGAATTTATGGCCAGCTTTGCTTTACTTCCACAAGCATACTACTATGAGGAAATAAAGCTATTGCTATCTCCAATTCAGTTAATAATGCCCATTACGGTTACTGTATTTTTTTTTAATTTTGAGAAAAGGCGGGGGGGGGAAGGATTATTGGCACATTCTGTTATTGGCTTATTATGGGAGCATTATACCTGTGCAAAGCCAACATGGTGGTGGAGGGGCACAATACACATTTATCAAAGACTGAAATACATAGGATCATGCAGCAAGAGGATAAAGCGTAGCAGCAGGTTACTGAAGCAGGGAGAAAGCAAGGTGACAGCACAGGAGAGATACCTTAAGGTAAGCCCTGCATGTCTTCTCTCGCTTTTGGAGCTTGTCAGTAAGAGAGGAAAAAACATCAGAGGTTAGACACAAAAAAGTGTAATAGTAATACTACTATTTGATTATTGTTCAAACGCTTATGTGTTAACCGGAGAAATAAATTCTGATTAAAAATAATTTTACGTGTGTTTAATTATCACTTCTGGATGAATCTTCTGTTTTATTTATGGAGGCTAATGAAGGGCAAGGTTAATTCACTACTTGGTGGGTCAAATCATAGTAGCAAGAGATCAAGTCCAAGATGATAAAAGCAAAACAGGTATTTCTTCTTCCCTGCCTCCTCCCACCCCAATACTTTAAAGTTACATCGGGCCAAACATCATAACAGGGCTGATTCTTATTGATGCCTGAAAGATTGTTTTGCTTTGTTTTGAAATTGCTGCGAAGGTAAAATTAATATCATCTGCTCTATTCTTACTGCCTACATGGGCATCGTCATGTTCATGCTGATTTCTTGAGTAACCAGCCTTGTGGCACTGTGATATAGCCTCAAAATCCACATGTCTTTATGAATTTGTTACTTTGCCCTGAAATCCTTAAGTGTGCCCTACTTCAGGGACTGGTGGAAAACAAGCAGGCATTTCCCATGAATGTTGCTGGGAGAAAACAAACAAAACCATGAGAGAAAGGTGTTTTAAAGCACATCAGGTAAGGTTGTTCAGGCCTGTGGCTACCTTGTTATAACTCCGTCCAGCAGAGTCCTTCTCATTAGGCTTCAGATCTTGCAGCTGAGCGTCAAGAATGTCCACCAACTGTTCCATCAGTCTAACTGATGAACTCACATCACCAGCAAAGATGGGTCCTTTGGTGTGTTTAGCCAGTTCATTGGCAAGGCTAGCAGCATTTTCTCCACTTCTGATCTGAAATGGCAATTGAAATTATCTTAATAAAATGTCCCCAAGCTTCTAGGTCCTTGAACATTTTAGTTGTAAATGAGTAGCAGATTTTTCTGCCTTAAAACAGTAAATTGTCAGATATTTTTAGAATTCCCCCCATCACCACCAAAAGAAAAAACAAACACCCTAGCTTGAAGCACCCATTAAGAATCAGAATTTAAGATACTTGGGGCCAGGACTTGGCTTTTTAGCTTACGGAACTTACATCTATCCACCCATCCATTTATCTAGTTATCATCTATTCATTAAAGTCAGTTCCCAAAATTCAATTTCATTCTCCCAATATTCCATCAGTGTGACCAAGGGCGTTCCTAGACGAGGCCTTAGCGCGCCTTGAGACCCGGTTTCCCTGCTGTGCGTCCAGATGACGCACAGGGGAATCCGGCGCCAGGCCGCAGTGAGGCCTCCTCTAACGCGCCATGAGTGAAGTCGCTTATGGCGCGCCTTTTTCGCAGCCCCGACCTCACGCCGGAGCTGCGAAACGTCTAGGAAGGTCCGTGGCTTTTTGCGAGTAGCCGCGAAAAGCCACGGACCTGGCACAGCGCTCGTACGAGCACTGTGCCCATCGGGCCAGGGGGGGGAAAGAGAGAGGCAGGGGGAAGGATGGCAAGGGGGGAGGGCGGGTGAGAGAGAGAGCGCCGGGCGCCGCCGCCTAAGCAAGCAGGCGAGCGGCGCTGCCAGGGCAAGGCCTGGCATGGGGGGGGGGGGGGGCGGCATCGCCCAGGCAAGCAGGCGAGCGGCACTGCCAGGGCAAGGCCGGGGACAGGGAGGGGGGGGCTTCATTTCTTTTAAAAAAACGGACTTACCTGGTCTGGAGTCTTCGGGCCGCACGTGGCCCCTTTAAACTAAAACTAAAATAAAATGGCGGACGCTGCAGGGATCCCGAAGTCCCTGCGCGTCCCGCGTCTGGAAGCCGAGGCGGTGCGCGCTAACGTCAGCGCGCCATCGCCCTGCCTCCCTGCCGGCTTATCCCGGCAGGTCTAGCAAAGCCCCAAGAAACTGAACACAGATAGCAACAGTCTTGAGTTACAAAGGCTAAGAAATAGGTCTCTTCCACCCCTTATTGGGGTAGTTCACATAACATGGCCAGTTCACCGTGGGTTACTAACCCACAATGAAAAGCAATGCATGCCAGGTGACATTTTGAATATGAGACCTTGAGCCGGGGTTGCCATGTTGTGTGATCCTAGCCACCGAGAGTTATTTGAGGGTTAATCAACCCTTGCATAAGCCTACATGGAATCCTTGGTGACCAGGATTGCACAACACAACAGCCAATGAGCACAGGTTGCATATTCAAAATGCTGACCACACATATCTGGCATGTGTCACAACTTATCAGGGGTTAAACAACCTCTGATGAACTTGCCATGTTGTGCAAACCAGGTCATTCTGCTCCTGAGTGTCTTGGCTTTCTTCCCTGGAAGTAAATGTCTGCCACTCATTTTAGGATGAAAAGAAAAGCTCAACATTGAGAAGAATGCACTGCTGATGGCAAAAGCAACCAGAAGCTTCCAGCAGGCATTTAAAGGATTGCCCTTTATCTCACTCCTGGGGAAGTTATGTCAAAGGAGGTGATGGCTGGATTCAGACAACATGATAACCCACACTCAACAGTTGAGTATGGGTTGTCATTGAAACGTGGTTGCAGAAACATGGGTTACTGCATTGTCCGGACCCAGCTGTGATAACAAACCATGAGCTACCCATGTTCACCATGAACTACCCACAGTTCATAACCCAACAACAAACCTTGGGTTTTCTTCATAGATTGTGATTAACAAACCATGATTTGTTAGTATGGCCGGGGTCAGATAACACAATGACCACAGAAACCCATGGTTCAATGACAACCCATGCTCAATCAATACTCAATCCTTGAGTGTGGGTTCATTATGTTGTGTGAACCCAGTCAATATGTTTTGTGAAGCTTCCTCCCACCTTCAACTCCAGGAACTGAGTTCAACATGGGGTAAACAGGGATGGGGAATCTGCGGTCTGCAGACTGAACATAGCTCACTGGAAATCCCCATCTGGCCGGTCAGCTTACTCTGCTGTACCTCCATCACTGATCCGAGAGAAGCCACTTTCCCTGTTCCTGCCCATGCTGCGTTAAGTTTTTCAAAAAGCATCTGTTGGTTCCAATGACTGCAGACGGGGGCAATGTGTGTGTGTTTGTGTGTGTATGCCACCACTCATATTGTGGGGCCACACGTCAGCAGTAGGGTGGCTCCACCCACTCTGGGATGTAGCCACGCTTACTGCAGGCATGTGGCCTCCAACATGCTTGTACAGAACCAATTTGGACCTCGGGCCCAAAAACGTACCCCACTTCTGGGGCTGTCAATCCCAAGAGTCTTGGGGTGGGAGGAAGCATTCCTGACCTCCCTCTGATGTCATCTCCACTTTCTCCTCATGCAACTGAGGCTGTTGTCAGTGTGGCAGGCAGAGCAAGGAGTGAGGGGGGAATGTGCGAATTTCTGTTTGGGAGGTGGAAATTTGTAATTAATAAACTAAAACTGACAATTTTGTGTACATTTTCAGCTATTATGAGATACAGAAAAAGACGTTTCAGACTTGCATATTGTAGTGTGGATGGCAAATGTTCCTATTTTCAAAAACCTACTCATGAAAAAAAATGAACCATTAGTTCACAACAGCCATGGTGTGAAATTCCTGTGTTTGTGTACTTCCAAGGTCTAAGCAGCTGGCTCTGGGATTTAGATAGCTGGTGATCACAGAACGGAAACTGATACACACAGTATTTTCAAGGACTTTTCTCCCAGGTTCCAGATGCCCAGTGGTCAAAAGAACATATGAAATGGGCTCATACAGAGTCTGAGGGCGTTCCTAGACGAGGCCTTAGCGCGCCTTGAGAGCCGGTTTCCCTGCTGTGCGTCCACATGACGCACAGGGGAATCCGGGCCCAGGCCGCACTGAGGTCTCCTCTAACGCGCCATAAGCGAAGTCGCTTATGGCGTGCCTTTTCGCAGCCCCGGCCTCAGGCCAGACCTGCGAAACATCTAGGAAGGTCCGTGGCTTTTTGTGGCTACTCGCTTACTCGCGAGTAGCCGTGAAAAGCCACGGACCTGGCACAGCGCTCATACGAGCGCTGTGCCCATCGGGCCGGGGGGGGGGAAGAGAGGGGCAGGGGGAAGGATGGCAAGGGGGGATGGCAAGGGGGAGGGCAGGTGAGAGAGAGAGCGCCGGGCGCCGCCGCCCAACAAGCAGGCGAGCAGCGCTGCCAGGGCAAGGCCTGGCATGGGGGGGGCGGCATCGCCCGGGCAAGCACCGCCGCCCGAGCAAGCAGGCGAGCGGCGCTGCCAGGGCAAGGCCGGGGACAGGAAGGGGGGGGCTTCGTTTTTTTTAAAAAAACGGACTTCGGGCCGCACGTGGCCCCTTTAAACTAAAAAAAAATATGGCGGACGCTGCAGGGATCCCGAAGTCCCTGCGCGTCCCGCGTCTGGAAGCCGAGGCGGCGCGTGCTACCGTCAGCGCGCCGTCGCCCCGCCTCCCTGCCGGCTTATCCCGGCAGGTCTAGCAAAGCCCCCAGTTATTGCATTTATATCCCGCCTTTTTTCCTCCAAGGAACCCAAGGCAGCGTACATAATCCTGCTCCTCTCCACTTTATCCTCACAACAACAACAACCCTGTGAGGTGAGCTGGGCTGAGAGGCTGTGACTGGCCCAAAGTCACCCAGTGGGTTTCCATGGCCGAGTGGAGACTAGAGCCCGGATCTCCCGACTCCCAGTCCAACACTTTAGCCACTACACCGCACTGGTTCTCCTAGTAAGAAGTAAAATAAATAAATCTTCCAACCCACCTTCTGAGCCAGCTGATTTACCCAGTGTGAAGTACAGTTGCTGAGATCAGGGCCTTTGGGGTTCCATGTTCCAGTGGAAACCATGCAGAGGTATGAAGCTGTTCCTATAAAAGACAAGGAAAACAAAATTTAAGTAAACATGTTTTGGTTGTGTGTGTTGTGTGAATCTGTTTTGGTTTTTTTAAAAATCTTCCACGAGTATCTGGAAAATATTGGACTATGGCTTAAGTGGATTATATACATTAAACGTTGAATAACCAATAGAGACCGTTCACGAAGAGGTCCCAAAATGCAGAACAATGATTCTGAGTAACAACTAATAAAAGTCAGGGCAAAATATGACACTTTCTGGTGAATCAACAAATTCAAAAGGTGCTGGCTTTTTTGTTTTGTTTTAGGGAAACCATTCAAAGGGAATTCACAGTGAAAAAGACAGCAGAAAGCAAGCTTTACAATAGACAGGACTTGGGCTAAGTAGAGGACTGTGATCTGGAATCCTCTAACTTCGCACTTAGGCTCCAATGCCCTCTACAGCATAAAACCTGAAGGTGCCACTTCTTCCCAAGTAACCAAGTTCATATGAAAAGCAGCTTGAGACTAACCAAGAGTTCAAGACAGATGTTGAAATATTTATTTCGCCTGGCCTACAGTTTGGTTTTTAAGGACTTACCGCGAGTTCCCTTGGGGCAGGGACGTTCCACCACAATTCCTCTCTGCGTCTGAGGCCAATTAATCCCCCTGGCCACATCGGGTTCACAGAATCTCTCTGGCAAAGGGAAAAAGCTTGTAACAGGAGGAATTTTGGTGGTTGAAACTGCTGGCGGTGGTTTGGGGCCTTTGTTATCTTCTCCTGATCCCCCAGCCATCGTCGTGCTAATAGGAACTTTCTGTGGTGTGGTGCTTGTAGTTGATACCGTTGTTTTGTACAGCTCGGTGGAAGGAGTTATTGTCTCTGCTGTGGTAGGCACTGCAGAGAGAAAAGCGATGTTATAAGGAGAAGTACAAATGGGAAGATGATGGCTGTAAAAATACCTACATCTGCAAATAATTTCCCTATATACAGAATGTGGGAGTTCCTTTCCCTATCCAAGAGAATCTCCCAGAAGTTTTCCCCCCAAAGAAGAAATGATAATGTTAAAATGAAAGAACTGAACAGTAACAATGTAATGATGATGGTGAGGGTAATGATGATGATAATGAATGCACTGATATATAACTGCCAAAACCCTATTTGGAAGTTATATGACAGGTTGGGATAACAATTTTGGAACAATTTTAGAATAAGTATATCAAACCCAGTTTTTTGAATTAAAAACAGCACCCTTTCACACACATGTCCAATAAGGGATTTTTCCATCTCCTAAGCAAATATACTCAGAAATGACACCCGATATTTCAAGAGGTAAGTGTGCACAGGCCTGCAACATCAATAAGGACATTCTTTTATAAAAGCATCGACCTAAGCCAAATTGATAGCTTTACTCTAAAGCACCTTTCCAACACTGGCACCCTCCAGACATGTTGGATTTCAACTCCTATCATTCCCATCTGATGGCGACAAGGTTGGGGAAGGCTGCTCAAAAGGCTGGGAGGCATTAGTACTGAATTAACTGTGCATGGCAAGAATCCACTCATACTTCTAATAAAGAAAACTCGCCAGCGTCATAGTGATCGAAACAATAAAAAGCACAAGTTTTAGACATAAAAAGCAAAACAAATGAACAAAAAGAAAGAAAATCCAAACACAAAAAGCAGGTTGTAAATAAACAGGCTGTTAAAACAAAACAAAACCCTAACTTCATGTCACCCACTCTGCAAGTTGCAGGAAGATAATTACTGTAACATCTTCCCACCCGGCAGTCATTCTTGCTTGAGAGATTTCCAGCACGCCTGATTAGACCCAAACAGAGAAAAAAAAAGCCAAGCATGCATGTGTTGTTTCAGTGTTTCAACATCTCAGCCTTTAAACATCCCCTTTCCTCTATTCTGATAAATCAAAAACTAATTCAAGCCAATGGCAAGTACAGAGCTTAATCATCGAGACAACTGGTTCTGAACAAGTAACTCCTGGTTTGAGTTCTTGAACTGTTAATTCTACTAAGCTGACAACAGCGTCAACGCATTCACTGTTCCAAGGGCAGAAGTACTTCTCTTTAATAAGCACTTAGGCTATTTTTTAATCTATGTATGTTATATTTATACCTGGCAACTTCTGAACATTCACAACGAGGAGGTTTTAGGTTCTTCTGCCTGGCTAAGAGGCACTCCTACTTAACATCGTATGGGAAGTTTTGAATGTTTTGCTTCTGCTAAAAGTAAAGCATATGAATCTGGCTCAATACTTGCAAATCACATTCCTAAATGTATGGTAAATCAAATCAAAGGAGTTCATAGTGTTGTGCTTTATAGTTCAGTAGTAAATTAAAACTCTCTTCTGCACTTCCTGTAAGTAAATTCTAGCCTTAGTATAGCTGTGTTACTTTATAACTTATCTTCAGTTTTCAATTTGTCCCCCAAAGTGTGTGGGAGTGGGGGGTTACCCTTACAGTTACAAGGATAATGCATTTTGCCTTGCTCCAAACTTCCTGAAGACCCCATACATAGTGTAATATATCGTGCTGAAACTCATTGTGATTAATGGACAACAACAAAGACAAATCCCAAATATGTATTTATTAATTACATTTTTAAACCACACAATAACCAAAGATCTCCAGTTCTGGGTGGTCCTTGGATGAAACGAAGCCAGTCTAACTAGAATTTGTGATAATAACAGAAAAAATGCACTTGCGACCAAGATTCATTTGAATAAAGATAAACATGTATCCCGGAATATTTTCAACCTAACTCCCTCACTCCCACACATAATTTTGCATATGATTTCTATGAGTAAATAACTTTTTTTTAAAAAAAAAAAGAATACTAATTTCCATTACCTATATTATTTAGAAAGCTAATCTCTCATGACAAAGTTGCCATTAGAACTTAGACAAAAGCTATGGGATACTTTTACTGTATAGCTGATGAAGTGGCCGAGAACATTTAGTGGTCATTGTTGTTATTTTTCTTCTAGGATATACACAAGTTTATTCTATTTAATCAGGGGCATGTCTACACCAGCCATTTATCCCAGGATTGTCCCTGTGCATCCAAATGACACACAGGGTATTCCAGGAGCATGCAGGGATGATCCCTCCATTTTCCTGGGATAATCCTGAGGTGTAGAAAGGGCTCAGGACTATTTATCCTATTCTTCCTAGGAATTCTGCAAAATCATTCATGAGGCCTTGACTCACCACTAAGCTTTAAAACAAATGGATGGAAAAACCTGTACCACATGGATACTTTAAAAGTCTAATGAATTTACCTGTGATCAGTGTTTCTGTGTATGTGGCCTGTGATTCTTACCACCTCCCTATCACTTTGGAGGCTCTTCAGTATTAATAAATATCTAATTATAACCAAGGTCTGTTCAGATAGTATCACTGCCACCACTTGCTGTTTGTCACATCCCTCTTCCTGGGCTCAGAGCACCCTGGATCTTTCTAAATCCAAACACAAGTAGACAGGTTAAGGATAAAACATCTAGGGACAGGTCTGCAATGCAGGAATCTCCAAAATCACACCACAGGACTCATTAAATACTCAAACTGAGGACTTTGTTCATAGTCGAAAAGGCAGGGTTTACTCAAGAACATATTATTGGGGAACTTTCTCTCTGTGAAAGAGGCATTGTTGGTTTTGCCTCTTTCGCAGGGAGGGGAAAAAATCTGAGAATTTTCTCCTTTGGGAGGGGGACAGGATTTCCACACACACCCTTCTTCCAGCATTTGGATGAGCCCAGCAGTTCTTAGTTAATGTCTATTGGAGACCATGTGACCTCACTGTCTCCAATAAGCATCCAGTAAGCACTCCTGGGCTCCTGAAAATGCTGGGGGTGTTTTAAAAATAAAAATAAAGAAGATCCCTCAACAACCGACTAAATTTTAAAAAGTTTGTGGGAAACCTGTTCCACTCCCCAAGGAGAACATTCTCCAAAATTCTCACCTCTCCCAGCCTCTTTTGCCTGAGTTTTTGTCGTCCCCACCCCCCGAAATGCTGAAAATGGAATGGTTGAAATTTTCGACACAGCATTAGAAAATACAGTCAAAAGGAAAAGGAACAGACTTGTTATAATCCCTAGCTACACTAACTCTAACCATGGGATCATTTAAAGGGTAATGCAAATAGATATGTGGGATGAGCACAGGCTTAAATCGAATCCACCACCTTTTATCTCGCAGGCTAACTGCCTACTGCCAACTGACAAGTCCCAAACATCAGTGAAGCTGTATCCTTTCCCCTCTGCTTCCTGATTCTAGGTACCACCTCTTGACAGACAGTTCCTTAGGGTTGCTGCCAAACCTGTCATATCACTTCGTTATATGTCCCAATTAAATACAGTCCTGAAATCCTTGTGCCAGGAGTGACCCTGCTTTGCTGTGCCATATTCCCAAAGAGTTGCTGTGTTAACCCGTTTCACCGTATTTATTTACATATTCATTTAGTTTAACATTTACTATACCGACTTTCAATATATAATTTAAAGGGTGGTTTACAAATTAAAAACAGCAAAATAATTTTTACAAATCAACAAACAAACAAAACACCAGTGATCAACCAATCGGAATAAACGCCACCCTAAAAGAATCAGTCATTTTAACACCTCCCTCCAGTGTTAAAATGCCAAAAAGATACCAGACTGAGATCCAGGTTGGAACATAGGGAAGTGCCTTATGCTGAGTCCGACCACTGGTCCATCTAGCTCAGTACTGTCTACACTAACTGGCAGCAGCTTTTCAAGGTTTCAGCAAGGAATTTTTCCCAGCCAAACCTGGAATTGCTGGGGATTGAACCTGAAAACATTTGCATTCAAAGCATGTACAATGCCTATCACTGCGCTATGGCTCCATAAAAAGTCCCACCCCAGAAAATGTTCCTTCCCCAGTCATTACCCACTTTACTTCAGAAGGGTTTTGAAATATCATCTTACTTCTAAAGATGATCTTACTGGAAAGGCAGACACTTGTTCAGTTACCTAAGCCCAAAGCTGTGTAGAGGTCATAAGCACTTGAACTTTCAGTCGAGCTTGGAAACAGGCCGAGAGCAATGAAATTTTCTAAGTACTGGTGAGATATGTTTCTGATGACTGGTTACAGTGAGTATCTTAGCAGCTGTATTTTGTACTAACTGATTTTTTTTCAAAGGCAGTCTCACATACAAGCACAGCAAATAGTTGAACGTGGTTCTTAACAGAGCAGTTAGGCTAACACTGCAGTTAGGCTACCTCTGTCCAGGACAGGGGTCACATTTGGTGTACCAGCTTCAGCTGATGCCACTTGGGCATCAAGCAATAAGGTTGGATATGCAAACATCCCCTCTAATTGCAAGCCTGATCATTTAGGGGGAATGTAATCCCATCTGTTACTGGTTGAACACCACCATCCTAACTAGAACATCTTGACACGATTGAGTCCTCATCCACTCTATTTTTGATCCCAAGCACCAATTTAGCACTGTCATTATCTCATCTAAATCTAGATGTAAAATTGAGATAGAGGTAGATGTCATTAGCATACTCCATAGTCAAAAAGCCTGTGGGCTTAAGACCAGAGTTTAGGCTATCTCATAGAAAGCTGCCTTACCCTGAGTCAGACCACCTAGCCCAGTATTACACGAACTGACTGTTAGCGGCTCTCCAGGGTGTCAGGCAGGATTCTTTCCTTGCCCTACCTGGATATGCCAGGGATTAAACCTGGGACCTTCTGCATGCAAAACATGTGCTCTGCCACTGAGCTTTGGACCCTCCCTATCTCAAATTGGCTCAAGCTCCACAAAGCATGAAAATTGAAAGCTAAGGCTGATGCCCTGATGAGCAAAAATGTTGTGCAATTTCATAAACTGTGCTTGCTTCCAACTTACCCTCCACACACTCATGCCTCTCCTTGGTCTTTTAGGTCCAAATCCAGTTTGGGAGGATGGAATGCCTGGGACAAACAAAGATGACCCACTGATCCTGTATTTCTTCATGAAGCAAGTGAGACTCACTATGTTGCAGTCCAACACATCAGGAGTGCACCAGATTGGAGAAGGATGGTTAAACCCATCTATCGAGCTACTGGCATGGGTAGCTTGTGCGGGGTCAACTCAAACAGGTGTGAGTCAATTCAAACAGGTGTGTGTCAACTCACAGGAGGATTCCTCTAGCAAAACAGATGCTTCATAAAGCAAGACGGAACCACAACAATGTCAGTCACCTTTGCTGGTCCCAGGCACTCCATCTTCCCTTGGAAAACACTGACATACAGGCAGCATTTTAGCTTTAGAATGAAACTGAGAAAGCAGATGGGGGCAAGAAACCAAAAAATAACCTTAGAATTTCTGCTAAGAACTTCACTAAACGTCAAAAGCGTGCCACCTCGCAAGCCTGAATAGAGTACGTATGTACTTTTCACCAAAATTTCAAAGAAAATATATAATATGCAGAATCATAGATACAAGCAAAAAAGCAACTTTTAACTTACTATACATGTGACATGTTTTATCAGATTGTTTTGAAATTTTGGGCAACAATAGACTTCAGGAGGTAGATCCTGGATACTAAGGTTTAACTTGTTAGCTCAACGGGCATCATTTTTATAAGCTATAAAGCCATAAGGCTTAATAATGGCAGAACTTCTATTTGGGAGGAGGCGACTTGTCTTAACTTGATAACACCCAGCACCAAACCCCCAAATGACTTAACTCAGTAGTTTTTAGTAGACTGTAGAAAGCACAGGGGACAACATGAAACCTTGCAGGATCTTGTAGTATAAATGCCAAGGAGGAAGTGCTGTTGCACCATGTCCTGCCTTGTTGGTCCCTGGCCGATGGCTAGTTGGCTACTGTGTGAACAGTGTGCTGGACTACATGGATCCTTGGTCTCATCCAGCATGCCACTTCTTATATTCTTAAGTAGTGGTTTCCCAGAATCACTTTTTTGGAATTGACCCTCCAGGTAGGAAAGGAGTAACCAAAACTCTGCAACCCAAATTTCATAGTTCATTGATCAGGGTGCCAAATACCAGATAGAAATGGATCCAGATAATCATTTTCAGCTTGGAGTAGTATGACATTCATCCATTTAAACACCTTGCCAAAGAAGACTGACTGATAGTTGTTAAAATCCTCAGTTCCAGGAAGTCTCAGAACTGCCTCTTTAAAGGCAGCTTGGACTGCAGCTCCTTCTCATAACTAAGCATTTATTAGCTGGTCAACCCACTCCTGTTAGAGTATGGGCAAGAATTAATTAAACATGTGGTAGGCCACACTCCCCTAAACACACTGTCCACATTGGAGACCACAACAACTGAAATTCATCCCAAAGAAGATGACTAGATGGTGTTTTGAACATGTGCCTAGTCCAGCCTTTCTCAACCTGGTGCCCTCCAGATATGCTGGACTCCAACACCCATCAACCCCAGCCAGGATGGGCATTGGCTGTGCTGGTGAGGATTTATGAGAGTTGCACATCTGGTGGGCACCAAGTTGGGGCAAGCTGCCCAAGACTGAGGTCGAAAAGCCATAGAGTCCCATGCAATGCATATGAGCACCTTTAAGATGCCACAGTTATTTTGGCTTTTTACTGCTCCTGTCGGAAATGAACTGTAGATCAGAGGAAGAAACAGAGGCACTAAAAGCAAAAGAGGACTATGGCCATAGCTAGACCTAAGATTTATCCCTGGATCGTCCAAGGGTCAAACGTGTTCATCTAGGTGACACACAGGGGATCCAGTGCTCAGGCAGGGATGAACCCTGGATGATCCCAGGATAAACCTTAGGTCTAACTGTGGCCTATATCTGTATTATCTGTGGGAGGACTATATCTGCATTAAATTTCCTCCTAAAGTTGTGTTCACCTACCACATACACCCAGACCATGTAATGGGATCCTGTCAGATGCTTGACCCACTCTTTCTGTTTTTGAAGTTCTAGGCAGACATGGGACATTACTGAGTCCCTGGGGCACCATACATGGATGGTAGGCTGTGTTGCTTTATGCACATACAGAGTATAGGAAAACCTGAAACAGCAGCCAGGTAGGACTGGTGTTTCTGTTCCTTGAATTAAAAATAAATAAATCTCCAGCATTAGGGGGCTGAACCCTGGGTGTTCTAGATAGAATTAAGCCCTGGTTATCATAATTTGTAGGGAAGAATGTCTGATTTGATCCATCACAGCTCTTCAAGGCTTGTCATAATAGTAAATAAAGGTTTTCAGGAAAACTACAAAGAAGGAAATCAACAAAAGCTGACTATCAAAAGGTACATTCAAAATTCAAACATGTCAGAGTAATCTACCATCAAGAAAGGTAGAGTTGGCAAGCCTGCCTGCTCATCAGGGTATTAGCATGCCCCTGGCTACAGCAAAATTCAAAGAAATGTTGGCTAGTGGAACAATACAACTCATAACTTAGGCTTTGGTGTGTGTTTTTTCCATTCCACCAGCTCTACAGGTGTGCCTGCCACTTTTACAAACAAAGAAGAGACTGGTCCCTGCCTGGAGGAATTTACAAACTGTGACAAGCATTCACTCCTTTCTATGTCAGACCTTCTGGAAACAACTGGATCTGACACTTTTCAGGTTTAATTTTTTTTTTCTTTGACACTTGTTTCCTAAAGGCTTATGCTTTTTTAAAAAAAGGATTTAAACCTCTTCTGTCCTTAGGCTACAACTTATAAAAAAACATATATTCCTGAATGTAAATTGAATTTAACCACAAATGCAAACAAGGAGAAAGGCACCAGACTGTCTTTCAAAGGACATGAAAAGAATGTTTCTTTTAAAAAAAGAGATGGAGTTTCCAGTTCTTTAAGAGTGGGGACAGGAGTCTGACAAAATAAAGCCCAACATAAATCTTTTGGCACTACTGAAATGGTCAAAGCTCTAATCATACCATCATCTCTCCACATACTTTTTCAGGGAAACATATTTTACAGAGAACTGGAAAACAGATCTTTTTGGTATGTTTGTAAGGACCATGGATCAAAAACATCCATAAGGATTTATGACTGGATGTGCTGCATTTCAATCTCATTATAGCACCACAAATATATTTTATGTATATTCCAGATAATATGAAGCAAATATATAAAGCCACGTCCTTTTTAAAAATGATTATTGTTTATATGTTTTTCCTCTTTCTAGCTGTCAAAACCCTTTTTTTAAAAAATCGCCATTTTTAGATTCTTATTCTCCATCTCAAACCAGAAACTTAAGTGCTGTGCTTTATTTCTAGACTAATCGAGTGCCACCTGTACAATCCGGCTGAACTTCTTACTTAGCCTACCTGCTGCAAAAACCTATTCAAACCTGTCTATCTTCTCTGCAAGCACTTGCGTGACATCTTGTGAAACCTCTGTAATTTTCTTTTGATTACAATGCAGCCAGGCTTCCAGTGCTTTCTCAATTAACGTTTGTCAAAAGCATCACAAACGCTTGCAAAAGTGTCAAGAAGCCACTCCTGATTCAGCTCTGGGGGTGTTGTGGGAAGAATCTGGGGAAGCTTTACCTTATTACTCAGATTCTAGACACCATGTGCTTAATTAAGACATTCTTCATGGCAGAAATCTGTATCAACAATAGTGCAATTAATACTCTCGCAGATCCTCTTACTTTTGACAGAGTCTATCTCGTTTAAGCTACCCTTGTGCCCTACAGCTTAACTTCACTAAAAGGGATCACGAAGACTGCTTTCTGAAGTCCAGCTATGAGGTTAGAATCACAAGAGCATATAATTTCATCCAGTACTCTATCTGCAGCTGTTGCTTTGCCAAGACGGATTCCAGTGCCACCCATGTGGCTATTAAAATAAATTCTGAAACACAACTGCTTTGTCTGAAAAATGATCTGCACACTTCTAGTAATGGGCAGGGGTTTCCTTTTCATAAAATTATTTTCAATTTAAAACTGAGAGCTATGTATACTTGCTTACAATTGCTGATGGCATCAACTGAAAACTCAGATTCAGTACTATTTTTATGCACCATGCAAAACCTGAGCGGAGAGATCTGCATTTCCTTCCCTAAAGGTGGCACCACAAGCATCCAAACAGGCATGGAAGTGTAGAATTGGAGAAAGTCTTGAAGAAGAAAACCTCACTTGAAGAAGATGAGAATTGGGGACCTCTATATTTTAACATATCTGACAGTGCAATTGTGGCGTTCCTGCCTCTATCCTAGTGGGTATTCCCTTTCTCTAAGACCTTTATTATTCCAAGCAGGACACACAGGCTTTATGTATTAAGTTCATATTCTCTCTTTATTACCTCCCCCTTACATAGCCATGAGCAGGAGGCGTAGGATTTTATAAACAAAAGAAAACTTTATTAATTACAATAAGTTGTTGGATAATAAACAAGCAACACCTAATGACTCTATCATTTATATGATCTCTCCCACCAAATACTCTTGCCCACTCAAACAATCCTCTCACAAACACCACAGACCTTTACTGTCCCCTTAACTGTCTCTCTCTCCTTCACCCGCTAGCTTTACCAGACCATTTCCCTATCTCTGATCTAAACCCTCTGTCATCTTGTCTCTGTCTGCCTCACACATGCCATAGTTTATACAACATACAAACACTTCATCCCCTCCTTTTCAATCTCTCAGCCAATCAGCTCACATATGCAAATCCACCATTCTTCCCCTAGAGATACTTACCAAA
This sequence comes from Elgaria multicarinata webbii, assembly GCF_023053635.1. Classification (NCBI taxonomy): domain Eukaryota; kingdom Metazoa; phylum Chordata; class Lepidosauria; order Squamata; family Anguidae; genus Elgaria; species Elgaria multicarinata. The sequence continues at coordinate 132,120,029 of NC_086171.1, forward strand.
CCATAAATCCATAACAAAAATGAACAGCTATAAACATGCAATGTCACAGCAATCAATTAGAGTATGACACTCACCCATTCTACAGCTAAAGACATAGAATCATAGAATAGCAGAGTTGGAAGGGGCCTACAAGGCCATCGAGTCCAACCCCCTGCTCAATGCAGGAATCCACCCTAAATCATCCCCGACAGATGGTAGTCCAGCTGCCTCTTGAATGCCTCTAGTGTGGGAGAGCCCACAACCTCCCTAGGTAACTGATTCCACCATCGCACTGCTCTAACAGTCAGGAAGTTTTTCCTGATGTCCAGCTACAATCTGGCTTCCTTTAACTTGAGCCCGTTATTCCGAGTCCTGCACTCTGGGAGGATCGAGAAGAGATTCTGGCCCTCCTCTGTGTGACAACTTTTTAAGTATTTGAAGAGTGCTATCATGTCTCCCCTCAATCTTCTCTTCTCCAGGCTAAACATGCCCAGTTCTTTCAGTCTCTCTTCATAGGGCTTTGTTTCCAGACCCCTGATCATCCTGGTTGCCCTCCTCTGAACACGCTCCAGCTTGTCTGCATCCTTCTTGAATTGTGGAGCCCAGAACTGGACGCAATACTCTAGATGAGGCCTAATCAGGGCCGAATAGAGAGGAACCAGTACCTCACGTGATTTGGAAGCTATACTTCTATTAATGCAGCCCATGGGGTAAAAGACATGGGATGCGCAGAAACAGAACTCCACCTCTTGGGCTGGTGTAAAGTAGATTTGCAACTACAATGCCTCAAGCCTAGAAGTAAGATTTCTGTTTGGATTTTCAGGTTCACAACTGCATTCTGAAATGTAGTGGTTGTTTTTTTAAAAATAAAAAAATAAAAACTTTCATTGGCTTCAATGTAAGCTTCCCCCCCACACACACACATTTTTTTAAAAAAAAATCCTCACATGGGTAGGAGCGGAATTTTGGAGAAGGGGTTTAATCCTCCTCTCCCAGTATGCACTGGTCCCAGTCTGAATTGAGGACATACAAACTAACATTTGAGTAATAAAGCAAGAGAGGGGTCAGGCATACATGACATAATTAACTTTTGGCCCTTGGCAATGAAAAATTGTATACCACTGTCCTTTTAAAGAGGGATAGCAAGACGTTTCTCACATTGAAACAATAGACATACCTAGAGCGGCCCAAATAGATGTGTCTCAGGAACATTACATCTGATCAGACAATCCATGCTCTTTCAACTTCCTATTACCTGTCTCGCTGCATTTTCTGGCTTCATACTCCCTAGGTGTGCCAGAAAGCAGCCAAACAGATAATAGTGAAACACTGACTTGGAAATTCTTATATAATACATATTAGCAATAATAAATGTAGTAAGAGGTCAACTAAAAATCAAGAGAACAAAAGAAGACAAAATTAAGATCTGATGACAGGATAAGGATCTCAGAGGAAGTATACAGTTCAACATACTGGGCATGAGAATAAGTCCTACCGAAGACAGTGGGACTTGTTTCTGAGAAGGTGTGCATGGGATTGCACTTTTCATGGATTTTTACATACTGGCAACTAGGTCCCTGTAATCTCGGAAGAATTTCCCTATCATGGAAAGGAAATCATAGAAAGGCCTCACCAAATTGAGTGAAAACAAATCCCTGTAAATAATTCCAAGTACTTGTCATATTTTAGAAAACACTGTGTCTCTCTCTTCCAGAATTCAAAGACCTATTTGACGATTCTTCATACACAATAAAGAATAAACTTGTGTTCTTGTTATATTGGCCCCTCTGCATCTTCCCAGCTGTATAAAAATTGTTTTTATAAACTGAGAGGAAGATCCAAATGCAGTGTGGGTCTGCAGCTCAATACAAAACAACAACAACACTAAACTAAGCTGAAATAAAATTCCCACTAGGCATGAGCAGGGCCATTAACACAACAAAAGTGTGTTAGATTGATAATTTATTCTCCAGCTATAAAAGTATAGTTAAATTTCAGGGAAAGGAACAGGCTGGGGAAAATGCTAATAAATTCTACAACTGGAGTGAGAAAAGAATGCTGAGAAAGAAATTGACCGAAAAAGCCTCAAACAAAATCCTTACTAGTGTGTGGGCTCACTATTACTTCCATATGCAAAGGGTACCTTCCTAAACTGTGGCTATGTTGTCTCCTCGTCATCACAGAACATGCTGAATATAGAAAGTTTACTCTTAAGAGAGAGAGAGAGAGAGAGATTGAGACTGATTTAACGTTGTGCCATGAATAAAGAAATGTATCAGGCTGTAAAAGGATTTGTTCCATATTCTATGAAGTTATGTGTAGGGACTGTGGAAGGTTGTACACTGAGAGGAGCTGTAGCAATAATGTAAGAACATAGTATGCTTTAGTCCTGTAGGAATGGAAGACTCAAGGTAAGATAAAATCCTGTCACTGTTTGAGGTCAAGAATGATATTTAGCCTTGGGGTGAAAATAATGTCTAAGCTCAGGAGAGCACGTCAGATGAATGTGACAAAGGGGCCTTTTTAGTCAAAAGGGTGCAGACTATAGTATTTGAACCATTTTTGTAGTAGGAAGCTATGGTGCAGCCAGGCGCTGACAGGCGGAAAGATGAAAGACAGAGGGCTCATTGAGTAGGTCAACGTATCATTACTGCTCCCATCACAAGTGAAGTGGCAAAGATTGCTGAGTTTTCCATAATGGTCCCAAATTAGGCATTCCAACAGAAGAGGCCATGACTTCTGCTATAGAGGCACTGACCCCATGACATCATTAAGCGCTTGATGTTAGGACAACTTCCTTTCTCCCCAGAAAGGCCCACAAATACTACCCTTATACCTACCTTTACAAATCTGCTATCATCCTAAGCAGTTTGCATAAACTCAATTTGAAAGAAATGATTATCCCCAACGGTTGTTTTTTAGGTGATTACATTTCTTTTCCTAATGAGTGACAGTCCAGCTTTGCAAAACGGAAGACCGAGGGCAAAAGAAAAGAATGCAAAAGGTATATCCTCACAACCAGTGGGTTGGATCCTGGCTTAGTCATACTTAAGAGTAGACTCCTCAAAATCAAAGGGATCAGAGTACCCTCTCTGAAATCAACGAATTTCTGGTCTAAGTATGACTTAGTCTGGATCCAACCAAATATCTGGCTCCAATCCAATATCTAAATAATCAAGATTAAATCACATCAATCTCATTCTTAACATCATCTGGTTTAAGCAGATGAATAAACTATTAACATGCCTTAACTAGACTTTTGTAAGGGGGATTGCTTGAACAGTTAACTGAGTCTTTTCAATCCAAATATGCTTGCCTATATCTTTTGATGGATGCAGCAAGTTTACCATTAACATGCACAGAGTTTTTTTTTTATATATACAGATCAATGAGTAAAAGAAACATAAAAATGGAGTCATACATATCCCCGTTCAAAACAAACATGCATTCAAAAAGTGGCAAATAATCAACCCCGTTTACTTATTTATTTAGAGGATTTTTTATTCCATTCTTAGCTAAGAAAGGCTTACAAAGATTCCCCATCTCACTGGTTGAGGGGGGTGTTTGGACAAACACGATGGGAAAAGCACCCATTATGGTTTCTTCCCCCACCCCTGCAAGTACCACATGCATGACCACCAACTGCTTTACCCTTGACGTTGCAATGTGGCTGGCATGTTGTCTGAACCCGAGATGCAGAGTGTCGGGGGTGGCTTCATACCCACTCCACAATCACTTCTACACGTTGTGGATTGTAGGGTGGGTACAAAGCCACACCAACTGCACCAAACACTGGGTTTGGACATCTCAACCCGCACTGCAGCATGGGGAATTATGTAAATGATGGTCACATGAACAGCACATGATGGCTTCTTCTCCCTATGCAGTCATCTGAACCCAGTCAAAAAGTGACTGAAACGTACTATAGGGTGAATTTTGTCTCATGGTCTTGAGAATAACCCCTAATAGGTTAAGGTAAAAGTGATTTAAATGATTAAATGTGATTTAAAGGTTATTTAAATTATTATTTTTGTAGTTGATGACATTGTATTTACCATTTCGCTAGCATTCAGCGAAATCTTCATTCAAACTGATTCACAAGTTCAGAAATAAAGAAATACTGTATGTATTGTGGCATTCTCACATGGATACTGTGCTCCTACCTCTGACTAGCCTTCAAGTTTCCATAACTGAAATCATAAAAATCAAAGCCTGAAGAGAAATATCCAATAATAATGTATGGAGTGAAAAAACAGGCAGATTTATTTCAAGCTACAATATTCCAGAAATGCATAATGTTATTTTACTGAGTGGATTTCTGCAGCTTACAAAAAGCAAAACAAAGAAACAAAAAATGTTCCCAGATTGTCTTGCCAAACTATTCAAAAATGACATGCACTGTATTCAATATCAGCGTGTGAACCATAGATGTACTTACTGGAGACATTGTTCAGTGATGCAAGTTCCCAAATGGTTAGTTGTTGACAGCTTATATAAAAATACAGTGTTTTAGGTAGCTATGCTTAATTTGAATACACTGTCCTACATTTGGATATACTGGTTAACCCTCATTTGAGGTTTAAATAGAGGCTCTGAAATCTTCACAACATCCATTTCAGGACCTAACTCCATCAGAGTCTTTTAGTCATCTCCCCACTCCGCCACCTCAACTCCTGGAACAAAGTAGTTAAAATGTTTTCATACATATTGTACTTTGTTCCAAAATCAGATAAAAGCACCAATGCTAATATGACTGTCATTACAAATGGATGGATTGTCTTGAATGTAGTAAGTAATATGGAGCTAAAACATATCATTGGGTATATTGCTGTAGAACAGATAGCACAGGTACAATTTCAAATCCAAATGTTCACTTTGTGGTTGCTGCTGTTGCCATTGTTACAAAGCCGGCAATTTAAATGCCAATTCCAAATACACTGAAGTATAATTGGTCTACCAAGCACTTCAAATACTTAAACAGAAATAAAAGGGAATTCTTACCTTGAGCAGGGTCTGGTGGGCCAAACTCTAGAGAATATCGTAGGATAAAGTTGTTGTTCCACACGTATAGTTGATTGTCTCTTGGATTGTAATCCACGGCAGCAATGTAATGGTACATGTTGGGGAAAGGAACATCTACGTATTCTCCTCGGCTTAACCGGGTGTTATAAATGTAATCAATTGCATTTTTGCCGGTTTCGCTTTCATTGTCTTGGTATACTGATCGCACAACATAGAGAACCCCGCATATCATAAAGGCATTAGATGCTGCCCTTTTGTCATATGTAGTTTCCCATGTTGCTTCAAACCGCAGAGTATATGGATTCAGTTGGCTAATAACTATCATTCCATTATTTTGTTCTGTAGCATAAATTACCCACAAGCCGTTTTCATCAACCGCCAAATCAATATCAGTCTTTCCCCCCCATCTATAAGGGGAAGTATCATGGTAGTTGGCATAATTTATAATAGCCTCTCCACTCTTTATTCTAGTCCTTAAGTCGAACTTTACAATGTTCCTGGTTCTTTCCTTGTTAAAAAAGACTGCACCATCATACACCACAAATCCAGTACCATCCACTCGATTTGGAAGTTTATATGTCGTCTGCTGGCGTCCATTTTGGAAGTCCTCTAAAGAAGCATATTCTATCAAGGTATCTGTACGGTATGGAGTCCATGGCATGAAGTATATTTTATCTGCAGCTTGAAGAGGATCTTTGCACCAGGCACCAGCCTTTTGTTCAGCTTCATATAAATTTGGGGAATCCACAACAGCTTTCAACGTCCCAGGGCAAACAAAAACTAGCAGTCACAGAGAGAAGCAAGACAAGATTTATTAAAAAATAATAATAAAAATCCTCATGCCATCTAATAAAATCTAGATAAAAATCACAAGTGACTATAAAGAAGAGATTCTTTTAAACTCTTATGTAATTAATGCATGTATTACCCTTTGTCATCCATGGTTCTTAAAGTTACCATAGTAACCAGTATATAGAGTGTTTTCCCTAAAATCACCAAAGATTCTATGGCATAACAACGTATCTGGAAATATAGAACTATGCTTGCATTTAGAATGAATACAGCAGTCACACTCCAGACCTTTTAACTATTGTGCAATAATTCATTCATGTTTTTAAAGTCATAAACTTTTAAGAAACTTTGAGAAATTGTAAGGCTGAAAATAAAAGGTGTCTCAACATACAACAAAATTAAAATTAAAACATCATATATAGAGAAAGATCTTCATTAGGAGCAACAAAAAATAAAGGACAACCAAAGCAATGGATGAAACACACCAGGAACCCCTGTAATTATGGCATGCTATGGAGAGGGTTCTGGAAGCCAAGCAAGATGACATTTTATTAATAAGAAGAAGTCATGGGTGAGAGAAAGACAGGGAAAGAGAAAGAAAGGGAGGAAAAAAGCAAAGGGGGTCTCCGTCCTAGAGCAGGTACGTCAGAAACTAAATCCCACCACCTGCTTTAAGTTGCTGAATCAGTTTAGCAGCCAAGTCAGTTTATTGCAAAGTCGACTTCTTTATGAGGGGTACTTATGAGATCCTGCTGATTATCATAATATCAGAGTGTTGTGGGGAGGGGAAGGGGAGGAGGTTAACATCCATAAGGCACATAACAAGGAGCTGGGGGATTTGGACTATATACACGTTATTTACCTTTTTGCTCCACTTCTATTTCAAGCATCGGAAGAAAAATAGGAAAAAAAAGTGCAAGGAAAAAAAGAAGAAGATTAACACAAATTGACTATTAGGCGAAGATTAAATTAGTCAACAGATGTTAAACACAGGGAGAATAAGAACTGCACTACATTGGATAGAGAGAAACAGACAACAGGAAAACCTAGCAGGAGAAAGATTCTACAGTTACATAAGTGAACATGGATCAATCATTTTAGTAGGTTAAAGAGGCAACACAGAAAATGCTGGGATGTAGTTTCACTTAGTCAACCTGAATAAATAATGAAAGACTTGACTAATGCATGAAATACATATCCTTCCCTCTTCCAAGCAAGACCTTGTCAACTTCATCTACAACAAACTTTCTATTAATATGCTATGTGCAGATGTATGTGTTATATATTACATTTCATTATTTTAAAAAACTTTGGTTGAAGAGTTAATATCTTACAAAGTCACTCATGTAAGTTTTCCTCATGTCTTAACTTTCACACCATGTAAGCTATGACAATGTACAGTCATTGTGATTGCTTACAAATTAGGCTCCACACACCAACAGCTTGCCTTTATACTTTTAGGACCAATTGTCTACCTCTGTAGGATGGAAGCACCACTACAGTGCTAATGAGATATTAGCTCTTAAATTTTAAACATTTAATTCTGACAGCCAGCCTCTTCTAAAGCTTAGTTTAAGCTGTACGGCCCAATCCACTTCATATTTAACCAGAAGTAAAATCAGTAACGTATGAGCATTACCAGACCATAATACTAGTAGACATGGGCCTAATCTACACCAAGCAGGATATTGCACCATGAAAGTGGTATATAAAAGGCAGGAGCCGCACTACGGCTTTATGGTGGTATTGAAGTGCACTGAGAACTGTTGGGGCCCATTGACACATACCATATACCACTTCATACCACTTTCATAGTGCTATATCCTGCTTTGTGTGGCTCCTGCATTTTATATACCACTTTCATAGTGCAATACCCTGCTTGGTGTAGATTAGGCCATGGCCTCCTTTGCTAATAAACTAGAAACATGTACTGAATTTAATTTGATGCCAGCATCTTCCCTGTATTAGACCAATTGTCTACCTCTGTCTTATCCCCTGTCTTATCTCCCTGTACTCATACTTCATCTATCAAAATGTTGCCTATACATGCAGCTCATCACCACTAATGTTGTGTTATCCTAAACCCAGTGGAAAGCATATAGTAGAGGTTCAATTTGCAGCTAGGTGCCCATTAGCCTCCTGTCTTCCTCCATTTCCGTGTTCTCCCTAACCTTAAGTGGGAGGAGATTGGGATGGAAAAGACATGGGTAAACTAATTTACAAAACTTAACTTGTAAATGATCACAACATACAAGAGTGTGCAATGTCTTTATTTCTTACACAGTGCAGAACTGAGAATTTCTATCCTTTTTAGATCATTTGTGAATTTGTAAGACCTTTTATTTTTCTGTTAAACCAAAGGTTTCTTGATTCCAGAATTCCCTTTTAAAAAGAAGAGAAAAATTCACTGAATTAAATGAAACCACTTATTTGTGCAATGAACGTCTGTACAGTGGCTCATTCCAGGAAAACTTCTCTGTGCTCCCCAGTTCACTTTTAAGTTGTACAGCTATTGCTTACAAGGGGGGATCTACACTACTGCTTTAAAGCGCTTTGAAAACGTTTTGAAAACTGTATATGCAGTGTGTCCTGGGCCCCAACAGTTGTCAAAACTGTTATAAAGCGCTTTAAAGCAGTAGCGCTTTAAAGCACAAGGGATATCCCCCCTTGTGTAGCCCAAGTCCCTTGCCACATGCAAACCCATTCATACTTTATATTAGACCCCCGCAGATCAAGCTAACACAATACAACCGGGTCACAAGCACAAAAGAAGAACTGAATGTGCATGCAGAGCAAACAATTCAAGCATTTAGAAAATGTTGTGCAAAGCATTTTACAAATTAGGGACACTGAGGCTGAACATGTAGTCCCAAACCCAGGGCAGGGAACCTAACACCCATGCAGAGCAATACATTAAGCCTCTCTCTCCCTTCTCCTCTGTCTCCTACTGAGCTGTGGCCTTTGCCTATTTTTGTTAGGGTCTCCTTCCTTCTAGCAAAGGCTACAGGCAGGGCTATAGAGAGGCTGATCATTCCCCCTACTCTGCCAAGTGGGAGGCAAGATCACTTTCCTTATACCTGTAGACCACCTCTTTTTGAAGTGGCTGTTGCCAAATTATAGGAAGCAACCTTCAAGGAGGGAAGAAATGCACTTTCTCTTTCAAACTAGCTAAATGAGAAAGCAGATGGATTATTTCCTGAGGTGTGAGCTGGCCATAGGACTCTGGATGAAAGGAAAATCCTTTCAATCTCTGCCAGGTCAAGAGCTTTCTCTTCCTCCCCCTCCCTCATTCAGACTGAATGGAGGAGCGGAACCTTTTCTCCACAGGTGTGGATCTTGCTATGCAATACATGAAAGAAACCCCCCCCCAAACCCTTCTCTTTTATACAGGCGAGGGTTTTCCCCTCTCCATGGTGGGAGAGTAGGCACTTTCCATCACAAAATGTTTTGCTTGCTGCATGCCACAGGATAGAATAAATATACTTTTCCTTTCAGATGGGGTGGTGTGTACAAGGGGGGAAAGGCTTTTTCCTGGCTGATGAGAGAGCAAGATTACTAAACAGCCATCCCCAGCAAAGGAATATAAAACAGTCAGGGATTCTCTCTCTCTCTCTCTCTCTCTCTCTCTCTCACACACACACACACACACACACAGCGTGTAACAGATGGCCCTGCATGCCACTTTTAAGCACTGGAAGTGGCATGCATGTGCTGTGTTTCTAATATGCTACACAACTGTCAGCACATCTCACTATCTCACTGTGGTTCAGTGATTAACATGTGACATGGATCACACAACATGCCTTTATTTCACTTCCTATTGATTAAAATGGGAACTTTGAGAACTCATACCTTTAGAAAAATACAATGACTTTCAGCAAACTACTAAAAAGGAGCCTCCCCCTGCCATAATATTGTTGAAATGTTTGACATTATCTAAAGTGGTTTGACATTATCTACAGTGTTGAGAGGAGGAAGGGGAGGAGTATGTGTGGGAGGGGAAGAGAGAGAAAGAGAAAGGAGAAAAAGAATTTTGTGGAAGGGGAGCAAAAATGGTCATCATTCATAAGAGCAAAAATGTGAACTTAGGGAATATCCATTTGTTATTGGATTTCTCTGAAATATGGCCAATTTATATCCTTCATCGAGTAGATCTCTTCTTGCCAAGGTAGAGCAAATCATATTGATTTTATGACGAATAGAGTTTTCCAGCTTTATAATGGTAGCATGCTGAAAAACCAAGTTGCCTTAACCACAGAACTGCTCCTGAAGAAGTGACATATATATTATTCCCAGCTACCATCATTTAAATGTTCTGTTTCTTTCTTTTTTTCACCTAATAAAGGAGGTGGCTCATTTGCATTATCTTTTCTTGATGTTTTGTATTGCTGAATATTAATCTTGAGAAACACAGTGACTTTTCAGTCTTGACTTGAAACATCTGTCTAAAAGGAATAAGCATAAACCTCTAGAAGGAAGAAACAAAGTACAGTAAGCAATGACAAGGAGAAGAACAAAACCAAAAACTAAAATAAGTCCAGAAAACTTAAGACATTCTTCAGCATCAAACAAGTCCGAAACAGGAACCTAGTGTACAAAGTAAATCTTACCAAATATTCAGAATATGCATCAAATCTTTCCTTTTACTCCCATCCGGAGTAAAAAAAAAAAAAAAGTGGGAAAAAGATGCTTGGCTACCACATCTCATTCCTTTCAAGGAAAGGATATATAAAATACATTGAGTTAAGTACCCCAGTGTTTTGGCCAATGGACTTTCAACTACCAGGACTTTCCCATTAATTTTAATAAACGAATCTGATTTGTGTGAACATATGTTTGCATGCATAGTTCTACTCTCTCCATTGAAAGTAATGGGAAAAGCCGCACATTCATCAGAGTACCTGCAGGTACCTGGATTGGGGTGAGAATGTATCAACTGCTTGGTGTCCAATAAAAAATAGCTATAAAACTGCTTTATTAACTTTTCCTTGGAAGTAAAACTGACACTGATGCAGCATGCCTCAATTACAAGGAAATTATTTTATACCAAATATACTTTAAACATGATGGCATTACGCAAGAAACATTTCCCGAACAAGGTATGGTTATGTGGAACTATCATGTTTTAATGTAACAACATTGTAGGTCAACAGGAGAAGTTTATATTCAGAATCCAATATAAACTCCTGTTGACCTACAAAGCTTTTCACTGTCTAGCTCCTTCCTATCTCTCCTCTCTCATCTCACACTATTGCCCCGCTCGTGCTCTTCGCTCCTCTGATGCCATGTTTCTCGCCTGCCCAAGGGTCTCTACTTCCCTTTCTCGGCTTCGTCCATTTTCTTCTGTTGCCCCTTATGCCTGGAACGCTCTTCCAGAACATTTGAGAACTACAAGTTCAACCACAGCTTTTAAAGCTCAGCTAAAAACTTTTCTTTTTCCTAAAGCTTTTAAAACTTGATTTTGTTCTGACTTTATACTGTTAGTTTTACCCTACCCAGTGCCTGTTTACCCTACCCTGTGCCTGTTTGCATTCTCTTCCCCTCCTTATTGTTTTATTATGATTTTATTAGAATGTAAGCCTATGCGGCAGGGTCTTGCTATTTACTGTTTTACTCTGTACAGCACCATGTACATTGATGGTGCTAAATAAATAAATAAATAAATAATAATAATAATAATAATAGTCCACCACCTGAATCTTTAGGAGTCCTGTTAACATTTCAAACAATAATTTTATGGGGTGTGACCCAACTTGTTAGGTATGCCTAAAGTTAATTGTTTCAGTTTGATTAATTTCAATGGGACTTAGGAGCACCTAACTTTTACTGGAACACTTTTCCTAGTATCTATGGTGCACTTTTCAATTTTGCATCAACTCAGTATTCATGTGAATAGAATATGTTCAAGCAAAGAGAACAGAATTTTAAAGCTTTGTAATACAGTTCTAATGAATTCCTGATGATGCTGTGTGAGCTTATTCCATATTCAAATAAAGCAATATTGTACCTGCTTAGAATAAACAAGAGTAGAAACAATGGCATAAAGACAAGGATAGTAAAAAGTATTAGTGGCATGTCTGCTGTGGATACATTGTACAGCTATACGTTTTCAGGGACAGATCACTTTGCTAAAGTAAACAAAAACTGCAAAATCCAATCAGTATAGCTAGAGAATAAAACACTTTTGAGTATTTTCCACTGAATTCCTGGGTCCAAGTAAGGCTTAAATAAAATGTCATGCACAGATGTAGGGAGATGGTGCTTCTGATGTGCTTATTAATCCTAAAAGGACTGACTTAGGTTATTCGAAGTTATCAACATATATTGTACAGTGTAACTGAGAGAAATGTCAAGTGGGGTGCTCTCAATTCCTCTGTAATTTAATCAATAACACTCTTATTCAAGGACAAAGCAATGTATTTAAGCTTGTTTTAGAATTCTGATTTTAATAGCAATTCAACTGAAGCATCTCTCTTGTTGAAAAGGGTTTCTTTTTGGGTGGTGGTGGTGGTAGTGAACCACTGGCAATAGAATTGATTTTTGAAAAGCAAACAAAAGAAGCTAGTCATTAAGTATATATTTTAGAGGGCTGTTAGAAAGTAGGAAGCAGAATTCTCACAACAGTACCATACATCTGATGCAGCCCAGAAAGATATGAAAAAGACAGCAAACGGCACGAGGGTTTCCTATCCTACATGTAAGATACAAATCTTCAACCATTTACCACATCATTTGATTCTAGCATCTAGCATAATTTGATGAATAGAAGGTAATTCCTCTTCAGGTGGTACAGTAATTTTTTTGATTTTGATTTTATTCATTTTACATAGATAAGCCACATTTTAACAATAACTGCATTGTTCGAACATTGGATGACTATCATAGTAAATGTTTGCCTTACCAATCCTCCTAATGGGCTCATTACTCCGTACTCCATATTACGGAGTTAAAGGATGCCCAGCATCATCTTTGTCTACTAATTCTTAAATAAGGTCTACACTTGTGTGTTGTGTAATGATCTATCCTGCTGTTGTGTGTAGACAACAGGGAACCTAAAAGTTTGGGAATATTAGGAGCACAAAAGGAAGCTAAGAGCAAGTGCAGCTGTGCCCTGGAGCTCATCCCACAAAAGATTTTTATAATCCTACACTCCAGGATAGGCAATCTAGTGCTTCAAGTTGTTTTGAACTATAACTCCCATAATCCCTGACTAATGGCAATACTGACTGAGGCTGATGGAAGTTATAGTCCAAAGCATCTGGAAGGCACCAGATTCCCTACCCCTGCTGTACTCACTTATCTGGAGTGAGTACAGCAATGGGGCATTTTGAGTAGACATGTATAGGATTGCACTGTAAGACATATGTCTCGTAAGCCTGCTTGAAACTGGCCCATTCATGTTCTGGGACTGATTCACACTCTGTAATTATTGGGAGTGCTTGCCATGTTTATACTTGTGTTCCCTCTAGAGAAGCTGCAAAGAGTGATGGTGAATAGCATTTCTCCAAGTGGATTCCTATTGCAGGTATACTGACTGTTCGGGAATTCATAACTCTTCACACTTTAGGGGCTTTCCACAGGCAACACTAGTTGAAGTATGACATGCAGAGTGACATAAGATAAAGAAATAGCCAGAAAACAATCTAAGAGGTACATCTAAGGTGCAGATGTGTGTCCATTTCTTCATTTTTATGTTAAGGATGTCTCCATATCTTCATTTTTATATTAAGGATGTCTATGTATACATGGGGAGCAACACTGAATTTGCAGTGGGAGTGGCTAACCTGAGTTTATTTCTAGTTCGCCTTTTTACTAACCTTGGGGAATAGTAATAATTTGTCCTCCTCACATACTCCGCCTTAGTATTGCATTCCCCAAACAAGAGGCTGTTCATAACCAATTTTGAGCTTTAAGGATTTAAAAGGAACAAAATCATTCTTCTCTTTCTTTTATGTGTCTAGGCTACATGGCAGGCTATAAATCAAAGTAAACAGATGAAGCAAATGAAGGCTATGTCTCCCTGGGTTCTACATGCTCCTTTCAGACCCAATAGTGGTTCAAAGCACGCAGCTGAGGAACCTTTTTCCAAGCATTCCAATGTAACAAGTCAATAATCTTGCTCCTTTCATAATTCAGGGGTTCCTTAAGAAACTTTGGTTCTTGGGATTCCTGATCATGCCCCCTTTTTAAGCACTGATGTTTGGCATATCATGTCTTAAGATGGCACTGTAGGGAAAGAAAACCCATCACCATATCTACTCATTCCTCATGGACCCCTTAGCTGGAAGTGACAGAAAATGAAATGCTGTATGAGCAGAAGGGGGAGTAGAGTCTTAGAGAAAGACATTCATCCACCAAAAGGTCAAGTGTGGGTCAGCAATAAAAACTAGGACTGCAGTTTAGAAACTGTGCAGTCAGCCCCCTTCATGCTCACTAATCATGCTCAAAATAAAAGTAATTGACAGTGCATTGTATCACAGCTGTACTAGCAGAGAAGGAGCACAGAAGGAGATGTGTACTGCCTGATAAGGATGGTCTCCTCTCTCCATGGCCTTGAACCTGAAATACACGATGGATTGGAAGTGCATTAACTTCAGCTTAGGGGAGTATAGTATTGCACCATATAGTGCTTTGGTGCAAGTAAACAGGATGTATGATCCTAAGCGCAGAGTTTACAGGTGTGCAGCAGCAGTGAGATTCAGATATTTCAGACACTGGTAGGGGCAGAGAATGAACACTGCAAAGCATTCAAGGTGTGTATTGAAAACTTCATGACCCCATTACAGAAAGAATGTAAACCTCTAAACTCCCACCCAAAAAACCTCCCCACAAGAGACAGATTTGGGATTTACAGAGAGAATAAAGCTGAGATTTAAAAGTAGGTTGATAAGGAAAAACAGAGTGACTCAAAAAAGCAAATTAAACTTGCTGAAACATTTTGAATGACTATCAGAAATCAGGGGGTGTTTATATGACAAATGTGTACCTATTTTTGGTGTTACTACTGTTTATAATGCAGCTTTGGCAGTCATTCTAAATTTTCAGCCTCTTCATAAACCCTGGAAATCAATGTCAGATGTGAAATATTTAGTGATTCCTCCCCACTTCATTCTAAAAGGTTAAAATGCCTCTTCTAAGGCTTAAGTGACTGGCAGTAAGAGCTTTAAGGTAAAATATGCTGGTATGTTTTGGTATTTTGGCCCTACCCTCTTTTGTCTTCAGCCCACCCAGCACTGGAATGGAGCTCCCAAGTACTTCTCAGACATTGAATTTGGCCCTCAGACTGAAAGTGGTTCAACACCCCTATCACATGACATACAATTTAATATAATTAAATCTGAAAAGTCACATGTTTATAAATAATCGGTACACATAGTCTAATTGTACACTCATATGGCCTGGCTTAAATGCATGTATCCATGTCAAGTTATAGGTTTTATCAAGCCCTCCAGTTACGCAGTACTGGAAAGAAGGGATTTTGCTACACATCACAAGTAATAGCTACAAATCACAAATAAAAGTTTGACTTGCTGAAGACAAAGGCGGTATTCACGTCTACAGCTCTTGCGTAGTTGATTCCACCCCCAGCCCCCGCAACTAAATGCAAGTTGAGGGGAGCTGGATGAGAACCATGGGGTGAGGGGAGATGCTTTAACACTCTTCCCTGCTGTGGCCACAATCTGAATAGGTTGTCTCTATCAGTCTGCTATTTGCAATGGGAGGAAAGCTCCCAATGGCTGCAACATAAAAATTAGGTACACATTTGTTGGGGTGCGCTGCGGTGGGGGAATCAGCCACACAAGGGTTAAAGACATGAATAACCTCATATTGAGTTTGGCCCAAAGTGTGCAATCAAATGAACCCTTAACATGCATGATAGACAAATGCTAGAGCACGCATCTCTTGCTATATTGTTCTAGTAGCCTCCTCTAGTCGTTTTAAAAGCTGCAATTTGAAATTGTAAGGTGGGTGCTTGATGCATCATTGAAGACGCTGTAATTCTGAACACGGCTATGTATGCTTAACCGATTACAATTCAGGCACATGCTGAACACACATGCAGTTGGGTGTAGGATTACAACCAAATTTGTCTCTTTAAATAAAATATATATTACGAAATAAACATCGTCATGATATCACTTTTTTTTAACAGTAAGACATCACAAGAAAATGCAATTATTGATGAAATATTCACATTATACCAAACTTAATTATGTTCATTCAAATTAAACTCTGAATTTGATGCATGAATCAGAAAAGACCCTGATTCATTTCAGCCCTGCACAAAGCAACTGAGAAGAGTATTATAATGAAATGAGCAGTAAGCAATACACACATTGAGATAGATATAGATATGGAGTAAAATAACTATATGTTAAGAGTTCTGCATAGGCAGTGCCGTGCAGAGTATCCTTCTGTTAACTGTAAAAGAAACACATTTTTCTGAAGTTAGGAAACCCAAACAGCAGGGCAAATCCACACTTGTCTCCCTAAAACAGCATGACAAATGATCTGAAATCTGAAAACAATATTTGCACATGGTTTTAAACTACTGCCTCATCCTACAGGACATGACCGAAAATAATATAAACATCTTTGCATTTGGATGGTGTTACAGCTTCAAATTAGATTCACTGCCTCTCTCTGGGAATTTAGGAATAGAAATAATGATCTTAACATAAAGATGACTTTATGAAACAAAATTGATTTTGTTACATAGAGACAACATATTCCTCTTCAAAGTGCCACAAGAAGAATGATTACAATGAGTCACCAATGATAAGAAACAGGAGAACAGATAAAGTTCAGCATATACGTTAGACTTCCAGTCTACAATGGCACAGTAAAGTAAAACCACAACAAGCATCCATTTCACAGTGACACAGAAATACACAACATGAATGGAAAGAAAAGGTGTTCTGTGTTAGGCCTTTAACGGATGCTCAGAAAAGTCAATACAGTGATAAAGTATTGAACAGAAATTCCTTTTTTAATTTTTAAAAGGTGTAACTTAAAAATAGAGTCTAGATATTACTCTCTTTTTTTTAACTGCATGAATACAACTTATCCTTAACTGTCCCATGTCATGGAATATGTGTGTTCCCCACACCAAACACAACATACATTTCATGCTGTGGTTTTTTTTAAGCTTGAAGGGCTGCTGTATATTAAAAACATCAATGCCACATTTATAATAAATGGATGCACAATCAATGCATTGCTGAAGTTTACTGTTACAAGCAATGGCCTTCCTCTAATGGAAAAAGTTAAGGCTAAGCTTGAATTTATTTTGAACAGTAGCATTATGGAGGAGAAAACAAAGGGTTTTCAGTAATTGGATGAATCGGCTCTTTAAACTCAAGACAGTGCAGTGCTTGCGGACTGCATCTGGTCTGCCATGGCTCTTATGCTCTGTTGCTGAATGGAGACTCATCCATTTGTTGGTTGTGGCTGGGGGGCACTTATGTCAAGGAGATAGGCATATATAGATGATACCTATTCCCCTGCAGAGAATATTACCAAACAAAAATATTTTCAAATAATGGGATTCCGCTGATTGATTAAAAAGAATAACTCCGTAATGTTGTGAAAGTACTGATGAACAACAAAGTTCATGATCTTCAAAGTGAAATTGGAAAAAATTAAAATGAATTTTGCTAAACAGTACTATTAAAAAGCTTGGGAAAATCCCTCCTCGATACTTATATGGTATTTTCCATCCACGAACGTTACTACAGCAGGTAGCCTTTTCAAACAGCTGAAGATTAAAATGGAAGTCAACGGTTTCTTTAGAAAACTGCAAGCCAAGCCAATTTGTCAGGAAACTGGTATTGGGCAGAAGTACAAATTCCTATCTAGTCTTTTGAATAGCTAATTCAAGTTTGTTTTTGTGAAGAAGAGAGAAAAAAACCCTAGTAGCCTTAAAAGCCAAACACTTAAGAACACAGACAGACACTTGGCCAGCATCACACTATGGCTCCTTTCCACACTTTGTGAAGCTAATTAGAGGCCCTAGTTTGTAAGTGCTCTGCATGCAGAATGGTTCTCAGGCCATAAACGTATGCTCTTTTTGTGCATCTAGTATGAGTCCAGCATCAGTTGTGACAGCTAGAGGAAGTGAACAAGAACAAAAAATGTGTACTTACTGTAAGGGACACATTCATATTGGACTTCGAGGTATTTGTATGTTCCAGGACAAGGATCAGGAAACACATCTGACCCAGTAACTACTATACATTGAGTTCTGTTGTTGCACCTGAAACAGAAGAGGGGAAGTAAGTAGATTAACTTTAAAATGGGAATCAATTTACAAAGCTTACAGCAACCACGTTTAGGAGACTGAGTAAGGTTACATCTGCTGTTGCATGGGCTACAAGTTGTCTTTATTTATCATGGAAGTATTTCACTATAATTTTAGTTCAACCATGGCAGACAATTGGTGAATACATGAACTTTTGTTATTGTTATTCTTATTAGTATGGGAACTTTAGAAAGTAGAAGCAGCATTAATAGAGCCTATCGATTTATTTTATCTATTTCATATATAGATATGCTGCCCTTTTGTTTGGCAACCCTCCCCCCATTAACAACAATAATAAATGATATGATAATGCAAACTAAATAACAAATCAGGAAGGAGGACGAGGAGGAGGACGAAGATCAGCATCAGCAAGAAAGAAAGAAAGCAGAATTATCAGCAAGCTTTAAAAGCCATCTTAGAAACATACTGAAAAAACTGGCTAACTTGCCACTGAAGAGACATCAGGTTCGATGTCAAATAATCTCCTTGGGGAGTAATTTCACAGGCAGGGCACTATATCTGAAAGGACCTTCTCTCTGGTTTGTTGGTTTAATTCATGTTATTTTACCTTATTTGTGTACAAGAAATCAAATCAAGCCGCTACTAACAGTGCAATCCTATACATATCTACTTAGAAGTAAGCCCCATTCTATCCAATGGGACTTACTTTCAGGTAAGTGTGTATAGGACTGCATTTAAAAGGAAAAAAATACTTCTTAAAGAGAATGCTGTAAATTAAAGTAAAGCAAAAGAGATCCACCTAGATAAAATGTAAATCCCAGCTATTTTAATAGGAGCATTAACTATTGGTTAATGTTCCTATTCCAAGGCTTATTTATTTATTTATTTATTACATTTCTATAACGCCCAATAGCCAGAGCTCTCTCTGTTTTTACTCAGACATAACTCTTAATGTGGTCAATGAGACCTATTCCCAAGTCAGTGTGACTACAATTGCAGTCCATTAAAAATCAATGGAATATTAAAATATTTAAATTCAGCTGAATTATGTAAAAAGAAGAAGCCTATCCACAATCCACCTGCAGCTAGAACAGTGGACAATCCATTTCCAAAAAACTCGCTCTGATAATCAGAAGCTACTAGATCTGTATAAGTGTGGCAGTTAGCAGACAAATATAATAAAACTGAATTTGTACTTTTGATGGCTCAATGTTTTAAATTGAGTTATGATTCTCAATACGGATAAAGCATTACTCATCAAAACTAAAAACTAAAACGAAACAAAGTAAAATGAAACTACTTCCAGCCTTTTACTCTGAAAGGAAAGGAAGGAGGAGAGTAAAAGGTCAGAAACCGTTTGGTGACTAAAACAAAGAAAGCTTGGCTGATCTCCTGGGTGAGTTCTGTTTGTCAGTAAACTGAAGGAAAGGAAGCCAGATCTTAAAATAATAGTCTAGCCTTTGACTCCAGCCGTATATCAACTCCTGCATTACCAACACTTCCCACACTACTGAATACCCTTGCACAAGTCAAAGGGATCTGTCTTGTGTCATGGAGTTTCTGACATCTGTCCTCTGCCAACAGGTGCAAGATCAAGCTGAGTTTCAAATTCATACTGCTATATGAATATTAAAGCCAGCCTAACTATAAAATTTCAGTATGACTGCTCCTAGTAAACAAAATATCAGGAGGCTTTTTAAAAACGATTTTTTAAAAACTAAATTTATTTTAATGTTCGGGGGTTTTTTACTACTATTAGCTGCTTTGAACACCATTTTGTTTGGTGGGAAAGGAGGGTAAAAATCAAATCAATAATACATTAGAAAGAAACCCTGATTTTAGAATTCAGGAGAATGTCAAGAACAACAGGAATAATCAGAGTTCCTTGCACAGCAGGTAAGGCCATGGAAATCAATGGTAGATGTCAGGCTGAAAGGAGCGCTTATTGTATCTTTTCCGCTGTTGCAATAATACTGATGGTGGCCTCTAAGTTCAGTCCTAAACACTGGAGCTTGGCGATCAATATTCAGCACTTCCTCACAAATGGACATAGAATTCAGCCTCCTGGGAATCTTAATTTTTAAAGCAAGTTGCTAGCCCTTAATGAGCGTAAAGATATACATGGAAAATATGCAAGAAATCTCAGCAATCACAAGATGGCCAAACAAAACATTCAGTGGTTAAGGAGGGTGACCCATAGTATCTTGTTCTTTTATGCAGTTATTAAGACCAGAAAATGTGCAGATTTGCATAAATGATGTAGTTAATAAAATCTGTTTTTTGGGGGGAACAGAATTTTTTTTAAAATAATAATTGCATATCATCCTGACCAGCAGGAGCACACTAACTGCTAATATTGGTAGCAGCCACATGTGAAGTGTCTCCTATGTGTTTCAGTATTTTTAGAAAATGTCCTACAGAAAAATTGCTGATACTATTATAATTGCATAAACTTCAGCTTTATGACTCCGAAATGATACTTCAATGTCAGTTGTTATGGAGAGAAAATCAAACGTTTCACATCCTAAATCAATTTAACAGGCACAGTACCTATTTTCTGTGCTAAATTTGTATCCAATCTTAGAGCTCATTGCTAAGTGTCCCTATTTGAATTGCACAGACCTGCTTGCCTGAACTGGGAATGGGATTTGAGTGCCCAATTTTGAACATCAGCAGGTCAAATGTTCAAAATTGTAACAGTAACAAATTATTTTCAACCACTCTACCCTGAAGGACAGGGTATAAATCCCTATGATATATGCTATAATTAAAAATGGGGAAAATGCTTACATGGGTGGGGTGGGGAAGTCCTTACAATTGTCAGCATGGCTAGTTGGAGAGATGCTAGCAGTTGTAGGATTTTTCTGTCTAAATACGCATAGGATCGTAACCTTAGGCTCCCTGGGACAAAACCTAAACCAAACTCAATAGGACTTAGTTCTGAGGAGACATGAATAGGTTTGTGTTGTGAGGGTGAACACCTATACATTCCTATGTGGGAGTAAGTCCCATTGAACTCAGTGGAACTACAAGTCTACAAGAAAAGGACTACACTGTTATTTATTTAGTTCAACATTTATATCTTTATTTTTTATGATAAATCATAGCCAGGGCAACCTACAAAATTAATATATACATCAGCACACATTAAAATACAATTCTCACATTATATTATTCACCCTGCAGCACATCCAGATATAATCCACTCATCCAGTGACAAGGAACGACTAGAAAGCTTTGATTGACTAATAATTGTGATTCCCATCTTTTTCAAAGTTAGTATAAATTAATATAGTCCTTTGGTCTTTCTTTTTTCTACCATAAATCTAAACATATTAGGTTCACTTCGAGAATGGCTGATTAGCAGGAGGTGCTAATGGAATATAACCTAGAATTTCCAATATTTTGCCTACCTTAATTTGTTTTTCTTTAAATGTGATCAAGAAGCTTTCTATGTAATTAGGATATAGATCTATTGACCAAACTTACAGCAACAGCTAGACTATATTATCTGTTGTTTTTTGTGTTTTCAAAGAATAAAAAAATGTTTCTGATACAGGACAAAGAATGTTATTTTATTTTAATAAAGAAAAATCTTACCAAACTCTTAACAGCATTTTATTGTGGATGACACAAAGGTAATATATAATTTGCTGTGATCCCAACATTACCAGGTAGATAGCAGATTCCTAATAGTTATAGTAAACAAGCAAATATAGTTAGTCTGTGGTAATTTTCTTTTCCTCCCCCCCCCCCCCCTCTCTCTCTCTGACACTGGAAATATATTTCTGGAAATCCAGAATCATGTATCGATAAGATGGCTAGTTATCCCTTATGTACAAGTCCTATTTCATAGGATCACAGTCAACAATGAACAATCCTTGATTTTGGACACATTCTTTGTTAGACTATAATTAGTGTTCTTACATTCCTCTACTTCTAAGTAATACATAAAAAGTTATTTTTGTTGGTGTATAGCAAAGAGGAATATAAATTTCCAGCTGACCGCCTTGAGGCCCAGTATTGGGCAAAAGGCAGAATACAAATAAATATAATAATAATAACAACAACAATAACTATTGCAAAAGTAGAGACAGGTGATATGTACAAACTATGCTGTAAATGTATTCATTAGGAATCCCAGTTCTCTACAAATGCAGCCTATGTACCCACAAACATCTCATTGTGAGGAAAATGCAGGTAATTTAGATTGCAATAAAAGAGGCAAATGTCTAGATAATGGCCAGGGTTGTATAATGTAGTCACCACCTTTTCTTTTCTTTTTTTAAATACAGTTAGAGCCAATGCAGATTTGTTTTATGTTATTTATATTTAACATTTTAAATATTTTTTTTCTTTCTAGAATGTTTTCCCTCACTTACATATATGAAAAGGTTCAATTAAGCTGGTGCAGAGATGGCACTGAGGGAAATCTGAAATCAAACATGGCCAGCTAATTAACAGCTCCAACGAGATGCTGAACTTGGCTCACCTCATTTGAATGATTGTGCAAATGCAGGCTGGGCTCTTCGCACATCAGCTGAAAGAGTTCCAAGGGAAAAAAAATATAGCGGAGGCAATTTTTCATCTTTCAACTACTGTTACATTTTCCCACTTCCTGTTTATCCCTGTGTACTGTGTAAGTTCATCATCGTGCACTTGGCTTTAAAAGCAGTCCTTGTTTCCATTCTAATTTGTTTGTGTTCCCGCTGTAATCTCAACTTGTACAATTCCCAACAAATTGCTTTTGCTCTTCTTTTGATTATCTTATGCTCATTATTACACTTTACCCAGTGAAAAGTATGTAGATGAGATTCCATGTATAATCTATTTGTGTGAGGTGTTTTAATCAATGGTCTTGCTCTGCTGATTAAGCAGAGGCTTCTGTTTTGGCAAGATAACATTAGTTTCTCCTGTCATGCTCCAAAGGCCATTGGGAATCTTCAGCAGATCATTAGATATGCTACAATAAAGCTTTGGTACATTCCCTTTTCTTCCTTAAATTACTCCTTCACTGTCCTATCATTCCCCGTCACCATTGGCACTGCATTATTATTACATCTCCCCTGAAACTTGCACTAGAGCTATGTCTCCAGGCCATAGGATGCCATTTTCAATTGAGGCTTCTGCTTGAAAATATAAATTAAGAAAATTTCATTATCTCCTGCCAGGGGCCATTATTCACCACTGTTCTAGGAAAGATTAAAAATGCAAAATCTACAGTCTTGAACGAATACTCCAGCATTAAAATGAAAGGCTTGGTATATAATGACATGGCCAGTACCCTGAAAGTAGCTAGAAGTAGTACTGAATGAGGAAACACTGCATGTTGGAATGTTGTTCCAGATCACGTGGTGGCAAACAGAGTGGGAGGAGATGGGCAAAGTAGAGGGAACTCTTCTTACAATAGACATGTGCATGCCAATAGGACCCTAATCCAATCTAACCTGTTCATTATACTGCCTTTAAGTTAGCTTAAATGTTCTGCCTTCATCCAAGGGACTCTGGGAATTGTCGTTTTGTGAGGAAGTTGATCAGACACCGATTCAAAAAAGAAGTACAATTCCCCTGATTTCATGAATGTAAGATATATTTAAATTGGTTTCATACAGTAGTTTGCAACACACAGCAATCACTATTTTTGGAACATGCACACGTGCATCTAGTGGAATAACTTCTCCCTTTTGCTAGGACAGGAAGCAATATACCTCTACATATAGCCATAGGGCTTTGCTAGACCTGCCGGGATAAGCCAGCTGGGAGGCGGGGCGACGGCACACTGACGTTAGCGTGTGCCGCCTCGGCTTCCAGACGCGGGACGCGCAGGGACTTCGGGATCCCTGCAGCATCCGCCATTTTTTTTTTTAGTTTAAAGGGGCCACGTGCGGCCCGAAGACTCCGGACCAGGTAAGTCCGTTTTTTTAAAAAAAACGAAGCCCCCCCCCCTGTCCCCGGCCTTGCCCTGGCAGCGCCGCTCACCTGGTTGCTCGGGCGGCTGCATCTGTACTAGCTGCATCTTCAACGCAGAACCGCATAGAGAGTGTTACAGTAGTCCAGTCTTGAGGCTACAAGGACTGATCCAGACAACCTCCCTTGGCTAGTTCAAATCAGCCATGATGGGGAAGGGTCAAGAGGGCACATGGTCGGCCAAATGGATGCAAGCATCTTGTCCAAATCCTTAGGCCACAACAGCTGGAACTGAACCATGAAAACTGGCCAAGACAGAATATTGGACCCCTTATCAGGGCCTGTTATAATAGCAGCATTAAGACTATTATGAAGACAGGCAATTTTGCTTTCCAAATTGAACAACAGTCTTTCAAGGGTTCCAACATAACATTCACTGGTATTAACACCACTTGGAACTGGTGACTATTATAAGCTTGCTGTCCATGTCTGCCACCCATAGTCATCTGTATCTCCCAAACAGCTTATCTCAGTATCCAAGCCAATAAGTAGGACTTACAATTCACATGATAGGAGAGCTCACTCAGGGCCAACCCCCCCCCCCCAAAACACCCAGTTTAGTTTAAATCTATGTCTAACAGCAACATCTTTTTCTTTTTAGTCAAGGGTAGGTACAGGCCCCTCAATTCAGATCTTAAAGAAACCCCTACTTCCCATGTCAGGGTCCCAATCTAGATGCACCTATTCTAGAGTAAAAAAGAAAAAGAGAAAAGAAAAAGAAATGCAAAATGCTAGACACATATTTAAAGTAATGTCTGTTTTGTCCCTAAAACACCAGCTCCAGAACCACTAGAAGTAACCTAAAGTAACCTATGGAACGGCCTGCTGAAGGAGATTCGTAATATTAACTCTCTCTGTGATTTTAAGGCAGCTTTGAAGACCAGCCTTTTCCAGCTGGTGACTATCAAGAATTTTTAAAATGTGTTGATTCCTTTACTAATGTTGTTCCCCACCTCGATCCAAAGGGAGAGACGGGTAATAAATAAATAAAATTATTATTATTATTATTATTATTATTATTATTATTATTATTATTATTGCACCATGAGGAATCACGGCCACAATAGCAGAGCCTGCGCCTAAACCAACATTTTTTTTAACAATGCAGGAGAAACAGAGGTGCAGATTTCTTTAAATATATAATAATTAATGATTTCTCAAACTTTATTAATTACTAAATAAACATAACATTAGGAAACTAAATGCAGTGCAATTATATGGCAAAGGAGGTGTTCCACAGTAACGATCCCATTTGTCATAATTAATATAATAAGTAATGGTTGTGGCAGATATTTTAAAATGCAATACAAATAATAAAAAACCCACTCATTTTTTGTGTTTCTACTGGTTGGATCTGTAAAATCAATCAAGGGATACAAAACAATTTAAAAGCAAATAATTTAATTGCATATCCACATGTAACAACTGTATGCATTTTCTGCAAACAGAATCCAAGGGGACACAATCCATCAAGCACCAAGGAACAGCATTATCAAGTGATAAATGAATGAATATATAAGCGCAATGATGTCAGCTTGGATCCAATAAAGCATATTGGCCCCGCAACAAGACTTTATTGCCTGTTCTTGCTCACTATGACTACATTTCCCCAAAGAAAAGCTGCTCTTAAGGTGAGGAGAGACCATGCGCTGAACTGCTTGTCCATTCAGGCAAAGCACCTTTGTGTCTAAGCCAGTTCTAAGGTACAACTGTTGAAGCAGGATAAGAGTTGGAGATTCCACCCTGATCTAAAATAGGAAAATTGGTTTGATCTCAAGGCAAAACTATGCCCTTTTGCTGACCATTTTCAGTAGATAATTTGCTTGGTTCTCCAATACACTTCCACCCTAAGAGCAACAGTATCCGATTTCTATTCTTCTCAATTTACAGCCTAATACTAAGCTAAGTTCAGCACACCACATTCTGTGACTAACTCTGTACTGGGCTGCTAATGCTAAAAAGAAAACTGTTTAGACAGAGAAAAAAAATCCTTCAATTCTCAGTGTTCCCCAGCCAGCCATGCCACCACTGAAAAGGCCTTGTAAGATTTTCCCTCTCCCCCACCAAAACAATCTTTGAAGTATCACTTAGGATAGACCCTCTAAAGCAGATCTTAAAGACCGGGCAAAGTCACATAAAAGATGGCAATCCTTGAAATGTTGTTGGAGAACTTCTGCCTGATCAAGACTTGCACTGCAATCTAAACACATTTGCTTGCAAACAAGTTGTTTTTGTTTTCCCAAGTAAATTCCACCTGAAAGAAATCTGAACAAATATGTTAGGGTCAGGGCATTCAACAATACACAGACCCTGGATGGAAACATTCCTTTTGAACACTGGTTCGAATCCACAGCTGTTCAAAGCACTCCTCCACCACCTGCAAAGTACAACTTTCTAGTCTCGATTTAGCACTGCTGTCCCCTGTGCCTCTCCAATCAGGGCTCTTAAGGCTGCAACTGGAGTGGAGGAGAAAGAGCGCTTTCTGGGGCATCTGGAAAGCATGTCATTCACAATTGCCACATTAATGGCAGCTGCCAATAGCATGGTGGGGGGGATGAGGCTCTGGAAAATCCATCCGTCACCCCACTGGGTGTCCTCTTTTTTGGTTTCACAAATATGGCCACCCTAACCTAAAGTAACTCTTTGAATTCTAGCCACTATATAGAGGAAATTAGTAGGCCTTACCTCCACATAACGTGGTCACAATTGATGTCAAGGGTAGAAACAGCAGATTTTATGGGAAATACTAGTATGCCTATAATTCTTTTTTATCTGCACCTTAGCATTTAATTGCTCATAAAGGGCTTACAAAATTTACAATGTCAGAATGCTTCTCTTGTCCCTTCTTGTTTTAATGTCATTTCCCGATTAATAAATTGTTCCAGGATTTACAATATGAAGAGCATGCAGATTTTCTTTTCCATAAAGTAATTTGCATAGATTTTAAATATGACTTAAAACTGCCTTTAAAAGCTCCTTTAATTAGTGAAATAAGCAATTTTTAAAACAGCACCAGTAATTTGTTAATAAAGCTTCTGATACGTTAGAAGCCTTGATAATTCTGAGCAATTTTACAAGACCTTTGGGTCAGTTTAATGCAAATTAGGCCTGACTCGCTCCAAGTCTTATTAATCCAGCCCAACTTTCTTGTTTGCAGAAATGCACATTCAACATAAAACTGGCTTCATTTTAGGAGCAAAATAAGGCATATTTATTTACGGAGAGAGACCACTGAGACCCCCTTAATTTCAAAGGGTCATCATGTCTCAACATAATGCAGGGATAATGTTATCACAGATACATATAGTGAATAAATGTGGATATACTTATTTATTTAAACATTTATAGGGTGCCTAGAGTTTCAAAACTTCTCCTTGGATAATTACAGTGCATCTATATATACTGGGGCCAGTGTCAATTAGGACCAATTACTTATGAAAATGTTCACCCACTGCAGTTTTCACATACAGAAACAATCACTTCCCATTTGACAAGGGAAATGGGAAATCACTATGGGATGTCCTAGTTAAGATTTAAATTAGCAAGAAACTTGTTACCAGGCCATATAGAAGATACAGCATAATAAGACATGACCTTGCAGAACCTTGGAGGCTTTCTGAGTTCTCCCCACCCAACCTGTTAATTATCTGAAAAAGTTACCAGCTCTTTTGTGGCAGGTTATTTTTCTTTCAGTTGTGGGGGGGAGAAGGGGAGGGGACTTTTAAATATTTAATTAGTCGCATGATATGAGGATAGCAACACACGCCAAGCACTTCAGTTCTCAGAATGTGTTCCTCCTAAGTACGCTCAAATTTAGATCGGTCATCGCAAACCTCTGATGCTTATAATTATTTATTCCTTATTTTTCACCCTCATGGCTCTGGGTTTTCCTAAATGGCTCTTCTAGCCCATTAATTGCTCTTTCAGAGTATTACAATCAGTAATTATGTGGAACAAGGAGAATCAACATACAAACCTGTGCGTGCAGGAGGAGTTGATTCTTATGAACAAATGTATTTCGTATATTTCTTTTTTGTGATGTTTCAGGCAGCGGAGACAAGAGTGGGGAATCTCATTTTGGAGTCCATTTACCAATGTGGTTTATCTGCATTATTTTTATAAGCATTGTAGCACACTGCAATATACAGTGAAACAAAATTTTAAAAGCCACTGAGACCAAAAGATTACTAATTTGAAACCGTTCCCTAATGACCTGAATTTCTTTCCTTTCGTTCTTTCCCCCCTTTTCTTGTACTGATTAGGTTGCAATCTGAGACCAGCATGAATCTCCTCCTGCCCTCCCACCCACACCTTTTAAGTAACTTTACATTCACGGCTTTAAAAGTATAAATGTCAAACCGGCAACTAATAACTAAATGAAAGGGTTTTGATTTTGATCTACTGATTTACCTACCCATTTCTCCCCCTCCACCATGTGATTTAAAACATGCGACAGAAGTGATATCCCCTTTGGAAGGATCTTTAATCAACTCAGTACCAGTGGTGTCATTTTCTATTAAAATGTATCTCTGAAGTTTGTGCTACTGTGTGTAGTAGCCTTTTTTCCTTGAGAGAAGTTGGATGCCACAAAAGAACTGTTATTCATCAGCCACAGTGGTGTCTGGGTATAATTAGCATCTGGAAAGTTTGTAATGCTTCTAGGTATAACACTTTCTTTGAAAATGTGTCTTTTCATTCTTGTAACTCAAGGGAGCTTCATCTTGGAGGAAGAAGCAAGGTAGGTTGGTTCTCTGAATGTGTTCTGCTAGAATTTGCATGCTCAATCCACAATGAACAGCCACTTTGTGCTCAAAATCAACCAGTCTTTGGAAATAGGTACCTTAGTGTCCCCTCTTCCCAGACAAGAAAGTTAAGAAGCATATGAGGCAATATGCTGGCCCACCTCTTATCAGCTCCCAGCTAATCTTTAATCAAGTCAGAAATATTCATAATCTAATCCTTTAATCAAATTGCCTACCACTGCAAAAGCTTCATGTGTTTGCACAATTAAAAACCCCACGTTTGCAAGACATAATGCTGCATTACATGGGACGCAAATCCTTTCCTATTGAAAATAAGCACTGGGTTGACAGCAGGAAGCAACTGATAAGAAAGCAACAAGGCATTGCTGATGGCATTCATGATAACTGAACGCTAACTCATATGCATTTAGTCTTACAGCATGTTACCCAAAGTGCTCTTTAAAAAAAGTGGGACTACACTGAGGGATCTTTACTTTGTATCTCAGTCACAAAAGCAAAGAAATTATCTAAGAATGTGAAGTATACAGAGTAAATGACAGTTTTTCAACCTATTTGTGGTACTGGCAGTGCAATAATGGACCTGGAAGGCTAATACATCTGAAATGAGAAATCACGTACAGATCTGGAAGCATATTTGTTTCAGTGAGTTCACCACCTGAAAGTTAACATCGTACGTTTATGTAAGTGGTAGTTCTTTTTGAATAAGAGAAAAATGAACCCACCCTGCCTCATAGTTGCACATATATAAACAGTAATTCACATAAACCCTAGTTTTGAGGGCAGCAGTTTGATTTATACTTAAACAATAGCTTTGTGAGCTTGTAAAATGCCTAGATTAAAGACATATTCAACATCATTATCCTCTTTACCTAGAAATCACAGCAAGAAAGCAATAGTGCAAATGCTGAAGACCAAGGTTAAAGATAAGACTTGCACCAACTGCCACTAATAAAGTAATATGGATGTTTTTATGCTTACATCTCAGTTAAATAAACTATAGCTCAGATAAGTTCACCTCATCTCCCCTGTTTGTAATAAGGAGATTAAGGCTGCCATCATATACACACTTACTTGGAAGAAAATCCTATTGAAGTCAACAGGATTTACTTCTGAGCACAGGATTGCAATGTAAGGATTATTCATTATACTTCCTAAAGGCTTTTAATTTCCAGGTGATAGTTCTGTAGCATTATCATATGTTAGGTGTTTTTTAAAAAAAAAATGGCGTATGTGCGGTTTTGTATTTTTTCAAATGTCCAATTGATGTTTCTGTAGCAAGATAAAAGTATTACACATAGTAAAGCATTCAGTCTATGTTACAATCTTAGACTGTGTTAACTTCATGCAGTAACTTGCTTTATAGGCTCAGTTCATCATGACCTATAAAATGTTAGGCAGAAATGCTTTAAATATCTGCTAACACCATGTGTAGGCCTGGGAGTACAAGACAGTGTGCTATGAAGCGGCAAAGACAGTACTCTTCTGAGAAACTAGCACACACTCTTATGTCACTGATATAAACAGGGTAAGCATGTTAAATAATATATAACACAGGCAAAAGTCTTTATAATCAACTGGAAGGCTGGCTGGGTCTGTTTTAGACCCTTTTCCTGTTATCTTCAAACAAAATTACCCACATATAGATACACCCATTTTCAAAGTTGGGATTCACATGCAGAAAAAATAAGGACCCTCTTCTAGCTTGTGTCTATAATGTTCTGTTTTATATTGATAAGGGTATAATATATAAGCCTGGAATTATTTAGGCCTTTTTGAGTCAAGATGGCCAATTCATCAGGCAATTAGCTGTGACTTCATTAATGGAGGAAGAACAGATGCACCATAACATTGTGCTATTGTTCTTATCCTTGACCCTTGAGTTCTCACATTTCAGCAGTTTCAGTAATGAAAAACACCATTAGAACATCTGACTAATTCAAGAGTGGATGGGCTGCATAAACACAAAAATCTATGAAGTTCAATTTTAAAACAATATCACTTTTTCATATTCAACCACAAAGGCCTAACGGAGACCAAAAGGTCAGGATAATACTTTTATTGTAACCGAAAGATAACTTTGTGTTATGGTGGTAACCTTTATGAACACAATTTGTGACTGTACGGCAAAGCCACTTTCTAATAATTATAACATTGTATTCAATTCAATCATTGTGCAGTAATCAGTTTCTTAGGAGCCATTTAATTTGTTTTTAATCTTTTTTATTTATTTTATTTATTGCCTAAGCGAAAAAGTTCTCTTCAGTTAGACTTAAAGATCTAACTATGTTCTTGTAATTTTAAGCAGCACTCCCATATAGGTTCTCATGTCATCTTTTTAAGTGTCAGTCCTGTTTACTTCATGATGTTCAACAGATTTCCTATAGAGCAATGAACCTTCACAGAAAGCTTTAATTGCCTCACATAGGAAACCACATTACTATTAATTCCACAGCAACCGTATAATATATAAACTATTGCTTTGCAAACTCTAGAGCAATTAGACCTCTCAGCTATTTGGCTAACTCTGCTTCATGATACCCAGTGCAGTTAATTATATTTTTTGATGTTAATAGTCTCTGTCAGTTTCAAGCATAAATCCTCTTTGATGAATATTTAAATTATATTTGAATAAAAATAATCTTGGTTACACTTCCTATTCAGCAGTCATCATAGCTTAATAAAGGTCTCTTCAGGAAAGGGCTGAGATAAATGGCTCTACAATCCCAACTACAGGAACCCTAAATCCACTTTACATCTGATTTAGTAGCTACAGTGACCAATATCATAATATAATTAGCTATGCTGTGATGGTGAGAGAGAATGGTCTCCTGCACAATTATGTTCCTGCCTGTATAAATAATGGCATTGTTGTAAGCTCACTGTATGTTCATTCCGTATATTAAGTTCAGTGGGACTGCCAAGGAGAAAGAAGGGTACATCTTGATGAGGATCTAGGATGGGGGCGGGGAGAGTGGGGGGATGGCCTCTTTAAGTGTTAATTCTGCAATTTCAGGTGACAGCCCCACATCTTTCAGACAAGATGAAGGGGAGAGTAGGATGGGAGGAATACGTTCTCTCAGGATCCTTGAGGCTTGCCACAGAACCTAACCCGCCACCTAAAGCTCTCTTTTCAAAGAGATTTTTTATTAGACTCAATGCTGATTCATGCAACCCTTAGATGTGTGTCTGGCCACTTATTTTCAATCAAGGTAGATGTCTTTCATCAGCATGTATGTGGTCATTTGAAAGCTCTGGCATAAGACAAAAACTGCAATTTACCAGAATGGAATACTAGGCTGGATAGAAAAATATATGACCAGCAATAAACCTTCAGGCCATCCATGTCAAAGCTCAAATCAGTAGTATCAAAATGCTATATGAAAGAAGCTCTATTAAAATGCATGCAACTCTCATGTATCAAATTTTAAGGATAAAACTTTGTCAACCCAATTGCTACCAAGAGGAAATTATTAATGTCATGATTTGCAAGCAGTCTACGAGTTTATTTAGCCCTCCTCCAAGTATCAGATTAACTCTTATTTACCAATTTGAAAGACAGCAGTAAAAAACTTGTGATTATTTTTAATCCACTTGATTACATATCAGTTTTAATCTATAAATTTAGTACAACTGCAACAGAACACATCCCAAGTGTGGATTAAAATTTCCAATGACATCTGGTTCATTTTGAATACTTCTTCTTCAATGTAATTGGTTTTTTTCTATTAAAGAATCAAATAGTCAATCACTGAATTAATATTTTTAAAAGATTCTAAAGTAAAACAGATTCTATAGTAAATTAATTTTAAATCTGGGCTGAAAATTAGCCAAAAGAGGCAAAAAAACCCACCCCTCTGTTAAAAAAGAGGATTTCCTCCCCAGGCCATCTAATCGTGAGTGTGTGTTTTTTCCTTCATTGGCAAAAACATCATTGTGCAGAATTTTTCCAATTTTGCACATATTAATAATTCTGTGCCATTAATAGCAGAATCTTGTCTACAGTGAGTCCCATGGTGTTTGTGGGAGAGCAGCGCAGGAGTCTGACATGGGATAACATTGCATTTTAGTGAGACATGATAAGATGCAGTTGCTTTGAGCTACAAATGATAAAGTAGTTGCCTTAGACATGCCACTCTTAATCTCAGATCTGACCTACCTTGCAGAGTTGTTGTTAAGGATAACAAGTACAAATCAAATGTTATTGTTTAATCAAAAGGGTAATTAACAGTACTAATAAAAGGAGCATTAAACACCCCAGTGCTGCATGTGATTCAGTATTGCTCAGGTAAATGTGACAATGCAGTCAACAGTAGGCTCTTCCATTTCTTTCCTTTGTGACTTAAAGTGAATTCACAAAAAGTAGCCAATGTTAAAAACTGATCTTAAATAGGAAGAACTCATCAAACACCCCTCTGACTACAAATTTACTCTCTGAGATGAATGTGCAGAAAGAATGCCTATATCTGTGAGTCCACTTTGATGTGAGCTAAAGCCAGCTCTAAATAAAGGAATGTCTAAGGGAGAGTGTCTGGCTCTGATAATCATGTACAGTAGAGGTTTGTCAAGTATCTTTCAGATTCTGGTACTGAAAGCCAATGATGTGCCAAAGGAAAATAAGGACCTGATATTTGAGATCAGTCATTTACAATGACAGCTTTGATGCACATTCATTCGGGGAATGCACTCGTCCAAACTGGTATCTGATATGTGACAATCAATACAATCACTTTTGGGGCACAGAAAAAGCACCAAGTATCCAAAGTGCAGAGTCAAAAAGAAATAGAAAAATGCAGGTTGCAGTTCACTATATGACACCTTTCGCACAGAACACCTTTTTAAAAATGGGAGACGCCTCAATCTGCAGAAGGAGCAGCTGCTGCATTGACAGGAAAGCTGATAAAGCAGAAACGTTTCCATTCTTAAGCCTGGAAAAAAATCCCACCCCTAAAAGGGTGGCTTCGTTATCAATAACACAGTGCCTTCACTGGATTAGAAAGTTGGAGATAAAGCATTTTAAACCCATGTTAAGACATACAATTTTAATGTTGTATTGCCGGGCAGTTTTACACAGCCAGTTTTTGGATGCTGTCAGAAGGCATATATGGCAAGGCTCTTCAAAATGATTCTCAGTAGGGGGCACTGTAATGAAATGATGTAGCAGTGAAACCATTTTCTCAACTGGTTTATGCCTTCGGCCCATGCAGACCTGAGGCTTAAGGGGCCAAAGCAATACAAGATGATGAGATTAATCAGATGAGATGGGTGATTTCCCCATCCAACTGTCCAAGGCTGTGGGCTCTAGTGAAAGGCTTTCCTTTATTCATTACGTTAGAAAGAAGCCTTGTTTTCACTTGAAAGGAAGCTCATCTGATATTCCTGCATTTTCTTTTTAGATCTGACAAGCAGGGGAATACATGTAATGCTCACAGGATGGGGTCTGATCAGAAAGGTAATTTATTTTTGTTTTGTTTTTTCATCCATGCGTCACTCATGTTGACAAAAGGAATTAAAAACATCATTTGTCAGAAGGTACTTGATTGCCGGAGAACATCTCCATTTCCTGTCCCTTGCTTCTCTCAAATAAATGGTCTTTTTAGTCCTCATACATTTTAAGACAACAAAAAGAAAAAAAGGAGGTCTCAAATTAAGGGTCTACACATTTTAAATAGCCTGCTTGCTAACCTACAAATAGAAAGGTCAGGAGAGCAATGCAAGTAAACAGCTCGGGTACGGCTTTGACTTCAGTGCAGCTGTGTCCTGTGAAAAATGAATGAGTGACACAACAAGGGAGGAAAGGAGCGCTGCCATTTGAAAATACAGCTTGGTGTGAAGTCATTAACCCGCACAATACACCTAGTCAACTAGAATCATGACACTAATTCAAACTATGCATTTTAATGCGGATTCTTTCATTTGTTAGGGAACACGTCATTTTTTAATACGTCCGTGTTATACTGTTGAGCAAATTTAAAAGAACTGTTGCCTATGTGGCTTTCTCTGCCAGTGTCATTTTAGGGAACTAAACTTCTAGATCTCAACCAGACAATGCCGACTTCAGATGTTTACACATGTGTACGATGACACAGAATTATACCACCAGATATTGAAACGGGGTCTTTTTTTAAGAACAGATTACAGACAAAAATCGCATTACATACTTGAAGATAAATATTGTTGTTCAGACATGCAGCCATACACATGCCATCTAATAACTTTGTTGGCTGATGCAAGGGGAAGAGTTTTTAAAAGCACATTAAACTCAGGTGACAATAGGAGTCTTGAGCACATGCCGTGCTCTGAACCACAATCAGAACAAGAAAAACCATCTAGCCAAAATTGAACACTGTTACGTCCCAATGGCTTCATCTGAAGAGGTTTAAGAACATGCTTAATCCTACCATTTAAATAAATGTGACCTAAAAGTGCTTTAAATCTGACTGAATTGTGTACTGACTCGAATATTTTCTTTTCTCACAAGTGCCAGAGAGTGGGAAGAGAGAAAACATTCTGCATCTAGCTAGAAGCCTAAAGTGGAATGTTATTAAATAGAATCACCTATCAATAAATGCTCACATGTGTTTTTGTTGTTGGGTAAAGCTATAACTAATCTAAATTCAGACAGTTCTAAAAAGTAGACACAGCAGGTTACGTTCAGATACAATGCCGATAAACAATGGTTCAGCATTATACAAACAAGCCTCAAGCTCATGTTCTTCCACCTTCCCCATCCTCTTTCAGAACAGCTATACAGTCAATGCTTTCATTTTCAATTAACCACAGTTTAGTGCCACATCTGAATTTTTGGTTAATCTTGAGTATGGTTTATTAAAAAAAACTTCATAAACCATGGTTTGAAGTTGGCTTTTTTTGGTAAACCACAATTAAGACTTACCACAGTTTGTCAGGGTTTAATCATAATTCTGAACTGACATTAATTAAAAATGGAAGCCAAAACTTCAATCTCTTTGCAACTGTGCTGGAAGAGGAAGAATACAAGTCTGAAGCTTATTCATGTAATGATAAACAATCATTTTGTGTTATGTCAAAATGTAGCCGTTGAAAATTCACAATTTTGGGGTCTCATTTTATTGATTTTTGTAAACTGTTCCTGGCTTTAAATTGCAGTGCAGTTTAACTGAAGGAAGTAATACTACATAAATTATTAGTAATGATCTAATGGTACTGCCATCTATTGGTTTTCTCCAATTCAAAAATTTGTGACTTACTTGAATTTGCACTTTTCCATACATTTAAAAAACCAAAATGAAACATACACACACACACAAATCTATATAAAGTTCGGGCAAAAAATTTTTTGCCATAAAAGTTTTAAAATACTGACATCTCAGTTCCATATTGGACCAGCTCCACACATTATCACTGCTCTATTAGGATCCAACCCAATGACTTCAAATCTGCAATAAAGCAAAATGTGGCCTTTCCAAATATATGGAGATAGTTTTAATAAATTCTTCCATGGTGATCATAGAGATTGACCACTCTGTGGACAATTTATAAAAATAGTTAAGGATTCCTAATCTGTACTCAAAGAGAGAGAGAGAGACCCTGTGGGATGGCTTTAGGTCTGCCTGATGCTATCCCATGCTGTTTCAAGCACAGTTTGCAAGATGTGTTTTAAGAGCAGCTACTATCACAGTTAAATCCTATGTATCTCTACTCAGAAGTAAATCCCAATGACCTCAATGGTACTCTCAGGTAAATGTGTATAGGACTGCAGCACCAATGTATTTACTTAGTGTGAATGTTTAGAAGCTACTTAAACAGGCAGCAGAAAACTTCTGAGTAGGTGTTTGACCTCCCAAATGACAAGCATACAGCAACATTTCGAATGGATTAAAATGTTTGTCTCCTTGTAGTCACCTTCCTGTTTTCTTGCTTTTTACACAGAGAAACTTAAAGAAGAAGAAACTCAAACTGTCTTGCTAGTTTTAGTTTTTCTAGATAAAAATAATATGTGATTTTCCCCCCCCAGAAGATGGGGTAAAACCCCACTGAAAAATAGATTGGATCTTTACTAAGATGAATACACACAAGTAATTCTATATAAAATGGATTCCTTTTCTGTAGTTTACTCTTGCTGCCGTTACTTTTACCTTTGCGTCATAATTTTGTAGGCATCAGGGAGGAAACATTCTGTGTTCTCCATCTGGAAAGGGTCAGCATCACAAATCTTGTCATCTGTCCGTCCATAATTAGCACTCTCTATCATAATGACATCACTTCCTGGACAACGAAGATCAATGGAGTAGCCCTCACAGGACAGTTCTCTCCTTACTAAACCAAACGGTAATGCTGCTCGACTGAAACCTAAAAAGAAAAGAGAAATCACATTAAATAATGAAATTGCTATTATTCATATAGATGGGGTGGGGTGAACTCTAAGATCCACAGCATCTGTAATCAGCAGAGCATTTTTCTAGGTATAACATTCATGTAAATGTTTACTGCCCACTAATTCATATGTATAAATTACATGGAACCCTGTATGTGGAAGAGATCACATGGGGCAACTAATCATCCAATTCACACCATGTTTAAATGTAACCACTATTCGGAAAACATCAGCAAATAAATACATGGTTGGAGTTCATGAAAGTTACAAACTTCAGAGCCTACAGGAAATGGCCAAGTGAAAATAGCGCCTATACAAGTCAAATTCCACATGGACAATAAATGGAATTTTCACATTAACTATGGAAAGGCGGCTCAGTGGCTGGGTCATTTTTTGCCAAGCTGGTTTACAACTATGCTTACAACCATAAGCCATGCTTAACTAGCCCTACTCTGTGTTGGAACTAATTTAATTATTTTCAACAGATGTTTATGGTTGGGTTTCTTCACCCCCGCGACTGGGTCAACCTTTGAATTTACTTCATTTTAAAACTGAGTACTTGCAACAAGTCCTATTTATTTTTCCTTCTCTCCCTTACCCCCACCTTACAATCAAATCTACAACAGTCTGCAATGTTTATTTAGCAAGCCCTCACACAGCTTTCCTTATCCCCTGCCCCAAAATAACAGAGAAGGAGGGCACCTACCTGTGAAAAAAACAATAAAACATAACAGGCTTAATAAATTCTGTAACCTAAAACCAGAGTGTGCCTTAATCTTTCTCCAGTTTCTTTTCTCCTTTCATCTCAGATTCCTTATGCCCATGCATGAATATCTTGCTCAAATTCTCACATCCATTTCTTCCCTTTGAAAATAACAGTTTCCCTCTAAAAAGTATTATTAATTTTATTAATACAAGCTTTTTCCCCCTTCAAAAGTGGTTACTACCATTAACCCTGCCACCTGGTGGAACTTTCAACAGCAGACCTGTTTTGATTTTGCATAACTGCTTTTGATACTTTTGAATGAACTACAGGGGGCAAATTTCCTTCTGACACTGACTGGAGGTAAATGTAAGACCAGCAGAGAAACTAACAGGAAGAAATGACCAGACATGAAATTATTACTGAAATTTTAAACAAATGCATATAAACTTTAAAAGCCCAAATAAAGGATTTAAGACCATGAACTCTTAATTAAAGATGAGTTACTCCTTAGGAATATTTCACTTTTGCTTCTGTTTGCATGCCTCTTTAGCAAGAGAGTAGACTTATCAATTTGGTGGGGGCATGGGGCTAAACTTGGAAAAGGGGGACTTATTTGTTTACATTTATGTATACATGTATATATTTCTATTTCTAGAAACCATCCCTCATCAACAATGGATCCTAGAGTGTGTAAAGCTACTTATTAAAATAACAAGTAAACAAAAATATTACATTTCAATTATAATTTTATGATAGTTTACACACTACCCCACCATCCATAGTCCTATACAATATACCAGTGTTATTCAAAAAAAAATTCCCATGACCCAATGCAAAAATATCACATACCCTCAAGACCCTATTCCTGTGCTTAGTCTGAAAATGTCTGACATGTAATATATTTTTGACTCATTAGTCTAGACATACTGTATTAATTTAAGGAGATTCTTTATAATTAAGTAAGTCCCAGTGAGCTCTCTGGAAATTACTTTTAAGTAAACATGCGTAAGTTTAGGTAGCTAAAAGTGTTTAATAGTAGCTGGATCGTGCCAGTACGTGATGATGATGATGTCATCAATGCAAATGGTGCTGTACATAGTAAAACAATACATATATATTGTGTATATTGTTTAAACATATTTAAAAGGCAACACACACACACACACACACACACACCCCACACACTGTACTTCCTAACTGGGCAATCTGAGGGGTTAGGAGGAAATGAATCTGGGGAAGGCTCAGACTGACACAAAAGGAGAGCAGCTTTTGTCTTGCAAAGAGATCTGCTGGGCAACTGAGGAGGAAGCAGGGTTTGCTTGGAGGTCATTTAGGCTGACCCTCAAAGACATAACAATACAGGCAACTGGAGACTGACTGAGGGATCTGCAAGCCAGGCTGTGAGCTTACTGATGTTACCTGCTTGGGCATTGCACCCTCTGGGAAATCCCAGCGGGGGCTTGAGCCCTGCCACCCCACCCCACCTGTAGTTTACACCCCTGCTCTTTAGCAATCCCTCTCATTGCTAAACAACCACAGCAAAGGTATGTAAGCCTCCTTAACAGAAAGAACAGGAGGTATAACTTTCAGTAAAGATTAGACTCAACACTTCTCTTGGCTTCACTTCCAGTAGCAGCTGAAGGTTTCAGCCAGCTCACCAGTCATGCTGCCAGAGCTCAACCAAAACTTTGCTTAAGGGCCGCACAACTGACTCAGCATGTGGCAATGTGACCAGTGGTTAACAACTGCAGACTGAAACCCACAACTGGCATTGACTGAAACAATGATTAAAAATAGGCCTTAAAGTGAGGGGAACTGGAGTAAAGACAACAGCCTGGACCAACTAGGAAGAAAGATATCTCTATGCTATTTCCCGCCCTATTATCACTGGGACCTCAGGGCAGGATACAAATGAGGTGAACAACACACCCCTCCAAAAAACACTACTATTTTATACAATCCTCACAACAATTCTATGGGACAAGTTAAGATTGAGAGACTTTTAACCTTCACACATTCAAGGGGATGCCTGAATCGAGCTTGTGAGTTGCTCAAAAAAGCCACTTTATGGCCCAGCAGGGATCTGAAGCTGATCCTCCCACGTTAAATGCCCAGCACAATTTATTGCACCACAATGGGTCTTTTCAAGAGGTATAACAAAGGCTGGGGAATGCTGATAAGATGATCTGCACCTATGAAGCTCAGAGCAGCAGCATCTGATAAATGACTGGACAGGGACTGTGTGACTGGGTAGGATCCAGCATTAATGGAAAGAGAAACTGACATGAAACAGAGCACAGGATGCAATGGCATAGCAGGCAGATTGCAAAAATAAGATGATTTGGAGTGGGGTGGGTGGGATACAGCCAGAGCAAGAATTGTAGTCCTTTAGAAATCATGATAATACGCTCATACTAAAGGGTCACTCGTGATCTATTGGAAGGAGCAGAAGGGGATCTAACCCAGCTTATTCTAGCTCTTTCCAACAATAAAAACTCTAAGGCTGCAAACCTGTACACACTTACATGTAAGTCCCACTGAACTTTATGGGACCTATTTCTAGACAGACATATATAAGATTGCACTGTAATAGTTTCTGCTTTTGATGGTGTCACTCAATCACGTTGGCAATTTGCATCAATTCAATGGGTTTTATTTTTGTGCTTGGATAAAATCTCGGTGTTCTCTAACATTTTCACTCTTGCAATCTCTCTGAGTGGCACACCCCTCTTGATGCCATTAGCTGATCTGCTGCAATTTCAGTGTTTTGCTGACAGAGCTGTTATGGTCCTCATTGTTGCCATTAGCTTAACTGTTCTGATAATAATACTTAACATTTGTATAGTGCTTTCAAGTCCTCAAAGCCCTTTGCATGCATTATCTAGTTGCAATCCGTAAAACAACCTCGTAAAATAAACAAGTATTATCTTCCATATCGCAGATGGTGGAACTGAGGCTGAGAGAAAGTGGCTTGTCTAAGGCCGTCAAGTGATTCAAAGCAGAGCCAAGATTTGAACAAGATTTGTGGGGCATAGCGCAGTGTCTTAGTCACTGTGCTGCTCTCTGATGCCAAAAGGGGACCAAGAAGACTTGGACAACATGGGTGAATATTAAGAGGTCACTAAAACCTTAGAACTTGAATTCTAAGGCCCATGGGGACTTTGCTAACTTAAACTGCTACATCCAGATCCATAAGGAATGGGCTGGCTATTCAATGACATCTTGTTGGTGAAACCGTGTATATACATACACACAAACAAAAATATGTACTAATAATTATTTAGAGCAGAAGAGGCATATCCTTGAGATCTATGGCTGTGAAGGACCAGTGTCATCTAGATTTCTCCTGCATCTTCCCTACACTTCAGGAGACGTTGTGTGAGATGACCATGTTGCTTTCATGCTTGACACCTATCACTGTGGCGATGTTGCCACAAAACAAAAAGGCATAACTTAATTTCCAATGCTTTTCTACTTTCTTTCATTGTTAATATAGAAAATGGATGCAAGTCAACAACACTGTCATTCACAACATGTGTTAAGTCCTGAGTGGTGTGCAGTGATGCAAGTGTGTTGTATGCAGAGGCAATGGACTCCAGTTTGGGAAGGGGGTGAGGTAGAGTGTGCTTTCTTAACTGTACTATCCCTTAACCTAGATCTCTGCCTGTGTTCTATATTTGAGTAGCTCTCTAAAAATAATAGTTGGGTTAAGGTCTGATCAATTCGCAAGCAAGGGGCAGCTCTTTTTTTCTTTTTTTGCAAATAAGGTGCCATATTTCAGAGGAACAAACTATGCAAAATGACACAGCAAATACAGCAGGAGAGATCCCTCTATGAAACCTTCACCATATCACCATCTTAAATATGCACACACACAAAAACCCTGTCTCTAAATGAAAAGCCTGCCACTATAATTTTTTATTTTATTTTTAGCCTTATTTTTTTTCTACCAACAAAGGTAAAAATAAGCATTTCAAGAAGCAGAGTGTAATTCAATCCATCTTGCAACCCTGACAATAATAATAATAAAAATAAAAAAGGACTGGTAGGAGGCCTTGTGAGCAAAAAATCAATATTGCAGCTTTGTGCTGTGCAAATGTGAATACTGCCAAATAGCAGTGCTTAGGGTAAAATGAACTGTTTTGCTGCATTTTATTGTCTCTGAACAAATGATTTTGAAAAGACAGCTTTTGGGGGGTTGCTATAAAATGTCAAGCAACAACTCCCAGTGCTTTAGGCGAATGATTGGAATAAATACCTCCTGGCAACAGGTGCAGTGAGTTAGGACTGAAATATTATTCGCATACAGGAGATAACTCCTGGTAAACAAATGCGTTGCTCCACAACGGAAATTGGGAAGCCCAGTGCCTGGATCCTACTACTAGCTTCTGCATTGTTCCAAAGCCATTCAGATGTAACCAGCCAATATACATTGTTGTCACTAACAACTTTCAGGTGTAAAACCAGCCATTAATATTTTGAACACTGTACTTTACTAATGAATCTATTGTTCAGAAACAACCCTGCAGTGCTACATACAATCCTACTTCAAAAAGATTACTGAGATGATGTTTGTGAAATGCATTTAACACTGGAAATGAGATATAAATGCCTAGTATTATCATTATTAGACTGCAGTGTAAAAAAAAAATCCAAATATTTCTAGTGTTT
Source organism: Elgaria multicarinata webbii (assembly GCF_023053635.1). Taxonomy (NCBI): domain Eukaryota; kingdom Metazoa; phylum Chordata; class Lepidosauria; order Squamata; family Anguidae; genus Elgaria; species Elgaria multicarinata. The sequence goes on from NC_086171.1 coordinate 132,162,544, forward strand.
TTACTAATACTTTCAAAGCTAGTTAGGTCACAGGTGTATTACTCATCATGCATAAGGATCAGGGAAGCAGATGGTCTGCTAATTGTCCAGGAGCATCAGGTGTGACTTCTAGCACAACTGAAACATTGGCAGAATAATCTTCTACATAGTTACCTGGGAGTAAGCCCCATTAAACTCAATAGAGCTTACTTCTGAGTAGACACACATTTGATTGTGCATTGAGTCAGGCAAGAGCCCCTTACCATGCACTGCTTTAAAGACATAGCAAGCAGCTATGTCTTTTTTCTCCAGAGTAAGTGGAGAGGTCCCAATCTGGATTGGGACTCAAACATAGGGGGCTATAGGAGCTTTAAAAGCCCCCTCTGCCATAATCCTGATTAAAATCTGTCCTTATGAGGCTGAAATTTATATTGCCAAATAGTGATCCATAACAGTAAAGAGGTAACTAATTAGCAATATATAGTGCAGGTGAAGGAGGACTGATTTGGATCAGGACCATGGTAAGGGGGAGTTTTAAAATCCCCCAACCTCCATGCTTAGATCCCAATCCAGATTTGGGGGCCCTGCACTTACTCTGGAATAAAAAAGACAAAAGGTTTAGCTGCTTTATACTTTAAAACAAGATGTGTTTTAGTCGTCAGATTGCAGAATATGCTGCCTCTTATTCATCTGCATTCTATTTATGTTAATGAGACATCTTGCCCCAAACCAAGAGGGAAAACATATTTAATGAGGAAGCAAAATGGTGAGCACTCAACATATAAACAGGTTTCATGATAAACGTATGTTATCGTGCACATTCTTCTCTTTTAAAAAGTAGGTGTTGTATGTGTTATACTTCGTCCAATAAAACAACCTAGCTCTTTCTGCCCACCATAAACTCCAATTAGAACTGCTGAAAACCTTCATGAAAAGATACTGATGGCAGATTATTACTTTGTGCTCTAGATAACCTTTTTTTGCACAACCTGTTTTTATTTAATAAGAGCATGTCCATTGAGGAAGTGGAAAGCTGCTATGATAAACTGCTTTTCTAAAGTAGAGTTAAAATGAGCTTCATGATCAGTTAAAATTGTTCTCAGAGGTTTAGCAAACTGGCATGCTTTGTTCCATTTACCATACCGTATCTTTGCTTCAGCTTGTTATTTTGCTACACTGAATTTAAGAAAAAATGGCTTGGATTTAAGAAAAACAATAATTGTCATTAATCAAAGTACAAAGAGGAAAATAACAACTTATGCCCCCAACCATTTAAACTGGAAATAGTTATCATGGGAGCTGTACTGAGCAGGAGAACTTTCACCTTTGGGTTTTCCCAAATCAGAATCAAATAGAAGTGTCTATTCTGTCTCACACTACCATCAATATTGCTTACTGTTAACTGTAAGGAACCTTATGGTAAGACATAAATCACCAGGTACCTCTTTTCTAGAAATGTGACATTAGTCCAAAGCACAGTATGTGTGTTACTGAAAGTAACATGAACACACAAAGGTACACAAAATCTCTCAGTATAAATACATATTTTCTGCCACAAATGAAACATTTTTTAAAAAAAATGTATTATTTTTGCTCCCACAGAGAAGTCCACATTATAAAGATCACAGTTTCTCCTGAGTAGAATGTCTACAGTTGCCTTTTTGACAATCTTCTGAAATTGTGAGATATGATGACACAAATTTCAGTGATGCATATTGAGCAATGTTTCAGAGCTCCTTGTTAAACAAACATTATGCATTTTTGTGTTTGGTGATTACATTACCAAACCAAACAAAACAAACAGTAAAGAAAGAAAGACAAAATTCAGTGTATAAGTATCTATCAATCAAACTAGAATGGGTATGAAAATGCAGCTTTTAGATATTTTGAGGCTTGTGGTACATCTGGAATTTTGCAAATGCTATGGGCACTCTCACAACATGGCTACAATGATGAGCATGACTGGTCACAAAACACTCATCCCTCTCAAAACTGGTGAGGCTAGAAGAAAAAGTAATTTGCCCAAAGATCTGAATACAAAGTACGGGGAGGTCTGAGGTCTAAAACACAAAACCACTCTTTGAACCTACAGTTTTCTGCTCACAAACCCATTTCACAGATGGCAAATTGTCAAGGCTCAGCGACAAGTAACTTGGCCAAGGAACTGAGTACAAGGCAGAGATGAATTCTCAGCCCCAAGTACCAAATTACATATTTGACCTCCTCAAAGCACAATAAAATACCCATATCACAGATGAATGCGGAGAGAAAAAACATGTGCACGCAGGCAAATTATACACCCACACCACCCAGCCCACTCCAAACAAAATGTATACATTCATACACAAAACCCACCAAGCAAAACACAGATACACAGCCAAAGCCCAGCCAAAACACACTTCACACCACACCAAAAACAAACAACAAAGAAAGCAGATACACACAACAAAAACCGAACAAAAAAAGGCCATGGATATAGCGCAGATAAAATGCCCTTCTCACTGCTTGACATTCCCTCCCCAAAATGCTTCCCCACCCATTCTATCCTCCCAAAATGCTCCTCTGTACTGCTCAGTCCTCCAGGATGCTCCCAACGATCTCTCAACTTACCTTTTTCTTTTTTCTGGGTTGTTGGTCATGCTTTAAAATGAAGCACTGGTTGGAGCTGCCTGCCATTTTTATTTTCTAAAAATGCCTTTAGGTCCCATGAAGAGCCTGGAAGCATTGTTGGGAATAAAGATGGTCCAGGAGGCATCCCAGGTGTTTTTTTTTCCCTAGTTAAATATTCTTAAAAAGTAACATTTTAAAAAATCTGAATGGGCAGGAAGCCTGACAGGCTGCAAACAGGAAGGGAGGTGTCCATGGACATCATATTGGGAGACCCTAGTCTTACAATTTCAGTTCCCATTTCAGGACAATGGACTTGGGTGGGAAAAGAGCCAAGAAGGGCCAATGGCAGATGCACTATTGTGTTGGTCCTAAGTATTCAAATTCATAGATGGGACCTGCTAGCAATTATGAAAGTCCTTAGGGGATTTCATCCATGCCATACCAAAAGACCTCAACACTTTTATTTTAGTTGAGCATGATAAGTTCCACCTCTAGCTCAGCTCATTAACAGTTAATGAAAATCCTCCAAAATTAATGCTAATTACAGCTCTGAACATAGACAAAAACGTTAGCAAGTTATGTCTTCTGAAATAATACATTGGTACAGTATTAGCTTGATTCTCAGTACAGCTAAGCAAGTTAATTAGGATTTAAGACTATTTAGATCAATTGACTTCAATGAGGTTAAATTACAGCCTTACTGGTTTTTTGAATCAAGGTGTAACAGCTTCTGTTACTAATAAAAGACTTGGAATGAATATGGCTCAGCTCTCATTCCCCTAAAATTCATTGGACAAAATAGAAACAATTGGCAGAAAATCACCAGTGACTGTGGCTTGTTGTACTGGCATGATTGAGAATAAGATGAGACTTTAGTGTCCTGACAGGGTGGGTTTTTTGTTTGTTTTGTCTGTTGCCAAATGGAAAGCTGGGATTAATTTATAAATGCGGCATTATAACTTACATCATCCGTGTTATATACCTTATGCAGTGTGTGTATGTAAGGGAATCTGTGCATGTTTGTGCATAGAACTCTCTCTCTCTCTCTTATACGAGAGCAGATCTACAATCATGATACAATCCTCTGAATGTGCTCATCCAGCCAAGTTATACAGCTTCTGCCAAGTGGCTGCAATCCAGAGAAACACACATATGCTCATTGGGCTTTTTCCTTGTATTTTTTGGCATAGAATATCACCTTGCACATGCCTAAATGGGCTGTCTGGATCATGGCCAGTGAGGGTAACCAAGCAATCTCAAGTTAGGCCATAATTCAACAGGAGGTTACAAATGTTTTTAAAGTCCTACGGAATTCAACTGTATGGCAAAATGCAGACGTTTGTGTTCTGGGATTTAGCATTTCAAAAAGTTAGTTTCAGGGTGTTTGCCTCTCAGAGCTTATGCTCCTTTTCGCCCTTCGCAGAGCATGCGTCTTGTCAGGAAGGAAAAGCTTCTGAGTAGAGAACAATTTTAGGACGACTGGGACAAGGAAGCACACAGCACAAACAAAGGGGGTTTGTATCACAACTTGTTTGTCAACAGAATTTCCAAAAGCATTGCTTCCCCTTAATGGTCATTTGTAGGGATTTATTATTATTATTGTTTATCAAGTATAATTACTAGGTAAACACTTAAATTTTGGGGTTTTCATGCTGTCCCTGTTGACTTGAAAATCTGACCAACCACAACGATGATAAAGTGAAGGGAATAAAGAAAGAAAAACCACAACAAAAGTCTCTCTCTAAGCAAGATTCAAAAAGCTACTGCTGCGTTCATAAACTAACAAAGAAAAAAATGCCTTTGTTCCCAGGCTTTATAAACCAGCTTGGCAACAAAGCCCTCTGAATCATGAATGTGCATTCTTTTTTTCCTTTACTTTTTTTTTTAAATGGAGATTGATTCTGCAGGACAATGAATCTGAATGAAAAATAATCTCCCTACAGAAGACCAAATAGTATATTGGCTATGCGCATTATGACTTCTATATAGTCAGAATATGGTTGGGCCCTAAATCCTTCACAAGAAACAAAGTTCTGTTGATTCCAAGCTGGAATTTGTTTACTGCTTTTATTGTTCTGGGATTCTTACTGGATTTTAACAGTTTTTAAATGGATTTCAATAGTTTTACACTGTTACTGAGTGGCATATAAATAATGTTAAGAAATACATAAATAAATGCAATCCTTTGCACACTTATCTATGAGTAAGTCCCACCGAGTTAATAGGATTTCCTTCTGGTCAATCAAACTTCATGACTGTTAGAGCAGTACACAATGGAACCACTTACCTAAGGAGGTTGTGGGCTCTCCCACACTAGAGGTATTCAAGAGGCAGCTGGACAACCACCTGTCAGGGATGCTTTAAGGTGGATTCCTGCGTTGAGTAGGGGGTTGGACTCGATGGCCTTATAGGCCTCTTCCAACTCTACAGTTCTATGATTCTAGGATTACAAAGGCCTCGTTCAAACAACACACTAGACCATGCTGCTTAACCACAAAATGGTTAGCGGAATGCATTCCATTAACCATTTTGTGGTTAAGCAGCATGGTTTAGCGTGTTGTCTGAACAGGGCCTCTGTTAGTATATTTGTCTCCTCTCATACTGAGCTGCTCCACACATTAACATCACTGGTTAATGCCCTTTTCCAGCTACCTCTTCTATGAGAGATGAGAGATGTTTCAACTAAAGAAAGGGCTTTTTCATTAGGGGCACCCCAACTGTAAATTGTTGTCTATGGAGCTTTGCCTGACACTAACTTCAGTATATTTTAGGTCCTAGGCACAAACCTTTTCTATTCAACCAGGCATCTTGTTATTTTAACTTCTGTCTCTAATGAATACTTTTCTTTGCCATTTTACATGTTTAAGTTTACAATATTGTTTTATTTCATAGTTTGGAATTTTTCAAAACTTTCTATTTGGGTGGGGTGGAGGAATATAAGGTGGTACAGAATTTTTTTAAAGAAATAATTCCTCATATGGAAAGTACTGCGGTTTATTGCCCCAGTGGGCCATAGGATACTACTTAAATTGACATTCAGGTAAACTACTTGATATACCGTGATAGGTAATCCTCCGGGGGGGGGGGGTGTCTGGTAAAAAAAACCTAGGTGAAATATTCTGGAAAGTAGTGAGGATGTCCCCCCTTATGTATGGGCATGCTAGCATCCTGGGAAGGAAGAGTTCTGTGCTCCTCAAATTCCATAAATATAAAAATATCCCTCAGCTCTGGAGCATAGAATAATGAGAATTTCTGGCTTTTCTAAAGCCAAGTAGTTTTTCACTATAGCCATTTTGTTCTCATTCAAGAACGGTAATGATTTAACATCAACATATCTTTCTTTTCCTATACAGATTTGAATGACAAGAGACTTTATCCTGCTGGATCCTAAAAATCCACAATCAGTAGCTTGCACTACAGTGGCTAAGGCAGGACAGCAACGAAGATCTAAACCTGGAAAGCAATGCAGAGTTGCTCATGCTGAAAAGGCAAACCTTTTGGTAATACCCTACGTACATCCTGATCCATTCACATGGCCCTTAAGGTAAATGTGTACTAGAAACACTGCTGCTTGGTCACCATGGTCACCATCATTATATAGCTTTGGTGTAGCAGGGTCGAAAACACACACACACACCGAGTCAAAGAACACTTTCTGGAAACTGGAGGCTACTAGCTAGTACAAAGGAATTAGGCTACAGTCAGAATCCATAGGTTTGATGCTAAGTGGAAGATAGGTTTCAAGTTCCCAAAACACAAAACATTTATTTGCATGTTTGCCCAACTAAATTGAAAATTACAAGTTCTCATAGGAGATGATGAGGATAATACATGAGATTATCCAGTAAAGCCCTCTGCGGTGTTCATTAAAGCATGACAGAAACATCACTATTGTTGGGGATCATTACTGTAAAACAATGCATTTGCAAAAGTGTTGACTCAAGCTATACTCTCAAATGGGGTCAAGTTAACTCTCTCTCTCTCTTTCTGTATATATCCCTTTTTTATTGTATTGTTCCAAACAATTATTGTCCTTTCCTTTATGAAAATATTTTTATTGTCCATTTTCTTTACAACACTTTAACTTACACGGCATGTTATGATATTATATTTAATTAAATCAAATGAGCTTATATGTAGGGTGCCTATCAGTAAATGAGTATAATGCTACTGTATCTCCTAATGGGCATCCTGGCTTACCTTAATGTCAATTACAATAACATTCCTATGTTTGGCAAGGGGCTGGCGGTGGGCTGTGTTGTAGCCTTTCCACTGCATTTCTGTTATATGATATAATTAGATATAATGTCTCAAATAGATTTAGGTATCTCTTCTCCTGCTTGCTGGTTGAGTTTTATACTGAGCAATATGAAGCTGAGAATCCTCACCAAAACCAATTAAAAGCCAGCATTATTCTTGTTTTCAAAGAGTTTTGTGGCCTAGAAGCATAAACATCTTAAATATTCGTAGATAACAACCAATAGCCAAATTGGTATCAAAAGACCTAGAAATAATGGCTTTGCAGAAGCAGCAAAATAAAATAAAATACATAGACATATAATCCTAGCACTAAATCCACTATGACTTCATCTACTGCACACTTGTTGAACATACTTAAGAAACAATAAAAGTCTAGAGAGAGACTGGATGACCAAAGGATGTTTTCTAATCTCACTTCAAAGTAGGAATGGGTGAACATCTCCCTGTTTACGTCAAAAACCACCTGGGGTTTAACAAACATTCCATTTACTGCTTAAATGAGAAACTGCATAAACAGCATGGGAAATATTCCATGTGAATTTATTTTCTTGAGTGGAAGAAATCTATATTCTAACAATTATTTATATTACAGTCAGCTGGCGCTGGATTTCCTATGGTAGCAGAGTATAGGAAATATTTCCACTCATGGATTAAGAATGGGCAGTTGTTAGGAGACTATCTATGATGAAATTGCTGGGAGAGTGGGCATCCAAGCTGGGAGAGTGGGCATCCAAATGGCCTGTGGCCAGATGGCCACCAATCTGGATGGCTTTAAAAAGGGGTTGGATAAATTCCAGGAGGCAAAGGCTATCAATGGCTACTAGCCCTAATGGTTGCGTGCTATCTCCAGTATTCGAGGCAATAAGCCTGTGTGCACCAGTTGCTGGGGAACATGGGCACCATGTCCTGCTTGTTCATCCCTGACCGATGGCTGGTTGGCCACTGTGTGAACAGAGTGCTGGACTAGATGGACCCTTGGTCTGATCCAGCATGGCACTTATGTTCTTAAAGTGCTTTAGTTAGGTCCAAAGAGACTGGGATCTTCAATGTTCATCAGCACAGAAATTCCCAAGGATTTGAAATCTTGTGACTTAACCACGATGACGCAGAAAATCAGAAGTAGAGTGACAAGCATAATCTACACTTCCTGATTCGCAGCCCCACATCTTAATTAAAAGATCATCCTTCCTCTAGAGACTCTCATTCTATAGTTTTACACGCCCTAGAAATACTTAAAATAAAAAAGTCTCTGCTGCTGGGAATCTCACAGTTGAAGGGGAAAAAAAGTTGGCAGTGTTGCAAGCAGATATGTTAGTCAGAAAAGAAGGAGAAGAAACAGAAGGATACCAGATATTCCTCAGTCCCAAAGCACCAAAACACAAACTACTGTTGCGTGCATTTTTCAGGTTAACTAGCAATCCACTAGCAGGTTTGTTTTCAAACTTATTTACCTTGAAAAAGAACAAAACAACAAGAAAAAGAACAAAAGCAGAGTACACGCTACGAAACTCTAGAGGAAGGAAATGTTTGCATATGCTAGTAATTGCTATTAAAGGAGCGCACAATTAAGATAAGAAAACAGCACATCAATCTATGGGAAGAGCTTAAAGGCAGTTTAAAATCAAAACTGCATATGCAAAATAGGAAAGGTGAAAGCAGCTACAGGCCAAAAAAAAAAAAAATGCCACTAACAATGCAGTGCAAATTTGCTTCACTGACTAATCACTAACATGCATATCATTTATCCTTTAAATCTTCTTCACCTTGGGAAGGTTAATACCCATCAAACTGTGTGATTACAACCCAATCTTCAGATTCTCTGGAACTTGCAGGATTGGGATTTAAAAAGACCCATCTGTTGCTGCTGATCTCGAACAGGGGTTGTAGTGCCATTGGTCAAACCTACCCAAGGCCTGGTTCTGCTGCGGCCACAGAGAGACCCTGTTGAGACGACACGCTAAGCCACGGCAGTTAAACATTTTAAGCTAAACATTATGGCTTAGTGTGTTGTGCGAACCATGACTTGGCATGTCATGTGAACCATTCTTAACCATGGTGGCTATATAACCGTGGTTTAAACAAGCTGCAAAGGGGTTAATGGCCTAACCATGTTTGTCTGAACAGGTCCAAAAATAGACCTGGACTGCTACCATGGTAGTAGATTGCAAAGCAGTAGAGAAGATAAGGAAGGGCTACCCTATCAGTCCTGCTGAGAGACCAACTGCCTTTGACTCTCCCTCAACTCTTAGTTAGTAGCAGCCATTGCAATCAAGATGCACGAGAGGGAGAATAAGCTGGCTATTCCACTAGCTTTCCGAAAAGACCAGCTGCCTTTGAAATGCTCAGCTGTCACCTAGCAGTAACCAATCGATCAGGCTACCAGAACTGGTTCCGCTCCTGCTCATCATGATAAAAACTGTAACTGAACTGATCGCTGAGCTTGCTTTTTTCTTCCTTCCTCCCCATCCTTTCTTTTCTTGTGTGTTTTAAGTTGTCATTTGGCTCTCCCTCAAATTGTAATTTGAAACATACATGATTTTTGTAATCCACTCTGGGAGTCTTTTTGGCTAAGGAGCATGGTAAAAATGCTTAAAATATATAAAATACCTTGAGTTCCGATATGTCATGGTGGGCACAGGTCACAGAAGTGTGTCTTACCACCTCCTGCCTCCTTATATTGCATACTATGTAGGGTTAGAAACAGAGTGCATAATATGCCCCGTCTGCACCTTCTCCTCCATCTCCTCCTTCTCACTGGCAGGTTCCTCCTTCTCCATTCCATCCACCCGCCACCACTGCCCTTATGAGGAGCCACCACCACCACCATTTCCTGCCTGCTTTTCCAACAGCACCCCTGATGCCTCCAGCACTCATTCACTCACTTTTCTACCAGTGGCACCAGCTCCTCCTCCTCTACCTCCTGCTCCCCCAAAAAGTTTCCTGGTGGGGTAGCAACACTTTTGAATGGAAGCAGAGCCAATGCTTGGCCCTGCTGCTGCCACTTCTCATTTTAAAACTATTCCAAATGCAGTGTTTGGCGTTGATGTCTTGGGCATTGCATTTGGGGTAATCTTAAGATGGTGAGTAGCAAGGACAGCAGTGAAGAAGCAGGTGAAACGATGATGGTGGTGGCAAGTGAGGGGCAGGCATGAAATGAAGCCAAACCCTGTCTCAGTTTAAAAGTGCTGCAGCACCATTTAAGAGTGCTGCAGCTCCCCCACCCCACCATCAGCCTGCATAGTAAGGGATGAGCCTTTCTTCTTCTGATCTGCCATGCCACCCCGCGATGCCGGGCTCCTGATCTTATGGCATCTAAGTCTGTTAAGGTTTCAGTGTTCCAGCTGTGGCACTGTGGTCAAAGGCTGCTTACCACTGTTCAACCCCAGGGAGGGCCCATAGCTGAGCAGTAGATCACATGGTTTGCCTGCATAATGTCCCAGGTTCAATCCATGGCATCTCCGATTAGAATTATCAGGTAAGGATTCCCTGCCTGAGATTGTGGAGAAAGGGGACTAGTCAAAGCAGACAATACTAGGCTAGATGGAAGGTAGTCTGAGGCAGTTTTTGAAGCTCCTAATTATTGTGCCAAGAGTGCACAGATTAAGCAAGCTACTACTGATAATGCCCTTATCAGGAAAAAAAAGTACATGAAGTAGCTGTGACTGACTGAATATGCTCTGTGACCTCTGGCTGAAACTGATCTCCAGGTTTGTCTAAGCCTTCCCATATCTTCTGCAATCCAGATATTTTGGACTACAGTTCCCATCATTCCTATTGGCCATGCAGGGTTGGGCTGATGGAATCTGAAGCCCAAAAGATCTGGAGCGCACCAGGTTAAAGAAATTTGTTCTAAGGTGAGGTTTGAACTCAGATTTTCCAGATCTTATTTACTAAGCTATGGGTATTCCAAAAATATGTGAACAATCCACCTCTAAAGCAAACTAGGGATAGGGTGATAGGGTGTGTTCTAAAATTGGGAGGGATGTAAAAATATGACAAACACCCCATTTGTGGGGGGAGGATATTTAACCAATTTTGGATGGATTCAGACTCATGTTTGGATCAACCTGCAAAAAGAATTGCAAATTCCTTCCTCTCACTTTTCAGTTCTCCCCAAAACCACACATCCTCCACAAACAATAAAGCACCTGAGATAAACAGCATTTAAAGGTTCCTGAGGTCCCAGGAAAACATAGGAAGGATGCTGGTGTTTGAAAAGGCGCTATGACCATACTAAGAATCTTCACTTCCTGTAAGGATTGGCTTCTCTGCCCACTGGAAAGACTTCAAATTCTCAGTATTCTTGTTTGAATTCTGAGCATTCTAAGAACTGTCATCTCTTGTGGGAATCATGGGAGTTGTAGGTTTCTCTGGGAAAAGTAGCTGACTCAAACAGGAAGAAACAGATCTGAGCACGCTCAGAACATAATTTCCAAGGATGGCAAACAACTTAGATGTCGGGGAATTGGAGATGCCTCAGATACCAATTGTCTTACCTCTCCCTTCCCCATGGTAAGTTTTTCTTACAACGTGGTTGGAACGAGCCTCGTCTATATTTGGCTACCACTCCCTGAATGCTCACCAGGAACTACTGCAAAACTAGGATGGTTTTCAAGGGAAACACAGAGATGTTTACCTATTGCCAAAGCAAATGCTACTCACAAAAGCCACACACAAAAAGCACGGTAATAGCGAAGAGTCTAAGAGGTGTAACATGTAGGATACTTTAATCGATTTAATTTTTTTAACTACATTTATATCCCACCTTTTTTCCTCCAAGGAACCCGAGGCAGCGTACATAATCTTTAAAATACTGCATGTGAAAAATAGTAGTACTACCTGGTAAGACATTCTTGTGTATTGGCTCACCACACAGACTGTAAATTTTGCTATGATACTGCACATCTGTCTTCATGGACATTTGCAGTGGCATGGTAAAAATTGCCCAAACCATGCATTTAGCACTGCATCCAACTGACTTCACAGTTTCTACAAGGTCAAGACACAGTCAGGCCAAAACTAAGGGCGTTCCTAGACAAGGCCTTAGCGCGCCTTGAGAGCTGGTTTCCCTGCCTGAGGCCGGAGCTGCGGAACGTCTAGAGACTTCCGTGGCTTTTTGCGCGGCTACTCGCTTACTCGGCCAGGGGGAGATCCCGGGGGGGGGGGGAGAAGGGAGCACAGACGACACAGGACACACACACACATGGAGGGAGAAGGAGCACAGATGGCACAGGACATACACACACACACGGAGGGAGAAGGAGCACAGATAACACAGGACACACACACACACGGAGGGAGAAGGAGGAGAGATGACACACGGGACACGGAGGGAGAGAAAGATCAGGAAGGGATCAGGAGCGGATGTGGGGGAGTTTAACTAAAAAAAAACCCTTACCTTCTCCGCAGTCTTCAGGCCGCACGTGGCCCCTTTAAACTTTTTAAAAAATGGCAGACGCTGCAGGGATCCCGACGTCCCTGCACGTCCCGCGTCTGGAAGCCCAGGCGGCGTGCGCTAATGTCAGCGCGCCGTCGCCCCGCCTCCCTGCCGGCTTATCCCAGCACGTCTAGCAAAGCCCTAATTGTGCCTGGAAAATCTTGTGCTAGTTTGTCTCCTTAGTGTCCAGCACTTTCTGTTGCTGGTTTTGAATCAATCCACATGGTTTGTTCTTTAAAAAAAGCCAAGTGTTTTAGTATCTAGAGACTGTACCACTTCAGAAAGCAGGTGGTGGTAAAACAAGCTCTGCTTTCTGATCAACAAACTAGCTCTCTACATGCAAGGAGCTTCATTTGAGGTGGTTGTTAGTTTTTAATTGGGGGATCCAAACATGAGATTTCTTCCCTATATTCTGAAGTGTTCGCGTTACAGGGCTGTACCACATGATTTGTTTGACTGTAGATCAGTCGTGACTAACAATGGTATTCTAGAATTTATTTCACAAGAAGACAGCCACAAAGCATAAGAAATCTGAGTACTCTCCTTTTACCCATTGCAAATAAGACGGCTCTTTCCTACAGAAACTACCGTCCAAACCTCTGATTAGATATATTATTCAGGACTACAAAGAGTAGGATTGTAAAAGAAAATCAGAAGGTGGGGAGGAAATCTCTGGCTTAGGCATCTGCTATGGAATACTACAACTTCCAGGAAGTACAATTCCCAGCAGGCCTGACTCCACGTCATTCTTCTCAGGCAGATTAAATTCAATTCCTTTCAATTTACTGTGTGGGAGTCTCTTTAGATGAGAGGGGGGGAAACCCTGTCTGCTCTACTTAAGCATAAAAGACACCACAATGTATCAGTAGGCATGTATGAGCGGCGTTGTTAAGCTTATTATCTATTTCTTTGTAATATGTTTGATTTTATAAACCCATTTTGTGACTTACTTCAAGCCTCTCATTATTTTTAAAGGCACTCAATCAGTCGTCATTACAGCAAATTGACTCGATAATTAAGGAAAACAAACTCGTATTCGTTAATGACATCTTACATTCTTAAAACATTTTTTGAAGGACACTAACAAAAACAGAGGGCAATATTTAATATTCATTTCCCTTCATTTTTTAAGAGCTAGTGTAGCTGAATGGGATTATGCTTACTTGTGCTAAAACACTGAACTCTAGACCAGAAAGTCCTCCATTCAAATCCTGCCTCAATTCATGTCATTGCCATTGGGCATTCTGTCCCAATTTACAAAGGAAACACTGCCTGGCGGCTGAGGACAACCAGGCTTCACTGGGAAGAAAATAAAAAACAGAACAAAAACTTGGCCATCTTGCCTCAGCCAAAGGTTCTTCATATTCGCACCCCACCACCACCACCACCACCAAAAGAAGACACTGATATTCCCACCCTACTTGTGTGGGGAGATAAAAGGGTTTGCAAAAGGTGGTGGTGGGAGTATTCTTCCCAGGCTTAACTTGGAGGGAGAGGTGGCAGAGTCTGCATGCATTTATGAAAACATCTGCAAGGAACCTCCATACTTGGACTTCTACAAATAGAGAGCTCTTTTCATGCAAACAGTAACCCTGCAAAGTTAGGTTAATCTAGGAAAGATCTTCTGGACTGGCATTAGTTTAGGGAACTTGTGGGTTCCTAATCAATGGAGCAAACTGGCACAAAGAGAGTATATGTAAACGAGTATTGCAAGTGAGTATTGCCTAGATGTCCCAAGCAACAGATGAAAAGATAAACCTGCATAGCTGCATTTTACTGCTTCGCATTGGGAGCTCCCATGTTAGAATCCTTCTACAATGGAGGAGGCTGGGATCTTGCACATAGACAACTAGCATGTCAGAAGGAAGGGTAAAACCTGCTTCCCGTTATCTAGCTATCCCTTTGTGCAGGGATTTAAATGTCTGGTTGTTTGATGTATGGAGGATCATCAAATCATGTGAAGTGGTACTGTTCCAAGAGATGTTTGCTACGTCCACAACTGTTATTGAAAATTAGGCTTCAGAATACATTATTTACTTATAAGATTGCTAGGGGCTCTAAACAAAATAATACAAAACATGCCTGTATGTTTACAATCTAAAGAACACGATGACACTCAGAAGGAAAGAAGATAGGTGGGACCCTGTCTGTTTAGAACTTTATAGGTAATGACCAGGACTTTGAATTGTAACTAGAAGTACCATTAAGATCCTGGGGCACTAGTATCCAATCCCACATTCTGTATGAGCCGAAGTTTCAAAAAACGCTAGGCAGGCCTCACGTATAGAATGTGTTGCAATAAACAATGTTTGAGGTTACAATGGCATGAATGTCTCTAGCTAAATCAGAGTTAGATAGACAAGGCTGTCATTTTCTCAAGATGAAAACCTAAGATTTTAACTCATAATGGTGTCTTAGCCAGTGACAAAGCCATCTGAAATATCAGGAAGGAAGGAAGGCCTGGTTTTTTTTAGTAGAGTCATCACTTGTTGCATTTGAAAAATACCGCAGGGACAAAAAGGGAGAAGAAAGAAAAGGAAATATAAAGATCAGGAAATTTCCCTGGTAGTATGATGAGTCATTATCCAACATAGTACCCACTGTATTTCAACTAACCGTTGTCTAACAGAGCAATCCTATACCCAGGTTTTTGAAGGCTCGTGGGCATGCTCCCTCAGTGAGTCTAATTTCTCATCGCCATTATCACCAGTTGCCATTGCTCCTCATTGACTTTTTCATCCTCACTACCATTGGCTTGCTTAACAGGCGAGAAGCCAGTGAGCAAATAGGCAGTGGCATCTATTTATTTATTTTATTTATCTATTACATTTTTATACCGCCCAATAGCTGAAGTTCTCTGGGCGGTTCATAAAAATTAAAACCATAATAAAACAACCAACAGGTTAAAAACACAAATCCAAACCTTTTTAACAGCTTTTTAACAGCATTTAACAACGTTAAGTTTGTTTTTAATGGACCTCACAATTGTTGTTTTTAAATGGATACTGTTGTTTTTATACTGTTTTTATGTGTGTGTGTGTGTGTTTTTAAATTGTATACTTTTAATGTTTACTATTTTTAAATGTTGTAAACCGCCCAGAGAGCTTCGGCTGTGGGGCGGTATATAAATGTAATTAAATAAATAAATAAATAAATAAATACAAAATGCAGTATAAAAAGCACTCCTCCTCCTTCACACCAATGCCATTGTCTGGGCCAAAGTGAGAGGCAGATGAACAAGCATGCTGCAGTGGTGAAGAGGAGGAGCAAATCCAG
This sequence comes from Elgaria multicarinata webbii, assembly GCF_023053635.1. Classification (NCBI taxonomy): domain Eukaryota; kingdom Metazoa; phylum Chordata; class Lepidosauria; order Squamata; family Anguidae; genus Elgaria; species Elgaria multicarinata. Next base: position 132,178,106 of record NC_086171.1, read on the forward strand.
GGAGCGCTTGCCAGTGGGGACCCATGGCACATTGGCCCTGCCTTTACTCACATTATATTGGGACCAGAAATACGGCGCTGCTAGATCAGCTGAACAGCCACTGTACCTAATGTGTGTTCAGCTAAGGATGGAGGGAAAGGAAACGCAACCAGAAAATGCAAAACAACAGAAAAATGGCAGGCAGGCCACCCGCGTCCCTGGAAACTACACTATTGTCCACCAGTGAGGGACTGTGCCACCACAAATGCCCACATATTGTTGTAGCCCAAGAACACATGACAACAGCAACAAAAACAACATGCCCTCAGCACACACTACTGTATTACCATACATGCATACAATATGCAAGGTGACACTATAGTGCCCCCAGTTCACCAGTCCCAGTGGCACAGCTAACAAAGACTCTGCTGGTCCTGGTCCTCAGGCATCCCTATAGGCAGGGATTCACACATACACACCCATGCTTCTCACAGCCAATGTTTTTGAGCACAATATACAAAAAAGGAAGAAGGAGAGGACACACAACACAGTAGCCACATAGCTTCCTGGACTGGAGAACTCAAGACCCACCTCAGAGGAAAAACTCTTCTGCAAAGCAGTCAAGAGAACTGGCCAAGACACACAACAAGGGGAACCCCAGCACATATGAACGACATCCTCCTCCAGTGGCTCACCGCACAGAGCCGAGGTTTGGAAACAGGAGATGTGAGATCAAGTGCTATCATTTGGGGGGGGGGGGCGCAATGGTCTTGCACACATTTTGCATCTCTGGTAAAATCAACATCATCATGAACAACAACAACAACGTTGTGGGGGGGAGGAAAGCGAGGGAACTCCCAAGATTCGAACCTACTGCAACCTCTGCTGAGCAGTTCCCTAACCACTCAGGTTTTAGAACTTGATTTTGATCTTATTTTTATACTGTCAGTTTTACTCTACCCTGTGCCTGTTTGGTGCATTCTCTTCCCCTTCTTATTGTTTTATTAGGATTCTATTAGAATGTAAGCCTATGCGGCAGGGTTTTGCTATTTGATTGTTTTACTCTGTACAGCGCCATGTACACTGATGGTGCTATATAAATAAATAAATAAATAATCTACACCAAGCAGGATAGAAAGCGGTATGAAACTGGTATATAAAAGGCAAGATCTACACTACTGCTTCATAGCAGTACTGAAGTGCACTGACAACTACACCAAGCAGAATGTAACACTATGAAAGCGGTATATGGTATGAGTCAATGGTCCGCAACAGTTGTCAGTGCACTTCAATACCACTATAAAGCAGTCGTGTGTGGCTCCTGCCTTTCATATAGCACTTTCATAGTGGAATATCCTGCTTGATGTAGATGAGCCCTCAGCCACACCAGCGACACCAATCAGGCAAATCATGAGCCATTTGGCTTTTCCCCAGCACCAACACCCAGGCACTGACAAATCCTATAGCTGGTACATTTTCAGTAAAGGACTGCACCTCAAGTGACCTGCCTTAAAATGTCACTGGGCTTAAAAATGCTGAGAGTAATTTGCAGCAGTTTTAGCACAGCATCCATTCAGGACAGTTGCAATGCCATCATAACAATGGAGCTGGGACATTCAAATTTGGGGAGGGACAGGCGTATGGAAATCCCTCTCCCTAATTAAATCACAGAATGAGGGTTTGAAGTGGTAAATAATAAATCACAAAGAATCTGCAATCTGGTTGTCAAGGAAACCGGCATGCCTTTGCCATAATTGCTGTGAGCCCCATCCTGCCCTTTTTGACATTAGCCTTATCAAGCATTCTGGTCAGAGAATGAGAAAGTTGCTTTTCTGTTCCTCTCAGGCAGTCATGTAACATGCATTGAGCTTGACTGAACAAGGCCATGGTACCACACAAATGTTGCATTCAACAATATTCCTTTATTTTCTCCCAATCCATGGACAGTAATTAACTAGTAAGCTCCACTATTTTCGTATCAGCCTTGCGATTAGACCAGACATATTTGAGAGTGTTTTGCAAAGTCTCAATAGCGGTGTTTACTAGAAAGGCTTCCTCTCCATTTATTGTCGTCGTTTGAAAGGAAATCATTTCGGGTCTTTTGGGCCTATCACTAAGTCATGGTTATCTCTGGAGGGTTCTTGTTTTATAAACCAAGAAAGAAATAGTTACAAGACTATGGGAGGTAGATTAGCAATAATAGCTCCAGTAGAGTTTACAAACCATTTGTACTTCAAAGCAAAAGAACAAAGCAGAAAGTTGGGATAGAAAGGTTTTTAATCAAGTGAACAAGCATTTCAGCACGAATGTCTGCCATTTAAATGAGTGGGTGGTTGTTAGTAGGACTATGTATTAAAACACATATGAACAGCATGCCACTGACCACTAATTCCTGCTCTTTGAAGGAGAAATCTTATTTTTCAATCTAAAACAAATTATTTTACATGGCAGAACATTGCTAATTTCAGTAGAATGTACAGTACATCCTTAAAACTAAATCTAGGATCATGTAGTCAGGGCCCAAGACCTAACAAGGTCAAAAGATGTGGAGGGTAAGTTCTGCAGGAAAACATACACAATTTCTCACAGTCCAGCAATGGAAATCAATGCTTCTGGAGAGAAGTACACATGTATTGCATTCATTTTCTGTAATTACAAGTCTTCTTTGGTCCTCTCACATTTCCCACCATCTTATCAACTGTCAGCCTCACTACCTTTCTTTACTGTGCTTCTCATTACATAGGACTATTTTTATTTATTTTTAACCAAGTGTTAACTTACCATGGCAATTGTGGGATGGTTACATGTGCAATGGTACTTAGTAAATGGGTGTTGTAGACACCTATAGTTTCGGTCCCTTTCCAATCCCCAAATATTCTTTGTCTCCCAGCTTCAGAATTCTCCTTGCTTATACACAATCTTTGCAACATTAACATGCAGATTCTATGAGCTGCTGTGCAAGCAGACAGGTTTATGGGATTGCATTTTAGGAGTCCTGCAGTGGTATAAAGGTGTAATTGGTCCCCTTGAGCTAGTAGTGCTGTGACCCAACCTTCGCTTCAGCATTAGTCCAGAAATAGCTACCACGGTTTCTCACATACCTGTGCTTTTACCTTGCCCCATGTGAAACTACTGCACACAGAGTGTACTAATGCAAATCTGTCCATTGTCCCTTATTATTTTATTTTATTTAGTACATTTCCAATCTGCCAAAAAAAAATCATGTTCTCTGGGTGGATTACAACCAGCTAAAAAACAAAAATACTGTTTTAAATCACAGTTAAAATATAAAATACAATACAAATATTTAAAAGAATAAAATACAGTAAATGCAAAAAAACCCAGAGCAAAACAAAAAACAGCCCAGGAATGGATGAAACAGCCATAATAAACTATAACTAGGTCTCTAAAATGCCTGGGAGAAAAGGAAGGGATTTGCCCATCACCAAAAAGGAGTGCCAGGTAAACTTCTTTGGGGAGTTTATTCCATGAGTAGGGTGCCACTACTGAGAAGTCCATCTCTCTTGTAATCACTCTAACTTCCTTTGGCTGGAAGAGCCTCTGAAGATAACCTAAGGGTCTGAGCAAACATGGCTTTAGAAACTCTGGTCATGAACCATTTAGGATTTTAAAGGTCAGCTCTTTGAATAGAGTTTGGAAATTGACTCAGCATGGCCTCAAATTCCTTTGGCTCCAGCAGAATCCTATGTTAGAATCCAGTAGATTCCTAGGGTAGACACTTAACTTGTGTTTTTTAACTTGTTGGTTGTTTTATGATGGTTTTAATTTTTGTGAACCACCCAGAGAGCTTCGGCTATTGGGCGGTATAAAAATGTAATAAATAAATAAATGACCTTGCGTATCACCTAAAGTCTCAGTACCATAGGCTAAAGAAGATTCCATAGGATTTGCCATATGTAGAGAGGAATATTTGAATGGATCATCCGGGGCTGATGCCAACGCCTGAGTTAACCGTCAGTCAGTCGGCCGGTTCCCTCATGGCCTACCTATGGGCGCCAATTTCACAGTGCAGCACAGACTGGCTCAGCCAGACTTTATGTCCTGTGATCCTCAGCAGCAGGGCTCCCATTGGGTAAGTCAGCGCCGCAGCGAAAGGAATGCTGGGAGTTGTAGTTTTGTTTTCTGTGGGGACAAGTAAAATCATGGTGGCACCCCTAACACCCCGACATGTCGAGGGTGAAAGAAAAAAAAGAAACAAAATTAATTTGCTTCAAAGTTACTTCACAGTTCTAGCATTGGCCTACCTTGCAGGATTGTTGTGAGGATGAGAGAGGTAAAAAAGATACAAATTTAATTCATTTAAAAGTTAACTCACAGGCCTAGCACAACCCTACTACTTTAAGATGATTACCTTGCAGACATATATCTTAGGGGCCCCGAACAATGCTGGGTATATCAGCTAGTCCATCTATATTTTTGAGTTGTACCCAATGGTGTCCTTCTGCCAGCAGAATGAGCACTGTGGGTAGATTTAATTCCCCCTTTTCCCCTGCAGCGTGTGCCCCTCTCCATTGTGTGCTTCCAGAGCTGCTCCAGGGAGTTGGGTAATTCCTGGAGCAGATTTGAGGAGCGTGTGGTGTGTGTGTGTGTGTGTGTGTGTGTGTGTGTGTGTGTGTGTGTGTGTGTAGGGAAAGCGAAACTCCCAAACCACTCATGTAACGTTGGAATTAGCCCTTTAATTCCTTGTCACTGATGATCAAAAATGAGGGTGCTAAATAGGTACCCCCAAGCCAACCTGACAAACTTGGCTTAAAATTCTAGGTTCTTTTTGAAACACTTGTACTACAATGCCATTATAGCAGTCACCATGACCACATTGCAAATTCTCAAAATGGGTGGTAGAGGCAGTTACCAAGGGAGACACAAAATTACTTCTTAAAACCTCTTCAAATATGTTGACCAAAAAGCACAGTGCTAGCTCCTTCTAAATAGCACCATTCTGTTTGCTAATTCTTAAAGGGCATGGGCAGAGGGGCAGAGAGAAAGGCGAAACCTCTGTTTTTCCTCACACTTTTGTGTCTCTGCATTCCATCCCTTGACAACCCATACAGACACATGCCAATCTGTTCCATGTTTTTTCCTTTGATTCAATTGCCCTCAAGTCAAGGACAACATTGAACACAGACAGGCAAACTGTCTATCATAATGTTACTGTAGTTACTCTAGATATGGCTGAAACATTTTTATTATTGTTTAAGCTGAAACAATGCCTTTCAACTGGTAAGGACTCATTCTCCGCTGTGGCACCCCGGCTGTGGAATGAGCTCCCCAGAGAAGTCCGTCTGGCGCCTACACTGTACTCTTTTCGTCGCCAGCTGAAGACCTTTTTATTCTCTCAGTATTTTAACACTAAATTTTAACTTAAATTTAAATTTTACTGTTCTAACTCTGTATTTTAATCTTACATCAATTTTGCTGCGTGGTTTCATCCTGGTTGTGCTTTTCATACTGTATTTTGCATTTGTGTTTTTAACCTGTTGGTTGTTTTATTATGGTTTTAATTTTTGTGAACAGCCCAGAGATCTTCGGCTATTGCGCTGTATAAAAATGTAATAAATAAATAAATACAAATAAAGTGTTCTATATGCTCAAGGAGTTCAATCTAGTGAAGAGGATAATGGCTTGGAATCACAGCCATGAACTTCTGTGCATTCCTACTACATGTCTCCAGTGTCAAAACACAGTTGAATCTAAATACCTTATTCGCTAACCACTGCTGCAGCAGCTTATTTACAATAGAAAAGGATGTACTAGAATACTAAAAACAGAAGCCACACCTTCTGATTAAAAACAATTATGTGATTGTATAATCATGGTTAATTACGATGACAAGTGCTAGTACTTCTGTCATCACATTCACCTGCAAATTGTCATTGTTGGTAGTTTCTACAAGAAGTGTAATGCTCAAACAATGCACCACCAAAGCATCCTCAGAAACAAATTCATCCTACTTTTGGGTTACAATTATGCCAATTTCTTTCTAGTGATTGGTGTCTTGTGCTGAAAAAATTATCTGATATATATACAGTAGAACAATAGTATTTAATGTACAAGAATAAAGTTAAGATTAACAATAGTGTTGCATTAAAACTGCAATAGCATATTGTACAAAAACCAATGTCTAGCAGAAACAACGTAGAATTAAAAAGGCCAAACACCATTTATCTAAAGACCACGACCTAGCCGGTTTGAAAAGGCTGAGGCCCTGCATTATTTTAAAATGGGAGTGACACCCTCTACCACATAACTGTGGGAATTATAAAGTCAGCCCAATTAAATCTCCACGGAGCATACAGCAGCCCGCATTGGCCACTGACGAAGACTTTGTGTTGAAATGCGTTTGGCCTTTTTATTCTATGTTGTTTCTGCTAGACATTTGTTTTTGTGCAATATGCTATAGCACTTTTAATGCAACACTATTGTTAATCTTAACTTTATTCTTGTACATGAAATACTATTGTTCTGCTGTATATATATCCTTAACATTTTGTTTAGTATTACATGGTTGTTTGTTAAGGACTTCACCTTTCCTTGCTCTTGAAAAAATTATCTGACCTGCACATTTAATACAAAATATAGTCACAATCATGTTATTTTAAGAATATTTGTCTGGAAATTTGCTACAACACTCACATTTTTTAAAAAAATATTTTGCCTCACTTTAGAAACCTTGAATGCAGGAGACTCCTCAGCTTTCCACATGAAGCTATTATTTCCTATTTTCCAAGGCTTTGCATTCCATAAGCACCACACCAGGCTCCATCTTATTGGTTTTCCCAGACACACAACATGCCACAGAAAGAGTTCAAAATTATCTCTACCTACACTTTCATAATCCACTGTGAAAAAAGTACCTCAGTCATTCCTGTTCGTAGGAAGCCCTGCCAACCTGATATTTCTTAATCTTAACTGTTTTCCAGGTGGTCAATTTGATTTGTCAATGCTTTAAAATCTTTAGTGTATCATCTGCTAGAACAGCACTGAGTCCATCAATCATTGTCTCCAGGTCTTCAGTGTTTCTCTTTTCCCTCCTGCAATCCTCAACAGAAGCTTTCACACTTTCTATCCATTTTAATACTTGAGCTTGCATTGTTTCTAACCACTTATTCACTGAGTTGTCAACGGCAAACCCATCTCTTTTGATAACAGGATAGCAAAAGTAGGCAGCCCTATCCCTGAGATAAAGCACTTTGATAAGGAAAATACAGAAGATATATCATTACCTCTCTCTCTCCCTCTTCAATCATATATACACATACAAACATACAGTGTCCATTGTACTTAACTTTATACTTACAAATATATCTCTTCTCATCCCCAAATTCTCACATGTTATTTTTTGTTTTGTATTATAACATGCAGGAAGTATTTTGATAAACAGATGAATGAAGTGTAACTTTTTACAGCAAAATCATTTCTTTGATTTCCTTGCTTCCAGTCCTGGAATCTTGCCATCACATTTTACATGTACTTTAGGAATCATAATGGCTTGACGTGATTTTTTTTTTTTTTTTACAAACAAAGCTTTCCAAAACTATAACAAGATCCCACAGTCTACAGAAATCACTTTGAAGGCTGCATATGGTTAAGACAGGTGAATGTAATGCTCTCCAAAATGCATGCTGAATTAGTCTTTACTTAGCTCTTTAAAGGAAAGGAACCTCTAGTGCAAGCACTGAGTCATTACTGACTCTTGGAGGGACGCCAGCTTTCGCTGACGTTTTCTTGGCAGGCCTTATAGCAGGGTGGTTTGCCGTTGCCTTCCCCAACCGTTATTACCTTTCCCCCAGCTAACTGGGTACCCATTTTACCGACCGCGGGAGGATGGAAGGCTGAGTCGACCCGAGCCGGCTGCCTGAGAACCAGCTTCCGCTGACGTTTTCTTGGCAGGCCTTATAGCAGGGTGGTTTGCCGTTGCCTTCCCCAGCCGTTATTACCTTTCCCCCAGCTAACTGGGTACCCATTTTACCGACCTCGGGAGGATGGAAGGCTGAGTCGACCCGAGCCGGCTGCCTGAGAACCAGCTTCCACTGGGATCGAACTCAGGCTGTGGGGAGAGTTTCAGCTGCAGAAACTGCTGCTTTACCACTCTGCGCCACACAAGGCTCTTAGCTCTTTCACTTACCCCTTAATCCTCACCCCTAAGCTTAAGTATATGTACCTCCATCTTTCTATGTCACCCTTGCCTCTGCCTCCCTTCTCCACTGTCTGTGTCATCTGCTCTTCCACTATTTAGGGCAAAAACTAGACAAGATGGAGGCAAATCTGTTTTTTAACATAGACCTGCCCCAATCATATAGAAAGAGAGTGAAGAGTACAGAATTCTACCCTGCATGCACATACTACTTTGTCCCTGATGTCCCATCAGTTTCGTCCAAACTGAGTATATTAGCTGAGGGGAAAAAACCTTTGGGCATCCTGCTGAAATAAAAGATCTGGGCATAGGGAAAATTCTAACCTCTTCACCTGTACTTTCCTGTTAAAAATGGACCCCCGCCACTCTTTCTACATGACTGGAACAGTTCATTTTTTAAACACAAGGGTCTGCTATCATCTCAGTAAGTTTGGTCCTGAGATTGTAAACTTGTTGGAGAAAGCATCTGTCTGTTGTTATATTCTGTAAATAATCTTATATGCTGAAGAATTAGTAATGGCAATGATAATAAAGCCAATTTTGATGTCAATCTCTGATCAAGCTTACACTACAAATCAATTCAAAACACTTCAAATATAATTCTATCTACCAACTTCAATTGCACACCAGTAATTCCAGATGGAACTTCATTTCTTGATTTCCCCCAAAGCGGCCATTCTTTCCATTATATCTTTAACTTACATTTTCCTTTCCTATGTATTTCAAGAAGTACATATAAAAGTGAATAAAATCACTTCTGCAATATGAGTCATAAAAGAAAATACAATCTTGTGAATTTATAGTGCAAATCTGTCTATATTTGTTCAGATGTGAGTCCCACTCAGTTCAATGCAACTTACTCCTAGCTAAGCATGCATAGGATTGTACCTTTAGGGTGCAATCCTATGCATGCTTAGAAAAAAAAGTCCTACAACTCCCAGCATTCCCCAGCCACCATGGAGGAATGCTGCCTGGGGAATGCTGTGAAGTGTCAGACTTTTTTCTGTCAAAACTTGCATAGGATTCCGCCCTAAGTCTTCAATCCTACACACACTTACCTGGGATTCAGTCCCATTGAACCCAGTGAGTATTACTTCAGAGTAGACATATGTAGGATTGCACTGAAATCTTAAGCACCACTGAACTGAATAGCACTAACATCTGAGTAGACATGCACAGTATTCTACTGAAAAAGTATATTAGAAGCTGTTACTATGGTGCACATGATGTTGTAATAAAATGCCTTCTTGGAGAGGAGAATTATATTCCTTGTGTATTCAAGTATAGAACTATAAACCATCTGAGACCCTATTTATTTTTAAAAAAAGAAAAAAGCTCCCATGATTCCATTTACTACAGCTTTTAACCTTTTATGTGACATTGAGCTATTTTATAATCCTAACATAATTTTTAAAAACCAACCTCTTAATTTGAAAGAGACTCATTATAACATCTCTCTCTGGCACTATAATAATTTAATTTCATTTTTCAAGACAAACCAGTTGGAAAGTGACCATCTGCTTGTGAGCAAGTATTATTCAAGAAAAATAATGAACAAAATGTCCTCCATTTCCAGCAAGAGAAGGGCCATTAAGTGAAAGGAATTCATGAAACAAAACATATGATGTTAACAGATTGATTTGCCACAAAATTAAGTCTCACTTCTTTTATTATTGCTATATCCACTGGTTGTAGAAAAGATAAAACATAAATGATATTTTGCCGGACGTTATGCACTGCACAAAATGACACAAGTAATAGGACCCTTTAGTTGAACAAGAGTTAGAAAAGGGTAATTAAAGTTCTGCTGAAGCTTTTGTTCATTATTTGCACTGTTCAGCCTTGTACAAATAACTGTTGGCTGAGAAATTACACACTGTTTTATCCCTCAAAATGAAATTATTTTCTGGCAGCCAGAATACTGTGATGCCCATTTGATCTTTACAGACATTTAGTTATCAAGTTAGTAATGGGAGAAGAAATGAAGAAAATACTTCCAGATAAAATGTAATACCATATCTTTGGGACCAATTGGGGGGGGGGGGGGTTTCAACACAGAGACCAGCTCTCAACCAAACTGAAGCTACTGAGAAACATAACACTACTTTTTATTTGCTATCCACGTGTACCAAAAGCAGTGTTGGGCAGGCTCCATCTCTGCTTTCTTTTGTTCATTATACTGTCTAAAAAGATATCTTCATGTTATACTTGAGAATGCTTCTTTTAGAATGTATGGAGGACAAACTTTTGGGCATCCAGTTGTATGAGGAATGCCTCCTCCCATATGTACCTACTCGGACCTTAAGATCATCTACAGGGGCCCTTCTCCGTGAGCCCCTGCCAAAGGAAGTGAGGCATGTGGCTACTAGGAGGAGGGCTTTCTCCGCTGTGGCACCCCGGTTGTGGAATGAGCTCTCCAGAGGGGTTCGTCTGGCGCCTACACTGTACTCCTTTCGTCGCCAGCTGAAGACCTTTTTATTCACTCAGTATTTTAACATTTAATTTTAACTTAAATTTAAATTATACTGTTTTAACTCTGTATTTTAACCAGATATCAATTTTGCTGCGTGGTTTTATCCTGGTTGTGCTTTTTATATTGTATTTTGTATTTGTGTTTTTAACTTGTTGGTTGTTTTATGATGGTTTTAATTTTTGTGAACCGCCCAGAGAGCTTCGGCTATTGGGTGGTATAAAAATGTAATAAATAAATGTACAGAGTCTGCTACCCTCCCTATGCACACTTGTTGAATGTGTACATAATGTAGGGAAATGAGTAACACATAAAATGGTTGTCTTTTATCATAGATACCAATATGTTATAATCTTAAAAACATAGGGGCTATATATATATATATATATATATATATATATATATATATATATAAAAAAACAAAAAACAATGGTGTCCAGCAGTGCCAGTAAGTCCTATTCTGTTCAAGGGGACTTGCTTCCAAGTAAGTGACCATACGATTGCATACTTAGAAATTTAATCTTGCCCCATACTCTGTTTTTAAGAAAGATACTTTAAAATGAAGGAAGATGAAATGTTGGGAGATGATTCTGGATTTAGTGGTCTTACAGGCAGTATTTTAGTAGGTTATATGTATTACTTAAACTGTAAATCACAACTTGTTATGGTAAAGCAACAAAACAACACAGTTTGATAATACTTTAAATATGAGCATCTGTAACCATGCATGTAGGTTGGGAAACTTGGCTAGTTCAGTGGAGGTGATGATCACCCAAATAAATTCTTCGGTTAATTTATTTTCAAGCTCAGTCCAAAACAGTTCAAATTAATTTCCCAGCCAGATCCTGCACCTAATTAATTCCAAATTAATAGGGTGGGCTTTACCATGAGATAAGGTGGTTGGCAGGGTTGTCTTCTTTTTATTTAATTGAATCAAAAACATTGGAGAAGGCCGAGGGCATGGCAATATGAAGGGGGTTGAGGGGGATGATCTTGCGATTTTATGATCACGAGATCGTCCTCCTCGTCTACACGCAGCGTGTGACGTCCCAGGAGGAAGAGGACGTTGCGGCCGCCATTGTGTTTTGCTTTTTAATCGGGAAAGAGCACAGGAGCGCTCCTGTGCAAAATCTAAGTTTTTTAAACAAAAAACCCCTCCCACTCCCCATACCCCACCCCCGATGGGCACAGGGGGCTCCGTGCCCCATGCACGGTTCTCAGCTCCTCACATTTACTTGCAAGGAGCGGGGACAAAATGTCCCGTGGTCTCGGGATCATCCCGAGACCATCGGAAAAATCGGAATTGAACGGTAGGGCGATTTCCCGGGGAAAGGGACAGATCGTCCCTTCCTGCTCCCGGGATGCCCTGTGCGTCATGTGGATGCACAGGGACAATCCTGGGACAATCCCTGGGATATCGCCCCATCTAGACATGCCCAGAGATTACACCAAGAAGTCCCCAGTTTGCACACGGGCTCCCTATACAGGCTGCAATTCATGCACTTCTGTCCCTGGGCGTGACTGTGAGACAGTCTGCACACAATGAAACTTATGGAGAATTCTGTGACAAAAGTTGTTTTAAAAGTTGTGTAAAATTGATAAAATAACTGTGTTATATAATATGGTGTTTTTGTGATTCTAAGCGGCTAACTAAGAGGGGTGAGAAGTTACCTCAAACTGAGGCCAAAGGATTACTTCGTATAGGAGGCCTACAGTATACATTGGCAGCCTGTCAATTGTCAGTAAAGCTGTTACAGTTGTGCTACCAAGGAAGTAGCTTTGGACCTAACCAGGTTTACCCTTGCTCCAAGTGTTTATAAAAGGGTCAGGAGAATTAAAAGTTCAAATTAGGGATAGGCTAGTTAATGAACATTCTAATTACTCTCATTGGCTAATAAACATACACCAATAGACTGGCAGCTGTTAAAAGGTAATTGTCAGAGGATTCTGGCTGGAGATCACAAAACGACAGTTCCAATACTGTCCAAGGGTCAGTTTGGGCAGTCAGCCAGGCAGAAAAGATACTGAGGATGGAGAAGACAGCAGCTTAGCCTAAGGGAGCTGAAGTCATAGAAGGCAGAAGCTGTGAGAATCTTTTAGGAGAAAGAGAGTCTTCAGAAGCAGGCCTTAAGATGGTGTATGGTCTGCATTCTCAGAGGAAGATAGCTGGCCCCAAGAAGCCGCGAGACTTCAGGAGGCAACTGAATGATGTCTTTGCAGTGTCCTTGACAGTAAGTTCTTGACCAGAAGGAAGACTTCAGGTGAAGCTGAAGCAAGCTGTCCAGTTAAAGATAGTATGTCTCAGGGAACAGTAAATCTAAAGTGAGAGATAGCCAAGAGACATTTTACAACTCAGTACCCTCCCAGTGAATTCCTGACTAGACAAGAGAACTTAAGGTCCAGAACTCTTAGTCATACTAGAGTGGTTAGAGTGTCAGGTTATGACCTGCGTTCAAGTTTCATGACCATGAAGCTCACTGGTTGACTTTGGTCCAGTCACTGAATCTCAGCCTAACCTACCTTGCTGTGAGGATAAAATGGAGAGGAGGAGGGTCACATACACCACCTTGAACTCTTTGGAGGAAAAGGTATGATATAAATCTAACACACTAAGAAACAAGTAAATTCTGGGTGAGCTAACTGGGGAGAAGGTAGAAAATACAGTAATTGGCAACTGCATTAAAGGGGAAGTGATCTAGGATTTTAACATTTAGTTGTCATAAAAGTGGGGTTAGTAAATCCAAGCCTCCACATATGGTGGGTAGTGCAGTAGGGTTATAAACTATATTCTTCTATTTGGTCTGTTTCCACAAACAATTCCAATCATGCAATGGTTCAAATATTCAAGAGAAAAGCCTACTGAATTCACTGAAACATTTCTGAGTAATCATGTGTAGGATTGAGCTGAAAAAAGTGTTTAGCCTCTCTTGCTACTCTTGTAAATGACCGATGTCATACATTAAGGTGCCCTTGTCTGCTACCACTCACTGATTTATGTGCTGCTGCTGCTGCTCAGCCACCACTGACATTCCTGCCAGCTGCTCTGGGGCTGGCAAGACCAGCACTCGGGTTGAGGCTGTGGCAGCAACAATTCCTTCTCCCCCTCCTCCTCCTTCTTCAGTATACCCTTACTTCTCCTGCCCCCACTTGGAGGCAACAGGGTAGGAAGCCACCATAGCAGCTAGAGGCTGCAGCTGTACATGCCTCAATTTAAAACCTCAAATGCTCCTGGGAAACCTCTTTCCATTATGTATGTATCCCATCTTTTTAGTGCCCATGAGAACTTAGAGCAGCTCACAAAAATGTTAACTCACAATAAAAAATAACATTATACTTTCAATAGAAAATATAATAAAATACAAAGGGTAGAGACTACAGATAAAACAATCTTTAAACAAAACGAACACTTATGAGGCAAACACCTGCTGGAAAAGAAATGTCTTTATCAACCAGTCAGAGATATCCAAAGAGGGGACAACCCATGCTCCACAGGTTAAGGTCTTCTACAGTACAGATGCAGCCACTGAGGACTTCTCCACACTGAGGCTTTTGTCCCTTGATTTTACTAGGGCTTCTGCTTCCGGATTCTCTGCGGGATTAAGATCAGCCCTTTACATGAGATTTCCCCCTTCATTTATCTGCAAATTCTATATGTTTCATTTATACAGCCACCTGCTGCACCAGCCTAAGCGGGACCATTTGTGGCTGCCGCTGCCACCACCATCCCCATGTACCCCAAGAAAAATGCAACCACATCCAAAACAGGTTGAATCCCTATTTAATTTTTTACATACTGCTGAATAGACAAAGCCCTGATCCAGACTCTACCTCCCTCCTGATCACAAGTACATCTATCTTGTCTGGATTAAGCTTCAAATAGTTAGTCCTCATCCAGTCCATTAGCACCTCGAGGCCCTGATTTTAAACCCCAATAGTTTCCTAGGTATCAGAGGAAAAAGAAGTTTGTGTTATCTGTAAAATGGTGACAATGCATCCCAAACCCTAGGAGAACCACTCCCAGTGATTCCTGGTAGATGTAAAATAACTTGGAAAGAGCGCCTTCTCCCTTACCAACCTGTCCGGTCACTGAGGTCATCCGAGGGCCTGGTGGTTCCACATAGATCCATCCTCCGATTGGAATCCACCAGGGGAAGAGCCTTCAGTGTGGTGGTGCCCCTCCTGTGGAATTCCCTGCCTCTGGAGGTCAGGCAGGCGCCAACCTTGTACTCCTTTCGGCGCCTCCTGAAAACATCTTTATTCCAAGAAGGCTTTCTCTAACATGCAGCCTTGGATTACTGTTATTGCTTCTTTTAAATTTTGTTTTAACTGTTTTTATTCTGTTTTTATTTTCATTTTACTTTGTACACCACTCTGAAATTTTTCAATGGGGAGCGGTATATAAATATTCTAAATAAATAAATAATAAATAAATAATTGGATCTTGAGAAGCACCATACACAAACATCCAAGGTGTCAAATAGAAGTTCCCCAACATTATCTTCTGGAACCAAACCCTAAGGAAGGACTGAAACCACTGCAGAATGGTGCCTCCCAGACCCAACAAGTGGGCGAGGAGGATACCATAATCCATGGTTTTCTACACAGCAGGGAGATCTAGCAAAACCAAAAGGGACATACTAGGTCCTGGTGTCGATTGTCCACCAAAGCGACCAAAGCTGTTTCAGTTCCAAAAGTTGAAGACCCATTCAGGCTCCAAGGACATTGTAATGGGGGTGGGGGAGGGAGAATCTGATCCATGTGGGGCTGTAAGGACAGCCATTTTATATCTCAACAATGCACCTGGGAAAAGAACAGCAGCCATTTTGTTTTTTGGTTTTGTACAATACCTCAGGAAATGAAATTGTTGGATTTCTGTGGCATCTCAGGTGTCAATTCACAAGATGGTGTGACAGCAAGCTGTCTGCAGCAGGTGAACTTCATGTGTGCCTTTTAAAAGTTTTTAAAACACTTTTGCCTGTCTTTCCTCTACTGACAGTGCAGCCCTCATCTGCTGCTCTCTGGGAAGCTGTTTAGGAGGACAGGCTGCAGGGCTGAGGACTTGGATCCCAAAGTCCATCCTTAACAGAGCCAGTGGGTAAATAGGATTACAACTGTAAGATATTTTGCATGATGTGCTGCTCCATATGTGTGCGACTGCATAATAATAATGCACACCAACAAATTATCCATTTTGTGATTATAACGCCCCACAGAAGGAAAGGAAAACTGAGCAAGGTGCACTAGTGATAATAAGCAAGTCAGAATCTAGTGTTCCAAAATGCTTTAATATAACAGACACTCTGAACTGCAAGTTTCATAAATCAGAACTCTTCTTTATGGGGTGGGTGTGGTAACAAAACCTTTAAAATTCGCAATTCTATATTCTAGGATCAAAGGATTTGTTACGACGTAGGAAAAAGCAGTACTTTTGACCATGCCTTTCTGATTAATGTTAACTTTGAAATACTGACGTATGTGTTTTTTCGTAGTACATTTCCCCAACAGTCCTGATGGAACAAAGAATGGCAACTTCTATAATAGGTGAAAATCCCATTGAAGTGAATGGAACTATGCCACGGGAAGTGATTACTGAATTACCCCCGTAAGTCTAATAACTAGCTTTCTTTTATTCATGAAAAGATGTTAAGGGTTGTAGACGCCACTACATCTTGCTGATTAACCATTAATGAAATGATGCACACATCCAGGTGTCTAGTAAGTGTATGGATCTTACTGCTTCTTCTCTTGCTCCTTTTAAAACTATATTTCATAATAGCAATAAGGCACTTTCTACCATGTATTTCTCAGGGAATATAGCCCTTCTGGGACTGATAAAGTCACTCTGCCTTCATTCAGGCTTGTAACACTGCGTGAAATGCAATAAATGCTGGGCTATGTGATGCTTGCTATGTGTCTTCTTACAGACTGTTTCCTCCCAAGCAAATTGTTCCTACTCTTTCGTTTAATAAGAAAGAAGAAGAAAAAGCTTGCTCTTTAAAAAGCACCCAGAAGGACACCAATAGACTTCAGAAGCTTCAAATGAACACATAATTTAAACTGTGATCTCAATAATAAAGACAAAAGAGAAGAAAAAAATGCCCCATGCATCTATAAACATAGGAATTCATTCTGAATTAGACAGATCTTTAGGCACTGCATTGGACTTGTTCAAGATCAGATAATTTTGAATGCTGCAATCAGTTTATTTCAATACCTCTACTTTTCCATAAAAAACGTATTGTGACGATTACGAACAATAAAACTGCCGTTCAGACTTGAAGCTGAGAGAATACACTGTGTGACAACCAATTTTGCTTCTTCCAAAGTTCAGTGAAATGAGAGGAATGTTAATAACAACAACAACAATAACAACATAAAAGTCAAAGCTCAGACTCATAGAAACATTTTTTGTCCTAGTATACTCATGCTTCCAATATTTTTATATATAGCAATTGTTGTCTGGATGCATTTCATAGCCTATAAGAGCGACACAACCCAGCAGGAACTTTTTCATGAGCCTTAAAGAAAGTGTGTGTGTGCATGGGGGCATCATATTCCCATAAGTTTGTGCCCCAAGGTGTCTAAATAATGAGGGCAGGGGAAAGAAAGACACAAAGTCCTAATTTGACCAATGGAAAGGCCGCTGTATGCATCTGAGCTGCTATACAAACTACAGAATGTTCTGCCTATCCAGAGTATTATGTATGAACTTCCATAATTTTTTTAAGCTGTAGTGCAAAAATATGAGTGAGACTGAGATGTGTCCTAGTTGAGTGTTTGGAAAATATATGGAGTGGACAATTGCAATTGCCAATGGCTTGGTGCAAATACAATTTGGTTTGATTTGATTTGATAGTCTGATGTGGAATGAAGCAGTTTCCTGTGTCCTATAGAGCAGCCTTCCCCAACCTGGTCCCCTCCAGATATTTTGTGCTTCAACTCCCATCAGCCCCAGTCAGCATGCCCAATGGTCAGGAATGCTGGGAGTTGTAGTCCAAACCCTCTGGAGGGCACCCAGTTGAAGAAGGTTGGCTTAGATATTTAAACAGTGCTCATAGTGGCAAACCTGGGCGCTGAACCTGGCCCCATACATTGACAATTGATGCCCACACCTAAAGCATCCTTTGGTTCACATGCATCCCAAGGGAATGCTGGCTGCATGTTTTCAGATCACTATCAGCAATTATGAGATTTAGCAACTTGAGTGTGTTTTGTTTTGTCTGTTCATTGAGTTTTAAAAAGCAATAGTAACTCTGAGTTTTTCAGGAACAGGAAGTCATATTCTGTACCCAAGCTGAGGTTCTGAATTTGGCCTGCATAAACATGCTGACTAGGAACAACCCTGACAAATATCCTCAAATGACTGCATAAATTTTATAATTCTATATGGAGTGGAAGGCCTATCTGAAAGTGTCAGAAAACTACTGCATTCCAATTATTCTATTTGGCACGAACTAATTTCCAAATGAAAATCATACTATCTGCCTGGCTTTGCACCTATGCATATCGAAATAGATTTCAATCAAAATACGCTCATCTGCGTATTTTGAAAGACTCTAGTATAAACATCTGAACTAGCCCCTTGTCCACATTTCCTATAAAGGTACCAAATCTGTAACCACGATAACTGTTGGGGAGCCACTCACTGTGCCTGTCATACCCCGTTAATGCAACTTTGATTTGCCTTTGTTCTGACAGTAGCAAACAGCTGCTTGTAAATGAGCCACTGTCCCTGGGCTGCCTCCCATTATTCCCTGCTTTTGTTTGACAAGGTCACTTGCTGAGGGGATTTTGGGGAGAAAGAGTGTGCAGCCTATAGAATTAGAGTTAAACCACAGGCAACCCAGTTTGAATGCTCTTATTTTTTTCCCCCATTGCACCAGCAAAGCAAGAATAACAAAGAGAAAATCTTTTGCCTCTGTGAGCAAGTCAACCCGGTTGTTGTTTTTTCCCCTAGTATTGATTTCATAATCCTAACACTTTCTTATAAAAAGCAAGTCATGTTTTCATAAATCCCCTTTCAATTCAAATCTGTATGAAAGTTATATAAAAGATGGATTTAATTACAAAACAGGATTAACAAAGCCAGATTAATATTATATTATTCATTTGGCTGCCACTATAAAACATGAGACAATGTGACTCCATCTAACGGCAACCATAACAAACAGTGTGCACTGAGATACAATTGGGAAAGGCTGCAGTGTTCCTGCTAGAATATTTATTTTTTGGACTGGGCCAATTTTGGTCAGAAAAACTAGACCTCCAGTAAGCAGAAGAGTCTCAAAAGCAAAATATTGTTATACTAGCTGAATTTCTAATGGGTTGCAGACATTTTATGGCGTTTGGAAGATATGTACTTTGGGGGTTGTTCTTTAGAAGACTGGGTTTCCAGCCGAAGTAACTGAAAATAATGCCATAAAACTATCCCCCACTGGGGTAGGAAGAACAGTTTATGTACTGATGCCATAAAATGATCCCATACCATGTCCCCTTCCCCTCAGTTTGACCTATGATCTCGAGAACAGCAAAAAAATAAATGGACATTAGGGTACTCCATCCTTTTGTTCCAATTGTTGCTTTTGAAGCCAGGCACGAAGCCAAGGATGAATGGCAGATATTCAAAGCCATGGAAGATATGATTGTGGGAGACACCCTGTGGCATTTGCCTGAATGGGCTTGAGAGGCCAATTTTCAAAATTCACACAAATAAAAGAAAGGGGAGGATCTACTTTAAACATTCTTTCAACTTCTTCATCGCAGGCCATTCAAAACAATGAATAGAAATCATTCTTAAAAGTCTCCACTACCTGTCTAATTCCAAAGGGCCATCATGATTATTCTATTCTGTATCTCATCAACCTGAAAAACATTTTGGCTCTTTGTAATATTGACCATTTGTGTAGCCACTTATCATGGAAAAGAAAAGCTAGATATGTAGCATTAAGGACTTTATTTTGCAAGAACAGGGCAAAGAAGCTGCTTCTGAACACACAAAGAGAAGCAAAAGACTAGACCAACTTTGCTTTTAAAATAGCATAGCTCTCTGCCATCTTTAAGGAAAGCCTGCAATATGTTTCACAGAAAGTATCACGTAGTGGAATATAGTATAACATATTTGTAATATCTCTACCATGACAGATATCCTTAAAATTGGAAAAGAAAATATGTTTACAAGCCTCTTTAAGTCTACTCCCCCCCCCCACACACACACACTTTTTCTTTTTTATTAATAATTTTACCTTCCTTTCCTGGCTATATAATTCCTCAAGTAGTCACTTATAAGTCTTTATGCTTTTGATGGTTTTAAATGTTTGTATATTTGTTTTTAATGTTCACTCTTTTTAACTTTTGTAAACCGCCCAGAGAGCTTAGGCTATGGTATATAAATGTAATAAATAAATAAATAAAGTGGTGCACCACAACAAAATGTTGAAGTGTATACTTGAGGGTGTGGGGTGTTTTCCTCAAACCTGTGGCTGATGGAGCTGAAAAACCAAAGGTTTGCATAGGAAACTCTGCTCTAACTTGGGACTTAGTCATTTAATTAATTTATTTATTTTATTACATTTCTATACCGCCCAATAGCCGAAGCTCTCTGGGCGGTTCACAAAACCGCCCAGAGAGCGGTTAAGACAATGGGAGGAGGACTGAGGGGGAAATTTAGTGACTTTTGCTACAGCTGTAGTGATAATTTATTTATTTATTTATTTATTTATTACATTTTTGTACCGCCCAATAGCCGAAGCTCTCTGGGCGGTTCACAAAAATTAAAACCATCATAAAACAACCAACAAGTTAAAAACACAAATACAAAATACAATATAAAAAGCACAACCAGAATAAAACCACACAGCAAAATTGATAAAGGTTAATATACAGAGTTAAAACAGTATAATTTAAATTTAAGTTAAAATTAAGTGTTAAAATACTCAGCTGGCGACAAAAGGAGTACAGTGTAGGCACCAGGTGGACCTCTCTGGGGAGCTCATTCCACAACCGGGGTGCCACAGCGGAGAAAGCCCTCCTCCTAGTAGCCACCTGCCTCACTTCCTTTGGCAGGGGCTCACGGAGAAGGGTCCCTGTAGATGATCTTAAGGTCCGGGTAGGTACATATGGGAGGAGGCGTTCCTTCAAATAACCTGGCCCCAAACCGTTTAGGGCTTTAAATGTCAATACCAGCACTTTGAATCGGGCCCGGACCTGGACTGGCAACCAATGAAGTTGTAAAAGGACTGGCGTAATGTGATCTCGCCAGCCAGTCCCTGTTAGTAAACGGGCTGCCCTGTTTTGTACCAGCTGAAGCTTCCGGACCGTTTTCAAAGGCAGCCCCACGTATAACGCATTGCAGTAATCCAAACGAGAGGTTATCAGAGCATAGATAACTTTAGCTAGGCTATCACTGTCCAGATAAGGGCGCAGTTGGTATATCAGCCTAAGCTGATAAAAGGTGCTCTTTGCCACTGAGTTCACCTGTGCCTCAAATGACAGTTCTGGATCGAAGAGCACCCCCAAACTACGGACCCGATCCTTTAGGGAGAGTGCAACCCCGTCCAGGACAGGGCAAACATCACCTCGCCGGACAAATGAACCACCCGCTAACAGTACCTCCGTCTTGTCTGGATTGAGTCTCAGTTTGTTAGCCCTCATCCAGTCCATTACCGTGCCCAGACTGTTCAGAACAGTCACTGCCTCACCTGGGTTTGATGAAAAGGAAAGGTAGAGCTGGGTATCATCCGCATATTGATGACACCTCAGTCCACATCTCCGGATAACCTCCCCCAGCGGCTTCATGTATATGTTAAACAGCATAGGGAATAAAATAGAGCCCTGGGAACCCCATGGCTTAGGAGCCACGGCACAGAGCAATAATCCCCCAGCACCACCTTCTGGAATCGGCCATCCAAGTAGGAGCGGAACCACTGCAACACAGTACCTCCAACTCCCAGCTCAGACAACCTATCCAGAAGGACACCATGGTCGATGGTATCGAAAGCCGCTGAGAGGTCCAGGAAAACCAACAGGGTCGCATTCCCCCTGTCTCTCTCCTGACAGAGGTCACCCCACAGGGCGACCAAGGCAGTTTCCGTTCCAAAGCCAGGCCTGAAACCCGATTGAAATGGATCTAGATAATCCGTTTCATCCAAGAGTGCCTGGAGTTGTCCTGCAACCACCCGCTCAAGCACCTTGCCCAGGAAAGGGATATTAGCCACCGGCCTGTAGTTGTTAACATCCTCCGGGTCCAGATTAGGCTTCTTCAGGAGTGGTCTAATTACCGCCTCTTTTAAAGAGGCCGGCACCACTCCCTCTCTCAAGGAGGCATTTACAGCCTCCTGGACCCAGCCGGCGATCCCCTCCTTATTTGATGTAATGAGCCACGAGGGGCAAGGGTCAAGCACACAGGTGGTCGACCGGACTTGGCCAAGCACCTTGTCCACATCCTCGGGCCTCAATAACTGAAACTCATCCAATAAAACTGAGCCGGACACGCTCTGAACGCCTCTACTAGTGGTGCTGCATTAAGTGTGGTGTCCAATTCATGACGAATCTGAGCGACTTTATCTTCAAAGTGCCGTGCAAACTCGTCACAGCGTGCTACCGTGGGTTCCACCATCTCTCGCCCTGGCCCAGAGTGTAACAGGCCGCGAACCACCCGGAAAAGCTCCGCCGGATGACACTGAGAAGACGCAATGCTGGTGGAAAAGAACTGCCTCTTTGCCACCCTCACCGCCACAGAGTAGGCTCGATAGTGAGCTCTAACCCGTGTTCGGTCAGACCCAGCACGAGTTTTCCTCCACCTGCGTTCTAGCCGTCTCCCCTCTTGCTTCATTGCCCTCAGCTCTGATGTATACCAAGGAGCTGACCGGGCTCTGCTCAGAGGGAGAGGACGCTTGGGCGCGATCGTGTCAACCGCCCAAGTCATCTCTGCATTCCACAGAGCGACCTGGGCTTCGACAGGAGCACCGGCCATATCAGCAGGAAAATCCCCCAGAGCCCTCTGGAATCCATCGGAGTCCATTAGCCTCTGGGGGCGGACCATTTTAATAGGCCCCCCACCCTTGCAGAGGGGAAAGGCCACCGAGAGTCTAAACCTCAGTAGGAAGTGATCCGACCATGACAAGGGGGTAGATGTTAGTTCCCCCACTTCCAGATCACCATCCTCCTGCCCAGTCAAGAAAACCAGATCAAGCATGTGTCCCTTTGCATGTGTTGGGCTGATGACATGTTGAGACAGCCCCATGGTTGTCATGGCAGCCATGAAGTCCTGAGCCGCTCCGGATACAGCAGCCATAAGGTGATTTTATATTAAAAATCCAATCTGGGAAGCCCCATCTCTGACCTACAATATTAACAATGGAAATTACAGGTTTACTGTAATGTTCCACACATTACTTTGATGTTCCACACCTGCAACAAGGGTATTTATTTATTTGATTTGTACCCAGCCTTTCGACAAGAGAAATTTACAACCATAAATAAACTTGACTAAAACAGTAGTAAAACAAATACATTAAAACTCAATTTAAAACATAACAATAACAGAATAAAACCAGCATGCAACTGAATGAGCTTACATGCCAAAGCACTGCTTGAATAAAAATGTTTTGCCTGCCAGAGGAATGACAGCAGAGAGAGAGCGAACCTAGTCACCCTCAGCAGGACATTCCACAGCCTCCTTTGAGTCGCCACTAAAGGTCTTGAAAGAAGGAGCTCTACCGAAGGTCTTAGGAGCCAAGCAACTCCTAAGGGAGAAGATGGTCTTTCAAGTAGCCTGGCCCAAGCCATACATGGTCATGAACTGCACTTTTGAATTCTTCCCGGAAACAAACCGATAGCCAGTAAAGTTGTCGTAACAAGGGAGTCCTGTATTCCCTGTAACCAGCCCGTCAACAGCCTGGCCACAGCACTCTGGACAGTTGAAGTTTCTGAACAGTTTTTGAAGGCAGTCCCACACTGTTATAGTGGCCCAAATGGGATGTAACTATGGCACGTGTAACCATGGCCAGATCAGACATTTCTAAGAACAGGCATATAACTGGGCAGGATTGTTGTATACTACCCTTAGTCCAACCTGCAACATGGGCATATAAGTAATGAATAACACTGCACGGGTGTTACATATGCCACTAATGTGGACACAGCCCTTCCAGCATTAAATATAGGAACAATTAACTTCATACACTTTGGAATTTACTTTAGGTATATTTTTTTTAAAAAAAAGTTTGACACTTAAGAACTGAACTACAAAGAACAGGAACTCTCCTCTATTAGAGTTTGTAGTGGGCTAAGATGGACACAACCCTGGCTACATTAACACCTTTGACTTCTCCATTGATTTCTATGGGCACCTGTCACTTCCCATTTCAAAACAACTTCTCTGTGTAAACCAGAAAATTCCCTTTACAATTATCTTTTGTCATTTCACATCTATGTGTCTTTTCCACCATTCTGTTTTGCAAAGGACAATTGAGTAAGTGACTTTTCACTCACTTTGTCTTATCTCTTGTCTGTTTGCTAACTGAACAGTGCTGTTGTGAAATCTCCCCGGCTGCTTGCTGTGCCCGTCCTCTTCACTGGGCACTTTTGGCCAGCCAAACAATTCAATCCCCTGCACCCTGCCCTGGTTTTCCTTTCCAAGTGACTTGACATTCTGTGGCTACTGAGCATGCTCAGTATTCATTGGGCTGTTTTTTCTTAAAAGAGTTTGTACTTTTGCATAACTGAGGAGCTCCCTCTAGCTTGCTGATACCTCCAGTTTGTGTGTGTAAATGATGCCATTTTGGCTATGTAAGGATTGGCACTCACGCTGAATTTTGCAAAAAGAGGGTCTGATGTTCAGATCCAATTGATACTTAGAGAAAAAATAACTGTGACTTCTTTACTGTCTAATAATTATTTTTTTACCACATCCTAGCTCAATCAAATAAATTGTATTTGGATAATCCATAGCCAATAAATATTAATGTAATAAAAAGAAACTAATAATAATCTCTTGTGTCAGTCCTTGCATTCCAATGAAGTCCACTAAAGATACTAGTATATCCAAGTTTGAAAGTACAGGCCAAAGAGTCTTTTAGACTTATTTGTATTCAAAGGCAATAATCTAATGAAAATTCATCTACATCTTTCTTACTTCCTTACTGTGTGTTGACAGCAGGTGGGCCATTGATACCTCCTTTGAAAAAGGTAGGTAGTTTAAAATGTCCATGTATTTCAGCTAAACACCAGGAATTACAAAGTACACCCCAGGCCTTAACTTTTGTGTTGTCTTTGTGCAGGCTGCAATAAAATATCTATAAACATAGTACTTTGTTCTCATTTTAATCTACAGTCCCAGAGTGGGCAATGTACCATAAATTTAGCTAACATAATCTTGTACGTTAGCAAGGGGAGATGTACAGTAAACCCATTGCAGGTCTGATCATGTGGCTGACAGAATATGTCTCTTAAATGACAGGCAGTGAGCGCCAATTTTCTTTTTTTCTTCCTTTGCTAGCACATGGGATGAACTTGTTTAGAATGCCTGTTAAAATGATTAATTGCTGCTAAAAAGAGGTGTGTGTGCTGCGGGGGGGGGGGACTGGATTCAGAATTAAAAGCCAAGCCTTAGGCTAAAGTGCATTCCTTTTGTAAAGTGAGGCCTGCTTGCAAAGTTCTAAGGAAAATCCTAGCAAAATTAAAGAATCACACCAAGGGTTACTTTAAAAATAGTGTTGGATCATTAATTTGAGCTAAGCTCCTAATTAATTCTTTCATGCTAGAAACCATGTTCTGCCTTGCCAATCTATCCAGTTGAGAACTACTGACTGGACCAGATTAAAAACATTGTACAATTCCAAGGACATATGTCTCCAATTATTACTGCAACCAATAGCCAGCCAGAAAACAAAGATTAAAAAAAACAAATGTTTCTTGTCAGTGAGAACCAGCTACATAACATATTTTCAGGATGAAAATCAAGGATATTTTCTTGTTCACAATAATATTCAGCTAGTATCAAACAAGACTTCAGATGTGTTTACAAGCAACTTTTTCAGAAATGTTATTCAGAACCATTTATTTTGCAAGTCTATACTATTTATTTTGTACAGTCTTAGCAAGGAAGAAATCACACAAATATTTTTCCACTGAGAGGTCATTTAAGGCAGGGGAAGACAGACCTCAGGCTTGCGGGATCTGTGTGTGTATGTGTGTCTGTTTGTGCACATTAGGTTTTCTTAAAATTATTATCTGCTTTGAAAGTATTTAGATCAAAGAGGGGGATATAAGAAATGGTAATAAAAGGAAAAAATAAATCACATTTCATATTTCTCATGCCTGTAATATGTCAGTTGTCCAGCATAGAGGTAAATCTATTTGAACTGAGTGATGCTTTGAACTCCTATTGATACATCTTTTTAATATTTTGCCCACACCAAGACCAAAAGCAAAACACTGTATCGTCTTTTCAGACGCTGTAACACACACAGATTGGCCTGGTTCGCATGCAACTACAACAACAAAACAACAATTCTCTTTCCTCCTGCTCTAAGTGCTATAGACTCTTCTGATACTCTTCTCAATTATATTTCCCACTATACAAAGCTCATGTGTGCCATAATCCCTTAATTTGGGACATTGATGTACAATGGCAATTTTGAAGAGTGAGAATGACAGTAACACTCAAATTGTTTTAAAGTTTTTATAGAAAACTTCACAGGTTTTAAACTCTTGCACGATTTAACTGTTAAGTCAACTTCGGGGATTTATTTGGGTCAAAAGGCAATTCATACATTTGCAAACACATAAACAAGCATTCATAAAGTGTAATTGAGATAGAATTGTTCCCAAAACTAAACATATATTTTAATAATATGCACTTTGACCATAAACATTTGGTTAGTGCATCTCCCATTGTAATATAATAGGAACATAAGAATCTGCCTTATACAAGTGAGAACACTGGTCCATCTCAATCAGTATTGTATAAACTAGCCTGCCCTAAATGCCAAATGTTTTGGACTACAATTCCTATTATTTATTTATTTATTACATTTCTATACCGCCCAATAGGCGGTTCACAAAAATTAAAATCATTCAAAGTATAAAACAACGGTATAAAACCATAATATAAAATACAATATAAAAGCTCAACCAGATAAAAACAGCAGCAATGCAAAATTACAAGTTTAAAACACCAAGTTAAAATTTATTTATAAACAGTTAAAATGTTGGGAGAATAAAAAGGTCTCCACCTGGCGTCTAAAAGCATATAATGTAGGTGCCAAGTGAACCTCCTTAGGGAGCTCATTCCACAGCCGGGGTGCCACAGCAGAGAAGGCCCTCCTCCTGGTAGCCACCTGCCTCACTTCCTTTGGCAGGGGCTCACGGAGAAGGACCCCTGAGGATGACCTTAGGGTCTGGGCAGGTACATATGGGAGGAGGCGTTCCTTCAGATAACCTGGCCCCAAGCCGTTTAGGGCTTTAAATGTTAATACCAGCACTTTGAATCGGGCCCAGACCTGGACTGGCAGCCAATGAAGCTGGAAAAGGACTGGCGTAATGTGGTCTCGTCGGCCAGTCCCTGTTAGTAAACGTGCTGCCCTGTTTTATACCAGTTGACGTTTCCGGACCGTTTTCAAAGGCAGCCCCACGTATAACACATTGCAGTAATCCAAACGAGAGGTTTATTATCTCTCACCACTGGCTATGCTGGCAAGGGCTGAAGAGAGGCCCAGGTAGAAGGCTGTTCTGTACTGACTGGCAGCGGTTCTCCAAGGTTTCCTTGCATTACCTGGAGATTCCAGATTTGGAATCTCCAGGTAACCTTTTGCATATAAAGCCGGTGCTCTACCCACTGAGCTAGGGTACTTCCCCTATCACTGCAAGATTAATGTACTTGGCAAAGCTGCTGGCTCTCCCTTGCCATAATGCCATCTCCCCACACCATAAGCTCAAACTGGTCTATAAGCTGTGGTCTGAGGTGCAGCCAGAGAGCACGGCCACAGGTGCAATTGTTCATTTGTTTGTTTTGCATATTTGCATACTGCCAGGGCATTTCAAAATAAAGTCCAAACAGTAAGACATAAGAAGAGCCATGCTGGATCAGACCAAGGGTCATAGAATAGCATAGGTGGAAGGGGCCTATAAGGCCATTAAATCCAACCCCTTTGCTCAATCTAGTCCAGTGTTCTGTTCACACACTGGCCAAATAGCTGCCTGTGTGAAACCCACAAATCAGACATGAGTCCAACAGCATCCTCTCAATCATGTTCCCCAGCAACTGGTGTAAATTGGCATACTGCCTCGGATACTGGAGGACACATATAACCATCAGGTCTAGTAGCTATTGATAGCTTTATCCTCCATAAAAGTGTCCAATCCCTTTTTATTTCTAAAGCCATTCAAAGTGATGGCCATCATGACATTTTGTGGAAGTGAATTCCTTAGTTTAACTATGTGGTATACGAAGAAGTAAATCACAACAAAACAATAGTACAACTAGCAATTAACTGCCAGGGTGGATAAAAAATGATTTTTTAAATTTAAATTGGATTTTTTTTAATTTAAATCGGATTTTTTAAATTTAAATTGGATATTTTTTTTAATAAAATACTTTTTGAGGAAAAATCTATCTAAAGATAGTTTCATCATGAAATAAGGATTAGTTTTTAATTATGTAGCATGAGGCTGTTTAAATTTTTTGGTAAATGCATTCCATTAATCCATTCACAATGTCATGCTCTTCCAGAAGTTTCTGTAAGATTATTTTTCTCCTTCCAATAAAGTACAGCAGAAAAGTTGTCCAAATATGAATGATTAACCTATTAAACTGGAGACAGTTCACCTCACAATATTTTCATTATCTATCTATGATGTGTTTCTAATAGTATAACCAAATCAGTATTTTTTGATATAACTGTAAAACTAATCTGAAAAGTTCCTATTCTAAAAACAAAACCTTCATCAGGTTGTAAATATTAAGATTATACCAGCAAGAATGAGTCTTTGGTAACTCTGACTTGTGTAAAATATAGCGAGTAACGGGGGGGGGGGGGGTTGTCACATGATTAAATCAAGTCTTTCTGTGTAGTGATTTAAATCGTAATTTAAATCATGATTTAAATCAAATCCATCCTGATTGCCTTCTCCATAGATTCCATCATACTCAAGATCCAATGAGAGGACACATTTGGTACACCAATCAGTGGCTTCCTCTGTCATTCCTGTCACCTCACTTCCTGCTTGTTTTCACCACTGTTTCTTCCATTCTTTCCTGCTTCATTTCATCAGCTAATCCAAATGTAGATATATATTACTCTAATGCAAGAATTCTGACCATCAAGCTAACATCTAAAAATATTTATTTAATCACAGCCACCTTCTGAGAGAGGTCCCCAGTCATCAATGTGAAACAGGAAAACTTACTCAATGGGTAGTAGTACAGGGAATGGATAAGGTGAATTAATGTGGCACTGAAGACTGAATGTCTGCACAAAACAATTTGTTCCTTAACTATAACTTCAATTTGAGTCAGTATTTATACTTTATTGTTTTACACTCCAGCAAGACCAAATCAGATCAGTTTATGGAATGCCATATTGCATTTCTTCAGGGTCAGTAGTACAGAAAGTAAGAAAGCATGCTGTAATATTAGCTGGCCAAATAGGCCCTGAATTCTTGAGTCTATGATCAGCTTTATGAAACAGTATAGTCTGGCAATCTGTAATGTGAGACTAATAAAATAAAATTGGGTAAGCAGAACTAAAGTTGATGTCAATCTTGTGATGCCTTGCATAGTCATACAAAGTCTGCTGCTAAATATATTACAAGTTTTAAAAGCCAGCACCAAACTTTTAGAGCAAGATCTCACAGAAAGATGGGAAAATATTTTAATTCTGAAATACTAGCATTCTTTTTAATGAGCCCAACTGACCAAATCTCTTGATTTTTTTCAATAGATATGAAGGGGCCTCTGTCTGCTGCATGCAAATACATGCAGCAGTATATTATGCTTGTTTCCTTTAGATAATGGTTGGCCTTTATACATCTCTGCCCAAATACAGCTTAATACATTATGTACCATGTTTAAGATTAAACTAGTCCCATTTAGTCTATAAAAGCTATTGGTATGTTATATTCATAAACTACTACAGGCTACAATCCAGAGAAAGTCACATGCTCTGATACCCTATCACATTGTTATCTGCTAGAATCCTAACAGCAGATTGTGTGTGTGTGTGTGTATGTGTGTGTGTGTGTGTGAGAGAGAGAGAGAGAGAGGGGGGGGCTAGATTATTGGACAGTGTAAAGTTTTATTTTTCTTCATTCTACATAGAAAAAAAATATCAGTTCAAGGTAAGGAGCCTTTCTATTAAGTTTGAAAGTAGGCAAAATGCAAAATATTTTAAGCAGATGAAATTACTAAATGTTTTATCCAAATAAGTACCCCTAGCAATCAGTGATTTACAACAGAAGCAAGTTAGCACAATTAGTTACAATGTTAAAGTTGGGACTAAAGTTACACAATAGCCGTGATTATTCCTATTTCATCTGAAGTGCCAAGCCACAAAACTGTGCAGAACATCCATGCAATTTCTACATTCATTTGGCGATGGTGGCCATAATTTGGATCTTAGTCTAAAAAATAAATTTGACAATAGCAGGTAATTTGTAATTTATATTCATGAAAATATTTTGTGGAAGTATTCCCTCACCCACCCTCCCACACTTGTTAGTTACAGACTCAACTATCTAATCTAGACCAACCATGCTAGTTCTTAAGTAACCTTGTGTAATTGATTTGTAACCACAGATGCCAATTTATTTTCTAGCAACTAAAGCGGTTTTGCTACTTTTAATGATGCGTTACCAGATCACCGC
The DNA here is from genome assembly GCF_023053635.1 of Elgaria multicarinata webbii. Classification (NCBI taxonomy): domain Eukaryota; kingdom Metazoa; phylum Chordata; class Lepidosauria; order Squamata; family Anguidae; genus Elgaria; species Elgaria multicarinata. The sequence continues at coordinate 132,208,573 of NC_086171.1, forward strand.
TACCAATTGTTCATTAAGGCACAGAACGAATATATTAACTTACATCAGACAGGGTTCTCTGAGTACTTCTTTTGGCTCCAGGTTAGCATCATACACATTCTCAAACTTCAGGGCTAGATTGCCCTCTTGGCTGTGTGATGTATCTTCTGCTTAATAGCCCAATTAATCACAAAGATAGCAAGGAAAGTCAAAATCTTGTCTGGATAATGAAGAAGAGATTACAAGATGCCTAAGTAGGAATTGTGCTGCAAAAGCACAAATTGAGCATGTCCATTATGCCACTACAATAAGCTCCATTAGAACTTTTGGAAGGAACCTAAGGCTATCCAAAATGTAATGTTTAATTTTGCCAGTTAACTACAAAGGCAAAGAAGCAAAACAGAAGTGGTCTGAATAATTTCATACAGATGTAAAATCAGAGATGGCTGTTAGATGAAGTCATAATTAAATGCATTCTGGATGCAGGATTGCCAGCTAGAACTTGCTGGTTGAATGGCCCATTATGGTAGGAGAGAGGTTCAGTTAATTTGTCAGGAGCAGAAATCTGGGGCTTTCAGATACAGTAAGTGTCAGGTAATATTGTTGCCTGACATATATGCAACTACAGTTTGTATACAACTACAGTATACAACAGATATACAACCACAGTTTCTTTTGTGCACCATGAAATTTCAGTAGCCTAGATAAGTTCAAAGCAGTTTTCCCTAACGGTTGCCTTTTTCTGTCGAGGCAGACTAGATATGTACAGATTAACCTAGTATTGAAAATAATTCAACATGTGCCTAGATCAAAGGCCAACCTATGTTATTTTTGCTCCACACTCTGGACACATGCTGAAAAATTCATATAGAAAACTGTAAAAATGACATGGAACAAATAAAAGAAATTCATTGTTAAATATAAATGTGAAGGTCTTCGCGCCCCCTCAGTAAAATGCTTGGCCATTAGCATCAAATCACAGACCCACCCTACAGCTGAATAGTTCTGTCCTTCAAAATAACAAAGGAAAAAATCCAAAGACTTGTGCATGTGTGTAAAAACAAATTATTAAGGCTACTGCTTTAAGATCAGTTTTGCTACTTCTTGAGGTTCTTTTATGAGCAACCAAAATGAAAAAAAAAACACAAAAACCTTTATTAAGAAGTCTTTGTTAACACACAAGAGTGAAATTTAATAGGTGACTTACTTCAGAAAACTGAATCAAGGGATAATTATTCCTTTGGATGAATAATTGCCAGGAATGTTCAATTACTGCTAACTGTGAGTGTTCCCCAAAGACATTTTTCTTCAGCATCACATCTTGAAATTAAGATAGTTGTAACTATGATTCCCAAAGCCTGTCCAGAGTTCTATTTATTTTAATTTCGCTTTTATGGCTTTTTTCTTTACTAACTGGTTTGGGCAAAGACCCCTAGACAAACAGAAAATAGTTTTACATGTAGTGAATTTATTCACAATGAAAATGGTGACACATCTACACCAAGCAGGATATTCCACTATGAAGGTGGTATGAAAGTGGTATATAAAAGGCAGGAGCCACACTACTGCTTTATAGTAGTATTGAAGTGCACTGACAACTGTTGGGGCCCATTGACACATACCATATACTGCTTTCATACCACTATATCCTGCTTGGTGTGGCTCCTGCCTTTTATATACTGCTTTCATACCACTTTCATAGTGGAATATCTTGCTTGGTGTAGATGAGCCCAGAGAAAACTTGGATGAGGTCTACTCTCCTAGTATTCAAGTTTGGTTTAATGGGATCACTGTCTTATCCACAGAGAACTAGAAGGTCTTCTTGTTTCAGGATTTCATGGGTTTGTGCAGACTGATATAGTTATTAAGGTTAAAAATGGAAGGGGTGTCTTCTCTGTCTATGTATGTGTGTGTGGAGAGACAGACAAACATGTTACCTCCATTGGGAAAAGAGAGCATATAAATTGGGATATAAATTAAAACTGACAAGACTAGTCTAGAAATAAAATTGAAGTTTTGGTTATGTTCAAGGTTTGTCAATCAAGTCTCATCCCCTTATTTATTATTTTGATAGGTCTCAGTTCTTGGTAGATCGCCAACCCATCAAGAAAGGTTCCATAGCATATCATTTTGGAATCACTAGGTTAATGCAACTGGTGTTTCCAGCATCTAAGCAAGATATACTTGGTTATGTCATAGCTCAAGTTTCATTGAGTACATTGATTGCATCTAGTGGAAGCAGAGAGAGATGGGAAGCAGGGGCCAGTTCATCAGGTCTGCTGCATTTGGCTCCCCCTCTCCCAGAACTGGTTCTATTCAACCTATTATAAATTGTTGCATTGCTATCAACTGGTGCTTAAGTTTTCTTGTTTCCTCATCCCATCCCCTTTTCCTTTTGTGTCATGTATTTTAGATTGTAAGCTTGTGGGGAGGTGCTGGCATGATCTGCACAATCACCATGGCTTAACATGCCACAGTGTAATGCTTATGTTGGGTTAGAGATATGAAGGCTTGGGGGGGGGAGAACAGAGAAATGGGGGGGGGCTGTATTTTCCAAGGACAATTTTTGTAACGAGGTTCAGATGACACGACAAACCATGCCTGGGAAGGTAATTAGGTGAATAGAGCCTGGCATGTGCCATGGCTTAAACAAACCGCCATGGTTTGTTTAAGACACGGTGATTGGGCAAACTGGGTTTCTGGGTGCTGAAGAGCAGACTAAAAATGCTTTAAGTAAATGAACAGATTACCATGGGGAGTAAAATGACTGAGCTTCAAGGAGGACATGACTTTATATATATGAACATTTTACACTGAAGAAGAACTGAAGTAGAAAATCTAAATTATATTAATGATACTACAAAGGAACGTTAGATAACATGTTGTAAATTCTCTTTGGAAAGAGACATTTGAGACCAAAAATAATCAAAGGAATGGATAGTACTTTCATCATTGTAAAAAGTACCTTATCATTCAACATTATCTCTTGAATGGTAAAACATGAATGATATAATGTTACTCTGTAGGCTCCCCCAGATATGTTCTTCCAGTCAATGAAATAAATATGACGAAGTACAGCAGTACCATCAAGGAATGTGGAATACGAAAGTTTCCCTTTTATTTTAATAAACCATTGTCCAACTCATTCAGTGATGGAATATTCTGCATGGCTTAATGGCAGCTGTTGAGGCAGACAAAAGAAGTCTTTATGCTCCATCTAGACATTGCAAGGTGCTTATTCAATTTCTTCTGCATCAGGAGCAGTGTTCCTTACCTAATATGTATACATTTGCTGAGTGTTATTCAGCCTTTGTTGCTTCTGACCCTCAGTTGGCATTTAATTCCCAGTCCACCAGGGTATTCATGCTTGATGGCACTGATGCACACACTGAATGCTTTATTTATGTAATGGCACAGGGAATGAAGCTGTAAACTGTATTAGACAATATCCTGCTTAAAGATGCCAATGGCTAGTGTCACTGCACTGCTGACCTCTAACCATAGTGGGGAATATGTCACTTGATTTTAGAGTATTTGTCAATACAAGAGAAAATGGAAGAGGAGGAAGGAAAGCTGCAGTCAAAATATGAACTTCAGGTTACGTGTAAAATAGTTCATGTGTTATTAATTACTTATGGCTTTATTGAAGACCGATTAACAGAAGCATGGAAGTGTACAGATACCATTGTCACAAAAGACTTATTTTTATTGGGTAGTAGAAATTTTAATTTTAAGTGCAAAACAAAAACTGCAATCATTTGATACTAAAGTTATTTTTCATATATAATTAACGTTAGAATAATTAAAATAAAAAACATTTCTATTGGTGGGTAAATGTCTATGGACCTTTGGTTTATGTAAGGGGCACCTTCCTGTTAACCCCAGATGCTGTGGATCCAAGGACCTTTAAACGGGAAAATATATAGCTCAGTGGTAAGTTCATTCTTTGCATGTCAAAGCTCTACGATTCAATTCCAAACATCTCTAGGTAGGACTAGGAACCCCTGCCTAAAACTTTTGAGAGTCACTTCCAGTCCATGTAGACAATACTGAGCTAGGTAAATCAGAAATCTAACTTGGTATAAGAGAACTTCCTATTTTCCTGTGAAAATCAATTTATATCTATTATATCAAAATCCTTTATCATCTAGAACTGGGTCAAGTAACATTTGACAGATGTAGTCACAGTCATGAACAAGACAGAGACATTTTAGGTGTCTGTAAGTCTTCAGAATATTGTCTTCAGAAGTTTCCTTCAAACACTCCCCCTTCAATCCAGAGACCTGAATGCTCACATGAAAGTCACGAACGTGAAGGTTCCCCCATTCACTTCAATGGAGAGGCCAGCTCCACAAGCAAATTCCTTTGCAGCTGGTAAATATTTTACCTCTCCACTGAACCAAATGGGGAATCTGTGTGCATAGCACTGGGTTGGTGTGCCTGTCATTTAGGCAAGAGAGAATAAAGGAGGAAATGGGGATAAACAAGGGAACACATTCAATTACATTTGCAGTGAGACTTGTGTTGAAATGCGAAAGAATTATTTTAATCCATTATGTGGAATAACTAAAACAGTCATGTGCAAATTTAAATCATCCAACTCAAAACCAAATAGATTCAGCACAGACGTTCCCTTCGGTAAGAAACTCACACCCTTAGCCTTTTCAGACAATCCATTTTTTACACCAATATATGTATATCAACTAAATTGACAATGTCTTTCCCTTGTTAAAGATAAATTATTGCACAGCAGTGGAGACCATGTGTTATTCAAATGTTCCCTTTAAAGTGTCTTTTCATCTAAATTAACCAATCCGATTTAACTAAAACACTCTGAATACTGACCAATCTAGTCATGACCTATTGACTTTTTGCCCCATTTCCTAAAGTGAAAGCACTGACTGAAGGGAAATATCACACAAGATGCTAATAGATGACAACAGCAAGAGGTATTTCAGAGGGACTTAAATTATTCTGGAAGCCTGGAACTTAAGATCCATAACAGCCTATATCTTCTGTTGTTTTTAATTATGTCTTTAAAAAAGGTCCCCTGCTGTGTTTTTGAAATACTAAATGGCCTCCACAGCTATGTGACATAATTCATTCTAATTCATGATTACAAGATGTTTTCAAACTATTCCCTCTTTCCCAGCAGCTACTTAAAAGCAGGAGGGGGGCAGGGGATCTTTTATTCCCTCCCCCTCACTTGTTCTCAATTTACCAATCCCTTTCCAGGTGTACACTTCGCAAAACAGTACAAAACAGTACATGAAATATATATATAAAAACACAGCTTATACACTTATAGTGTTTTTGGATTCCCAGACAAATTTTGGTTATGAAAAATGCCCTTCTGTATTACAGACTCTAAATTCTATCAAATATGCAAATAGATTTTAGCAAATATTTATTCCTGTACAACAATGTTGCCTTCTCATAAGAGTAGGATATTAAATCCCTAGGGGGCCAAATTCACTAGCTACAATTTTGAATTACCTACAAACACATACATACGAGCCTTTGAGTTTACAGCACCTGTAATCAACAATACTTCCATTAAGTTTAATTTCCTCATGCCTTTGTTCTAATATCCTCTATCACTTATACCCTACAACTGTTTCAGATGTTCAACCCAATCCAGAGGTTTTCAGGTGCTCAAGGGATAGCCTTCACCCCAGATTTCCTATTCGCCATAAAGTAGGAACTTGGCAGGATAGGAACAAAAGTCTGAATACTTTCTGAAAGTCTTGCTTGGTTTTTGAACTTGAACATCAAGAATTAGCTACAAGACTTTGCTGAATGGGAATTTGTTTAAAGTGGACAAGGAATTTCACGCTAACTGTCAGCCAACCAAGGCATTCGCAAAGAAACAAAAAAGCTGAAAGTACACTTGCTGCCAAAAACCATTCTAAGTGATAATCGTCTGGAGTTCAAACCTATGCTCTGCTTCTTGGCAGTGATGTGGGTTTTCTAGAAAATCTTAAGTTAGAAAATTTGGTTAATTTGCATAGAGTAATTTACATAAGGAACATTTCAATTTGCATTGGAAAACATTCTGATGCTGTAGTGAAGGGGCAGGAAACTCTTTGCCCTCTAGATGTTTTGGCCTACAACTCCCATCATACCTCACCATTGGTTAGGCTATGTTGCCTAAAGCCGATGGGCGCTGTAAGCCCAAACATCTGAAGGGCCATAAGTTGTCCAACCCTTCCCTAGAGAGATCTAATTTAGCATTTAACAACAAATCTAAAAAGTTTTTTTTATCCCAACATGACACAAGTCTTTTACCTGAAATATTTGGGGGGGACGGGGACGATGACAATAAAGCATATCAACATATATGATTTAAATGTTATATTATGTAGAATTGTTCCTTATATTGTTAAAATTTAAGAAAAATTTCCAAATATGGAAAATGTTGAAACATGAATTAATTTAAGCAGTCCAAATATGCTGACAACCACTCATCCATTTCAACAGAGTGCAACTTTCTTCCACTAAGGCTGCTGGGGACCTTTAGTTTTGTTATTACTAGTTATGAGTTGCATTTCAAACTGAGACATATATGTTATTCAATGACATATATGAATCCTCTCACATACTTGGTAGGTAGAATCACCTGAAAACCTTTAAATACAAGTTTTTAGGAAGTAATGAAGTAAGGCAGGTGGCTACTAGGAGGAGGGCTTTCTCTGTTGTGGCACCCGGCTGTGGAACGAGCTCCCCAGAGAGGTCCGCCTGGCGCCTAGATTGTATTCTTTTCGTCGCCAGCTGAAGACCTTTTTATTTTCTTAGTATTTTAACACCTAATTTAACTTAAATTTAAATTTTGCTGTTTTAATTCTGTATTTTAATCCTATATCAATTTCTGCTGTGTGGTTTTAACCTGGTTGTGCTTTTTATATTGTATTTGTGTTTTTTAGATTGTTGCTTGTTTTATTATGTTCCTCATGGTTTTAATTTTTGTGAACTGCCCAGAGAGCTTCAGCTATTGGGCAGTATAAAAATGTAATAAATAAATAAATAAAACAAATTGCAAAGCTTGCATAATACTGTATTTGCAATTGGCATGCATTTGTTTTTACTAATGAACTTATGAAACAGAAACTTTTCCACAGAAAAATAAACACTATAAATTTTCAGTTTCATACATTGATGGTGCTATATAAATAAATAATAATAATAATAAAAATAATTATTATACCCCAAACTCCTGCTTCTCTGTGATCTACAGAATCCAGTCCAAGTGTCCCAACACCAGTGTAAGATGAGGCCTCTGCCTTTCATTTATCAGCCCAGCACTATAAGTTTCTGGAAATTGGGAAGAGCTGGAAAGGAAATCTTGACTCCCAACAGTGTATTTTTCCCCATACAAAGGATTGTGGAAGTAACCCCATTAGCACCAGTTAATGGCCCAGAATTCAACAGGGATTACACAAATGGCCCTATAAGGAAATTGATCTAATAATTCTTCTGAAATCTGTCACTACATACCAGGAGTTGTAGTTTTAAATGCTTCACACCTTTTAGTAATGAAGGATATCTCTTACTCAACCCCATCCTAAAAAATAAATATATGCACTTGAACCTGACAAATTAACAAAAAGCCTTAACAGGTCATCTTGTTCAAGAGTACTGATGAAGACTTTTCTACAATAAATACAGTATTAGTAGCCTGCTTAGGTTAGGGTCTTGTCTCTTATCCTGCTATCAACTTCAAAAAGGAATACAATAATAATAATAATAACACTTAAATAGGACTCATTGTCATCTGCATCCTTGAATTGTTCCTTATTATAACACTGAAAACAGCAGAACTGGAGGGGGGTGGGGTGAGGGAAGTAAAAGGAACAGCTATCTGCCCTGGGTTGTAACATGCAGGCCTTGAACAACAACAACAAAAAGCAGGTAGATGATCTTTGAATTTGAATTAGTGAAAAATGTGCCAAGTCTGATACTTCCTGTTCCAAACTCCTTTTGTGTTCTGATAGCTAAATAAAGGCAAGCTCACACTGGAAGAAAAAGCAGCATCTGATTTCTGGACAGTTTTTCCGATATGCTGCAGCTATAGCTCTGTTTATCTGGAATAATGCTTGACAGCTGTGCGTCCCCCAAGCATATGCTCTGATACAATGCCCTGAGATGGGTGAAGCATGTATAACAAAATGATGGAACTTAAAAGCGAGACAGTCAAGTCAAGCCAAATCCCTGTTTCACAGACTCACTTCCTTGAGTGATAGATACAGGGACAATCTCTTGAAAAGTATAAGCAAAATTGGCAACACTGGTGGTGAGCTCTGTGACATTCGGAGCAGTTTTCTTCCCCATTTTTATTTTGTGCATGCGTGTGAGTGACTCTTCCACCCTGTGCTTGAACAGCACATTAAAAACAAAGCTGACAGAATCAATAGAATTTAAGATGCCCTCGTAATCTGGGTTTAACACCAGAGCAACACCTTTAATCAAAGATGTAGAACCCTCTCAGGCATTCTGACATCTACATCTATCATCCAGATACTGCTTCTTCTTTTCTATTGTCTTTTTTTTAAAGAAAAAACTGAGCAGAATTAACAACTTTAGTCAAATAATTAAAATCTGGCTGCCCAGAAATGTCAGGATGAAAACCAGCGTGACACTTTACCATTCTTGTAAAAGTTTCATTTTAATATACACATTATGCCAGCTGCTTTGCAGAGCTACAATAAAAGTCATCAAATGCTACTGGGAATTGCCAGTGTACAAGAAGAAATAGCATTACAAGGCTGCCAGGCATATATCGAAGTTTGGATCACAGAAATGAAAATGCAGACGAACAACACAATCATTAAAATAGACAATCAGTACAGTCAGAACCTCAAATCACTCACTTCGTTCTAATTAAAAACTGCAAGGTGTTCTCCCCAACCCCAAACCCCAAAATCCTTTTCCAGAAAAGAAAGGTTTATTTTTTAAAAAATGAAGGTAAGTGTCAGAAAGATGTATGGATTCTGGGTGGATACACACTGCCATTAACTGACAGATCTGCATCTGTATGGTAAAATTCCTCTTCCCTAGGCCACACTAATCCCTCACCTTACCTATCCAGAAGCCTCTGCTGCAGAAATGAAAACTGTGCTGGAATCCTTAGAGCAGCCTTTCCCAACTTGGTGCTCTCCAGAGTGTTGGCTGTGGATGATGAGCATTACAGTCTAACATGCCTGGAGGTCACCTGATTGGGGAAGGCTGCCAGAGGGCTCATCTACACCAAGCAGGATATTCCACTATGAAAGCAGTATATAAGAGGCAGGAGCCACACTACTGCTTTATAGTGGTATTGAAGTGCACTGACAACTGTTGGGGCCCATTGACACATACCATATACCGTTTCATAATGCTTGGTGTGACTCCTGCCTTTTATATACTGCTTTCATAGTGCTATATCCTGCTTGGTGTAGATGAGCCCTTAGAGAAAGCAAGATAGTAGCCAGCACAGCCCCCAAATCCTGAGTTGCACAAAGCTGCCACCTTGCAGGCCCTGAGACCTTTTAACCTTTCCATCCCTTAAGTAATTCAAATACGCATTACAGTTTCTGAACACGGGCAAAATTTGAGATTGTTTAATTAAGTATAACACTGACTATTGGCTAAATCAAAAATATAAACCACTCACTGTAGACTAGGAATCCATTGTTTGCAACAAAGGTATCAACACTGATTACGTTTTCACTAGGTTTGGGAATTCCAATTAGATATCCAGATTTTAAATCTACAATTAACGTAGTGTTCAACAGACCACACTTCCTAATAGCATAACATGTGCAAGCCTTAACAAGTTACATTCTCTCTATGCACTACAAAAATATTGCATGTAAAAACTGAAAATACTATTACTTTCCATGTGAAAAAGGATTTGACAGTATGGAAGGAATTCTTCTGAGGGAAGCGGTTAAAGAATTATTGCAGGGGAGGGAGAAAAATCATTACTACTTTGTTTTAATGAAAATTATAAGCAAAGCAACAGCTCTGACTCTTTGTGCCCATATTGCACGGAATCAGTTGTGTTTTATTACATTATTACTGGGGTTGGTTTACAAGGCCATCCCCAGCAGGCATGACCTTTAGAAAATGCAGGCGCAAGTGTGGGAGTGCGGGGGGGGGGGGGAGTGCGGGGGGGGGGGGGGAGAAGATGAAAGATGATGCCAGTGCCGCAGTCATCTTATGCTAAAGACTTGACTTCGATGTGTAACTCATACGGCTGCAGCCAGAATAATTTGAGAGCTCACTTTTCAACAGCCTACAAAAAGGGAGTGTTTTGTTTCAGGACGTATCTTTTTTTCTTTCTTTTTTCATTTTGCTCTAAATTTGGAAATGTGTACATGAGGAGGTAAAAATGGCAATAATTAAAATAAAAAAGACAAGATGATGCACTGATGTTCTTTTTAAACCTACAGAGCTGCAGAAGCTGTGTTCTGCTTCACTATACCTGCTATTTAGGCTTAATGCTAATGGTATATATCTTGGCTTTAGATCATTTCCTCTCTTTGTTTAATTACTCAGAACAACTCAAGGAGAAGCCAAAAATTACCTGAACAATTATCTTTTAACTTCAATAATCATGTTTGCTCATTTTGCATATCTAAAAGCCTGGAGGTTTAAGAGAAGGTGTCAATGGCCATGTTGTCAATCTCTGGAAAAAATCAGGGTGGGTGGGTTATCCTTTCCCCCAGCATGTATAAGTCTCTCATGGAAAATATTTTGTGCCAAGGAATCCCAAATATAGTGCCAGGAAAAGCAAGAATGCATGGGGGGGAAACAGAACAAATTGGACACATATACTTATTTTGTATAATTCTGCTATACCTAAAGGCAGGCAGGGACCTATGTAATACAGTCCAACTCCCTTAACCAATGGAAGGTGTGGTGAAGGACACCTGATTCTGAAATTCACCTGGTATTACCCACTTATTATACTACCACTATACCCACTATATTATACTTATTATTGGTGCATTCTCTTCCCCTCCTTATTGTTTTATTATGACTTTATTAGAATGTAAGCCTATGCGGCAGGGTCCTGCTATTTACTGTTTTACTCTGTACAGCACCACGTACATTGATGGTGCTATATAAATAAATAAATAATAATAATAATACATACCATTAACAATTTGCTTTGTATAGTTTTTCAGAATGCTAAATTTCAATACCAAGATGTATTGAATACTCACATTCTGTGTGCAGGTGTTATGCCTGAACAGAGAACTGCAACATGTGTAGGGGACACTGAGATGCCATCCTTCCCCAACATTCTGGGCCCTGCCTGGCCCCATCCTTCCCACATAGAGCAGAAAGATCTGAAGGTGGGTGGGGTGAGGGTGGGGAGTGTTCTATGCACTTTCAGTTGAATGCTCTGGACGCTCTCGTCACATAGAGGCTTCTAACTGCGTCCAAGGGATCAGGCATAGAGGCCCCCTTTAGACCTTACTGATCAAAGTGGGAAGGGTGGGGGCAGAGAAGGAAGGGCAAATATGCAGTCCCCTATACCTAGGGCTCAACTACAGCAAGCAGGATATTCCACTCTGAAAGAGGTATGAAAGCGGTATATAAAAGCCAGGAGCCACACTACAGCTTTATAGCAGTATTGATGTGCATTGCAGGATCTTCACTACTGTTTTATAGAAGTGCACTGACAACTGGTGAGGCCCATGACACATCTACACCAAGCAGGATATAACACTCTAAAAGTGGTATGACGGTGGTATATGGTATGTGTCAATGGGCCCCAACAGTTGTCAGTGCACTTCAATACCACTATAAAGCAGTATACACCACTTTCATAGTGGAATATTCTGCTTGGTGTAGATGAGCTCCTTTACATGTGTTGCAATTCCCCATTCAGGCATAATGCCTGAACAGGTCTACGGGCATAGCCACTTTGACTGCAATTCTATAGACACTTACTTGGGAATAAACCCCATTTATCTTACTATTCAATAGCTGAAGCTTTCTGGCGGTTAACAACAATTAAAACCACAAGTACAGCATAAAATACAATACAAAATGTAAAAGTTTAAAACTACAGGATGAAAGCAAAACTAGAATAAAACCTAGCACCAATGCAGAGATTTAAAACACAATGGCAAAATTAAAACAGAGCTAAAAGACTAAAATGCTCAGGAAAATAAAACAGTCTCCACTGGTGCCGGAAGGAACACAATATAGGTGCCAGGTGAGCTTCTTGGGGAGCTCATTTCATAACCAGGTGCCACAGCAGAAAACATCCCCTTTTTTTGGTAGCCACTTACTTTTGAGGAGGCATGCCTAGGACATCACTAGCAAGTACATTGTTATCTATAGCATCTCCTTATAAAAAAGAATTCAAAACTGTTTCACAATATACATAATTTTAAAAACATCTCAATAACTAAACAATGCATTCATAATTCTTTACAGAGAGAACAAAAATAACAAACGGTGCTTCCAGATAGACAGCTCCTAGCACTACCAATAAAAAGGCACTGTGAAGGTAGTCTGTCTTTCCCTCCTTAACTGATTTTTTTGTGGTAAGAAAAGAAAATGGTGAAAGCATAGGTAAAACACAAGAGGGTTACAAATGAAAGATGATGCTGTACAAATCCCCCACAGAATTCCAGGGTGATTGTACAATAAAAGCCTCATCTGGTAACAACCAAAGAGTCTTGTGGCACATTGAGGACTAAAATATTTATTGTGGAATGAACTATTGTGGGCTAGAGTACACTTCACCAGATGCATGAAGTCTCCTCCTCTGTTGGGAGAGAAAGACAACCTCTAACCTAGGAAGAAATAGGAGCGAAACGAGCCTTTTAAAAAGGCTGCAAAGGGCACAGACAGCGATGTGGGTTTTCCAGAAAGTTTTGAATTAGAAAACTTTCCTATGCAAATTAGGCTGATTTGCAAAGGGTCATTTACCCCACAAAAAAGTCAATTTGCACTAGAATATTTTTTATGCCCCAGAGAGATCTAATTTAGCATGTTGATTTTACTTGCATTCAGTAAACATAGCTAAAAATTACACCACATGACCTTACCACAAGTATTTACTTGAAATATTTGAGGGTGGAAATAAAAGCACACTTAAAATGATTTAAATGTATATTATTTTTATTGGAACACTTCTAAAAATGTGAAGACAATAGCATGTACTTTACTTTCATTGTTTACATTTATGGGGGAGGAGACACTGAATACTGCTGACACACTCATCCAACTTTCCCCAACTTGGTGCCCTACAGTAGTGTTGAACTATAGCATGGTTGGGAATAATAGGAGCTTGAAGGGCAGCAGGTTGGGAAAGGCTGCACTAATTAATTTTTGCACCTAAAAGAACTGCACAAGACGTGTTAACAACCACTCATCTGTCTGAACAGAGTTCAACTTTCTTCTACTAAGGTTGTTTAGCCACCTTCAGTTTTTCTCCCACTACTTATCAGTTCCATTTCACACTGGGACATATCTGTTTTTCAATGACATATATGAATCGTCTCACATACCTGGTAGGGAGAAACACCTGAAAGACATTAATTACGACTTTGAAACTGCCAAGCTTGCCTAGTAATGGTTTTGCAATTGGCATCAATTCATTATTACTAGTTTCTGTGGAAAAATAAGGAACTGGAAAATGTTCCAAAAAAATTTATGGTTTGAAAAAATTTCATGGGGAAATTTTCCTCACTGGTGTTAGGACCACTCCTCAGTCACAAGTATTACAAAACCAGCATGAAGCACCCTCTGGCCTTAGTAATTGTGAAAGGTCTCTTCTCTGGCATAGTTGTCAAAGAATAAGTTCTTCTAGTAGGATTGTTTGTGTGAAATTTTCATATAGAATCTTGTTTTAAGTGACAATTAGTACTCAAAAATTATTTTTTCATTCATCACGTAACCAGATAATGTCTTGTTAACTCATCTATTTGCATTTACAATGGGTATCACAAAGTCCATTGGTTTAGTTACAAAATCACCTCCCACTCTACTAGTGTAACTAAAATGTCAGGAATTAACATTGAATAAATATTTCCTTCATAGGGATCAAATCAAATGTTTTTGCATTTCTGGTTTTAGCTTTTCTTAATTTGTCAGCTATCTTTACAAACTACATAAATTATAAGCAAATTGCTTCCATGTGTTCTGTGCTAATTAAGCTGTTTCTAACTGTAAAGGTGTTCTGTATTTACAGTTTTAAATGCAAATATACATACATTTTTTATAGATTGTTGATTCCAAACACACATCATTAAAAAGAAAAACAAACAGCAACTGTTGGCAGAAGCCATGTTTGTCATTCAGGCACAACCTTTTCCTTATAAAAACCTTAAGTCTCATGAACAAAAGAAGGCACATGTAAGTGCTTGCTTTTCTATTGTCTTGTGGGTATCGTAGTGCACACCAATAGAATAACGTGGACTCAGGGGGTTCCCTGTTCACACCACTAGAGAGTCACCCAATAGTTCCCAACAAACTGGGTTTCAAGATATTTGAATTACAGAAACATTTATGGTATTTCCTGATTACAAGTTTATAGCCCTTTGAAACTAAAATGTGCCGTGCGCAAAAGTAAGATGGCATGGTGCATAACAATCAGCTAGGAATGACATTCCTAGCCCCCTCAGAGAACTGCAGTTCAAGGGTGTGTTAGATATCTGAGACCTTATTTCCCATTATTCATGTGTTATTTATATGACTAATTGTTGTTAATGCAGAAGCAAAAGTGGAGGAGAAGCATTTGTAATGCAAAGTATGAATATTCTGGCTAGGTTTGGATATAAATCATTTGAGGAAGATGTTTTATGACTCATGCATAAAAATATCTTAACTGTAATGTAGTAAGAGCTACCAACCAGGCAATCTGCCTTTATTTTGTTGTAGGCACGTAGGTGGAAAAAATAGTAGTACTTTCTTTTGTAAGAAAATGTACAAGCTCAGCCTTCCCCAACATGGCGCCCTCCAGATGTGTTACAACTACGACTCCCATCATCCCCAGCCAACAAGCTGGCGTGATGCAGCCAGTGCCACACCAATAGGTCCAGATACAGTAGCCAATTCCACAAAAGTAAAAGTAGAAAGTAGCAAAAGTAGAAATTACCCCCTCCCAATCAGCAGCAGGTACAGCAGTGGATCATGGTCCCATAAATACAAATGTGACACATGGAATTCCATCAAGCTGAATAGGGACATCATCCTTACCATCAAGGCTTGGTCCACAGCTTATGGCCACACCAGGGGAACAGGGTTGTTGAAGTTTTGTCGATGCAGAAGCATGGAGGGGCTATAGAGAGTTCCCTTTACTTGAACTTTATGTGGAAAGCTGAATGAAATCTTTCCCTAGCTGCTTGAGCTGTAGAATGATGAATCCCCATTACTCTTTGAAGACATGCTAGCAGAGCTCAAGTGCTAGTTCAGAGAGATGTTCTCCACCTATTTCTGTATTCAATACCTTAAATATGCTTCCCTATGAAGCCTTCTGAGGGTATATAATCCTCCTTGCAGTCTCTTCTAAAGCCAAGTTTGGGTGGAAGGTAAGTTCACTTCTTCTACTTTGTTTCCACTGCTGCACATCACACCGAGCTTATTCTTTTGGTGTAGATGTCGAAGAGAGTGCACCCTGAGATGTGCTCATTTCTATGTTGAAGTCAATGGAGATTTCCCCACCTTTTATTTTTTTTAAGTGGGTGGGGAAATTTAGGGGGCTAACCAAGAAATAGTTTTAACTCTCCCCTTCTGGAGTGCCATGGTTCCAATCAAATCAGGGCCCCATTAGCTTAGATGAGACTAAAAATATAAGGCTGGCCTCAGCTACATGCCATGCTAGCATACTGTGTAGTTTGACCCTTATTTTCCAATTCATTGCTTTTTTTGTTCAAGACTCTTAACCTTAAACCCAGACACATGCTGGACATGGAGATCATACTATCCAAGACACCCTTTTAACCCTCATCATCAAATATGCAAATTGAAGCTGTTCAAGAAGAGGCAAAGGTTGGGCTACTCATAGGCTTCTTGCCTGACTTGGCAAGCATACACGGCTACTTGACTACCCAAACAGCAAAGGAGGATCAACCCCTACTAGGGATGGCATGTATAGTGTTTTTTGGCACATCCAAAACAGTGTTTTCAGTTTATCTCAGCTGGGTAGGAGGCTGTGTTAAGCTCAACAGCAAGTAATTGCATTGAGCAATGCAACAACAGTGTAAGTTCTGGGGAAAACCATAATGGCTGCATATTTGCCTGCCATCATCTTTGAATGGCTGAAGCTGAGCACTGGTATGGTTAGGAAAGAGGAGGTGAGGAAACCTGATACCTTACAGATGTTTTGGACTACAACTACCAGCATTCCTGACTATTGAGCTTGCTTGCTGGGGCTGATGGAAGTCAAAGCATCTGGAAGGCACTGGTTGGGGGAAGGCTGATTTAGGCCAGTGTTCAGGTTACATCTGTAGAAGACTATTAAAAATGTCACATAAACGAAGAAGGAAAGCTACAGAGACTACTGTGTGAAAAGCCAGGAATGCATTTTGCAATCCACAAAGTTTAGATCTGCCCAAAGATCTGCTTAGATCTAAGCCAGCAAATTTTTGGCTGGCCTTCCTCCAAAAGTATCTGGACAATGATAATACAACAGCATATGGGCCATCACTCTGCAATTAGCAGGGAAAGTAGAACAATTGGAATAGCATCCAGGGAGTCGTAGGAGGTAGGTGAACTGAGGCACAATGTAGCGTGAAGGTAGGACTTTGCTTAGCAATTTAATCTTGGTTTCCCTGTATGTCTGGAATCTCAAACCACGGTTTGGATTCCAAATTATGATTAGCTCAAACCATGGTATGGCATGCTAACATGAGCCAATGTTTCAAGAACCTCCACAATAGTTTATTCCCTTAGGCTCCTTAAAGCAATCAGAAATGCATACCCTGTATGCAAGCATTCAAAAAACCAAAAGTACAAAGGAACATATTTTCCAGCTACCCACAACAAAGCCAAAGCATGTACCACATAACATGCATAATGGATAGCAATCAGACAGTGGAATGAGCATTTATGAAATGTCTTAGGCTGCATCTCATTAATTAACAGACACAGAGGACAGCTAATTCATCTTTCTGGATTATTAGATTATGAACAAGGAAAGAGAGTCCCCTCCCCACAAGTGCTCAAAACTGACTCTTTTTAACAATGCCATTTAAAAGTGAGCTATAATAGCAATTTTTAAAAGAACTATAAAAATGTTATCAACTCAGTTGTATTCTGCTGGTGATTAATTCAAGCCCACAAAAAGCTGGCATGGCAAGAACCTCAGAAAGGAGACTTCTTTGTGTCAATGGCAGATTAAAGCAGCATTACTAGAATTATGTAATCCCTTTAAATGAGCTGAAAGAGGAACAGGGAAAAAGAAATTCAAATTCTTCTGTGTGCATACCAAGGCAAGGCATTGTGTTTCTTCCCACACACACCGCAGATTTTTTTGTAATGTTTAAACTACTTTATTTGAAGATTTTTCAATTACAAAAGAGTAATACATTAACCAACATTTCATTAACTGCTCACTGCAAACATAACCACCAATTTTCACCTACATATTCTCCTTTCAGAGTTACCAGAAATTGCATTCATGGAAAGTGCAACACACAATATATTACAAATTTGTGCCACTCTGCCCAACATTGCAGGGTGGGATGGGGTAGGGTGGTGGTTGTTTTTTTAACAAGTTTGCAATTGTCAGTATCACGACACAAATATAGGATTGAATCTAGAAGGCCTTTTATATGTCCCCTTTTTAGAATGAACATATACCAGAAACAGAAGCTATTTTCCCCAAGAAATCATCTTTCAAATTGGGGCACATAGTGACCCTAATTTACACAGATGTGTCCTTTATAAGGAATTAACACACTTCATCAAACCACCCTTAACACGTTATGCTTAAGGCATTTTCCTTGTGAAAGTAGTTGAACTTTGGCTATTGTTTACCAAAGTCTTATTAACTCACATTGCGTACTTGGAATATTCTCTTTTTCAAAGTACCGCACAAAACAGTAAGTGGGTTCAAGGCCATTGTTTATCCTGCAATGGACCTTATAGAGCTAAGGATCCTTGCCCAGAATTGTATTACTGTTATTGCTACATTTCTTACAACATCTACTAGGTTATTTCTTGTTAATATATTTTTTTCTGGAATATGAAGCTGTCTTGTCTCTACTTTAAAAGAGAAATCCCTCATATTGGTGGATGATGGATGGATAAATTCCAGTTTCATATCTCCTGATTCATGCAGCCCTTCAATTCCTTTGCCCATTTCATTACATATGACCATTACTCGAACCCATTAGTGTGAACACAGTTGTTTATACAGAAATAAGACAGCACATTTAAAGAAATTAAGGGGAGTCTCATTGAGGACTAGTGTAGAGCTATGATTGTGAGCTGAAGGTTTCCAGTTAAAATACCACTTCAGCCATAAACTCACAAGCCATTTTTCTCTTAGCATCATCTTTCCTACTGCCTCTACAATATGGTGTTAATAATACTAGTGTAGCTTCCTAAGGAATTGTAAGGATTACTGAGATAAAGTCTGTGATATGCTATGAACTTTCCAAAACAGTGCTACATAAATGCTAAGCATTATTATAATTATTTCAACAGTCAAACTCTTAATTTTTTTCCCCTTTTGCTTCCCCCCCCTTCAAATAAATTCAAAAAACCTACTTTTTGTCAATTTATGTATGGGTTTTATTCTGTATGTCCTAAAAGTAATTTTAAATAAAATAAATAAATTTGACCTAGAAATTTCAACAGTTTTTTTCAGGTTCCAAGTCTAAATTGCATGCCACAGGAATGGGGGGACACCTTACTTGTTCTAAGAAAACAATTCACATTCTCTTTTTACTCAAAGGGGCTGGAAGGCGGGGACCCAGAAAAAGCCCACGTGAGTCAAGAACAGTGGCCCCATCTATACTACTGTTGGACTGCCACTCAAGTGCATTACTAGTCTCAAAGAACTCCGAGCTTAATAAAAACAATTACACAGATGGATGCAGATACCAGCAGCATTCTGTATGCTGTCCTATCACTACATGACCACCTGCAGCCTTGCACTGTCCTGCTAGGTATTTCTGAAAACACCTGGGCAAGCTGTTTGCCTGAGATGCTAAGAGATAATTAGCAAATAAAACCGCTCCTGGCACCCCTTCAACATTAGTGTCGAGCCACAGCAGCAAGCTGGCACCTGGCAAAGAGAAATGCTAGATGCGATAATTCCAATTTACACATTCAGCACAACATTCCATCTGCCTGTCATCAGGAAACAGTTTCATATTCAGTGATAACACAGATACCCCGAAAGAATACCGTGTCCAATTGCTGACATGGAGATTCCATGTACAAAGCAGGGACCAGCTGCAACTGCTTTCTTTGCTCATATGGCAAGGGTTGTTTTACTATTGTAATAAGAAATTTGGAGCATGGGGTGAGTGGAAGAGAACCAGGTTTTAAAGGTAAATATACTGACAAGAGTAAACCATCAAGCAGGTCACTGATCAAGAGAGAAGGCCTAAACTGCAATTACAATTTCATTTATTTCTTCTAAAAAGAAATATACTGGTGATATAGAAACACAGCAATGAGTAGAACAACCGCAAGGAGTTATTTACCATAAACATGGACCTGAGAAAAATGCCAGGCTATCTAAAAGGTTGGAGATGAGGAATCAATATTGTCAGAAGTTGCCCAGAACTGTAGCTTTGGAAATGGCTCTGCACCCTTATTTTTTAGAAGAATTATATACCGTTCTGCATCTAAGACAGATTCCAGAGCAGTGAACATAAGGGTAAAACAATAAAAAGATTAACATACCATATTAAAATTGTTCTTTTCAAAACAGAATGCCAATAAAAACAATGGCTGGTTAATTAAGGAATGTTTCCTGGAATAGGACTGTTTTCAAGAGGCACTAGAAGAACACAGACCATAGGTTCATTTGGAATCACAAGGAACATCACCTCAGTGACCGGGCAGGTTGGTAAGGAAGAAGGTGCTCTCTCAGATATTCTAATCCCAAGTTGTTTAGGGCTTTGTGCACTAGTACTAGAACCTTAAACCTGGCCTGTAGACAATAGGCAGCCATTGTAGTTCCCTCAGCAAGGGAACCGCATGCTGCGGTTATTGTTCGATAGGTGGAGTTAGCTACACTAGAGAGTGTCATGGCTATTTTATTACTGTTGTGATGAATGGTGTCATTTACCAACCAAATAATATAGATGGGGCCGGGCTGTCCATTTAACCTTATCCAGCGAAGGGGGATTTCAGGAAGCAGAAGGTGAGGTTGAAGGTTTAATCCTCCCCTTCCGGTATATGGTGGTCCCAATCCAAATTGGGGCAACATGCACTTGCTCTGGATTAAAAAGCTAAGTTAAATGGTACTGTTTAGAGTCAGCTACATCGTACCCAATTGACATGCAAAGTTTGCCCCTCAGACAGCAAATCTACAAAGGTAACATGGATACCATGCAATCTGGACTAAAGGTGTTGGACCATCTGCGGAGGTGGTGCAAGAAGCTTTTCTCCAGTCTATTCGTAGTTTTCCTACATGTGTGTTTGTTTGTTTTTTTACTTTATTACGATCCATAGATCCATCAAGGGAACTACATGTGTTTTGGATTCTAAGCAGTGAGTTCTAGGACCTGGCTAGTTTGAGCCTTTGTATTTGGTTATACTATTCTGATGCTGTAGGGTTTTTTTCAGCCATGTAATGATATCTATGTTTCTGCATGATGACACTGGTTTGGAACAAGATATATGCAGTGTTTTTCCCCACCAGGCATTGACAATGATGGGGTCTAGTCAGGCTAAATAGTTGTTGTTTCAGAGAATTAAGGATTTTTTCCCCAAAATATGCAATCTCTAACAGATAAAACCTGTTCCCTGTTATTTGTGGGTGAGAATTCCAATTATGGAAGTAAGTTGGCAAAATATTTGTGGGTGAGAATCCCAATTATGGAAGTAAGTTGGCAAAATACATAGAAGTGTTAAATCTTCCTAAATATAAGTGTGATCCAACATAGCTGCACGTTTATGCCATTTTGGGATTGGATCAGTTGAGTCTGTTACACATGCCTTATTCGCACAGAATCCTGCCTTCCCTTGAACAAGCCCATTTGCTTCTCCTCCTAGTACAAGCAGTTAACAAAAAGAAATAGAAATCGTACAGTGATATCCAAGCCCTAGATCCCAGTTTGTTGCTCCCAAACAAATCAGTATTCATAAGCCAAGAACAAACCCTGGTTCACAATCTTGCTTTGTAAGGGGAACAACAAACCAAAATCCAAGGTTCAGACAGAATGGGCCTGTTCAGATGCTAAGCTATGGTTAGACCACTTTTTGCAGCAAACGGTTAGTGAGCATATTTCAGTGGTGGTTATATAGCCACCATGGTTAGGAATGGTTCACAGACACATTAAGTCATAGTTCACACAACATGTTAAGCCATCATATTTAGCACAAAATGCTTAACCACCATGGCTTAGCGTGCTGTCTGAACAGGGCCAATGACAAGCTTTCTATTTCTGGTTAATCTATCGCTCATGCTAGTGGGAGGAACAAGTGGGAGCAAAGAGGCACCAGCACATAATTTGCTCACTGTTCTATATGAACAGTTCATATAGAATGTTCTATATGAATCATAAATGTTCATATAGAACAGTGAGAAAATTGTGTGTTGGTGCCTCTTTCCATGTTATGCAGGGATCAGATTGAAATTATAAGATGTAAGAATATCTTTGAATGACTTAACTTGATGTTTTATTTCTGCAAATAATAGATCAAGTTTATATATGTGTGTTGTAACAAGAATAAGACTAGAGAAATGCTGATTAAATGTTCTAAATTTTGATTTTAATGGTATTTATGCTGCTCTATGAGCATAATAAATATATGAATTATGACTTCAAAATAAGGGCAATTAATATTGACTGGCACACCACTTCTATATTCAGAAATCAAAATGAAATTCTATGAAGTATTGCTGAGTTTTCAAATATCTCATACCTATTTGAACTCTAAATACAAAATTCTAAAACAAACAGCACTTTCAGATTTGTTTTATGAAGTTCCCAATGAAAACTAGAGTTCTGGGACGAACCCACCAAATTAGTTGAAATCACACAATCATGTGTAGAAATGGCAGGAAGACACTACTGAACCTTTCCTCCTTCAACTGTTTTTCTACTCAAAATGCTCCCAGGTCACCAGAATCTTTTCCAATATGGCTAGAAAAGATGAAGGGAAGTGATATTGGAGAGACAGCCAAGGGGGAAAGAGTTAAATAGCCTCCCCTATCCATACAAACACAAGAACACATGCACTTTAGCATGCTACCAAGATGCAGTTTCATACTCTGTTTTGTAAGGAAACATGTGTATCCCACTACAGCACCGACTCCCTCTGAGTTTGAAGAGACCTATTTCTGACTAGGGATGCCCAGGGCTGCAGCCTAAAGTTACCAAATTATAGCAATCAATTAGAATTGAAGAGTTATCAGTTTTACTCTAATTAAAAGCTGTAATCGTTTGAGGGAGGTTGGAGGGATGACAATTTATACGAATTATAAATTTGACACATTAAGAAAACATCCTTGAACCATTAGAATAGAAGCCAAGTAGGAACAAATTTCATTTTCACCTTATTTGTTTCCTTGGTGCCATTTGAAACAATTGTTTTCTGCCTTACAAAGAGGTTTCAATTTTCTATCCTTCCATGTGAACCTGCCTTAATCGGTTGAACAAAAGTACTCTAGGTAAAATGATTCCTTCAGTTGCCTTAGCTACAAATCCCCATAGTATACTATAATTGAAATCTACTCACGTAAGTTAGGAATAATTAGGACCCCAAATTAAGCCAAATAGAAAGTTAATTCAAACAGTCAGCTGCTGTCATTTAAACGGTTACGGGTTTTTTACTGTTGCTTAACATCTCTGAATGTGTTAAAAATGCACCTTTGCTTGTTGCTCAGCATCACAGTGATTTACTCAGATCAGAAATGGGGTCGCCAGTGCTGTCGTGTTGCCACACCCTGATAAAGTTCATTCTCACTAAAGGCTTCCCACTCGCTGTCAGGTGATCTTTGCTATGAGCCCATTAACAGCTCTCAGGAGAGAATGAAATGCAGTAGCTCTGTGGTAAATAAAGTAGGTATCCCACAATATACTAGGGCTGCGATCAGGCAGCAGACAAAAAGCAACAAAACAAACCACCCTACATTAGACGAAAGCTAAGGATTAAACAAGCTTCCTGACAGCTGCAAAGTACAATAAGAAAATGCTATGGTGTATGGGGGGGAAAGCATCTTGATGATTCCGCAGTCTGGAAATAATGTTTGCTACAGCTCTAGTGGTCTCACAATAAAGTACAGTTAACTTAACAGAAACCTGCATATACTACTTACTCTATCATGCTGAACTCAACGCTAATGAACATTAAAAGCAATTAATCAAAAAGATACATGGTTAACTATATTTTGTCATGTCGTAGCTCAGTTTAATGCTCCCATGGGGAAATGGATTGCAGTGGTGAGGCCAAAGGGGGCAGATCACCTCTGGTAAAGTAAGGTTGCATCCAATGAGGAAAGATCCCACCCAACAGGCAAGGCCCTGGACAGATCACATGGCAGGTATTGGCTGGAATTCAGTCAAGAAGAGCAGCTGTCTCAACAACATTCAGAAGCCTACTGCAGCCTTTATGAATTGCCTCTCTTATAATACTAGAACCTGGGGTCATCCTATGAAGCTGATTGGTGGGACAATCAGGACAGAAAAGAAAATGCTTCTTCTCACAGAGAATAGTTAAGCTATGGAATCCACTACTACAAGATGAAGTAATGGCCACAAATTTAGATGGCTTTAAAATGAGATTAGACAAATTCCTGGAGAAGAAGACTATTAGAAAGTTTTTAGAATGTTTTTAGGATGTTTTAATCATGTATGTAATCAGTTTTTAATGTGTTTTATATTCATTGTTGCTCCCTGCCTCGATCCACGTGGACAGGTGGGTAAGAAATATATTATTATTATTATTATTATTATTATTATTATTATTATTATTAGTGCCGATGGCTATACGCTACCTCCTGCACCATTGGCAATATGTCTATGTACACCACTTGCTAGGGAGCATGGGAAGGAGGGTGCTGTTGCACTCATGTCATGCTTGTGGGATTCCCATGGGCAGCTGGTTGGCCTCTGTGTGAACAGAATGCTGGACTAGATGGACCCTTGGTCTGATCCCGCATGGCTTCTCTTATGCTCTTATTGAGGTTGGCAGGTCTGGACCTGCTGTTAACCCTGATCCATTTTCAGGAGCTGTCTGCTTCTTATAGGGCCACTGGTTGATTCTGCAGCAGCTGTTTCGAATGGTGTGGGCGCAGTAAGGGCTGTCCTCTGAACCCAAGGTCAAGTCATATCTTCTAGATTGTAAGACACAGATGATCAGCTACTGGATAAAGCCTCTTTCCCCTACTCAGTGCTAGATGGTGAAATTAAGGCCAGAGAACATGACGCATGAATATACCAAGTAAACAAAAGAACATCAGAAGTGCCATGCTGGATCAGACCAAGGGTCCATCTAGTCCAGCACTCTGTTCACACAGTGGACAATCAGCCATTGGCCAGGGATGAACAAGCAGGACATGGTGCAACAGCACCCTCCTGCCCATGTTCCCCAGCAACTGGTTACTGTTCCCCAGCACACAGGCTTATTGCCTCG
This sequence comes from Elgaria multicarinata webbii, assembly GCF_023053635.1. Taxonomy (NCBI): domain Eukaryota; kingdom Metazoa; phylum Chordata; class Lepidosauria; order Squamata; family Anguidae; genus Elgaria; species Elgaria multicarinata. Next base: position 132,233,317 of record NC_086171.1, read on the forward strand.
AATACTGAAGACAGCACACAACCATCGGGGCTAGTAGCCATTGATAGCCTTTGCCTCCAGGAATTTATCCAACCCCCTTTTAAAGCCATCCAGATTGGTGGCCATCACTACATCTTGTGGTAGTGAGTTCCAAAATTTAACTATGTGCTGTGTGAAGAAGTTTCTGCACTCCTTAAATGATGTGGTTATGCTGCAGGAACAGGCCCAGTGTTCTCTTGAGTCCTTTAAAGAAGCACTGCAATTCAAAAAAATATTATAGTTTTAGAATGCAGACATATTCTAAAAGGCCAGGTATTGTTAAGTGTCTTGAGCTCAGGAAGTTATTGTAGTGTTACAATATATGCAGACTTAAGTTCAGATTGCTTAATTCTTTTAAATTTAATTCTCACAGTCTTTGTTTTAACAAAAACTTCCTAAACAATGTGTCTGGTACGGAAATTATTCAGAACTGAATCTGAAGCTTACCCATAATTCATTTGACAACAGGTTATACAGATTATGAAGGCCAAACCCAACAACCTTTTAAATATATGAAATCAAGTTTGTATGTATTACTTTGTATTTTATGATTTGCAGTTGTGGTTCTATTTTGAACCACCCTGAGTATACTTCAGTGTAGATAGGCAGGACAGTAATAATTAAAATAAATGAAGAAAAGTAAGTTTTGAATACTCCATCCATCCTAATCGGCAATAACCTGCACCACAAACCGCCAATTTGCCCCTCACTACTTTCCATGCTCCAACCTCTTTGCATGCCAAATTCATCTGTTGCAAATTAAGTAATGAAAAGGGGCAAGAAACAAACTGTACTTTTCTGTTTACTAAGAGAAGATTTATCTCAAACCCACTGAAATGTGTAATCAGTTCTAAATGGCCACAAAACCTCATTTTCCCAAACAGAATTATGATACTGAATATGCATTTGAATTTGGACTATATGATTAAAATTCATTTTAGAAACATCTTGTTCCAATAAGATTCTCATTTGACAGGGGGGGTTTAAAAGCTATCTGTGGCACAAACACAGGAGGAGAGGGGCAACTCTCCATTCTAAGTGGACATGACAAGGTAAAAAAACCGTACACAGTCAGATCAGCCTTCCCCAACATAGGGCCCTCCGTATGTATTGGACTGCAACTCCCATCATTCCCAGCCATATATAGCTTTTAGTTTGTTTTCCACCACTCTTGCACAATTGGGAGGGTGTGAGGTAAAAGTTGGATGGAAAGAATTTATTTTGCACACCTCATTACAAAACAGCAGGGTAACATCTACAAGCTACCTTTCTTACCACAATCTCAGTCACCCACACACCTACATCATCTCTCTGAAGTCGTTGGAGCATAATGGAAAGGAGGAAAGTCTTGCTTTTTCTTCCTTAAAATAACATTACTAATATCACCTGTGCATAGACAAATTGTCTGCATATACTGAGAACAGAGATCTATCCAGTGAGCTAACAGAGATACAGCTATATTTCAAAGAAAGCCTGTAGATAGAGATAAGGAAAATACAAAAAGCTCTAGCACAATAGAATTTTCAGAGTTAGCAGAGAAGCTCAGGTTCCCTTTTGATACAGAGAAAATTTGAGACCCTCTCAAAACCTTGGGTAGCTGTGTTTATTTAAATCAGCAAGGTTTTTGTTTTGCCTTGAGAGGTTCTGGATTACTGCTGATTTGCTTATAAGAATTACATGACCTAAAAATTTCCTCCCCACTTTTTTTGCTAACAGAAACATTTTAAAAACAAAATCAGATGCTAATCATAGCAAATGGAAGGCGTTATACAGTGTTACACATGTAACATTCCAATGGTCAGCAACATCTTGCCACTTGATGAATCTGCCAAGCTCAATAATTTTTTATCAGAGGGTAAACTAAGCCTAAAAAAGGTGGACAAAAGTGATTAAGAGGGAATATCTGACTATGATTAGATGAATTTTTATTCCTTTTAAGACTTGTATCGGAAACAAAATTTTGCAACATCAACAAACTGTGCACAATGTGGAATTCTATGTGACGCCCAGTCTGCTGTAGCAAAACAAAGGGCTCATCAATACCTAAAGATGACTATTTTATTGTATCACAAGACTTTGTATAATGTGATACAAATTAAATTCTCACTTATTTTAAGGCAATCACCACAAAAGCAGGGTACAGTGGTGCTTAGGGTGACCATATGAAAAGGAGGACAGGGTTCCTGTATCTTTAACAGTTGCATAGAAAAGAGAATTTCAGCAGGTGTCATTTGTATATATGGAGAACCTGGTGAAATTCCCTCTTCATCACAACAGGAGCTATACTAGAATGACCAGATTTAAAAGAGGGCAGGGCACCTGCAGTTTTAACTGTTGTGATGAAGAAGGAATTTCACCAGGTTTTCCATATATACAAATGACACCTGCTGAAATTCCCTTTTCAATACAATTGTTAAAGATACAGGAGCCCTGTCCTCCTTTTCATACGGTCACCCTACTAGTACATGTAAGTGTTCTGGAAGTTGGTAGATAAACATATGTTTTTAGCCCTCAAAACCAATGAGAACTTGACTAGCCAATATATCTTTGTAGGTAACAAAAAGTGTTTAATAATGTAGAAATAAAGACCCTATAGTACAGCCAACTATTTAAACAACAAGGCACTATTGTTGGAAAAAGATATATGTAATTTGCAAAGGGACTTCAAAGTTTATTCTACAGTTGTGGTTTATTCATATGTTTTTATTATTATTATTACATTTATACCATGCCTTTTTTCCTCTTGAAAACTTCCAAGGCAGTTTAATCTGTTATTTTATCCCACAGTATCTTGCATTTCACACTAAACCCTTCTCCTGAACTCATTTATTAGGTAAGTAAATTCCACTAACTTCAGTAGAACTTTTAATTTAATCAGAATGATCATTCCAATCCAGTGTTGATGCAGGCATTTCCCTATCACCTTATATACTAGGACCCTGATTTTTATTTTACTCTACATGGTATTCACTTTTGTGTGGCTCTCATATTACACCCCCACAACTACACTATAAAGACATAGCGTTTGTATGTCATCCATAAGATTTGCTGTGTTGTAGGCTGAATTTACCTTTATGTCTGAACAACATTTCTTAACCTTTCACCTTTTTGTTTTTCCCCATTTTGTCATGTTGCTATCTTCAACTACTTCCAAAACATTTCTACAAATAAAACGTTCTCCTTAAAAATAATAATCTCCCAAGCATCATGCTGGGAGACCACTCATTTTAAACAGGAGTTGTCTGACACAAGCCTTATGAAGGTGACTGAAATGTAACCCTAAATCTTCAGGCAATATAAAACAAATGCCAAATCTAGACTAAAAATGGCAATAAAGTCTCCTTTAACCAACTGTGTCTAACCAAGGTAGCTAAGCCAATTCAATATCATCCTAGTGACTGAGTGTGGAGCTATTCCTTTGAAGATTGAACAAGGTTATCACAATGAAATGTGGTAAACTAAAGCAATACTTTAGAGGGCTACAGAAATATAACATCTGGCCTAACACTAGCAAATTATGTTTCAACCTCTTCACTGGACAATTTTCAACATCCTTTCCTCTTTTTCTGTAATTCTATGGCGCCCTAATTTTTGTTTTGTTTTTTAAAAGGGGGGATCCTGCCAGGAACAACTAAATTATGCAGCCCCTTTTAATTCAAGATATAGAATGATCAGACTCAAATCATGAGCAAACTTTATTTAATACATACTTTGACAACCAATAGCAAAGATTTTAGTTAAGACACTAATCAACATTTGTTTCAGTGAAACACAAAGAATGACAGCTCACAAACTGAGATTGTCAGAATCCTTGTATTCTCTACCCCTAGGCAGTTTTCTAGCATATTACCAAAAAAAAAATCGTCTTTTCTTTCATATATCTAGTTTTATTAGAGTGTTTCCATAAAGGAAACATACAAAAGGATACAGGTTGCATTCTTTCAAAAACATACAGATGCACGTTGGGTCTTAGTACATATTCTTGTTGCGGATAATTAAACACTTGCTTTAGCATTTATAATAGTCTCTCATGGGGAATATCCAAGTTCAAATCCCAGCTCATCCAAAAGCTACATTTGGTTGACCCTAGCCAGTCAATATACCGTATTTCAGCCCAAGTTACTTGACAGGGTTGTTGCGAAAACAAATTACGATAACCCCATGTTTGCTACCCTTGAACTCCCTGGAGGAATGGCGGTACACAACGGGATTTTAAAAAATAAACAAACACAATCCGTGTTACCACTGATCAAGCGCAGCATCTACTTGACAAAAAGCCTGAAGGCTGTGGCTTTGTGTGTACTTGCATCTGAAGTAGCTGCATGGCATTAGCTGACCCACAGTCATCTCATTTTGCTGAATAACTTTGGCCAAATCAAATGGGTTTTGAGAGGGCAGTAGCAATATCTCTTGGATATCTGGAGCCTCATTACTATGAAGAAGAACAGTACAAATTTTTAACAGAATGGTTTATTCCCCTATTTATCCATTACAATTATTTTGGAGGTTAGATACTTGCTATTTCATATTTCAAAATTCTGATGTGTTATTTTAAAAAATCATATTACTTTAATAAAATAAGCAACAAAGGGTGCAATCCTATGCATGCTCAGACAGAAAAAACTCCTAAGGCTGGCTGGGGCATGCTGGGAGTTGTAGAAATTTTTTTTTGTCTAAATATGCAGAGGATTGCAACCAAAGTAATTTGAAAGAGATGGAAAATTGACAACATTAATGTCATTCCTTTTTAGAAAAAGTTATTCTGCTTTTGAATCATTTCTTTTCTTTGATATCTTCAGATGTGTTAACTATTTATGATTGAAAAAGATTGCAAAGTCTCATCAGGTACTTCCCCTAAAACAATATCTTACCAGTGGTGATCAATAAATGTACCAGAAATATGGGTAATTCTCTGAACGTTTTCTCCTGTCTTCCACTGTCCAGGTTGTTCGCTCAACACATACAGAAAGAGTAACCAGCTTTGACTGGATATGTCACGAAACAGAAGTGTCTCCAATGCATGTTTCGTATTGAGCTAGTTGTGGTGTAGCGGGGTTAGAGTTTTGGATTGGGACTTGGGAGATCCAGGTTCATGTCCCCACTTGGCCATGAAGCTCACTGGATGACATTGGGTCAATTACTGACTCTCAGCCTAACCTACCTCACAGGGTGGTTGAGAGGATAAAATAGAGAGGAGGAAGACCATGTAGCCACCTTGCATTCCTTGCAAGAAGAAAAAAGGTGGGAAATAGATGTGTAATAAAAATAAAATAAAATAAATGTTTTGAGACAAAATGTGGCTTTTGTATGGTGAATACCAACTGTTTCTCAGTTATTCCAAAGAATCCAGATTGCGTTTTCCCAGTTACCAAATCCACGCCTGGAATATCACCTTCCTCTGCACTCAAAATGCAGGGTACAGTTGCTGGAATGTGTACACCACTTTCCAAAATGGCAATCACAAGTAATAACTGCAGCAGTGAGTGTGATCTGGATTTTGGCTTGTGTTAACATCACAGGCATCTATTGGATCAATATCTGTGAAATCAGTGTCGTGACAACAGTGCCTCCTACTATTCTGAGACGTTTAAATGCCTTACTCCTCCAAGACGAGTAATACCTTAAAATTACCTTAAATACCTTACTCCTTCTCGAAAACTGCAGCACACATCTCCACTAATGAGGAAGAACTCCATCTCACCCTACACAGAGAGGCTCATTCCCTGCCATCCCACCCCCATCACAGGGGGACAAAGACATCACTCCACTGATACTATTTTAGTGTTTAGAGTAACAAGGCATCTATTCCTGGGAATTAAGAAATTGTGAAAGGGTTTCTTGGCTTGAAAAGATGACATTGCAGATAAAATCACAACCTTTCCTGATCCAGCATCTGCCTGTATAACTCCACGCAATGGATTTAGGCAATTTTCACAACAATGAGATCGCTGTCTCATATTTTCATTGTGGGCCATTGAAGGCACAAGTACAAAGGAGTCAAATCTGTGGCAAGTCTTGAATTGGTGACCCGAGAGACGTCAGGTAGGAGTTCAGCCTTTAACACCACCCATTTCTACACAAAGCAGGTAATTCCACACTAGCTAAGGAAGCTTCTCCACACCAATAAGACATAGGAGGCCATAGGAGGTCAGAGTTGCTTTGCTTGCTATAGACAGCATTTGCTTTCTGCCCTTGCTTTGTTCCACCTCAACTGCACCAGATCCAATATCCTGATTCCTTCACTGTATTTAAGGAATTCACAAAGACTGTGAGATTGCATGATTTCTTCTTCGTGTCCCCTCTTCTATTCAACACACCTTCACCCCATGTTCACCTTTGCTCTGGTTGCTTTTTCCACACATATTTTTGTCTGGTACAGAACAAGCCACCACTGAGCCTATTACACATTTGTTAAGTGGAAAGACGACGCCTTGCAAGAATATCCAATAAAATAAGATTCATTTCCCTGCTTTGGCTTGAAGCTACCTCCACATTAGTATTCCCTACCAGAATAGAGAACCACAATATTTGATTTATTTTAAGAATTTGTAATTAATGTGGCTCCATTCTGTCTCCTCTTCCCAATTTCTTTCCTAGTTTTCTTTTAAGTGAGAAGTGTAGGCTTTTTTGAAAGAATTCAATTCAGTGCCGAAGCATCAAACATTGCTTCCGGCAACTGCTGGCTACTAAAAGCAAGAAAAATAAGAGATGAGAACAACATGAATTTGAAATGCTACAAATGGAAATGAAAATTAGCTTGAAAATGGTGGAAATTCATCATTTCACTTTTTTCTTCCCTAAAGTTATACAGATGATATTCTTCTTGCTAAATACTGCTTGTTAAACAGTTCAAGCTTGACATCTTTTTTTCCCTTTCTTCTTCCAGATCTTATCCATACTACTTGATGCTAAGCTCAAATATTTATCAAAGTATCGCCGAGATAAGACAGGATGTATGTTTCTTTCCACAGCTGTGCTAACAGTATATCACTCATATTCAGATATTTGTTCTGGGAACTTTCATGAGCATGCCCAGATCCCTTACGAAGAATAGTTTCCCCATAACTTTCAACAGAAAGTGATAACTACATGCACATCCTCTATGCATTTCACTCCTCCACTGAAATGGAAGGGAGCCCCAGAGAGCTTTGGCTATGGGGTGGTATATAAATGTAACAAATAAATAAATATAAATAGATAAACAGGAGCCGAAGGAATGGTGTACACTTGCAGGACGTCCCGTATTAAATTCCTGTAGTCTCCACTTAAAAGTTCAGGTAGCAGAAGATGGGTAAGACCTCTGCCTGACACCCTGTATTGGCCACTGTCAGCCAGAATATATAATACTGGTTGAATAAACAGTCTGATTTGATTTAAGATAGTTTCCTATATATCTAATGCTGCTGTAGTATTTTAAAGATGTTTAGATATTTCCTATTACTAAAACAACCATAAAGTGAATGCTTTTTGAAAAGGACTCACAGTCATTAGTCAGGTCAACTAGTGGTTATATGTAGGCACCTAAGTTTCTAATTCACTTTTAACTTCTGTATTTTGCAAAGGCGGCTGTATAAGAACATCACCTCTCATTTGTAAACTGCACTTCCACAGGAAAATCAAATTTCATCCACTGTATGCAACAATCTCTGACAAATCACAAATTACCATTTAATGAAACCACAAATGAGAAGTGTGTATTTCTGGTCAGATTTGGCCTTCCAACACCCTACTAACTCAGTAGGAGGAGGTGGGGGGAGGAAGGTTTTAAAAGTTGGTCAGGCAAAACAAGCTTTCGAAGGGCAACATCCCCTGAGAGAGATTGCTGGTCTACATTCCGTGAAATCTAAATTGGAGTTGCTACTATACTTTTTTTTTATCTATTTCAAGCCCATGAGCCGTGTCTTCGAACAGAGCCAACATTAAACTAAATAGATATCAAATGTAAAAGCTTTTTGCAAGATATTCACGGAAGTAAATAGTGGTGTTTGTTCTTCAGCATGCTTCTGGGAGAGGGATCACTTGGCATTCTCTGCCCTTTAGTTATCTGTAAGGGTTGACACCTCATCCACAGCACATTGGCACTCACAGATCTCCTACCTTCTTCCCCAACACATTATGAAGAGCAGAGGACTGGAATGAGGGGTGATACTGACAAAAGAGATAACAGCAGGATTCGTTATGTAAAACAGTATTCACAGTTCCATGGGGAGGGGGGAGGGCACTGTGGAGAGTTGTGAGCAGAGAGGGACACTGAGAATCCTGATTATGATTTATAAACTCAATGTTCTTAAAGCACATTAGCAGAGAACTGAAGCAACGAACACTGCCAATTAGAATTAGAGGCTGCAATCCTATGCATACTAACTTGGAAGTCGGGCCCATTAAATTCCATGGAACGTTTGAATAAATATGCATAAGATCAGACTGTTAGATACATATATTATTAATTACCCTGTCCTTCTTTCAAGGATCTCAAGGCAACATAATGGGGCTACTGCAATTTATCCTGACAACAGCCCAGTGATGCAGGCTAGGGTGATAAGAGAGTGAGTGACACAAGGTCACTTGGTGAACTAAATGTCAGAGAGGGGTTGTTCCAAGTCCAGCCCTCCATTCACTGCACCACATTGGCTTCATGTTTAGTGATGTACCACTCTGTCTCTTAATTATGGAAGCTGTGGTGGGTAAAAGGTATACCAAGAAGGTACACCTGCATTTTAAAGGCTGTAGCTAACCTACCAACTTTTTGGGTTTTTAATAAAATATCTTTTGCAGCTTGGCTAGTCTGACAATTCCCTACAGATATTTAAGTGACGCTTAGAACAATATCCAATTTTCATGCACTTCCAATATATGGTTGCACTTTGAGGAGTACAACTCACCAGGTACTGCTACCATCAAACCTCCATTCATTTAAGTGGAGTTTACAGGGAATGAATGAAGCCTGAACAGCAGCTTTGCTTGGCAGATTATGCCATCAAACTGCCATGCAAGCGTAATGCTGAAGCCGGTGTTGTAGGGATGTTATGCAGCCGGGAAAGAAAGAAACAACTACCGTATTTCTTCGATTCTAAGACGCACTTTTCCCCCTAAATTAACAGCTCTAAAAATGGGGTGCGCCTTAGAATCGATGGCGTCTTAGAATCGAAGAAATATGGTAAGTTTGTGACACCAGTAAAGCAGAACAGTTTTGTTCTAAAAGAGAAACAGAAGCCTATTCCTTACTTGCTAATTTAAGTCTAGTCTTAGGTACTGCATGTAACAGTAGGTAAATACATTTTCAAACTGCAGTGAGATTTAAGTTGATGGTGAACTGACCCACTTTTAATTTTACTTACCCAGTTCTGAAAATTATACAGCAGATTTACCACTAATGACTTGCCACAATATTACTAATAGGACTGGCAAGTAAGAAAGCTATATGAGTACCAATGGCCCTCTTGTCCATCCATAGGAAGTTGCAATAGCTTCTGTTTATATAACTTGCAGTTTGCTGGTATTCAAGGAAAGCATTTGTGAGTGGGCTAAAGGAGGGGAGTCCAAAAATAAACCACCAGCTACTCAAGGACAGTCATCCTGGCACTCCATTCGCCAGACTGGATGCTCCACTGTCATACAGCAATTAATCATTTATAGATATTCTTTTTTAAAAGAAAATATGGGGCTATTTAGTTTTTATGGCAACTGCTTCACAGACAAAGCAAAGTGTAAAAGCAGAATAGGTGGCAAATTCCTTCACATGTATCCTTAAACAATCAAACACTTAAACCACAGAACGATGACTTAAAATTATACATGAAAAAGATATTCATAAGAAGAGGGGGAAATGGTACCTAAAAAGGAACAGAAAACACACACACACACACACACACACACACACACACAGAGGAAGTTTAACCCAACAATACACCATGAAAATAAATAAATTATATATCCACATACTATAATAATACTGGTTAATAACATTCGGATACTGAAGAAAAGAATGAACTCCAAACATTTCCAAAATTTTCTTCATATGCCAAAATGTACGCCTGAGTGGCAACCTGCTATCAGAGTATATTTGAAGCGCAAATATGGACCATCAATTTCTGAATCGGATTATATTGTCATTTTGGACATGTAGGGACTTTCATATGTAATCCATCAAATTTTATTTTTGTAGTTTACTCTTTTAAGTTATACTTGAACTTATCTTACCTTCTGTACACTGTAGGAAGCTGACTATCAGAAGCAGCCAAAACCTTTTCATTCTGCAATCAGAAGCCACCATTATTGACCCCCCTTTTAAAGTATTTTCTTTTTATTCCGTAACGATTCCAGTTATAAATGTCCAGCGTCATTCAAGTGGGTGGTCTACATCATTGATCTTCATAACTGGGGAGAGAAATGAAAATGAAAACTATTAACTTGTGTCCACCACTGTAACATTTTTTTTTTAATGACACGTAGAGATCAGATTCTTGTTGACAAGAAAACTGGCCGGGATTGGGGGGGTGGGGGAGAAGAGAACCGACAACTGTCCACCTCAAGTTACTGTCCAAAGAGAGTCCCCTCTCCTGGAAATCATGAGAAGAAAGAAGGACGTGTTAATGATGCTGGCATACTCCTGTGAGAAGCAGAGAAGCCAGGAAAGTAGATTTCCAGGAAGTCTCAAGTTAAAACATGGTAAAGAAAACAAAAAGAAAACCCACAACATTTGTACAAAGAAAGTAGGGCAGCTGCCAAAAGAAACTAAGCAGGAGGTCTCTCCGCCACCGTCTCTTTGCTTCCCATTTGCAGCAGTGGTGCCACCCTCTTTGTTATGTATGGCTCAGCACCCACTCAGACAAAAAAGCAGAAACAGCACCGATACAATCATCAGCTCCTGCTCCCTAGACCAGCAGGTGCCAAATTCAAAATATGTCTTCTGTGATGGCATGACTTCTTGAGAGTCAAAAACAAATAATCAACGTCTTGATGGAAATCAGTTGGCACGGACAGCAAGGCATAGAATTGCTGCTTACACCTTAGAATTTAACGACTGCCAGAACACGCTAGAGCATTATTGAAGTAATAATACTGTAAAGAATGTCTCTGAGGATAGGCAGACTATCTCCCCTGGATAAATAGTTGATAGATCAAATATGCACACTCCTGGGATTAGAGGAACTTTCATGCAGGCATTTATTTATTTATGTATTTATTTATTTAGAAATTAACCACTAGGCCAGCTTTCCCACAAATCCAAATGAGCTTCCTTATTAATATGACAAGAGTGCAGTGCAAACAACTATGCTTTACTGCAGAATGCGCCTGCCCAGAAAGCCATACAGAAACTAAAAACTGTTATGTGTCCATTTCTCTTCTCTACCTTGAGACGCAAACGGCTTTCTACAGCACAGGGGGAAGCCAGGCACGAGGTATTTCTGGGAACTTTAATCTCTCTTTCAAGACAACGCCTACTGCTAAAGCTACAAAAGAAACCTTCCAAATGCAAACAAATAAGTCTGCAATGTTGTTCACAGACAAAACAGCTCTGGTGGCCCTTGTTTTGCTCACTACTTTGCCAAAGAACAGCAGAGTCAAACCAACAATGTAAGCTCCGGAGTTGCTCTTTTTTGAATCCTGCAAGCAGCCGCGGAAAAGCTCAGTCCTGCCAAATTCACCCTGCTGTTGTTTGTGTCTCTAAGTCAAGCCACATGCAATAATGCCATTACTAGAGATTACTACTACCATACCTACAGGTTACAGCCCCAGTAGTTCCCTGGACCTGGAATTGAAGACATGAGTTTGGACCTCTTGCTACAATGAACTGACATGGTTGCTTTGGCAATTGCGGACTCTTGCTGCAAGGTTTTCAAAGGGAAACGGGAGGGTGGGGGACACGATGACGACACACGAGGGTCCTCCCTGACAGGATTTCTGTACAGATTTGGACTGTAAATGTAAATAAGGGCTATTGAACTCAATGGGACTTCACAAGGTTAAGAGACCTATGGTCTGTCCCCTAAGAAGGAAACCTATTCATTAAAAAAATTCTAGCCTGATCTTACACACATTACTCAGAAGTAAACTCCACTGATATCAATGTGAGGGAAGTATGCTTAGGAAAACAGCAGCCTTCAGCTGCATACCTGATCTTAATAGTAATCTCTCTAGCATTATTCTTTGACAATTACTGCACTTACCTATACTTTAACCACTGTGTATGGGAGATAGCTAATTTCCCTTGCTTTTTTAATGCATGTATTCACATGCATCAACATAAATTAATTCTACAGCTTTTAAAACAATGAAGGGGGGTGACTGTGTGTGTATGCTCTACCATTTCGAGGAAGGTTATTATGAAAGAAGAGACAAGGCATGCAAGGAGTCTCCTTTCTCAAATCCCCACTAGCTGATCCTTGACGCCTGTGGAATCCCTGCTATTAATTTACACTTTGTTATAAATTATCATGCCCCAGCTGCCCTGTCCAGCCCTGGAAACAACTACTGTAGGTGGGACAAAGTCCCTGGTTTAACTGGAAGACAGGTCGCTTCTTGAGAAATCCCCCAGAAGCAAGACATGCCTACCAGTTCAGTCCTAGAAGAAGGAGCAGGTCAGTTTCAAACCATAATTAAATTCCAACAACAACCCTTTGATATGCCAGTGAATTGGGGGAGAGGCTTGCAATGCACACCAAAAACAGTGTTCTGGTAACAGAGCTATTGCTCTTCCTTTGCCCATAACATGGGCAATTGTTATAGCGCTGGTGTGGAGGCGACTCCTTCCCTGTAATACGTAAACACAGCTAAGTTTTCAACCAGCAGAAGAGCAGAAGGATTTATACTCTGACACAAACAAAGAACTTTCAGTACAGGGCAAGGAGTGGGCATTTTTCAGTGGCGTAGGGAAAGAGCTTCAGCGCAGACAAACAAAACATAGTTCTCTCCCTGGCAGAGTCCCAAGCACCTAGAGGTAAAAAAGGAAAAGAAAAAAAGATCCATCACTAGTTAATCTACTGGCGGCACGTCAGCTGCTGCAGAGTTTCCTGAAGCTGACACAAAGGAATAGTCATGTTACATCTTGAAGTCTTTCACCCAGAGCGGGGAGAGCTTTCTATGCTGAAAAAAATCTATAGTGTCTGCAAAGAAACAAGCGCATGTAAAGCTGAAAGGACAGTTCTTCTTCTTTTCTGAAACAGCTATTCCACAGTTAGGTAAACCAGTCGAGCCATTAGGCTAAGAATGGTGGACTGACCCGTACACGCACACTCACACACAGAGAACAACACAGACTTAGATTAACTCTTTATCTGTCGCAAACCAGAAGGAGTCACTGCTGAACTATTTCAAACACTTTTACAGACAGTGCAGTGCAACTTGACCTAGCCATTAGAATAATTCGAGCGCATGGCTGAGGCACATTAATGACTGCAAGGGAAATTAAGCCAGCCTTTTGATTACTCCCAAACCATTCAGAGGATTTTTAGATTTGCTGAGATTTGGTTTTAATGGGGTTTTTCGATTTCCAGAACATAATGCTAGATGGGACTGCTTAGCAGCATACATCAATCTGAAGGACCGGGGAGGGGGGGGGGAAGTACCTCCTGTTGGAGGCTGACAAGACTGTGTGTTCTGTCACATTTTACCTCAGTGGGTTGTTTTTTGCAGGAAAGGGGAAAGGAAAAGAAGAGCCAGAACACTGTGGGAAATCGAATACCACTTTTCTGGGGAAGGAGGAAAACCTGATTTCAAGATAGAGAAAACAGTGGCAATGTGAATAGACTTCACCTCTGAGGTTGGTCACCCAATTTGAGGTGTTGCTGGCATGAGTTAAAGCAGGTTGAGGATGCACACAGGACAATGCAAAAGTAGCTGCAGCAGTTGGCTGAAGGCCTGTGCAAAAAGATATATATATTCTGTCAAAGTGTTGGGAATGTGGTAGCTGGCAGCAAATATATCTTGATTCCTGCCTGTTGTACTGAAAGGCAAACCTGAAAGACAGCAATCAGAGCTTATCAGACTAGCACCAAATTAATGTGTTTCTAAGCATCTGTATCAAAATCAGAAGTGTTTAGGTAGAATTGTTAGGATAGTTTTTTAAAAAATATATTTATTTATATATATATATCAATTTCTACGCATACACTCACAATTAAAACTATATAGCTCCAGCTTCACAGCACAAAATTAATCAAGACTCCCCCTACGCTAAAAAAAAATAATTAAAAAATACCAGGTACAAAACCTGAAGCCAACGCATACTTGTGGGCAAAGATGTTGCTGACAGCCCTGTCTTTCAGAGCATGTAATTGCCGTAGATAAGGAGACAGAGTAACTGGAATCTTACAACAACAACAACTAAACCCAAAACAGACAAACACCAGCAGGAAAAGCCATATTAGGTTACCTCTTTGCAAACAGAAAATGTAGATCATAGTAAGTGGCCATTCTTTGCAAATAACCCATTTCCCTTCAGACCTTAAGAAATGAAACAAAAACAGCCCTTCATGTATAGCTCCGCCTGACAGTGGGGAAGGGAGACAGCCTCTAGAGCCAAAAGACAGATTGGATTTCAGAGTGCAACCAAAGCTGCCTGGAAAACTTCACTTGTAACTTAAATCCTTCCCTCTGGGAAATCGCATGGTCTCCTTCAGAAACATCTTGTCTTGGAAAGTGAGAGGTTGTATCTTAAGGCTTTTCTTTGATGCACGGCAACTTAAAGACAAAAAAAATCAGACATGTATAGTGGTGGCCCATTTTCAAGCTTTGTAGGCCCTAGGTGGCAACAGAGAACCTAGTTTTCCAATTTCAGTATGCCAACATGCATCACTTAGGTGGACTCTTGTTTGGGTGTGCAGCATGGAGATGAAGAAAGGAGAGCAGGAAATCTGTAAAGACCATTAAAATGCCAGCAAATAAATAAATAAATAAATAAATACACACACACACACACACACACACACACACAGAGCCAAGACGGCCCAATCTAACTACTAAACTTTTCTCAAAATTGTAGAATCTGCATTTCAAGCTAATGGTTGGATCCAAAGCAGCGTTGGTGCTGGAGAAAGAGGGCAGGAATCCTCCTTCCCTGTGCAGTCACCTGTCCTCCAGAAGAATTGCTCTGGAAGGCTTAAAAACCTTCACTGCAGCACGAGAGGCAATGCAGTGACTACAACAGGTAGAGGGGGCAGATTGGCAGAGATTATCTCCCCACCCTCTTCCTCCAGCAGGAAGCTTCAGTGGGGCTTTTTGTAAATGGAAAGAGCCCGTCCAAGGATGGAATGGCCAATTCTGATCCATGAGAAATATATGATTAAGCATCTCCATCTCTTGTTTATTTGCCTTCCGCTTCCCAGGAGAATGTGGCCAAAATTGCTGACAACATATCAAATGAACAAGCAATAAATGTAACAGTTCCCCCTGCCAAAAAAATAAAAAAAAAAATCCAACCAACAAACAATAGGAACAATTACACATAACTGTGATGTCAATAAGTAAAGATGCTACACAAAATAAAATACCTAATAAAAATATTGATCGATACATACACAACAATAAATATACCAATACAAATAAAAAGACCTAATTCAACATCTTAGAATGAATAAATAAACACATACTGCTTGCAAGGCCAAAGTGTTCTATACGACA
The DNA here is from genome assembly GCF_023053635.1 of Elgaria multicarinata webbii. Taxonomy (NCBI): domain Eukaryota; kingdom Metazoa; phylum Chordata; class Lepidosauria; order Squamata; family Anguidae; genus Elgaria; species Elgaria multicarinata. The sequence goes on from NC_086171.1 coordinate 132,248,956, forward strand.
CAAAGACAACATGGGACTCTCCACAATCAACCAACAAACAGTGGGCAACCACACCTCTCACTCGTTGCATCCTTCCTTCCATCTCTCACCTAGGTCTCCTGTGTTTGACAGCCCTCCACTGGGGAAATGAAGATTGCCAGTGTTCCTTCAAGTCCCACGTATACTCACAGTCTTGATACTACTCAGTCTCTCCACCAAGCACCCTTTATAGCACGCTCTGCAAGGCAGCAGGCTTTATCACACTCCAGAGTGATGGGGCGGGGCAAGGCAGGTGAAAATGCTCAGCCCCTTGACGTTAGTCTCTCTCCATTAAACATCCTTTCCAATACAGTCTACAAGACAGCAGGCTTTATCATACTCTAAAGTGGTGGGGTGGAAATGCCCAGCCCCTTAATGTTAGGGCCGAACAAAACATTTGTTAAAGCACACACAGTCCTGCCCCTGTTCCGTCTCACTGTGAACAAGATATCAAATGTTGCAGATCAGGGAGCTGCCACTGTCTTCAGCCACTGTGGTATTTGGTGGGGTAAAACTAAGGGCCAAATTAAACGTTGATTAAAGCATGCCTAGTGGAGCTGTGCATGCTAGCTTTCTCTGCTCTTCTTTAATCATGCACAGTCCCGGTTTGGATTGAGACCATGGCTATGTCCCACCCCCTGCCCAAAGTAAAATTCGACGTGCAGAGAGGCTTAAAAAAGAAAAAGTGTCTCCAAGGAGGGTGGAATTTCATGAAAAAATGAATGGGATGGAAGCTTCAGTCCTCCTCTCTCAGAGCACTATGATCTCAATCTGAATCGAGGTCCCGCATGTTTTCAAGAGAGTAGCGAAAACTAGCATACATTGTTCCACTATGTGTGCTTCAACAAACATTTTGTTTCGCCCTTAGTGTCTCCTCCCCAAACACCCTGGTGGCAGCAGGCAGTTGCAGCATCCTGACTTGCAACATTTGATGTCATGTTTACATAAGGCAGAACAGGGACAGGATTATATTTACAGGCAGGTATCAGGCAAAAAGGATGCTGCCACCTTCATGTTGTTCATATTATAGCATATTGTCAGCGTTGGAGATACATAAAAGACTACTAGCGAATAAAGAAACTAGGACTAGCAGGGTATATCCTGATACCCTTTCATCAACTTTGAATTATTGCTCTCTGTAAGTCAGACAAAGAAAGTGGATAAAATTGGAAGACATCTTAGTTCATAATTCTTGTTGAAAGGCCAAGAGGTGGTCAAGTAGCCCAGACACAATCTATTCTTTCTGGGTCTGGAGGACATTCCTGCCCTCGACCACTGACAAACCACATTCAACGATAGTTTAGTTTTTCATTTATAAATATTGAGGACAATCCAAAAACACAGTAGTAAAATCTGACTTTACATCATATGCATAGATGAGATCAGACCCTTATACTGCATATTAAATTAATCTAGAATAACTGTTACATCCTGATTATGTACTCAAATTTCTATCCCCACATCATCCATATTCAAAGCACTGTGCGGAAATCAGTATTTTCACCAATCTCTACCCATCCTGACTGCAAATATGGTCAAAATGTGCTCAGGTTAATACAAACTGAGAGTTAATTCACATATTCATAAAAAGCACATAGTAAAGCCTTCTTTGGATTCAGGCACTTCAAATGCAGATGTCTGAACAGTACCCATCATCCAAGAATATCTAGTGTGGAAATCCACAATGTTGAGGGAAAGTCTTTGCTAGGCATTCTCCCTTAGTTTTCCAAATGCAAATAATTCTTTTGATTTTTACCTGTTCAGCTTTTTCTGAAAGTATACATCAGATCTGAGTATGCTAATCTTAGGTGATAAATAATCACTCTGTGACCTGCTTCCTCTGTAAAAAGGAAAATAAATGGCCAAAACAGCTACACAGAGACTGTTATTCCATTAAAAACACTGCAGTGTTCAAGACCACCAGGGAGGAGAGAGAAGGTCTTATCTCTAGGTCTCTAACTCAACAGTTCCCATTAATTAACACCTTGAATTTTGGATTTCTAACGCAAAACATTTTCATCTGAGTCATACAGAAGGAATGAAGTATCAGGGAAGGGAATAGCACAGTAAGTATGAGACCTGACCAAGGTGACCCAGTGTTGCAGTAAGGAAGTCATTTTTATGCACTCAGCTGCTGTGTGCTCTGAAGTGATACATCAATGCTTTAGCAAAGGCTGAAACAGTATGGGATAAATATACATGTACCCTGAATCTAAGCTGAAAGAGAGATCACAAAGCTCATGTCCCACCGGACTGGATCCTGTGTTAATCACTACAACGGAGTTTACTCATAAAGGAGAATCTCCCTGCATGACAAGCAAAACACTATACAAAACCATTTCAGCATTACAATTTATCCTCTTCGTCCACAGTGGCACAGCGGTCTATCTCAATCACTCACAGGGAAAATAAACGGAATTGGGGAGGGGGGAGGTAGGAGAGAGAAAGAGAAGAAAAGGCAACAATTGTCACTGCCGAACATTGTGCCTGAATAGCTAAGCCTCCTTCATTTTCCACCAGGGTTTATACATTTCTGCACAAAAATGCTTTTCTGACAGGTTAGTTCCACCCCTTTTTGTTAACACAGGGTAACATTTGGACACTTTGGGGAATTCCCATTCAATAACCTAGCAAAGGAAACCAAAGAAAGGTGATATAAAATAAAATATGCAGTCGTTCTTGTATTGCCAATATTTTTCCCGCCCTTTATCTACTAGATCTTCAATACTATGAGAGTTTCCTATGCTTTTGTTCCATTCCACTCAGTCTCGTAATAACTCACTGACTGATCTTACAAAATATATGTTTTGGACTTCCTGTGTGTTAACGCGGCTTACAGTTTGCCCTGATGATGACTCCCTCTGTTCAGGGGGGCGGGGGCGGGGGGGGGGGGGGGAGAGCCTGCAAGTCAATTACAACTATTATCAGCTGTAATATCTTAGAGTCATGCTGAGCATGTTAAATATGCTGATCATTTTGGACACCAGAGGCACAATCTGAAGCTGTTTACCATTCCCCTTCATTAAAGACTCCTAGGCTCATGTGAGAACTGCAAAACAAATAGGTCTCATTTTCAAACCTTATGTAGGCTAGATTTTATGAACATCCAAAAAACAAATGAAAACAAACAAGCAAGAAAATAATGAACAGCTATAAAGTATGCATGTGCAGTAACCACATGACATCCCAAGACAGGCCCTACTGCAATTTTAAAAAGAGAGAAATAAAGACAGAGGATTCACTGGCTTCTCCAATTACTTGAGGAAGACAAATCTCCCAAACAAAAAGGGAGTATGATCCATGTTTCGCCATTGCCTTGGAATGATTCACCGGGTTTGCACAATCACAGCAGCCTACTGTGGCTTATAGACCCTAAAACAGCCTATGGGTTATGCAAGGTTATTTAACACTCACATAAGCAACCCTTGCTGGGTTCACACAACACTATAAGCCTCTGCAACCACCTGCCATGGTTTGAATATTCAAAAAGGCGGCCAGCATGTGCCACAACCTACCATAGCTTAAATAAGTCATGGTGGGCTACAGCAATTGTGTGACTTTCACGTAACTTTCACAAAGTCATTTTCTCTCAGCTTCAGTTCTCTATCCATATATAGTCGGAATAAGACATACCTTGCAGGGTTGTTGTGAGGGTAACTGAATGAAGAATTTTAAAAAGTGCTCTGTAGCAATTAATTTATTCCAAATGAAGGGGGTTCCAACCAGCTGAGGAAATGTTTGTCCCAAATCCTTAAGGAAGACAATCAATTGTTTTCAGCCTGTCCTGAAGAAGATTGTTGTTTTAGAAGGATGTTCTACACAGTTGGTTGCCTTCTTTTCCTAGCTAGCTAGGGGTGTGTGTGTGAGAGAGTGAGAGTGAGTGTGAGAGAGAGAGAGTTAGTTTCCTGCGTGCAATGCAGATACTTTGTTTGAAGTAGAAGCAGACAAACATAACGGGTCTGTGACCAGACATGCCTATGGCTCTGGAATGGATGTATCACGTGAATCTTTCTATAGCTCGCTATGAGGAATTTAACATATTTGATATGCTTTATGACCTTTCTTTTCTTGGCATAAGAAAAACAGAGGGAGAAAATGTGTTTCAAAGAAAAAGGAGGTACACACATGCCATTCACAGCTGACATCCCGATGTAAATAACGTCACCAGCCCAGGGCCCAACATCCACCTGACAAAATAAAACCAAGTCTGGGGATTTGGCATCAAATCAGCTTTGTGGGTTATACATACTTCATTGTTTGCTTAACCATCTTGAATAATTGGGTTAAATAAAGGCTTCACTTCCAGGGACTGCATGTTGCAACTGTATTGTAAGCAGGCCTAGGGCCAACCACACTGCAAATGAACCCTCTCTACGCCATACTAAATATGTGGGGCTATTTGGGTCAGGCAAGAAACACTAAACTTAGTAGATTTTTTAAAAAAGGTAAATGAAACTAAAATTAGCACAGAAATAACTTGTATTGGGCAGAAAGAATAACATCATGAATCTGTAAGTGCAATGCACCCAAAATCTTTTTTCACTTCTCTTTTATGATTCCTTCTGTTTCCATGATAACCTATACAAACTATTTAACTTTCATAAAGTCTGCATGCCCATCAGTCAACTAGCAATTTCCTCGGTTGCTGATGCTCTCCTATGCCCTCTGTCAATGACTAAGAAAGTCTGATACACAATTCATACAGACTCAATTCGCATGAATAGTGCAGCTTAAACAGACCATGGTGGCTTATTTAAGCTGTAGAGCACATGCTGAGCACTATTTGTGTAATTACCTATCCAGGCAAGGCTTGTCATCTCTTCCAAACATGGGCTGCATGACTTAGGCCTTTGCTAGACCAGGCTATATCCCAGGCTGATACCCGGGATCGCCCCTGTGCGTCCAGATGACGCACAGGGGATCCCGGGCTCAGGGAGGGATCAACTCTCCCTGGCCCTGGGATATAGCCTACCCCTATAAGCCCAATTTTTCCCACAGTCTCGGGCTGAGTCTGAGACCGCGAGTGTGTAGCCTGTTCCGCAGCTTTTCCCGGCTCCGCGCAATTACTTGCGCGTAGCCGGGAGAAGCTGCGCATGGGGCACAGCGCTCCTGGGGCAGGGTGGGGTGAGCGGGGAAACCTTTTTTTTTTTAAAAAAAAAAAAAGCTTACCTGGGCACACAAGCGTTCGTGTGCATCCTCCCTTTAAACAATTAAAAAATGGTGGGCGCAATGGCTCTCTTCGCAAGCTCGTCATGCCTGACGTATAGACTAGCGTGACAGCCCGCAATAGTTGCATCGCAGGCTCTCCCCTCCTCCATCGCGCTTTTTAAGGTAGGTCTAGCAAAGGCCTTATTTGATGGGAAATCAGTCCTCAAATAACACAACAACATGTCATTGGTTATTTGAGGGTTGTTTCCCCCTAAAATAAGCCATGCCACTTGGGTTCATGACAACCTGCAACCAAGCAAATGTTGCCCGACACATGCTGGCACACACCAAAGCTTAAAAAAGCCACTTATGGCCCGGCTTATGGCCTGAGGCCAGGGCTGCGGAAGGTCTAGCAGGGTCCGTGGCTTTTCCCGGCTGCTCGCTTACTCGCAAGTAGCCAGGAGAAGCCACGGACTGGGCACAGCATTCCATAGGAGCGCTGTGCCCATCGGGCCGGGGGGGGGAATCATGGGAGGGGAGATGGGGGCCGGGGGAAAGAACGGACCCGGCAGGAGAGATGGGGGGAGGGGAGAAGAACAGGGACAGCCATGGCGGACAGGGGACAGGGGAAGAAGAACAGGGACAAGCATGGCGGACGGGGACAGGGGAAGAAGAACGGGGACGGGGACAGGCATGGTGGACGGGGACAGGGGAAGAAGAACGGGGACGGGGACAGCCATGGCGGATGGGGACGGGGGAAGAAGAACGGGGACGGGGGACAGCCATGGCGGACGGGGACAGGGGAAGAAGAACGGGGATGGGGGACAGCCATGGCGGACGGGGGGAGGACAGGCGAGCGAGCGGGCAGGGGGGCATCAGACATCGTGGGGGGAATCAGGGGGAGCGGGGAACCCTTTATTTTTAAAAAAATCACTTACCTTTTCCGTTGGTCCTCTCCTGCGCACATGGCCCTTTAAGTCTTAAAAAAACTGGAGGACGTGATGGGGCTTTACCTTACCCCGTCGCATGTTACGTCTAGAAAAGGGCGACGGCGCGCGCTAGTTGCAGTGCGCCGTCGCTTCTACTCCTCACCGGATTATCTGGTAGGTCTAGCAAGGCCCTTGGTCTTACTTGCTTGAAAGACGTTCAAACAACCCCTATGTGAAGATTTATGCTCTCACCATAGCTATACTGTGACACTATACTAGTGCTGTCCCTCGTGCCAGTGCGTTAATGCAGGCATGAAAATATTCCAGGCGCTACCCATTAAGGCTGTAACAAGATACAAGTCACTAAATGTAGACTTTTCCAACCATTCCTAAGTGGGAAAGAGAAAGGAACCTGATTCAGTACAGAAATCTTCAATCCCGTAATACAAATGTTATAAAACTTGGGTCATCTACCTCTACATCAGCCTGCTCATAGAACAAGGCCATCATCATCAGAGGCCTTCTCCAGGTGACCCTAATGAATGAGGTGTGTGTTCCCTCTGCTTTATGCTGTGTTGTCTACTGGGGTTGGTGGTAAATCTTTAGTTGAACATTGAATAAGCCACCTAGAAAAACATTATTTGAACAGCAAATTATACATTTATTAATAAATGTAAAAAAAAAAAAATGGGGATAGGGGTGCATGTCCCTGATAGGGCAAACCCAGAATCCTTTTACCTGATATATTAATTGCTACGCCTAGGATTTCGGGTGGGGAATGGTAACGACAATCAAACACGAGATTCCCTGAAGAATGCAACATGACTACAGACTGTAGTGGCTCAGTCCAAAAACAGTGGAACACGTATGCTTATGAAGACAGACCCTCGACTTTGTCTTCTCCCCCCTCCCCCTCCCCCTCCCCCATGCTTTCTTTTGGCACCCAACTCTTTCTGGAACAAGTTGTCTGTTTTGCAAAATGTATTAAGGAATGCACTTCAAGTGGAGGGGTGGAGGGGTAGGAATAACCAACAATGGTGACAACAAGAGCAGCATAGGGATGAAGAAGACAAGGAGCAATGTGGGTTGCCCGGAGCACAGGGTAGGGCAACCCCATTTTCAGCAGTTATTTTCAAAGCCCATATAGATAAGTAGGCATTTGCATTATCGATAATTAACTCTGCATTCTGATTCATCTACAAGGAACATAGCTTCAGAGCTAATATTTGTGATATCATGGTCTAATCACTGTGCAGCGAAATATGAAACAAAATCAATGGTAGCTCATAAGATGTAATCTCGCTACTCTATTTGGCTCACTGTGCTGAATTCCTAGCTCATAAATCATTGTTACTAGCCATTCAGTGAATCAATATTCAGATTCCCTCTTGGTCTATACATACAACCACTAAATGAAATAATAATGACCTAAGATCTGTCATATATTAGGTCATCAATACCACCAACAAAGATTTCTTGGCAACAATGAGGTAATTGGAGATAAAACACATCTGATGAGCATGTAAGCATTATGAAAGAAAGAAAAAACACCTAACTATATAGAGAAAAAAAGAAACCTGGCACAGAAGACCGCACACGTGCATAACCACAATCCTTAAACCAATTACTCACTTGACATTTGTGAGACAATTCCTGAACAATGGTGTAACTCATGAGTAAGCAGCTCAATTTATTATATATTACATTTTTATACTGCCCATCAGCTGGAGCTCTCTGGGCAGTGCACAATTAAAAACCATAAAACAAGTACAGATAAATTTAAAAACATTAGAAGTTTTTGGTGTGTTTTTTTTTAAAAAAAAGCAATATAAAACCAGCTAAGTTAAAAACCAGGGAAAGCCTGTGTAAAATGTATGTTTTCAGGAGGCGTTTAAAAGTTAAGTTTTCCGCCTCCCGAACCACGGGAGGGTTTTCCAGAGGGTGGGTGCTGCCACAGTGAAGGCCCACCACTGAGGTTCTTCATGGCGGCATTCCGTTTGTTTCAGAATGACTAGTAGGACCTCCTCTGAAGATTGTAGTTGTCATCTGGGTGTATATAAGGGAAGGCAGTCTGCTAGGTATGCTAGTCCCAAGCTGTTTAGGGCTTTGTAGGATAACAACATAACGTTGTATGTGACTCGGTAGCTAACAGGCAGCCAGTGCAGTTCTTTTAATACAGGATTTATATGAGCAGAGCTAGGGGTCCATGTGTGCACCCTAGCTGCTGCGTTCTGCACTAGCTGCAGCTTCCAAACCACACAGGTAGAGCATGTTACGGTAGTTTAGTCGTGAGCTTACTAGTGCATAAATGACCATGGCTAGGCTATCCCTATCCGCAAACAGGCATAGTTGGCATACCAACCGAAGTTGATAATGGGCACTCCGGGCCACTAAAGTCACCCAGGCCTCCAGTGACAAAGATGGATCCAGCAGCACCCCCAAAATATGGACCTGCTCCTTCAGAGGGAGTGCAACCCCATCCAGAACAGGCAAATACCCCAATTCCCGGACCTGGGAACAACCAACCCACAAGGCCTCTGTCTTATTAGGATTCAGCTTCAGTTTATTGGCCCTCATCCAAGTCATAACTGTATCCAAGCAGTGGTTCAGAACATGCACGACTTCTCCTGATTCAGATGTTACAGAGAAATAGAGCTGGGTGTCATCAGCACACTGGTGACACCTCACCCCAAATCTCCTGATGACCATTCCCAACCGCTTCTTACAGATATTAAATAACATTGGGGAAAGGATGGTGCCCTGTGGCACCCCACAGTTCAACTGTCATGGGGCAGAAGTACAGTTCCCCAATGCTATTCTCTGGAACCGACCCCACAAGTATGAGCTGAACCACTGTAAAACAGTGCCTCCAACCCCCAACTCATGGAGGCGTTCCAGGAGGTTACTGTGGTCAACGGTATCAAAAGCCACTGAGAAGGTCATCCATCAGGGCAACCAAGGCCGATTCCGTCCCCAAACCAGGCCTGAATCCAGACTAGAATGGATCCAGATAATCAGTTTCATCCAAGAGTACCTGCAGTTGAGACACCACCACTCTCTCGAGCACCTTGCTCAGAAACGGGGTATCAGCGACCGGACGATAGTTACCATAAATCTCTGGGTCAAGGGAGGTTTTTTCCAGGAGCATTCACACCACTGTCTCCTTCAAGGCAGCAAGGACCACCCCACTGCAAAGTGATGCATTCACCACTCCCATGATCCATCCGGTCAGCTCCTAACGAGATTGTGATCTCAGACAGCAATGTTTATCACGACACTGTAATAATTCACACTTTAAGAAAAGCCAGCTTTTATGACAATGGTGAAGCTAAATATATTTAATTAGGCTGTAAACATACAATCATTAAATGCTATCTTCTGTCTCATTCTGAATCCCCCTCCTCTCTTCTGTATCCTCTCTTTGTCTTTTAAAAGCACCATTAGTACAACTGTAAAGAGAATTCCTCAACTCCTTACTCTCATTCCGATAGCCCCAAAGCCCCAACGGAGCAAAGATTAGTCCCATTAAAAACCAACAACAAAAAAATAAAATAAACTATTAGAGTGCTTTCCGTGAAGCCTTATTCCCCAAATGCTTTACAGACCATTTAATTATCTCAAGGTAGTGGAACGCCTCTCTGCAGACAAACGTGAAAGCTACTGAGCGCACGCTCACGCTCTCCTCTCTCACTCTTCAGTATCCCACATGTGGGCCATGGTGCTATTTTAATCTCTAATGGTAATAATATCTGAAAGAGCTAGCAAGAGAAAAATGTTGGCTGGGACACACTACTTAGCTCTTAAAAAAAAATAAAAATCAATAGCATGGGATCTTTAAATTACCACCAAAACAAAGCAAGAGAATCCATAGAGGCAAATCTAGGCTGTGAGAGGAAGCTACACAAAACTATAAGCCAGCCTTTTTCACCTAGCCCCACTATGCATATCAGCAGCACAAAAAGCAGAGCCTGCTGCCAGTCACTGACATAAAGCGATTTTCCAGACATGCCACTTTACGCAGCAGGGGAGCAGTACATTTAGGAAGCTTTATAATTATTACGGTTTTTTTCTTTTAAAAAAATAAAATGGGGGGAAAACACCTCTCTCTTTTTCGTTCGCCTTGCTTTACATCCAGCTTGCTCCCGTTCCCCTTCTAGACCATTAGAAGATTTCACTTCACAAATAACAAGATATAAAGCTGCACATTTAAGCAGGCCCCAAATCCGGAAGTGTTGAAATGCCAATGCAGACTTTTTCACCTTGTCTGTTGGCCTTATGATTTAGCCACTCTCATGAAGTGAGTCGTCATTGCCTCCATGGCAGCAGCACTGCTAGGCAGATGTAGGCGGGAGTCCCACAGTAGAGTACGAAAGCTGTGTCTCCAGTGGGCCCTAGAAGTCGCAAAGAAGAAATGTAGCTCATGATGCTTGCAGGGGAGGGGATTCCAGTCATATAACACCTCCAGGTTCAGCACTGCCAGAGCTATCATAGGACATGCTTCTGCCTATTTAGTTACCAGTTTATGTCTTTTCTATGAAACCGGAAATCAGTTGGCATTCTCTCTCCAAATCACACAGCATGAAGTCAGTGCAGAAATGTGAGCTCCAGAGAAATTGCCCTCTTGTAGGATAACCGAGAACCAGTGTAGAGTACTGGCTGAGGAACACTGAGCTACGGATCCCAAGATGCTCGATTCAAATCTGGAAATGCGGTGTGATGCCAAAGATGGAACCAGAGACCTTTTGCATGCAAAACATGCACTCTGCCACTGAGCCATGGCTGATCCATGTTAGAAAAAGTAGAAACGATTCGTCCCACCTTACAGGAAAGTACAAAAAAGACTTTGTGTGGAATTAAGGAGTCAAAAATGAGATGCTGGTGAACAATGGGTTGAATCCAAAGGTTCCATTCTCCCTAATAAGTCAATGCTCCCATTTTGAATGTTATATTGGAAATACAGTATAATTGAACTTTAATAAAGCATCCAAAATGTGTTGTCTTCATGAGAATGAAGACATTTCATGGGACTATAAAGACAACCCAGATGGAAATTGTTTGCCTCCCCATTATGCTACATTTGAGACAGTTGGTTCAGGCAACAGATTAAAGAAGGGGAAATAACTGCTTCCAAACCACATCTTTTTGCTGCTGTTCTTTTTTAAAAGAAAACATTTCAATCATGAATGGAATGAGGGCTGTTATTCTGAATTTTCTCTCTGGCTCAGTTCAGACAACACATTTCTCTACGTAGTGGGAAAACTCCACTCAACAGTTGAGTTTGTAGGGGGTACTCACCACACAACATATTCTAACTCCACCATTGTGTGACTGTGGGCTATCATGGAGTTGAGTAAAAGGCAACACAATGTTTGATTGACAGTTCCTCCGCCCTCTCTCCTACCCCGTCCTCCTGATGGTACCCCATCAGCCATTGCTGCAAAAAACAACAACAACCACAACCTAATCCTGGTGGCTCTCCTAGAACAAAACTTGCTTCTTTCACCACTCTTGCCAGAGAACTCTGTAGCCAGTGGGAAAAGTCTACACAATGCAACAGGGAACTCCACAGAGCCCTCCACACAACACAATAGTTGTGCAGGAACTCTCCTCTGCACAGTGTGGATATTCAGCGTGGAGGGTGGAGTTTTCCCTCCAGACAACACATTTCTCAACAGCGGTATAAAAACAACACCATGGAGTTCTAGAAACACCACTGAGAAATGTGTTGTCTGAACTGTGCCTCTGGGTGCAAACATGACTAAAGCCTGGAAATAAGAGAGAAGTGTACTATACAGGATCTTGCTTCTAAAACAGTCTTGATTGCACATGGGTTTTCCAGGATTGGCTCTATTCCAAAAAGTTCCAGCAGCTTCAGTTTGAGCTGCTTTGGAACTTTTTCACTTCTAAAGTTGATGGGCACATTTTGTAAACCACTATTGGGCGGTACAGAAATGTAATAAATACATACCATGTCAAATTGCATTTTAAAATTTCTATTTTTTATCATAAGCAGCCCACAGAAACTGTGGTTATGGAGGAACATATAAAACTTGTCAGCAAATAGAATGAAATAAATGTTGGCTTCAGCTGTGTCAGACTGTCTGTTTCATCTAGCTATTCCATCCTCGCATTATCGATTCAAAGCCTATTCCTGCCAAGACATTCTTCAACCCAGTTTTGAAATTCTTAAGCCTACATTTTCTTTTAACTATGAAGTTAAAACCTGGTAGCATACCCAACTTAGGCCTAATCTACACCAAGCAGGATATGAAAGAGGTATATAAAAGGCAGGAGCCACACTACCATATACTGCTTTCATAGTGCTATATCCTACTTGGTGTGGCTCCTGCATTTTATATACTGCTTACATAGTGCAATACCCTGCTGGGTGTAGATTAGCCGAAAGCACACTTTGGCTGTAGCTAGACTTAAGGTTTATCCCAGGATTGTCCTGGGGTCAAACCTGTTCATCTAAGTGCCACACAGGGCATCCAGCGCTCAGGCAGGGACGAACCAAGGATGATCCTGGGATAAACCTTAGGTCTAGCTACGGCCTTCGTCTGGTCCAATAGTGAACTTATTGAAATCTGCATACATTTTAGTTGTCCTCATTATTATATTTTGAAGTTGATTTCCTTCAAATTGTGAATTTTCAAATTCACAGAATCCTTCTGAATTTGATAAGATTGTCATTTGGTGACTTTGCATTTTGGAGATAACTATTTCACAGTGTGCAAGATTCATTCTGTCTATTCCTAACGCCTGCCCTAGTAATTATGCTCATAATTTTGGCCTCGCTTGCCACAACATGCCACTAATACGAATTACATTTTTTAACTACAATTAACAGCACACTCAATTTGCCTACTGACAATCAGATAGGAAAAGTGCACTGTAAAAAAAAAAAAGCAGCGCACAAATGAAGCTAGAATTTGTCCATCAACCTTATTTATAAGTGAAAAGAGTGAAGATTACAAAATTTTAATAAGAGCATTATATTATGGCAGCAATAATCTAGGTGTTTTACTGGAAGCGAAGTGGATTACTGTAAATGAAATTTTAAAATGTCCTTTCCGTTTTACAGATAACACAAAATGAGTCCTTTCATGTCTCCTGCGATAAGGATACATTTGCCACACATTTAAATGGTGCCTTCACCCCATCCAACCCAATGTATAAATTAATAATTCAGTGACATTAATACAAGAAGATAAATGATAAAGAGGTTGGAGCACAAGGGTCAGCGGTATACACAGTCTTCTTTTGCAGGAGCTAATACCTCTCTGCCAATTACAGGCAGAACTTTTTAACAGTTTTCAATGGCATTTTTACAATCTAAATAGCAGCTTATGCACACACAATTTCACACAACTCAAGCTTAATAAATTTCCTGCTGGTATCAAACAATCATTTTAGGGGATTAAAGTGCAACATCTGCTGCCATTAATAAGCATTTTATATAGCCGTATGTATAAAAGCAGTCTCTACTGAATTGTTAGTCTCTGAAAAAGCTTCTAGACCCAGGCACCAGTTTAGCATAAATTATAGCTTTAGCATTTGATTGGTGATTTTAGCTTATGACAACAATGAAGGGTATTACTACATAGCAGCTCCAGAATGAAAATATATGCTAGGTAGAACTATTATTTTCCAGTATGGCAGTGTTCCAAATGTCTGAAAGCAAAAGCAAATTACATAGGTATATGCAATGTGCTTCCAGTCAGTCTTTGCAAACACCAACATGTTTTGAACACACTTTTTTCCACAAACGTATAAGTATATTTCAGATTAATTTTAAAGCAACAGAGTATCTTTAAAACCTTATTAATGCTCTGTGGCCAAATGGTTTCCTGAGAATACAATCCACCAAAAGCATTGCCCTGACGCAATCTCACTTATTTTAAGGCAATCACCACAAAAGCAGGGTACAGTGGTGCTTAGGGTGACCATATGAAAAGGAGGACAGGGCTCCTGTATCTTTAACAGTTGCATAGAAAAGGGAATTTCGCAGGTGTTATTTGTATACCTGGAGAACCGGGTGAAATTCCCTCCATCACAACAGTTAAAGCTGCAGGAGCTATACTAGAGTGACCAGATTTAAAACACAGCAGGGCACCTGCAGCTTTAACTGTGGTGATGAAGAGGAAATTTCACCTGGTTCTCCATTTATACAAATCACACCTGCTGAATTTCCTTTTCAATACAACTGTTAAAGATACAGGAGCCGTGTCCTCCTTTTCATATGATCACCCTAGTGATACTATCATACTATGATAGCGAATGCAGTCAAGTCATTTTTGGAGACACCCCACCAACGTCAATGAGATTATTGCAAAGGAAACCATTTGAGGTCTCCTGTCTTAGGTTGTATGAGAAGTTTTGGTTTCAAAACAATCAATTATTGCCTAAGCATATGCATTTTGCTTTTGTTTTTAAATCCCAATATGTTTAAAAGAATCAAAGAAAGAATCTCATAACGGATTTGAAAAGTATAGTTTTAGTCAAGGTTGGCATGTCCTAGAGGTTTAGGAATGACGCCCCTAACACAAGCAAGAATCCTCTTTATTGGCATCCACTGTACAAATATCTCTGTCCTGCAATGCAAAAACAACCCAACTCCTGCTGTTTTCGTTCTAAACAATGGAATACCACAGATTGGCAGTCATGTCCCATCATAAAATGAGATTTGCTAGTTTGTTTCCCTTCCAAAAGGGCTAAAATGACAAAATGATTCTGCCATGCTTTCGTCAGGACAAAACCAAAGATACATTCGGAGATAGCTATTATTTATCTACCTTAACTAAGTATGGGGGTAGGTCCAAGGCAAATGTATGCAAGCAGGGCTGCATCTTCTAAGAAACGTGATATATACATAGAAATGTTTTGAGCAGCTTTGCCTGAAACCGCCAAAACAATCACAACACAAGGAAATATCATTGTCTGACATAAACTTACAACCAGTGCCAATATGTGACAGCTGACAAAGAGTCGGAACCTTTTAACCATACCGGGCTTTGTACTATTCACGGCTGAGGCCGAAGCCACTCTTAGCCAAGGGAAACCAGCTGCTCAAAAAGAAAGAAGCTTTCGGCATTAAGCCAGGATGTAAGTAGATTTAGCATCCTTTCCGCCCCCCGCCCCCCCCCCCCCCCCACACACACACTGATGGCTGCTTTGGGCTGAAAAAACAAATGACTCCAGCAAGTCCCAAATGTACTTTAAGAGTGGAGGCACCCAAGCCTAGAGAGAATGGACAATTTGGACACACTGATCTTCCAACAGCATAATCTGACATGTTAAGCACTGTCCTGTAAATAAAATAGAATGGGGCTTCTACCTTTCCCCACCCTCAACTAAAGTTTTAAAATATTACAAACTGCTCTACCCATGCAGGTCAAACTGGGGTACAGTATCCAGGGGTTCACAATTTTTGACTAACCTTGGGAGGCAATCCCAAAATTGCCATTGTCGGGTTCCTATCCTCACCGCTCCCTGCCATGTTGATTGTTGTTTGAGAGCCGAAAAAGACATTACTTTAAATCTGTGTCCAGCAGCTATGTCTTTTATTTATTTTTACTCTAGTGTAGATGCAGGAAGCCCAATCTGTATCTTAAAAAGTCTTCCTACATGACCTGACTACACATTAAAGTCCTGATCTGGATCAGGCCCTTGGCCTCATTTTTACTCTACAGTAAAAAAGGAAAAAGAAAGAAAAGAAAGAAAAGCTAACCACAGATTTGAACGTAATGCCTGCTTTGCCCCCGAGTGCTTCAGTCTAGTAGGATCCAGGGATCCAGTCTAGTAGGATAACTCCCTTTCCTGATCCTGACCAGGGAAAAACAGGGGGCTTGCTGGCTTACCATGTGGCCAAAATGCTACAACTTGGTTACCAAACAATCACCATAGACTTCCAACCTTGTAGCTGGGACAGGGACACAAATCACCATGTTAGTGGTGAGATGATTCCTGCAGCTCCGAAGTAGGGAGGAAGGATGTTCACTCATCATCCTCACCAGAGGGCAGAGGATGCCGTGAAATGGCTAAGAGACAGAGCTATAAACTACAAAGTTCCTGCTTTGACTGTATGTCACCTCTATTCACTAAGTGGCTTTACAGAAGCCACTTTCTCTTAGCATCAGCCCTCACACACCCAATCTGAAATATTGGGATAATAATAGTGACCTACTTTATATGGGTTTTGCCTGGATTAAAACAAGATAATCTACGCAAGGTGCTTTGAACACTGTAAAAAAATGCCTCATAAATGCCAAGTATGACTAACCTTATTGAAGAACCTCAGATTCCCAGCAATACAGTTTGAGAACCTTTCCTGTACAGCATGGTGAAACAAATGCATACCTCAGATGCTGAGATAGGAGAATTGGAATAGGAAAAATAAAGCCTGTGGACTGTACCCTACATCCTCTGCAATTTGAAAGATGAGGACCATGGGGGCACCAAATAGAGAGAATGGTTTACCCTGACATAAATCCTATTGATTTCAATATGAAGAATTTTCAAGAGTTAGAGCTGTCCCATCATTTTTATCTAGGGCAGGACAAAACTGACTACCATTGCTTAGGTTAGCATTTTAAATTTAATCAACCTTAATGCAGGGGCAAAAATGGGAACAATAAATATGAGCTGCTCATTTTGCACAAAGTTCTTTGAATGCTAAAATACACACACACACACACACACACACACTTGAATCAGTTTAATAATTAGAGTTACTAAATGGTGTAACATATACATCAGGGCATAAGTTAGAAAGCTAGAATTTGCACATTACACTCTTCAAACTGAACACAAAAGACCTGTTTTGGCGTTTCATTAAACTGGAATCCTGGATTCCCACAGCAAGAATGTGCATATGTAGATTTTATTAATGCCTTAAATCAAACTATTATTCAGCTTCGTATAATGAAGTCTACTACAGTCTTATGTGGTGATGACAAAGAGTATTCTGCAGCCTGTGTTTAATTTCTAAATTTAAGCTGCCAGTGCTGAAGCTTGTTTGAAGTCACATCCAATTTAAGCCAACTCCCATTGGCTGAGAATGGCTGTTGTTACTCAATAATGAGGGCAAAGTATAATATACTCAAGAACACTCTTATTCTTATATTACATGTATAGGAGAGAGCCAAAACACTATTCAGAATAAGCCCTGGCGAACTGAAGTTCATATTTTTTTTAAAAAAAAGCTGTTGGTGTAGGATCATGTATGCTTAATCAGACTTTTATGTTAACCTGCAAATGTGACTTTCATATGATAGCAAGTTCTGTAGCCAGACAATTGAACACACACACACACACACACTGCAGATGCTTTCAAAGAACTCTGCCAATGCAAACCCCATTCAGATCTATGAGACCCGACTGTCACCTCATTGTCAGGACAACAAAGCAGTTGATAAAGCAATGAATTAAAACTGTTGATACTGCTCTGCAAGGAATTTTAGATGGGATCTATGCAATAGTGATTACAAATCAAAACTGAAACTGGCTTCTGAATGACCTTTTAATAAAGTAACAGCTGGCCACCCACCATCACATACACAATCATCTCACATTATATGGTCATCCCTGCAAGACACACAACCAGGCAAGCCACCATGGCTTAAATAACCCACAATGGATTATTTAAATTGGCAGTGCGAGCTGATGTGTGCTGGGCACCATTAGCCTAATCACCAGCCCAGGCACCGCTTGTTGTGTCATCCAAGTACAGGAGGCATGGCTTATTTGAGGAGGAAACAACCCTCAAATAACTCAGCAACAGGCCATGGCTTAACTGAGGGTTGTTTCCCCCTCAAACAAACCATGTGCGGGCATATAATTAGTATATCCAATGTATGCCAATGCTTTAAATAATCCATCATGGCTTGTTTTGATTGCCGGCTGCCAAGGACAGTTAGGCTGAAGAGTAAATGTCTTTTCAGTGGAGGCCCCTCAGTTCTGGAATCAAATTCCATTAGGGGTTCATCAGGCCCCTTCTTTACAGGTCTTCAGAAAAGTTCCAAAGACCCACTTACTTAGAGTACTGAGGGCTGTGTTTGGATATATTGCTAAACCATGGTTTAGTGTTACCAGAATGAGCTCAGGTTTTCCCCAGCCTCACACAAGGATATCAGAAGTTTCAGCTTTTGGTTTAAATTAATTGCTGTTTCATGTATTGTCCAAAACTTAAAACTGTGGCTCATCTTAATTATGGTTAGTGAAAATAAATTTCATAAACTATGGTTTGAAGTTAATTTGTTTCCATTAATCATAATTAAGATTAGCTGCCATTTGTCTGCATTCAAGAATGGATGTAAAGCTTCTGAACTCCTCCTTGCATATAGGCCAGAGGAAAGGGAGGGGGCATGAGACTTGACGGAGGCTAGGCTTGTTCTTGTAATGCTAAACTATGGTCTAGTGGTATGCCTGAGCACGCCTTGTACTTTGCAAAAACCATATAACACACCAGAGTGACCTATGTCACAGCATTATGACATGTAGAGAAGGAAGACATGCAACTCCACATGAAACTCCCCAGCAATGACCTGTGCATGTCAGCTGTAAAGGCTTGGTTTACAAACTAAGGCCACAGCTAGATCTAAGGTTTATCCTGGGATCATCCAGGGTTCACCCCTGCCTGAGCACTGGATCCCCTGTGTGTCACCTAGATGAACAGGTTTGACCCCTGGACGATCCAGGGATAAACCTTAGGTCTAGCTATGGCCTAAGTTGCAGGATAAAGAGACTTGCAGTGGAGAAATGAAAGCGAGCTGGCTGAAGCCTTGTGTCCACTTTATTATAACTGATGAGGAGGATAAAAGGCAGGGTTAGTCTCTGAGCTAGCAAAGTGGTTGTGTGGTACCCAAAGGATGAGGGTCTTCCCTCTGGTCATTAGCATGGCTGCACTGCAACCAAGGACGTAGCTAGACCTAAGGTTTATCCCAGGATTGTCCTGGGGTCAAACCTGTTCATCTAAGTGCCACACAGGGCATCCAGCACTCAGGCAGGGATGAACCCGGGATGATCCTGGGATAAACCTTAGGTCTAGCTACAGCCCAAGAAAGCAGTTTAGATGAGCAGGGGTAGCAGTGGAAGCACATCTCTGGTGCTTCCTTAATGGCATGTTATAACCCTGATCCAGCTGGATATACATGTATGCACTGGGGGCATTTTAACAGCAGCTTCCAAACACTTCATTAGAAGCTTCTTCTGAATCTGGAGTATGGTGACAATAAAAAGCTCACTGTATATGTGGATCTTTCTATATCCATTTGAACATTTATTTAGTTATTTAAATGTTTATACTCCTCCCCTCTAACTGTTCGATGTGGTTTACACATTCTGTATCCAATGCAGTGTTGACAGTGTAACGTATGATGGTTGATGTTCATCGTAAAAAAAAAAAACTTGCAAAAGCTCAGATTTCAAGGCTGAAAACTGTAGTCAAAATTCCTAGCTTATATTTGGTTTGAGGGAGCTGTTTTTATAGGATGCAGGAGACATTAGAAGGAAAAGCTTTTAAAGATCCTCTGTTCAATAAACCTGAGCTCTAATAAGATACTAAAATAGATCTAACATTTTCATATGTCAGCTCTTATTACGCCACTTTGCACAAGTCCACCATGTGTCAATATACTATGTCTCAAAATGGCTTTCCAATCTATTTTTAAAATATACACTTTTGGTCAAGAGTTCAGTCAATGCTTCTTGACCTAAAATAACTGGGGGGGGGGGTTCTTCAGATTTTCTAAACATGAAAACTACCCAGCATGCAATTAACACTGTATATTCAAAGTTTATAGCAAGCATTCCTTAGCATTCCAACAGCTAACCAACACACCACAGTGACCTCCGTAGCATACAGTAAAGAAACCAAAGTTAACATTCTGAAAATGAAATCCTGAATATTACGTTTAAGCTGTCCCACAGTATTATCACTTATTAATTAAAGTCAACACATATAGTGTCTTGACTGGCTGACAAATCTAAGGCACATGGCCTGGAAACTTCTACTCCCAACTCTTAAAGCTTAGCTGGCATGAACTCAGATAAGCACTCACACGCTAAGGTTAGCACATTATCTTATATATGTTTATTTAGAAGAATCTTTGTTCAATGGGCCTTATTTCTGAATACTTGTGCATAAGGCTGCAGCAGTAGAGCCATTTCCAAGCATTTTGAGACTATGGGCATGGCTAGACGACTGTTTATCCTGGGGATCGCCCCAGGATATTCCCTCTGCGCCCATATGATGCACAGATCCAGTGCCCCGGGATAACAGACACTTCTTTAGTTCTGGTTTTTCCTGCGGTCTCGGGATGATCCCAAGACCGTGGGACGTGTGGGCACCCATCCCAGTTTCATCCCAGCTCCTCGCAAGTAAATGCGAGGAGCAAGGAGCCGGGTACGGAGCTCCGTGACCATCGGGGATGGGGTGGGGGGAGCGGAAGGTGTTTTTTTAAAAAAAAAAAAAAAAAAAAACCCAAAAAACAGTGTTTGCGCTCAATTGCTCAAGTGCTCATCTTGAATAAAAAATTTTAAAAAATGAAATGGCAGGCAGGCCACATCCTCCCGGGACGTCGTGCACCGCATGTAGATGAGGAGGACGATCTCACGATCATAAAATCGCGAGATCATACCTCTCCAATCCCCTCATCTAGCCATGCCCAAGGTAGAAAGCAATGCATGACTAGCTGAGCTTTCAATTTTCCAAACTTCAAAATTATATACAAAAGTGCAACTTGCACATATTCACTAACATGAAATTATCAGTTTCCAAATGCGTGTGCAACTCATGCTCTTTGTATTGGAAGAAATAAGTAAATTTTCCCTTTGCAGGTTATCTGCAAGCATGGAAAGATGAAACATCGTTTGTGCATATGCTTCTTGAGGGTTCTCAGAACATTTACTTATTTACTGACAACACTAACTACCTGCATCTTTCCATATTGTTTGAGGCAGCTTTCAAAAACTACCACAAGGCTTATAAAATCAATCAACAATAAGAACAGCAACATAAATCGAACTGCTTCTAGCAAATAGCACAATTTCATCAATTGTTATCATACAAAAGGGCAGGAAAAAATCAGCTAAGCTCCCAAAAGTAGCTCTTGGATTCTCTGCTGGTAAATACTTCTAGTATCTAGTATGACTTCAAATAGGGTGGGCAGAAGGTAGATAGTTATCTACTGGTGATGATGCCTATCTACAAATAGGTTGATAATCTGGGTGATTTGTGGTAGATTTGAAAGTATTTCTAATCCCAATTGTTCAACAAAAGTATTAACTGAAAGGCTTCTCCTACTCTGCCAAAAAAAGGTTAGTTTATTGAACAAAGTATTTTGGGGAGGGGAAAACAAAAAGTGGATTTTTGTGTGAAAACTCAATTTGTACTGAAAATAAATTGTGGGCAACTATTAGCTTAGAGGTACCCTTGTTCCTTATTACCAAGGCTACAATCTGAAATTCACTTACTGGATATCACTTCCTTGTCCTAGAGCTCCCCAGGCAGTCTGATGAATACAAGACCTTCCTGTATTTTACTTCAACTGGAAAAGGTGGCAAGATGCATGCATTGTGACTAGAAGTCGTTGTGCACAATGGAATCCACTAGATGAAGATAACCGGGTAGCATACAAAGCAAGTTACACCTGATTACGTCCATGGATTTCAATGAAATATGAACTTCCTCAGCATCATGCTACAAATAAATCTTGTTTTGAAGTTTACACTAAAGTACTGTTTAGTGTGACATAAATGAGCCAGGATAGGGCACAACTGAGAGTTCAGAAGCTTTCACTTGTGTTTTTCCTTAGCTGTGATTTGTTGTTTTAACAAAAGCCAGAAATTGTGTTTAATATTAAATACGATTTGTTTGAAACAAACTAGTATGAAACCATCATCCCAGCTTGCTCACGTTGCGCTACAGTTTGGTGTGTCCTCAAAATATGCCCATGTTTTACCATACATAAAAACACACTTTCCCCTCTTAATGTAGAGTTTTTATATTTCTAAATTATACACACACACACACACACACACACACACACGTAATCTAATTATCTATGAGTAAATATTTCTGCAACAGCAACTTGCAGTTTTGCCTTGTCTCAACTTTGAAATTGTAAAACAAGTTAACATTGTTCATCAGATTTTTACATACTTTCAGTTAAACGGGTCCTTTCAGCTATGCAAGTACACTGGCAAATGTTCCATTCAACTCTAAAAAATTATTTATCTTGTAACTATCAATAATGTTTTGGCAATGGGTTTCCATTTCTTCCAACATCAAACCAGTGTTATCTTAATTACTTTTGTGGATATAAACCACAGTCCGGGCTTTGCCCAAGGGCTTACTATATATTTTGCAGTTTGAGGTCCATTAAATAAGCCACAATTATGAGTGTATCATTTTCTTTCTTCCTAGCCATAGAGGGATGTAGCTAATTAAAATAGGGTAAAACATGCTATTGTAGGGGAACACAAGTAACATTGTCCTTCTATTGAAGATCAAAGCATGAATTATTCAAGTTTGTTGGGAAACACTATTCAACAAAGTGATTATTTTTTAAGAACCTAGGACAGAAAACAAGGTATGTTGCAGAAAAAATAAAATTTGACAAGAACCTCAAAAATCTGAAGTTTTTAAACAAGAGGACTATACTATGTTCCCTGCTTCTTAAGTAAAGCATTAGCCTCTCAAAGTTCTTCAACACAACCTAAAACTAGAGATACTTCTAGATACAAGATATTCAACAATTGTGTGACCATAATTATACTGTAGTGCAATTAAGTGAAGTACTTTCTTCTGTGTACTAGATAAGGTACTTTTTAATATTTTGAACAAGGCACTCACATACTACCAATGGTAAATAAAACCACACCTTATACCCAGCCAAAAGGGTTTAATTATCAATAGCTGATAAGCCATCACTAAGATTAAGGACCAAGTCAAACATTACCTCAGCAACATGGCTGCTGCCAAATATCACTTCCATGTAGTACCTCCACATGGCTGCACTAACAACTGAATTTGTTTCTACTTTTTCCTAGATCATGTGATAAGGATCTACATCAACATTACAGATTTCCTTCAGGCTGCCAACATTGGCATGGCTAGATGCTGTAATATCAGACCAACTCACCTGGAAAGAAGTTTCACATGTTACTTCAGACACGCAGTGTCTTGAAAGCAGTAAATTGATTTTGGCAGCAGCTACACCACTGAATTGAATTGGCTTAAACTCCTATTAGCAAATGAATTCACAATCCATGTGTGTGTCCAGTTGCTGCCAGTGGTATTCTGGCTGCTGTTTGAAATTCCCCATTTATATAACTAAAGGGGCATAACACCACAGATGCTAATGTTTTACCTTTATGTGATATTTGGGTGTGATTAAAATGAACACCTAAGAATACTTTCAGTTCATAAGTAGCAAAAACAAGTAGCAGCTTCACACCTTGATAATATAAGGATGAATAGTCCTTTCCCAACTGCCCTGTGATCAACGAGGAGATGACCAAGGCTGAATGTATACTGTCATCATTTCCTTCAGAATATCTGTACAGCATAACTATAATATCTTATGCTATAGATATTATGCAGAATATCTATAGCATAAGAACGCAAAAAGAGCTGTGCTGGATCAGACAAAGGGCTATCTAGTCCAACATGCTGTTCTCACAGTGGTCAGCCAGATACCTATGGTAACCCACAAGCAGAATGTGACTGCAAGAGCACATACAGCCAGTAAGGTACATATTAGTAGCTCTACTGACATCTGTACAATCACCATTTCTGGGGTCAGATGCCATTTGTTGATGTGAAAGGAACAGAGGGATTATAATGTTTCTGTAAGTTGAACCCCACCAGCTTGTCTCAACCAGCCCAACACTGTAGTTAGAGTTTTAATTTTGGGCTCTCCGACCAGATGAAAATTACTCCTAAAGACTCATAAACAAAATCATTTTTGGAAATAATTTTAGCCCTACAAATATACCATCATTGTTGTTAATTCTTATCAAAAGTGTCGTCATGACTAGTACAACAACATTTATTAGCACTTAGAGCCCAGGAGTCATTAACAACATAGGAGACTTTCTCTGTGGACAACTTCTCACATACCACATGGAAGAGCACTACTGCAAATACATTGTCAAGAAAACCTGAGGGAATACCAGTGGCATTATTCCAGATGGGGTATTAATCCCTGGAGGTGTTGGTACCAACTTTGAAAGCAAAAAAACCAACTATGCTGGCACCCTAACAGTAAATATCATGCCATGTGCAGAAGAATTTGTTGGATGCATCAAAGCACATATGCATCTCTGGACTGAGTTAATCATTTATTCCCATGTGATTATTTTCAAGATTAGTATATAAGATGTTTTTTTCACAACTACTGGTTGAATTCTATTCATTTTACAACATAGGATTGTGTGATGGGACATTTCACTGTATGTATGTGCATATGTGTTTGTCTGATTCGGAAGAAGGTAGAAAGGGAGAGGAGGAAGCTCACTCTAAAAAGATAACACATCTTAAGTATATGAAATAAAAGTAAAATCAAATTAATTCACTGGCTTGGTAATAAATGTTAATTCACTACTGAAAAACACTAGATGGAAGTCCCCTTTTGTCATGTCCCCATGTTAAAAGGGAAGCATAACCACATTTGGCTAAACACAGTTACTGTCCTTTGCACAATCAGGAACCATTTGCATACCCATTTCCCTGGTTCCAAAGAGCTATTTCTTGAGCATGCCCAGTGTGACTTTTCATCTGTTCTCCTTACTCATTGACTATCAAATTCCCCCATTCAATATCATAATCTGCTTTTGAAAGTTAGATGGATATCCCACCCGCTTCTTTGGCATGTTTCAATGTTAAATTAAAAAGAAAAAAGAAAAGAAATACAAGTCCAAATCCTTCCTGGCAACTAGCTAGACATTTTTTAATTATTATTTTTTTAAGATTCTAGACATTATATTTTCTTAAAACATTTTCCACAATACATTACAGTGAACAGTGATTTCAATAGAGAAGATACCTGATGTGCTTGGTATTCATGTTTCGTTTCTGATAATTCTACTTTTTGTTACGGTGGATTTAGTTTGCTTGGGACTCTGCAAGGATTCTTATTTAATGCTACAGTTTTCAACTCGATGTTTTGGGAGTGGTCCTAATGTAGCTGACATTCCAAGAAAACCCTGTGAATAGGAATCTAAGCTATGCTTCCTCTCTGACTCAAACCCAAATAACGCAAATACCAATAAACTCAGCCAAATTCAATGAAAATAGTGTAAAACGAATGGGAGGCAAAGAAATAAGTGGTCATTTGCAATTCATTTCCAAATGTTAACACTTCTATAAATTACGGTAAGATCAAAAGCTAAAATGTCTTTTCCAACCTCTATTTTACGAAAACTTCACTAAAACTGATATTTTCACTTTCTGATAGTGAAAATACACATGGGATAAACTCTGATTCTCAATATTTTCTTTTGACTCTCAGAGCCTACGGTTATATGAAATAATAATTTTATCTTTCATGGAACTGCTGTTGCAGACATTAACTTTTTCTTAATGTTGGACATTGTTATTTCTACTTTATTTCATTAATAATACTGAAACTAATTATATCTTTGTTACACACAAAGCCAAAGAAAAAAAATCTATCCTGTTTTGTTGAATGCATAGAATAAATAAACGTTTTCCAAATCATGGCAAATAGCATTGTATTTTAGGATGCAATGCAATACCCATTTACCTGGGAGTACATCTTACTGAACTCAATGGGACTTTTGAATAGTATTGAGCTATTAAAAGCATCTTAGACAAATTCACAATGTATTGCTGCCTTGGATTATTTTCCTTCAGAAACTCAGAACTGAAACTCAGTTAGTGAAAATATTTTGTAAGTTTTTAATAATTCCTTACCTAAAAAGAAGAGGGTTTTTTTCTGAGGAAAGCAAGAGCAGGAAGACCATGCAATATAACACTCACTCATAGAAAAATCCTTTTATTTCTTCTCAGAAGTAAGTCCCATTGAGTTCAATGGGACATACTTCCAGGTCAGTATGTTAGAATTGCACCCTGAATACAAAATCAGGTGTTATAAATCAACACACACACACACACAATGAAATCAAAAACTTTGGAAACAACTAATGATTTTCCCAGTTGTTTTCCAATCCTAGACACATTATCACAAAAAGCAAGTTCTTGTTGCACGAGGAAACTGAAGATAATATGGCCATTCCAAAATCACTCTACTAAGATTTTCCATAGTTTGTGGACAATTTGTATCAAAAAAAGAAAAGATTAAAAAAGAAAATACAATTAACCTATTCCGTAGAAGATTATATTTAAGATCAGCAAATAACCTATCTAAAAATCCAGACAGCAACTTTAATTAAAAGGAGGCAAATGTCTACAGGTCGTTGTACTAAAAAACATCAGGTCCAAATAATCAACTGGTATTTTTTAAAAAACTAATTGCTGTTCATTCATGAATTTTCCATTCTTTAATTATTGTCAAGCTAATTGTGAAAACACTGACAAAATTAATTCATTTCTACTTGAGTTTAATCAGTGGCATACTCAAACCACTTTCTGCTACGTTAAGTGCAAATGGCAATTATTTCTGACTTTTTAGTCCTTTGGTGTGTTGAATTTTAACCTCTAGAAATACAGTTGACGTTCCATTCAAAGGCAAGAAAACGGTATTCATTCTGAATATTGTAAGCAGTGAGGAAAACATTACAAGAATAAGAAATTATACTGAAACAATACACAAACCAAAACGCTAAGCAAAGCATGGAGAACAACACTCACATAAACTACACATTAGGGGGGAAATGAATATAGAATACTGCTAAATCAGATAAAAGTATATAATGTTAATGGTCAATTTATTAATCTAGAAATAATGTTATAGCCTGCTAACAAAGTGCCGCAATGCTAATCTGACTGCAAATATCACAATCTAGACACAACACTGGGGGGTGGGGGGAGAAATGTTAACAAAATACCTTGCTGTGTAGCGGATAGATTTGTATTCTGTGCAGGGACAAGTTAAAATGAAAAATTTCCATCCATAGGTATATTTCAAAGGCTCCACTGCTTTGATGTAGTCTCTGCAGCAGGTTTTTCATTCCTCAACCAATAGCTCCTGGTCACTTACATTCCATTTGCCAAATAGTAAAGTTTTTATTAGTCATAACCATGGCGCTCTTCCAAAGGTAGGAGAAGAAACTCCCAAACAATTTTTTAAAAACAAGAAAACAAAAACAAATCACTCCTCTACACAGAACATTCATAAATGCTTTCCCACTGTGACTCGCTAGTGGGGCATCATCATTTAAAATGAACAGGGCTAGCAAAAGGGCTACAGCGCAGGCTCACGCACAGATTTATGATCTCACCAAACAGGAAAATGCAACCATCCAGCTCAATGCTTGCAAAAAAAACCACAAACAGCACAAAGCCCCAAAAGCAACTGAGATAAATATCTTAGATAATCTAGCTTGTTTGTTTTCCTGGAACTACACATACACATCAACGAAAAAGGAGGTAACAGCATATAAATTTTAAAACTGACAGAGCATTCCCTCCCACCTTTCCTCCCCAACAAAAGTTATGTTAGTTTAAACTAACAATAACAAAATCTGTTCTAGAAGGAATTAGATTCCCTGGTTACAGAGGAACACATTTTGGATCACAAGACCAGACATACAATAAACCTGTATTTATCAGAGGACTATGGATTGGAAAATGTTCTGTTTTTGTAGCATTATATTTATTGGTCAAAAGAATAATTTCAATATTGCAGAATTTCAATCAGGATTACTCTCATCTATTCTCCTACTTATCTAAACATTTCCTTATGGTCCCTCAGATGTTTGTAACAGCGTAACTTCCTTTTTTTACTATGTGTATTTACTCAGGATTAAGCTCTGTGGACTACAGTGAGACTCAATTCAGGATAAATATGCGTATCATTGGGCTGCAGATCCTATAGGCCATATGTCCTTCAGTAGGCAAAAATCTCTATAAAATATCTGTTTACATTACAGAGATGTAGAAATTACAACTGAGCTCTCTCAAACCCAATCATATATTTCAACAGGTTTTTTTCTTCAAACAGTGAGTACTCTATTCAAAGTATTTTTTGTTACATGCAAAGGATCTGAAATTGTTAACGTGTTCTAATAAAGTGGTGTGGGTATAGGTGCTATCCTAATTACTGACAACTTGTGGAAAAGGTAGCAGCTGTGCCTGTTTGCATTCTCTTTCCCTTCTTATTGTTTACTACAACTTTATTAGATTGTAAGCCTATGCGGCAGGGTCTTGCTATTTACTGTGTTATCTGTACAGCACCATGTACATCGATGGTGCTATATAAATAAATAATAATAATAATAAATAATAATAATTTGAATGTTTTGAAAACATAAAGACCTTTACGATCACAAACTTCAAATAGATATGATTATAATTACTAGAAGCCAATGTGTAACATACAACAGCAATGTTTTTAAGTGAGCATCCCAAAAGGAAAGACTCTGAGTAGGATCTAAATTTAGGCATGTTAGTGCAAATGGACTTTCCCCATGGCAGTTCCTCCAGCCCGCCAAATATGCAACATATCTGGTACTTCTGCCCAGTTTTCAGGGATTCATCCCTTTCTCCTTAGTATCCAGCATCAGAGCTTACCCTATTCAGCAGACCCCAAAGTCCTGTCTAGAATTTTTGGGAGGGGGAAAGGTTCTGCCATGGGGACAAGGGGGTAGAAAAGTCTGCTTCTACCAGCTTCATTACACACACCTAACTCAGGATCCAACCCTATGTCAATAAAAAGCATACCCCCTTTGAGAAACTCTATTTATACATCCTTTTCTGCCATCCAACTATCCATTTGTTATGACAAAACATCCTAAATTGTCCACAAGGAAGAAATGCTCTGGTTTGGACATAATCCTAAACCACAGTTTAACATTACATGAACAAGTTTTCTTTAACCTCAGGATTGTATGTTTACTTCTCCTCTCACGCAGCCATAAGAAGATTGGAAACATTCACTTCCTGTTTCAGACTAAGTAAAACTCGTTACCTTCAAATGCTTGTACACTCTCCTTTTCCTTCCCTTCCTCAGGTGTGGCCACCTAGATGGTGGTCCAGGGTAGTTTAAACTATTGTTTGCAAACAAGCTAAGATCATAAACCATTGTTTAATCCTTGCTTGCTTCAAACCATATTTTAAACTAACAGAGTTCTTCCCCAGTTTGTACAAAACAAAAAAGTGGGGAAGTTTAAAATAGGAAGTGGATACAATGTTTTGTTCATGAACATATCAGAAGACAGGCAAGGGAGGGGGACTGCACGAACCTGAGGCTTGACCCCCACATACATACACACCCACACACCCCTTGCTTTCTGAAAAGCTGCTCTGAAAACCTAGGGGACCCTCCAGAGTAGTGTGAGAAGTGATGAAGAATGCTGCACGAGGAAGGGGGATTGTGAAGATCCCTTTCATGCAGTTTTCCTCCAGTGGGGAATATCTACTGGATCCTGTTGCATTCCATGAATGGAAGCTCTTCGGTTCATGGAATGGCCAAACTGGATCTAACCCATAATAGGAGCAATTACAAAGATCATCTTCCCATTTCCTTCCTCCAGTGCAAGTGGAATGTTGCTAAATGCCACTCTGTAATCAATCCAATAATTTAAGCACACCCCACCCTAGCTAGAACCAGCAGAATAAAATACACAAGGAGAAAAAAATAAAAAAATAAAAATAACTCCACACTTGCCTGGCCCTCACTATTAAAATCCAGCATAAACAGGAAAGTTTTGCAGCAGTTCTACAAAACACTCAGACTCAGATTTTTGTGAACCTCTGAGAGGAGAAATATTCCAAAATTGTAGGAAACCCCTGTTGGTTTATATTTTGCACATAGATGGTATAGTCAAGAGAGCACTCTCAGATGATCAGTAAGATTGTAGTAAGACTTACTTGAATTGGTTTGCTGGGCAGTTTTATTAAAGACAACTGCCTATAAATTATGCCAAATTAAGAAATGACTAAAATGACACAGAAATGTATAAAAACACTACAAATCAAAAATAGATAAAATAACCTCTTAATATATCTTCCAAAATATTGCAGTTTCAGTGACATCAGCTGAGATCTAAGGAAGTTTTAGTACCAGCCACTTCTACTCATGTAAGGGGAAGAGATCCTCCTTGGTGTCTGCAAATTCCCTCCTATAGCTGCAGCCCTGACAAATCCCATTCCGTTTTGGCAGGTTTGCCAACTGTTCAGGTCAGCTCATGGGGGGGCCTAGGACACTGCAACAGGAAAGCCCCACTAAAACATCTACTATAGTTATTGAAGGTAATTTTTTTGCTGGTGTTTTCCATTTAAGAAAAGAAGCTGCAACAGAAAATGCCTTCTTTTAAACCAAAATCCCTCCCTTAAAAACAAACAAACCATGACCTGAAATTATACAATATTCA
Source organism: Elgaria multicarinata webbii (assembly GCF_023053635.1). Classification (NCBI taxonomy): domain Eukaryota; kingdom Metazoa; phylum Chordata; class Lepidosauria; order Squamata; family Anguidae; genus Elgaria; species Elgaria multicarinata. The sequence goes on from NC_086171.1 coordinate 132,279,570, forward strand.
CATCCTGGTATTTATTCAGTTCAAGAAAATCTTTCCTAAACAACTGGTGTTTCCAAGAATTCTTTTAAATCAGAGAAAAGAAATACAAAATGTATTAAGTGGACACTTTTTAGGATGTGAGATTGAAGAGCATATGCAACCCCATTTGAAATTCAAAGCATTCCTCGTAAGACAAAGGAATCCTTTCAACCCAATGAAAAAGTTCTGTGAAACTCGGATTATATATTTAGAAACAAGTTGATGCAATAACAACAGGAACAACAACAATAAAAGGATTAGCAGTTTATCCATTTTATATCTCACCTTCTCTGGAATTAGTAACCCTCGATATCCAACTGCAAGAGAGTAAAGTTTGATGCGAAAGGCAAGACCAAATCCAAGTTTATCTGTAATAAGCATGAGGGACGTAAGAAATAATAATAGAGAAAGGGTGGATCGAACTTCACAAGAGCTGCAGCTCCAATCAAAGTCTGTCTAGGAGTATTTTTATATCTTCAATAAATCTTACTACCATAATCCTTCTGGGGTGTAATTGCTGTGGCTAATATTCTTACCCTGTTATGAACACGCTCCACATAAATGTGGTACCAAGTTGTTACGATAACACATGATCATGCTGTGAAAGGGTAATTCCTATACAATAGCCCTTGCCAATACTATAAATCTCTTTATTAGACAACAACCTATTACAGGAGATCTACTTAACTGTTTCCCTACTTAAAGGGCCATTTGGTGTTACAATAACAAGCTGATTTTTTCACATTAGCAAGGATTAGCCAATATAAATAATGAATCGGCACCAAGATGGGTATACTTTTGCAACACTGGTAAACCTTTCATTAGGTTTTTAGTATGAAAATCTAAAATACAATACCAAGTTTTCCTGCACATATTCACATTTTCATTTACAGCACGGTAATAAACCCAAAGAAAAATCAACTCTCAGACCAATTTCCTGGGAAGATTTATTGCAAGTGAGCATGTTGTTGAGTGCTGTTCCTGTTTTATGGAATGTGCAACTATGCATAATGCTTTATTTCGTATTAGAATCATAGCAAATAGCATGCAAACTACCTGAACTACCTTAAATGAAAAAAAGAACACCACCATTTTCCAGAGCTAAACAGTGCTTATTTCAATACAATTTCCATTATCCTCCTTGCTCAGCAAGCAAGATAATAAGTCGTATTTATTTTTCTTATGAATATTTCTCCTGTTTCATGAATGATCACATGGCTTTATCATCTGAAAATGCATAATTCAAATTCCAAAACATGTAGTATCAGACTTTTCCATTTCTAATCCTTAAAAAAAGCAACATATGCAAGAACTCCGTTTCTCGGAAGAAAAGTTATATTTATTTATTAATAAGCTTATAATCTGATATTAATAGTTCTGCCGTGGTCTTTCTCAACAGTCAGCAAGGGTGGGGGGTGGGGGTTTATCCCTAAAAGGTTTAATGCTGGAATCTAAAGGTTTAACTGCAGGATGCCCTGCTTAAGTACCATTATACTAATTTGTCAGTTAAATTGCTCACGATTTTTAATTCATTTTGTTTTGTGAACGCATAACAATCAAGAGTTAACCTTGCATCTGTATTGTAACCAACCTAATTAAAAAAGAGTACTTAGCAAAAGAAAAACAAAAGAACATCTATTTACTGCTTTCTGCTTAACGCAACAAACACTGCATTAACTTAAGGAAATCCTACCATCAGTGGCAGTATTATTATTATTTTTAAATGGAGGCTATAAATTTGTTCTTCTAATAATTTCCTGGATAGTGTATTCTGGTTGCCAAAAAGTATATACAATTATTGTAACACAACTAGATAGATATTACTATTACACAAAATAAAAACCCAATTTTAAAACAAAAAACTAATGTGTCAGAGTTGCCCTTACATCTGAAATAGAGGAAATACCATTTTAACGTGCAAATGTCCACTAACTACTATCAGTGACATAAGCTCTCTCTCAAGCATACTTTACATCTAAAGTACTTTTATTTGGAGCAAGTGTGCCAGGGAATGCTGTAAGAAACCGAAATTGCATTTATACTGAAAAAACATTTTCAGTCCTTAAATGCCATGATTATTCTGATTATCTCACATACAAGCTCCCTCTGCAGGTAATAAGAAGAGTTAGCAAAAACTCTCTGGAAAATGCAAAGTTTAGCACAAGAATCTAAACAAACGGTTGCGATTTGAAAGAAATCCCCAAAGACAGCCTATTCCCCTAAGAGATACCTGATACCTGAAGACGGCGCCCTGACATGTATATATTTTTCCTGCTGGCTCTACAGAGTTACCCTTGTCCTTCAAAACAGTTAAGCAAGCAGCTTCAGCTCTCTGCATACCACGATGCAAAAGCTTCTTTTTCAAAGTCAGATAAAGGCTTTTATGGGGAAAGGAAAACCAACACCGAACCATCCTGAAGTGGAAGGACCACCCAAAACAAGTCATCACTTCCAGGCTAAATCTTCTCCTTATCCAAAATAAACAAACACAGCACTCTAGCTCTGTTTAATGTCCCTCTGCCACCTAAGCCAGAACCTATTCCGCCTGGGATTAACTCTCTACCTCAAAGTTTAGTATCCATTACACTGAATACAAATGTGGGTATTTTAAGAAAAGCAAACACATAATCTTAAATAATGTGAATAATATTGTTGGAGGAAACCACTAACTAGTTTGCATATCCAATCCCACCTCCCTTCATTCTAAGAAAACAGTTTGCTGTCTTTCACAGAAAAGAAAAACCTTTCGCCTTGGCTACATTCTAATAAATGTTCCCTCCAAATGATCAATATAAACTCAATGGAATTCAGACAGAATGTCTCAAAAGTGCTAGCTAAACCAACCTGAGCTGCAGTTACTAACCAAACCAACCTAACTAATTTTTCAAAGTCTCAAGATGCTGGAGTAGCACTGGTAAAATTATACTAACACTACCCTCTTATGAAAGAAAACACACAAAACTACCTGTATGTAAGAATCTATTCTTCTATTTGCTTTAATGATCTGAAAGACCACTCAAACAAACAAGAAAAAAAATTGTGGTCTAATATATGATGAACTCATATATTGACTTTAAACATTCAAGCTTAATTTCTCTTCTCATCACAAGAATAGTCTAGAAACTCTATAATACTCTTTCAGTCTCCATCTAAAATCCACTTCTTTACCTATAACATTTCATCCTCAGGGGTGTGGATCAGCTCATAAATTACAATTATCAGGGATCAAAATCCAACCCAGATGGCAATGTGGATCTTGCCCACTGGAGGAAAAAATGTATACTATACACTGTATGGCAAAAGATTAATTTTAGATTTTAAAAGCTAATTTTCCTTTTAAAAATTATTGAAAAGAATATTTAATCATAAAATTAAAGCAGACTACGAAACGTTAAAAAAATTAGATACATCACAATGCTTTACAAAAAGCCTTCAAAAAACATACAGACCAGCATATATTCAGCTCTTTTCTGTTACAGGAAAGCCTCTAGTGGCCAAAAATCTATTGCCTGTCATTAGTAGGTCCATTTCAGTGATCTTCAAATGAGGTGGCCTTGAAGGCCTAGGGCACAGTGGTGAGATAGGAAACAAAATGTCCACAATTATAAGTGACTACATTTAATAACGTAAGGGACTTGGAAAACATTAGGTTTTGGGGAAACACTTTGTCTGAGCCAAAAATAAGATTATATTTTTCTCCCACAAATTAAAACAAAACTAGAACTTGACAATGCCTCTGTGGGAGCTCTGGCTTTCTTTCCTTTTTCCCCCTTTTTTCTTTAATTCTTTCTCTTTCTTTTAATCTATCAACGACATTATGCTTCCAACCCTTTACTTCTTGCAGCAAAGCAAGATAAACTTTAATAGTCTATATAAACTAGAACCCAGTTATTCGTTCCATGTATACTAATGTAGCTACAATGATTTCAAAAGATATTAGTTTAGTCCTGATATGCACCTGCACTTAGCACAAAAGGAGTCGGGTCTTGTCAGTCAGTAGGGAATATTTTACCAGTATTAAAATGCAATCACAATTGCAGCTGAGCCTTCTGCGCTACTGAAAGTGATACATGGTGTAACAAAAATTCCTCTTGTGGGAAAATATGTCTTTGAGGACCTATTTTATTAACCCAGGTCAAAGAGACATCATTACTTGCATTCTGGTTGCAAAATTCTCCCATTTAAGCCTGGTGAAAATGAAAAGAAGATTGCATCAAGCTATGACACAGCGAAAAAGTCTAAGACAATGGCTCTGTCATATAAGCAATCAAGTTCTAGCATGAAATTTGACTCAAGAGCTTGCCAAAAATATGCCATCCAACAACATTTTAAAGGGAAAAGAAGTAGCTGAACAAGCTTACTTGGAATTGTTTTCACTGTTTTAATCCTTCACGCACATACACAGCTCTTACGGAACCCACTGCCTGTGGGTGGAAATGGGTGAGAGGAACCCTTGGCATGCCAGTAGAAGGTATCATTATTTCCTCCATTTCTGACATTCAGGCTAAGGGTGTCGTTGTGTAAGTAATCAAAACAGCACCACCCAAACCCCAAAGGAAGGGATCAGCAGATTTTGAGGAAATGTGAGGTTTGCAGAAATACGAAACAAATCTTTGATGGGGGAGGGGAAGCCCTAAAAAAGAGTGCAATGAAGACTGAGCATGCTCATTGGCAATGAAATGCTGCTTGGCTGGGGTGGGGGCACAGAAAACTGGATGAAGGAGGACAGACTGGAGTAGCTGGAATCCTGAATAGCAGCACTCTACACTGCAAGTTGTTGTTGCTGCAGGTTGCAGTTGTGATTTTAGGTGCTTCTTGCATGCTACGTACCCCGTACTTCATTGAAAAACAAAAACAAACAGGGCTTCTAGGACCTTTGTGAAAGTCAGCCCATACCTGGTAGACATATGGCCTATTCCCAGAGATGTGAGGCTAATGAAAGATGATTACTTGGTGGTGAAAACTCTGCCCTTCTTCATAGGCACTAAACTGTTCAAGAGCTAATGTCACAGAGAGCTCTGTTTCATATGAAACCTTGCTCCCAAATCAAGCCCAAATTCCATTCCAATCTAAGCATCAGTTTGATTTTCCCATATATCTTATCAGCGACCAAAGAGAAATATCAGGATCCAAAATAAGATTAGTCATCCATTCCCCAGCAGCAAAGAACAATTCTGGCAGTAATGGAAGTTAAAGTATTCAGCCAACTAGATGCAGAGTAATAATCATTCCAAGGTGTTGATTGATATGAAAATACCTACAGCAGACACAACAGGCAGTTTAAGTAGAGGATAAAAGTACCCATTTAAACAGGAGACTGCGCTTTACATCAAGAGAACAAATCAACTGTTTAAAGATTTTAAAACACAATAGATGGAAGTTACTAAGAAAAATCATTCTGCATGCTACACTTAATTTTTTTTAAGTCACAACTAAATCTTATTAAGTCAAAATGTACCTTTTATAGCTCAGGCACGATACAGGTAACACTATGTCCATTATTTATTTATTTTTTAAAAAAGGCCACAGAAGTACAAATTCAGAATCAAAAACAGAAGGATGTGATCTCCTTTGTTAAGAATGAAAACAGTAATTCTCTGATTAATTTCAGCATTCATATGTGGTTTTTTCCCTAAATAGGGCAAATTATTTTTTAAAAAAACACTAGAACTTACAATCAGCATTTTTATTAAAACAATGTTTTAGTATGCCTTGGCTTTCCTATTTTGAAAAAACCAACATCTTCAAAGAAGATATAAAAGGCAATGTTTACTACCCCTTCTGTTCTACACAAAAGGCTTGCTAGTTGGAGTTAGACAGCATCAATTGATGGGGGTAACTTATGACAGTTTTACAGCATTTAAGCCTTACATGTCTTCTAGCTAAAACTCAGCCTAAACTTATGATTCTTAAACTGGACAGAATATTCATATACAAATGTATAATTTAAAAGTAACACAAAATCGCAAATACTAATCAGACGTAATGTGACTCTATTTGATATACTTGAATTAGAACACGAATATCCTTTTTGGAGATTGTTGACAAAACATGCAAATTACCATGTGGTCTAGTGGCTAGAGTACTGAATTTGGGCTCAAATAATTGGTGCCTTGCTCTATTCACCTTCTATCAGCACCTTGTGAAAAGCATTAATATAGATCACAGAGCCATTGCTTTCATTTTGTTGCAAAGGTATCACCTACAAGGTATCAGAAGGCAGTCTTGAAAAGCCATTCCTTTTGTATTTTTCATTTGTGTACCCAAATTTTTAAAAAGGCAATTCTCTTTAAAAGTCACACATGCATCTAATTCATGTATGTTCCCATCAAATGCTTACAGCAGGGGCCTGATCCAGTTCTTGTGACCACTTTCAAGTATTTTTCAGGAAAAAGACACTATTTATCCACATGGTAATCATGACAACTGACACAATATGTTGTATGTTCTTGGGTGTCTGTACTCAACTACAAACATAATGCAAGAAGCAACCCTGAGCGATTTTAGAACTAAGATGCAATGATTTAAATACCTGAATATACTTTAATGTTTATAATGTCCTCATTCTAGGCTGTCAGCCAACAAGAGGTCCCTCTTTTCCCCTCAGCGCACGTTCTGTTGTCAGGCCATGATTAATTCTCTGCTCTGTAGAGGGAGACATTACATCCAGGCTAAAACATACCTAAATTTTACCCTGCGGCAGAGGTCTGGTTTAAACATCTCCATTCAAAGTGGCATTTGTCTTCCCTTTTCAGCCACTTTATTCAGAAATTCTAGTGAGATGACTTTGTGACCTACAAATGGCCCACAGGATTTAAATTGTTATGTCGCCTGCCCCTTGTAGCTGAGACAGTTTTAGTGACTCAGTGAAGCAAGATTTTATGTGCTTCAGAAAACTGTACTAAAGCAGGTGTTCCACTGAAATAACTACAAATTCTAGCTCCTTATACAGCAGGCAGAGGGAATATTTTCAGACTACTGTAGTACAAAGTATATAATTTATAGATAAAAGCTCAGCATTCTAGAAACACCTGAAATGGCTTTTCCCCCCATTCACATCTGTGCATTCTATAAAACGGTGAACCTTAGACACAAAGTTTTCTCAATAAAGACAAAAATGTGGATGCTATTAGGGCCAATCTGAAAACTAACTTACAGTACAATTCTATATATGTCTACCCAGAATTAAGTCCCAGTGAGTTCAATCAGACATAGCTCCAGATAATTGGATATAGGAGTTGCTGCCTTACTTTTGAAAAATTGTTATCCTTGACTTTTGTTTGAAATACATACTGAGGGTTTTATATTTATCTGTTACAAAAACAAGCCAGGCTTACACATAAAATGGATGTGACCATTTATCTCATATGATACTTAGTAAAGTGTAGTCTTCTATCTGTTTCATAAAGTTAATGGTACATCCGTTGACTTATTGGGCAGTGCTACTGCACAGAGAAAAAGGAATGCCACTATGATAGAAAGATGAAGTAAAATCACATGCTTATGTATAGACTACTTTATATTCTTCTTAGTGCATTAAATGTGGCAACTTTTGATAATGCTAGACAATTTAGGCACTGCTGGCAAGTGGCTATTTAACAAGGTAATCTCATTTCTCTGGTTTTTCAGTGTAAATTGATTTTTCCCTCTTAGCTGCTCTGATAATTGAACAAAATTATACAACCGTGATGGGATTTTACTTACCAGCACACAACACATAAAATCTTCTGCAAAGATGAAGTATATTACTTCATAAAACTTCATTTTTGTTGTAATTAAACAAATTGTATTTAAACTTGCTTTGTGCCACAAAAGCGATCAATAGCTTTTTGTTGTTGCTGTTGCCGCAGACTGCACTTTACTTGCAGGTGTTGAGCTCTGTATTTACTTTAGTCAGACTGCAACGCTCTTGATTATTATGCCTTTCTAAATAAAATTTGGGTAGAAAAATAACAGGCTTCCACACAGTTGAAGACTTAACGCCTGACAAATACCACAAGGGAGGAAAAATAATGACACATGCAAATTATATATTGCTTCTCCAACCCATAAAATGCTTGTTTCAGATAATGAGCCACACAACCTTGCCTGTTCTGTAATTCAAAAATCTGATCAAGAATGCATTTCCTTAAAAGACTCAACTGATCATTTAAAATGTATCAGGTTGCAGATGATGTTTTAGTACTTAACTAGCATGGTGAAGAGTATTTAGAATCATTTTAAAATAGCTTTTTGGTTTTCCATTTGCCTTTATGTGCAGTTATAATAGTGATATTTTCAATCTTTTAAGTTCAAGAATCATTACAAACATTAAAGCAGCTTATGTTTAACAGTGCACATATGCTCCTGAGAATCTGAATGGCCTATAATTCTGAACTGCCTTTTTCTCCACATATACACCATCAAATCGGAAAAATACTTAGAAAACAGTTCAGTATAATATGTCAAATATAAATAGCATGACTAGTGGTAACTCCACTACAATTTGCTATGAAGAATGTTGCTTCATAACTGACTTTTTGTCCTCCTATGTATGAATTAAAAATTACAGTTGTATCCCGGACTTAGATTAACTATCGCTTCTTATCCTTTACCTGGAAAAGTTATTACCAGTTTCCTAAAATTCTTGTTTTAACTATCATGTTATATACATCCAAAGCCTCCAAAATGCCCCAAATCCTGAGATGGCCAATCCTATTACTATAAAAAGCAAAACTTCATTTTTTAAAGATGATACTATATGGGAAAAAACTCAGTTTGACACGCCATTTAATTAAAGACTTTTTAAAACAGAAAATCCAGTGTTGAAATGAAGGAAGCTTTTTCCTTTTTTTTTTTTAAATGGAAATTATATTGTTATTCATTTTTAATTATTTTCTAACCTCTGTGTAGCTTCTCTTGTAATATACAGACAATGGCAACTTCTTCCAGTCTTAATTAAGCATTTCCCACAAATGATACTTGTGGAAATTGTATTGCCAGCAGGTGCAATATATCCCAAAGAGGAAATTTTTTATGAGTTCTGCATATATATTTTTGTCAATTAAAGTCATGCTATGTAAGACAGATTCAATGGTCCAAACTGATATGGTTCAAAATCAATTTTGAAAATGCTTTTTTAAACTACAAGTTGCACTATGACTTCTACTTGGGTTTCTTAGCAGATCTTTGGGACCTCCATTTTAGCAACTCCCATTCCTGACATAATGTCACTAAGAACTGTAAGAGAAAAATGAGACATGGTGGCAGCTTCTGAAGAGTTCAAATTATGGACTAACCGCTAAGCAAACTTTGTGTTTTAAAGCTCTCTTCTTGCTCATTTTAAGGAAACAAAACACCCAGAAGTCTGGTGTTAATGTCTCTGCTGATTGTGAAAATTGCTGCAATAAAAACTCCAACTGCTTGCCTTAAATTAAGACTTCCAAGACTGCATGCGAGATCTAAATCTTTGCATTGGTTTTTATAACATTTGGAAGTTTGGCTGCTTGCTTTGATGTTGGTCTATAAATGAATAGGGGAGCCAAATGTGACACAGAGAGAAACACAGAAACACACACACGTTTATTGGAATCTCTCAAGTCAAAACCTGAAGTAATTGGTTTGTTCTACCCCACGTTGATTCAATATCCTGATTTCTCCAGCTACTAGCCTCCAGAGCAATCTGAATATCTATGTTCTGTTTCTGTTGCCAACACATAGTAACCCACTGTGATTGAAAATGGCAGCTGAAGCACTACTGAAACACATTAATTTCTGTCTAAGTGGTCCAATTTTGTCTTATGAAATGTCGAAAGTCTTCCTTCTGTGGCATCTTACAGCATTAGATATTTGTCAAATTTTTAGATCGCCGTCATTTAAATTGAAGTGTAACATTTTCAAAACAATTTCTAGATTATCTCTAATGGCTCTAAGAGATAATGCATTTCCTTTACAGCACTCTGCATCCAAAGCAGACTAGTTAAAAACAACTTAAGTGTTATAATGACAACTACATCAATATGTTCCATTTATACCACCAAAAGATACTGCTATATGCAACTGAAGGCATTAGGGTAAATAAACTGCTGAAAATTACTTCAATGTAATGACACCCATTTCAGGACTGTTAAATGGTACACACCCACAAAATCCTGAAATGTTCTTGACCATTTCAAAATAACAGAAGTCTGAAAACACCTTGCATAATGTGTGGTGCTCTCTTCAAGGCTGTTACTTCTAGGCAGTCAAGTTTCCTTGCAAAATTAAAGCAATAGGAAATATTCTGAATAACAAAAATCCTCAAGCTATAATGATCTATTTTTCTCATCCAAAACTAACCATCAAAAGCTTTGTGTCTATAGAATATATATATATATATATATATATATATGAGTCACTGAAGAAACAAAACAAAAAAAGGTAGCCAAGAAGTCTTAGGGATGGTGAAAAAGTTATTTTTGTTCAGCCTGATAAAGAGACCAACTAAACTTCAGTCCCCTATGAATGGTCTCCAGTTTGGAAAACAGCCCAACTTATTGAAGGAGTGCTGCATTCTGCCTGGCTCCTTGTCTGACAGATTATGAATATTGATTTTTAAAGCTAACAAAAGAATAGACCAAGCTATATCTCTTTACAAACATAGAGGGGGAAAAGAGCAGTAACTAATGAATCAAAAATTACGTAAATGTGACGGCAACATAAACTAACTTAAAATGTAATGATGAATATTCTACAAGCAGACTGTCATGGCCAGTCCTTGCCACAGCTATTTTAAGTATATGTATTTCGCCACTTCTACTGACAACAACAACAACACATAGCACACGATTGTCAGTAACAAACACAAAACTCATCAAAGGAGTATTTTTTAGATTACCCATGAAGGCATTTTCATTATCCTTTTATTAGTTTTGGTAAATTAATTGTAGCAACAATAAATAGAAAGTTTCACACTTTAAAATCTATATCACACACTATGAAAAAAGTGGTTTATTATCCAAGTGATACGTATTACGAGAAACGTGTGCTTGCTTCAAAGGCTGGGAACTGAGTGGTCTTTTATTTCAAAGGTTCATTGGTGGGTTTTTTTTTAAGTAATTAGAAGTTCTTTTCCATTGAGACCCCCTAATGCAAAAATGTGTAGGCCATAACCAAAGCATGAGTCCAGAAGAAAAGGTCTGGCAAATCCCACTAACAGAACAGATTGGAGACACCAGAAACTATGCAACAGTGGCTGCCATGAAAAAGGTCACCCTTTTTCTTAGAACAAACCATTAATCAATAGAATATAATTGTTTGGCCGCTTGCAAGGGCCTGCAGCATACAGACTGTTCTTCACTGGCATAATTACAAAACAGTAAGTTCAGAAACATAACCCAAATCCACCTCTCCTTTTTACCCCTTTACAATTCCCCACTGCCCTTTGGGCCTCTGCTTTGGAAGCAAATGGAAGACAGGCTGAAGTTTTCTCAATTGAGCTGAAAGCTAAGAAACCTTTGATATGCTAATAGAGCCCCTTCAAACGGTAAGAATTCACACTTGCATTAATTCAAACAATTTGTGCAGAATGATGTGAAATGGCACCTCTTTTAGTGGCAGGCAACAAAAGGGAGGGAATCAGAGTGTCTGAAGAAACCAAACAACAGAACATTTGTTCTGCTGAGTTCTTTCTATCTGACCACAAGAACATTTTCTTAAGGAAAAGAAAAATACACACCTGAAGCCCCAAGTGAGATATCTTTACTTTCTGCCAAACCAAGTGTGTCCAGATCCCACCACCACTCAAAAGATAAGGGGCTGTTATTAATTACAAAAACAAAAATCTAGCACCTTTTTACAAGGTACTTCCAATGCACACACACACACACACTCTTTTAAAAAAGAACCCCACCCCCACCTGAAGCCCAGGAGAAGATAACTTTTTTGGGCTACAAGAACTGCATCCAAACACCACTTCCACCTAGAATAGCCCAAAAGATGCTGTTTGAATTCCCACATTTAAAAAACAAAAGCCCTTCCAGATTTATTTATTTTTTTAAAAAAGCATCTTCAACATACCACACACACTTTCTTTGCATTGTCTCCAGATGGCCCTAGATGTCTACAAGTAAAAAACGGAGCCAGCCTTTTCCTTGGGCCATAACTGGGAAGGATTATGATTCATTTCTATCTGGAAGCCTCTTGCAGAAGACAAGGCAAGGGCTGGCTGGGATTGCTTCTGCATCCTTCCACTTTAGTGAAAATAAATGCGCAACAAGTCATTATTTACTCAAGGGAGGCAACTTTTCCCTTCCAGCGAACAACTTGAATTCATGAGGAAGAGCAGACTTGGTAGGGCCTGCTAGGCGCACTCAGACATATGAATGAAACCAACCGCCAGGCTTTTACTCTAAAGAAGCCACAGAGCGGGGGGGGGGGGGGGGAGCCTGCCTCGCTGTACACACGCAGCAAAGAATGTTGGAGCGAAGCGAAGAAAGAAGAGAAAGGCTTCGTTCCAGTAACAGGATCCAGATGGCTTTTGCTGCTAGTATGAGACTATGCAAGGCTGCATTGGAGAGCCAGTCAGCCCTCCAGGGGAAGTGGGATTTCTAAAGGCAACCAACCCCCCACCCCACTCCAGACACACACACACACACACACACACACACACACACTTTCCATGGGTGATACAAGACCTGCCGCCCCGAGGCAAACTAGTGAGAGAATCCGAACACCCCCGACGCACAAAGTATACTTCTGGCTCAATCTCAACTTCCAAAAGCCGAGGCACTCACGCACCCACCCACTCACCCACTTGGAAACAAATAGCGGGACACCTCCAAGTAAAATGCCTTTCGTGTTAATTATCGTCGGGGTGTTAAGTATGGTTTTAACTGTACAGGCTGGCCATTCTCTCTTTCTGGCTTCGTTTTTGAAAGTGAGAACAAACTTCCAGTAAAATCAATAGAAAGTGCTGCCAGATCAAATGGGTTCGTGAGGGTCGGGCAAAGTTTAGCCGGTCAGGCAGATTTCCATTCCCTCCGTCTGCCCCCACCCAACCCACTCGCCAAAAATCTGGGCTGCCGGCGGTTCCCCCGGGAGCGCACAACGCAGGGACTCATCCAGCCGCTGCCCTGCGGAGGATCTAGAATCGGGGAACCCCCCACGAGAAAGTGTCCTGTAACAACCCGGTGGGCCCTGATCTCTTGCAAGCATAAGTTCTCCACCAGTACCAGCAGCACCCCTTTAGTCCAACAGCTCGTTGGCCAAAGGGGGACACCTCCGGCTCTTCGGCCGGGAACCTTCCCTCTCTCCTTGGCTCTCTCTGATCAGGCCCCGGAGCCCTTAAAAATGCCTCTGGTTCTTCTCCAGTCGGACTCTCAGTCCGTCAAGCTGCCTGGCCCGAAGGATTGCCAATCTCCGACTACGCCGGTTCACATCTGACTGCGTTTTCAGGTCACCTTTTTCCCCTTGTCTGGCCGCCCCCGCCCCCGGGTTTCTCGGCATTAGCCCTCATCCGATCTGCCTTTGCCCAAGGAAGAAGACAGCCACAGAGATAGGAAATAAAGGGCCATCGCGACCCTCCTTCTTTCCCCCCTCTGCCTGGCTCGGAGTCTGGATGTCCATCTCCAATGCCACCCCTTCGCGTATATGTATGTATGTATGTATGTATGTATATATATATACACACACACACACACACACTTTGATTTATGCGGCGCGCAGTATTTTCCCCTTTCTTTCCTGTGACGGGAGACGGGGGGGGGGGACGCAAAATGCATGGGAGTGAAATCAAGGGGTGGCTTAGAAAAGAGTTCGAGACGTCTTTCGGATTTATTGGCGGGGCTCCCTCCCCGCAGGGAAAACAAAGGGTTAGGATAGAGTCTCCACCGCGCATCCACCGCGCTCCCCCCACGTCCTCCTCCAAAGTAAGCAGACCCCTTGCGTGCAAAGGGCTCGCAAAAGGGGGCGATCGAAGTAAGCAAACAGGTACTGCAAGTAGAAAAGGAGCTTCTCTGCTTGTCTCCGCACCCCCGCATCCCCCACCCCGCTACTTACCTTTGGGTTTGCAGCCAAGGCCGGGCCAGGGTTTCTGTTGCATCTGGGGTGCCCCGGAAAGGGGACGGAGGGTAAGCCCCTTTCCGATCACGAGGAGAAAGTGGGGCGGGTTGGCCCGGGAGGCGCCAGCAGCAAGTAGCCAGAATGCAGAGAAGGATCGCCGGGCAGGCAAAAGAGCTGGGCTGGGTAGAAGTGAAGAAAGCCGAGGAAAGCAGCTGGCTTTTGCAGCTCGTTGAGCTGGGACAAAACGTACACAAGGCGGCTTCTCCTTCTCCGTCTTCTCCTCCTCCTCTCCTCCAAGCGAGCCCAGCCAGCCGAGGGGCTTCGCTAGGGGTTAAGTCAACATTTTCCCCCTACAGTTCCCAACGCACTCTGCTCCTTCCCAAACAAAAACAAAAAAGAGGGGGAGGAAAAGGGGGATTCTTTTTTAAAAAAAAAAGCCACGCAAGCGAAAAAGGAAAAATCGAAATAATTCTTTGGGTGGATCTAAACGCACCACAACAAAAGAGCGCTAGGTGCAAACCCCAATGGATGTGACCAGCTCTGGAGTCCTCTCTCTGTCTCTCTCGGCAACTCGGATGGATATAAAGAAAGGCGATGCCAACGGGAGCAGCCGGAATCAACTCAATAATTATTTTTCAGGAGGAAGGCGAAGTGAGAGAAGGGGGTGCGATTGCAACGCACAGAAACACAACGCAAAGGAGAGGGAAGAAAGCCCCCTTTCTCCGTCGTTTTCTTCGACCTCATTTACATCTCCCTGGATGACATTCTGGCCTCTGGCAGGATCCAGTTCCAGCCCTTCTTCAGCTTTGCTTTTCTCTTCGATGCTGCTGCTGCTGCTGCTGCTGCCCCACGAACGGAGATCAGGAGCCAAGCTCGTCGCGCTCAAAGCAATGGGGAGAGGAGGGAAGGGCCGTGAAATCGCCAAAAAAAAATAATAAAAAAAATTCCCAGTGAATTGTATTGCCAGCTCCTTTTCGTTCATGCACCTCTCAGTGTGTGACTGGGGATTGCTAAGTCCTGACACAGACTCTCCACTAGCTCTGAACTGGAGCCACCTCCAGCCTCCACCTCCTCCTCCAATCTCCACCCCCCTCTCTTTCTTTCTCCCTTCTCCCCACCCCTGGGCTCAGCTAATCATATAAACATATTATCATGTATAGAAGCGGCGGCAACGGCAAACCAATCAACCCACCCCCCATTTTTTTAAAAAAATCTTCTCTTCTTTCCTCCCCCCCCCCACCCCTCGCTCTTCAAACTGGGGGGTTTCTGCCAAATAAAAGCAGATTAGAGACGGCTAAGTACCAAACGTGAAGGAGATAATCTAAAGGCTCGATCTGCCACCACTGGCCATTTTCCACTCCATTTGAGCTGCTTGCGGCTGCACGGCTTTGGGGAGAGGGAAAGAAGGTGGACTGGAGAGCGAGAGCGGGGAAACGGGAAGGGGGGGGCTGGCTCTTGGCTTGAGCCGATCTGGCAGCGGCGGGGAACGCCGGATCATCTCAGCCAATGGAGGCTGCATGCTTTGGGGCAGCCCCGGAGCGAGAGCAGCAAAGTCGATTGCATCTCGGGGTCCCTGTTGGACGCCCTCGCTGACTCCCGGGGTGCCTTCCCAGCCGAGCGCGGCGCTGCAGACTAGCAGGCGTCTTCGCCTCCTCGGCGGGCGGAGGGCCCTGCTTGTTCCGGGGAAGGCTGGGCGGCTGGTTCCCCGAGCACGCTTGCAAGGGAGGCAGCAGCGAGCTTCAGGCCGCTCAAACTTTAGTCGCCGGCTTGCCTTTGCTCACTCGCACGCTTTCTTCTTTGTGTGTAAATCTGGCGGCGGGGCGGCCGATCCGGGATAGCCGTGCATGCACGGGAGGTGGGCAAGGAAGGAGCAGCAAGTGCTGAATGGAGGAGGGTTAAGATGAAGGCAGCTTGAGGAGGGAAGGCGGCGGGGAGCCTTTCAAAGTTCAACTTATAAGGTTCGGATCGCGCGGGCACAGGCGTAACAAACGCTTCGCCGCCGCCGCCACCACCCCCGTCCGCCATTCTTCACCGTCCTAATGGTCTCGCACGCCTCCTAATAATTCACTCGACTTTGTGGGGCTGTTGAGCATGTAATCAACTCGCAGCGAAGCGGAGCCAAAAGGAAGAGGGAGATTGAGGAGAAATAAATAATAAACAGAAACGATCCTTTAAGCCTCCCCCCGGTGCACCCAAGGCTCTCTCCCCACCCCCTCGCCCTTTACTTAATTTCTTTCTTTCTTTCTTTCTAGGTCTGTTTCATTCATTTCCTTGCACTGAAATTGCTTTGCTCTTCTTGACTGAGCACATTTCCTTGCGCTTCTCTCAGTTCCTCAGGTCGTAGGCGGCGGCGGCAGCCCCCAAGAAAACACGCGTGTCAAAGCAAGGAGAGCGACGCTTGGAAACAAGTTCAAGAAGAATGGTGTGAACTGAACTTGTTAATATGAAGAGCTGAGGGGAAGCTCATGTCTTTTCCTTGTTAACATTTCTTCATATGCAGAAAGGATTTATCTTTCTCTCCCCCACCTTATAGAGGTACACATACACACACGTGGATATGGTGTCCTTTGGTCTGAAAACCAAGTGCTTTTAAAGCTCTCATCCCTGGGCTAGTTCACATATTACAGTTTGACATACATCTTGGCTTGGCAGGTGTGTGGATGGTTTTACCTTGTGTAGTCTTGCATACTTTGTATTTATTACACTGTATGAGAGGAGAATTAACAGGAATCCTGTACATACTACATCACAACATGAATACTAACTAGTAAAGGGTAGTCTCTTTAGACATAACTTGGGGAGTGGCACTCACACATTGTTTTCACATTGTTCAGATTTTAGACATATGGGTTATACTGCCCCTTAGTTTTGAATTATTATTATTATTATTATTATTATTATTATTATTATTATTACCTCCTCCCTCCAAGGATAGGAGGGCATAAATGATTCCCCCCACCTGCCTTTGTGAGGTAGAGGTTTCTGAGGTAGATTTGTCTGAGGGCTAGTAAATCCCTGAACAGGGATTTAAAACCAGGTCATCCTGGTTCGACACTATCCACTACAACAAATATATGTAACACAACTAACTGAGAATCCTTCAGACTGCTTAAATATTTGTTTTGAAGTTGCACATAACTGGTTTCTGGTTTTGCTTATATAAAGACTGAATTTGTTTTGCTTATTCTGATTATATCTAGAGACCATAGTTTGGAATTATCAACCTTTTAAGCATCTCTTTCTCTTACACGCGAGTACACACACACACACACACACACACACACACACACAGCAACCTTATACATTCCTTATTTTATCCCCTTCATATTCTTACGGGGGTTTTATGTGTGTTATGTAAAGTCCTGTACAGAAGTTCAAAGTCTGGGGGATCACTTGGGGATCTGGCTCCCGACACCACCTCTTCACTCAGCTTGACCTCCGTGGGGTGTCAAGATGGAAGGCTCCTAGCACTAAAAGTCAAAAGGCATTCTGCAGCTGTTCTGTCTTTCCCTCCACAGATTGTTTTCTGGTAAGAAAAAAAGAAGAAGCAGTGGGGAAACATTGTCTGGAACCCCAGTAAAATTCCATGAATGAAGTAAGACAATAAAAGCCTCGTCTGAAAGCACAATTGTTAAAAGAATTTACATCCATACATGTATGTGCTCTGAACACATGATCCATTTGCCAGGGTATAGTTGAGTATTCAGAGCTTACATGCATTGGGGGCGGGTACATGCATAGGATCTTGGACAGGGAGAAATTTCACACAAGTGAGGGCAGGTCTGCAGCTGCATTCCCAACCCCAGAGAAACAGGCGAAAGGCTTTAGAACATGGCTAAAGGCTTCCAAAGGATGGTGTTATCTTCACACTGACTTGGTTCTGCATTTATTGATATTTACAGCTGTCCCTGCAGAAAATGTATTTCAGCATTCCCCAACCTGTCTCGCTCTAGATGTGTTAGGTCCCATCACCACCAGCCAGCATGACCATTGGAAATGAAATTGGCCATGCTGGTTGAGGATGGTAGGATTTGTAGTCTAAGACATTTGCAGGGTGCCAGGTTTGGGAAGGCTGATATATTTCAAAACACAGAGTGTTTGAACCAATAATCTAGGCACCATTTTACAGTTCACCTCACTTTTGTTCTCTGGACATTTGGGTACCGCCCTCTACTCAGAATCCTGGAACTCTTAGGAACAAAATCTAAGCATAATAGATTTTACTTTACAGTTACTTTCTTGCATCTAGCTACAAGCAGACTAACATTCTTCTTTCCAGAAGCCCCCTTGCCTTGCCAGTTCTGGGGTGGACTAGTCTGCTTAACCCAAAGCATGTTGAAATCCTGGCCTGTGTTAAGGAATGGATCTGATATAAACATATCAGATGTAAGGAGCAGAAATGCACAACTTTAGGTCATAGGGAAGCTGTTGTAAATATTGCAGAAGTGATGGGGGGAGGGAATGAAATGTGCAATTCCTATTTTCAGAAGCATCACTAGATCTAATGTAACATTTCTAGCCTCAGCGGGCTTACTTCCATATCACAAAATACAATATAAATATTACTTTTTTAAAAATCAAACCAATGAGTCTTAAAGACAAAATTCTGGTGGTGTGAACTGTAGTAGATGTTTTGGCTTCAGAGCAGCCTCCGGTACAATGCGTTCACATCAAAGGTAGTGTGTGTTAATAGCATGGGTACCAAATAATTGCAGCTTTGAATCATGGTGATATAACCATATCCCAACCACTTCCTGATTTTCTGGCTACGTCCTTTCCCCCCTCATGCTGTAATGACTACAAAAAGCTAAATTGGTGTTTTAAAGCCTCCTGTATTAGCTCTGTTTGCCACCATTAATTGCCCTAGGGTCATTCTTCTGGAGTGAGTTATGTCAGCTTCAGGGCCAGTCCTCCTGTATTAGCTCCATTGTACCACCACAAATTGCCCTAGGGTCACTGTCCTTGAGTGAGTTATGCAGTCCACACCAGAAAAACGGGGTCGTTAGTTCTACATTCAGAGAAGCCTGCAATGAAAGTCCGAATGGAAGCTTTTTAACTTCATAAGCCTTCAAAGCTATAATCATCCTTTGGCACAACAGAGTTTTCTTGTAAACTCTTGTCGCAGTTTTATAATATTTCTATGCTTACGAGCATCATTCTTGATATTTTCACAGCATAAAAAGTAGTGCTTTTAAATGTAGTTTGAAGCAGTTAAAAGAAATTATGTTCAAAAGTAACATCCGCCTTGAAAATTAGTTAAGCCGTGTATTTTTTCAGAGTAACCAAGAGGCCTCAAAGCAAGAATACTATTCCTTATTGTAAAATATTGCAGGTGCCAGTCATCCTCCGGTGTGTTCTAGCATCCATATATATACAGAGATGTGTTGACTGTTCCTGCATGACTAACAATGACAGGCTCTGTAGAAACTTCTCATAATGAATTTAGAGTGCAGTCCGATACATATTTAGACAGAAAATAGTCCTACAACT
The DNA here is from genome assembly GCF_023053635.1 of Elgaria multicarinata webbii. Taxonomy (NCBI): domain Eukaryota; kingdom Metazoa; phylum Chordata; class Lepidosauria; order Squamata; family Anguidae; genus Elgaria; species Elgaria multicarinata. The sequence goes on from NC_086171.1 coordinate 132,299,097, forward strand.
CCTAGAACACTGGATGGGGAAAGCTGGCAGCTATAGGACTTTTTTCTGTCTAAATATGCAGAAGGATTGCACCTTTAGACTAAGGATGGATCATCCCATTTCAGGGGTATTTTTATGACCAATTTATATGAGATCAGAATAGTACCTGAAAACCAGAGTTATATACAAGACGATGTGTATCTGATATCTGTAAGATATTTTTTATGACATCTGCAGTTAACACTTCAATGTTTGCTTTCTAAATTCGAAGTTTTTTTGTTTGGTCTAAGTCCAGAATGGTCTGAAGCAAAATGGACTACCAGCAACGCTGAACCTCTCTCCCATCTTTCTCCCACAGAAGGAGAAACAGATGCTTCCACATATTTTGGAGAAATGAAAGCACCACATTGCCTAGACCTTGTGACAAAATGTAGTCACTTGAAAGAGAAAAGAACCCCAGCAGGATCATGCTCAGCCTTCTTCTCTTCTTGTCTCAGCCTGTGAAAGAAGACATCACATAAGATACTGGGCAATATCTTGCCCTCAGGCTCTCATTTGTGTACCTGAAGTACAGCCCATACATGGACATATGAACAACACAAATTTGTAGGGATAGCTGTGATGGCGCTTATGGACAGAATGAGTTTCATCTGTTTAAGCTTAATGAACTGCCCAGAGAGCTTCAGCTATTGGGCGGTATAAAAATGAAATAAATAAATAAATAATGGTGGAGCCCAACCTAATTCCCCCTGCAGATGGTAGGCTTCCATCAGCTGAATGGGGAGGAGCTTAATTTTCAGCAATGTCCTGCTGCTGCTGCAGGTCCCCCCGTCTGGCCGAGATAGTTGGGGGTGGGTAATGGGGCGAGGAAATTCCTGAAAATCATGGTTTTCTTGTTTCAGTGATGGAAGTCTTCTGTCGGTAGAGGGAGTTAGTTGGATTCTGCCCTTGAACTGGTCAACAGTTATTCCCTTTTCCTAGAGTATCTGAGAACTTTTGTGTGGCTTCTTAAAAATATATTATTTCTTTTGAGGGGAGGGCTAAATATAGGCCATTTAGCCTTCTTGTAGACCATCAAAAACTTAGAAAATCCAAATGGAACCAGAAAATCTAAATTTGTCAGAAGGAAGCGTGCAAACCAGTCATGTAAACAGACTAAGAGTACAACCCTTTACATTTAGAAAAAGTAACTCCCAGCTCCCTTGGATGGGGCATGCTGGGAGTTGTAGGACTTTTTTCTGTCTAAACATGCATATGATTGTGCCCTGGGCTTTCCCTAATTTGTTCCAATAGGGGAATGTGTGACATTTTGTTAAGAATTCCTATTATACTATGCCCTCCCCCTTCCCAATAATGGAGGTGAAAGGATGAGGAACTAGGTGTAAAGGAAAATATGGCCACAAACCATGGGAAAAGAAGGAGAACTGCAGAGCACAGTTCTCTGACTACTAAACAGTTCACATAGGGCTTTGCTAGACCTACCGGGTGTTCCGTGTTTGAGGAGCGGTGAAAGCGGATTTTCCCGTTCAGCCGTGACGCCTCATGATCCACACCTTCTTTAGATTTGTGGCGGAAGTTTGCGCCGGTTGTGCTGCTGCCGCCTCGAGCACGGTTGCGCAGCCACACCAGCCTGATTTCCATGGGGTTTTTTTTCGCTCGCCGCACGGTTTGCGCAAGTCCGAAAGACCGCAAACAGCGTAGATTGCTAGCTCAGCCGTCAGCACTGCCGCCGCTGCTGCAGCACTGGCAGCGGCGGCGGCGGAGGCACCAGCAGCGGCAGTGCCAGCTGAAGTGCTGCTGCTGCTGCTGCTGCTGCATACCAGCCCCCTCAGGCTGGGCGGAGGGGAGCCAGTTGCCATTGGTGGATGGCTCACAGGGGGCGCGGCCAGCGAGTGCCGCTGTTGAGGGTCAACATTGATGCGGTCACTTCCTGACGGGGGTCGTGGCGGGTGTAATATGACCCGAGGTCAGTCGTCTGCATGGGCACTCTGTGCCAACATCTGCCATCATGCCTCTGAAGTGTCGGTGGCGATGACCGCCTCTGTGCCCTCCCCCCATCCCACGGAGCCAACCCACATCTGGCCGTAGGCATGGCAGCAACTCAGAAACAGCTGTGCCCTCTTCCAGCCGCGTACCCACACCAACAGGCACACAGCCCTTCATGCCTGTACTGTCCCCCTCAGTCCCCGCTGGCCTTTACATCTTCCGGGCAGCGTACAGCACCGCCATTATTCAGCGGCTGTGGCTGCCCACCCGAGGAGTCACCAACTTCCCATTACTGTTGGATGCCCGCCTTTCTGAAAAGTGACCCACTCAGAGGTTGCAATAGAAAAAACAGGCGCACATCCCCCACCCATCCCCCATACCCCCCCAGCAGCTCACCAGCCACTTTTCCGGTCCTCCGGTCCTGCGCAAACTGCCACTGTGGGAATAATAAAAAAAAGCCGCTCTGCTCCGCTGCCCCAGCTGCGGACTGGGTGCAAATGGCGGAGGCGGCTGCACCGAAGTCACTGGCCACTCCCCTTAGCACGCCTTTTCCTGCCCAGTGCGGACCGCAGTGACCTCACATCTTCCCACACCTAACTCCGAATTACCGCGGGCCGGCAGGAAAAGCCGCGCTAAAACTCACTTTTAAAACGACGGGATAAAGAAGCTTCACCGCAGGATAACGACGGATCCTGGTGAACGTCATCTGTAAGTGTCGGCACGACTACGGAAGGTAACGCGCACTACAGCCTCGTCTAGTAATGCCCATAGTTAAAGTTTTGATTTATATATATAAAAAAGCAGGTAATGTCTACACATTTTAAGCTTTTCTTCCAAACCATGAGATCTAGAAATCTGCTCATTCTGTCTCCCCTATAAAGCACCTAGTTTCTGTGCTATATGATGGAATTACAGCATAAGTGAAGAATTCCCTGGCTATAATCAGTTTTGTTTAAATTGTTCGCTTGCCTTTCAAAGGGATCCTTGCTGATCTCTCAAGAGGAAGCTACGGGACCTTCCCTTTATATATAAATTGTTCAAAGCACACAGCAGAACATGAAAGTGAAAGATATTATATACAAAACTGGGTTGTGTAATTAATAGACTGAAAACAATACTGAAGCCAATAGAGATCCTTAAACTAATTTTTTCTTTTGGCTGCAAAAGTACTTACCCCTGTAGAGATTTCTCGATCAAAGAAGATATATGTGAAATGATTCATCAAATGCTTTATGTCGCTCGTTGGGCAACTCATATCATGTCACATTATGCAAAATATATTCCTGATTTCCAAAGGTAAGAGCTAACGCAGATGAAAAGCCTTTGAAAAGGGGAGTGCACTGCTATAGCAGCTGCTTCTGACCTTTGCGCAGTCAAGGAACGGGAGCAAGACTGGGTCACAAACCTTGCAACAATAAACAAGGATTATTGTGTTTGCTTTTCTTTTGCTAGGAGAAAGAAGAGAAATTCCTTCTTATCTATAAGTTGTCAGGAAAGAAAGAAAGAGAAAGAAAGAAAAATGTATGCAGGGGTGGGGAGTGCTCGTGCAGGAAGCTCAGTCCATAGCGAACGTTTTGCACCTCAATATGGACTGCCGGCATTTGTGTTTTGTTGGCTTTCCCAAGACAAGGAAGAATTTCTTTGTCAGAAATCTTATTTCTTTCCACATAAAGAGTTGTGTAACCTTCTGAAAATTGAAACAATTGTTTAAAATATAGGGCACAATCCAGCTGTAGTTAAGCACTTTTAAGTCCTATTGATTTCGGTAGGAGAGTTAAGCATGTGCAATCAATGCGACCTAAGAGTGTATGACTTGGGCGGCATTGCTGCAAAGTACTTTTGGCTGAAATATACAGAGATCTTTTATTGAGTTTCTTAACGTTGATTAAAACCTAATTATGGGGATCAGAGCAGAAATAAGAAATGTGTCTTGGAATGCTGATTTTTAAAAGTAAGTCACTAATTATAGATTTCACTAATTATATATTTCCACAATCCTGGCAATAAGAAAACCATACAAATATTTAGTATAGTTCTAGTGTGATTTCAGCTAGGTTTTTGTTGTTATAGTATTGTTGGTAAACTTTCCCACCCAATTCTAATCGTAATTATTACAACCTTTTATTTTATTACGTGTATGAGAGAGGGAGATGAGGGGGAAAGTTAATACCTTCCTTCAGTGCAATCTTACATAAAGCTATACACACAGGATGCATTAAATTCATGAGGGAAAATACATGTATCATTCTTATGTAAAATATTTTCTGTACTTAGGTGTCCTCTTATAATATGGAAAGCATATATAATATTTATTGCTCCCCACATTTTGTTCCACAGACTTCACTTAGAGGCAATTTATATTACCTTGGAACTGCTTGCAGTTGTTGCTTTTCACTCATGTTAATTCACACGACAAATGAGCAACATAGCACGTAAGTTGGCACCCCACAATTTTCAGCTTCAGGAACACCTGCCACCTCTGACACTCTGAAATGTATGCCGATCACAGATATCACTTTAGATTTCCACAGGCTACCAGTTTGCACATCAGATTATGTGGGGAAAGTAATCAAAGTAACATGTGAACCAGCTTCTAGAGCATATCAGTGTTTCACTTTTCACCATTTGTATAGTGTCCATAGGTGATGCCTGGTTTGCACTACACAGAATAGCATGGTTCATCCACACCTTTGTTTTGTCATAGTTGACAAAAGTCACAAATGGTGTGTGAATGATGCAGTCCTAAGATCAGTACTTTGAACTCTGCTTTCATTTGTCCAGAGTCATGGGATTGCTACAACATAGTTTAGAAGAGCCTTCCCCAACCTGGTGACCTCTAGATGGACAGGACTACAGTTCCCATTATCCCCAGCCACCATGACAAATGAAAATGATTGATATGTAGTTGTAAGGTGCCAGATTCATTTTGGAAGATTCTAGCATTGACATAAATCCACACCAATTGCCAATTATCCCACAAAGAACAAAAAGATGTGGGATGAATCCACATAAACTGATAAAATAGCCCCTTCTGTCCTTGCCAGCAGCATGAAGTATGCCAGTGTGTTTCAGGCTGTCAGGCTATTTCATTCAAAACCATTGTGATGGGTGTTTATTTTTATTTTTACAAAAAGAAACCTAACCCCAACACCACAGCAACCCACTTTTTCTAACACCATTCTATTTAATGTTAGGTTTTGTAACATTTTCCTTTTGCCTTCATGTCTGCTATACATACAATTCCGGTCAAACCAGTAGGAGCTATTCACATACCTACTGGATAAGGCACTTGAAGACTAATGGCCAATCGTTATGGATTATTGCCATGATTCTTAAGGAATTGTATACAACTTCACTGCATATGGGCTCTAATGAAAGGGTTCCTGACAACACTTTTAGCCAATTGTACTGACAGCTGCATTCTTGGGGAGAACACATTTCCAAAAGGCGATTGAACCTATCTGACAAAATGGGTCAAATTGCGCTCCCAGTTACAGCCACACAACACTGTTCCTTCTGCTAGACAGAGAAATTGCTGAGTATGTGCAACTACTTTGGGAGAATATATCTTGGTATATGTTATATCTTTTGCCATATGAACAAAATTATTAAAGCGATTTGCCTGGAAGTAGGCATACTCCATGGCTATACACAGAGTTGCTTTGCAAGCATGGAATTGGATTGTGGGTGCAAAATTTAGTCTCAAGTGAATCGGAGTTTGCATGCTTTCTTTTTCTTTCTTTTTTTAAGAAAGCAAATTTCTAATCCATAAGGGCACAAATATATACTTGATATAGATTACAACATTTCTCAAATACAGGACAAGTGCACCACAACAAAATACAAGCAACTCCAGAAAACTCAAACAAATAAGCCAAACCACATGCTACAGGCTGAATAAAAGCTAAAGGGGACCACTGTACAATCTGGTTTGAAGGGAAATTCCTTCATGGCCTGCAAATGCCATTTAGGATACAATTTCAGGTGTAGAATACAAAATCAGACTATAGGATCAGGCAGGTGCAAATTAAAGTGCATTCTGGAGACACTGCTGAGCTAAATTATAGTACCCCACATATCAGATCCAACTCATTTTCTCATCTGCCAGCAATTCCAACAATGGGTTCTGTCAAATAGAAATGTATACACACACATAATCCATAATCCTATCTACTCCATCATGTCATTCTTGACGTCTTCAGTTATAAGTAGAGCATTCTTTCTGGCCTCCTACCTCATTACTCAACTTTACTACATCCATAAACACGACCACTGCTTTCTTGCGGTAAGTCAGTGATTTTCAAACTTTCTGCCTTAGGGAACATTTTCCATATTAACTTGCTGAGAAATTCCTGAGTGTCTCAACCTCTTTCCATTGCTGAGGATTCCAGGGAATTCTAGAGTGCACACTCAGTTCCCTTGAGCACAGGCTGGTGGGTCTCACTACCATTAAGTTTACCCAACATTCCCCTGCATTTGTGTATTGCAGGGAAAGATCAGAAGAGGTGGCAAACACAACACAATGCTTGGATATCAGTCAAAAAGTGAGAAAAACCTGCCACTGGTCTAGCTACTTCACACATCACTTACCAATAATATAAGCAGTTATGGCAGAATCAAGTGTTCTCCAGTATCTTGGTGGATATTTCAGAATTCTAGATGAGTTTAATTGTCTTGGCAGAGGTTATCTCCATTAAGCCTCATTTACTTATATTTTAGACATTGCTTTCTTGAGGATATCAGGATAGTATGGTAATCATCGATCACCAGTTCAACTCTGTACAAGCCTATTTGGACAGTTGTTGTCGTCATCCCGCCTTTCCAGTAAAAATAGTATTAAATAAATAAATATTTATTTATTTATTTATTTAATACCGCCCCATAGCCGAAGCTCTCTGGGTGGTTTACAAAAGTTAAAACAGTAAACATTAAAAGTATACAAAATTTAAAAACATAAAAACAAGAATATAAAAACAACAGTACCCATTTAAGAACAACAGTTCTGGGGATCCGTTGTTAGCCACTTATGATAGCTAACAATATAATACAGATTTATTTATTTATTATTTATTTATTTATTTATTACATTTCTATACCGCCCAATAGCCAAAGCTCTCTGGGCGGTTCACAAAAATTAAAATCATAGTAAAACAATCAACAGGTTAAAAGCACAAATACACAATACAATATAAAAAGCACAACCAGAATAAAAACCACGCAGCAAAATTGATATGAAATTAAAATACAGAGTTAAAACAGTAAAATTTAAATTTAAGTTAAAATTAAGTGTTAAAATAACAATGGTACAATTAACGAATAAAACTCTCAAAAAGAAAGAAATAACGTACCCACTAGACTAACACCAGATTAAAATAAAAATGCCTTTGCTTGCTTGTAGAAAGTCAAAAGAGATGGAGCTAGCCTGACCTCATTTGGTAGGGAGTTCTCGAGAAACAAGCCCTGAGAAGACGCTCTCTTGCATTCCTGCCAAATGTACCTCTGATAATTATGGGACACAGATAAGTGCCTCTCCCAACAATATTAAAACCCAGGCAGGCTCACATATGAGAATAAAGCCTGGTCCCAAGTCCGGCAGGGTTTTATAGCTCATAACCAGCATTTTGAATTGTGCCTGGAAACAGACTGGTATGCAGAGAAGCTGTTATAAAAAAAAAGGCTGTGGCATGCTCCCTTTAAAATTTAGGACCAGTGGAAGTTTTCAAACATGGTTCAAAGGCAGCCCCATGTAGAGTATGGCCATAGCTAGACCTAAGGTTTATCACTGGATCATCCAAGGGTCAAACCTGTTCATCTAGGTGACACACAGGGGATCCAGGGCTCAGGCAGGGCCAAACCCTGGATGATCCCAGGATAAATCTTAGGTCTAGCTGTGGCCTATGTTACAGTAGGGCAAACAATATGTAACTAAGGCTTGTGTCACCATGGCCAGTTCTGATATTTCCAGGAATGGGTGCAGTTGGCACACTAGCCTTAGCTGTGCAAATGCACTCCTGGTTCACCGCCAAAACCTGGGCATCCAGGTTCAGGCTGAATCCAGGGCAGGATCTACACTACTGCTTTAAAGCGCTTTATAACAGTTTTGACAACTGTTGGGGACCAGGACACACAACATATACAGTTTTCAAAAATGTTTTCTAAGTGCTTTATCCTGCTTGGTGTAGATCTGGACTCATGATATATTAATCGATTGAAATAGCTAGCCCATCAGATTCCTGAAATCCCCTCTGCCACTTGATGAGCTGTAAAACCTTCCAACAAACTCCTCACCCTGCTCCGAAGCAAATAACTGACTTGCTTGATGCATTGCCTACTGCTCAGTAAGGTTGTACAAATGTTGAATCACACTTTAATCTGCTTTGGCTCTGAACCCAATTTAAGTGTCTTTTTTTCTGGCAATAGATCTTCCCAATAGGCTACTACGTCTGGATTCAGTCTGGCCTGACTGAATAATGTTATGCTCTTGTCTTTGGATGAAGGAACAAAGATGTTTTCGAACTTCAGCTGCATCCTTGAATGTATATCCTTCATAACTCACTTTTGAGTATGCTGATTGAAGTGAGTTATTCCAAGAAATAGATGCACATTTAAAAGACACAAAGGGATTTGAATGGTTCTTATATTGTGCCTCCGTTGATACAATTGTATGTATTGACATAATGCCTGCTCTATTGAGAAGGCTTTGGGCAAACTGTGGGCCTCCCTGAGTGGGCCACCTCCTCTTTGCTCCTGCCATCACTTCTCATTCATGCCCTCTCCCTCTAGATCCAATTCCAGAGGGAGAAGATGACATGAGGACTCTGGCAATGGGGTCAAGGGGTTCCAAGGTAGGCCTCAGCAGGTTCCTGACAATGCCAATCCTTTATGCCTTTCCTGAAGGATACTGATTAATACTTGCCATATCTTTTTTTTTTTTGTAGGAAATAAAATTTAACTGAGAAGATGACAGACAGACAGGCAGACACGGACAGACAGATATTACCAAACGAGCATTAGGAGACTGTTTAGGTCATAGCACACTAGGAGATAAATGTCAAGTCTTGGAACCAAGGAACTCCCATCCTAGTTTAAAAGGTATTTCAGCATTTTTATAAATCAAGTGTGACCTTATAAAAAAGAGGACAGGGCTCCTGTATCTTTAACAGTTGTATTGAAAGGGGAATTTCAGCAGGTGTCATTTGTATGCATGCAGCATCTGGTGAAATTCCCTCTTCATCACAACAGCTGAAGTTGCAGGAGCCCTGTCCTCTTTTGTATCTGGTCACTCTAGCTCCTGCAGCTTTAACAGTTATGATGAAGAGGGAATTTCACTAGATGTTGCATGCATGTCAAACTTATGTTTTAGTTTAGATGATTTACACTTCTCTCTCATTCACAAGGAAGAAATTCTGAAAAATTCTGGATGTTTCCTGAAAGTTTTTGTAAGACTCACTTCATCTCCGTGCACCTCAAAATCACATGTGTGCATCCGGTGATGCAACTGAAGTGAGATAAAACCTTTATTCTTTTATCCAAAGACAAAACATCAAATTAAGGGATTCCTGATAAGATCAAGGAAAACCTCAAGGCTTTCCCAGATTACAGAGGTAGCAGCTACCATGTTCTGAGTGTCAGACAATGTTAAAGGAGCTCAGTACAGAGACCTTAGTATGGGGGCACACTGGATAAATCTTTCAGAAATGATACTTTGCAAGTGGGCTCCCAATCTGAATGAGACTGACTATTGAACATGTTTTAAGTATGCCTGCTTTATGGATGTTGGTTTGGATGTATTTTGGAAGGCCCAGTTTCTGGAGATTTTCTGTAAAAAATAATAATGATGTGATGCCAGTGACTGATGTGACTAGCAGAATAATTGTAACCTTTTCCTGTTGCCATAGTTCTTTAACTTCCAAGTCCAGTGGTGTATATTTTTCTCTCTTTTCCTCTTCCTTTTCTAAATATTTTGTCATTAGGTATTGCTATATCAATGAGGTAAGTTTTTCTTCCTTTTTTGGCTATAGCTGCTACATCTGGTCAGCTGCAAGGTATTGTCTTGTCCATATGTTCTGTCCCAGTACATTTTATGATCTGCATTTTCCAAGATTGTTTCAGGTGAGTATGTATAGTATGGTATAGGCTGATGATATGGAATTTGATGGCCAGTTGTTGGTGAATTATTTTGCAACTGTATTGTGTCTGTCTGTATAATCCATTCTTGCCAGAATTATTATTATTATTATTATTATTATTATTATTATTATTATTATTATTATTAAAGTTGCGCTATAGCAGAAGCTCTCAGGATCACATACATAGCAGTAATACAATATTTTGTATTGGATCAAGTGTAATGATCCTGGCCCAATTTACTTAAACAGGTAATGTAGTTGTATAGTCTGTCTTGCTTAAATTCTAGAGATTTGTCTTGCCAGTGCTACTGCAAAGAGATTTTTTTTAAAATCCCTTTTGCCATGTTCTTGCTTAGCTTTCCACATCCACTCCAGCTCTAATACATGCTTCACCTCCAATACCAACATCTGCCCTTTCCCATTCAAGCTTTACCCCATCAGCTATTTTACTACCACTTTTTGTAGGGGCTGACCTTTCCCAGGTTTCAGCCCCCTGGCCTGGCCTTGGCCCTATGAATCTGTCCTGCTTCTGTATTCTGTCTGCATCTGCTTGTGCTCTTGAATCCCAAATCCTAATCTTGAAATCATGTCCTAATCACAATTTTATATGTCTACACAGTAATCATAAACCTAAAGAATGCTCATGCTCCATTCTCTCTCTCTCTCTCTCTCTCTCTCTCTCTCTCTCTCTCTCTCTCTCTCTCTCTCTCTCTCTCTCTCACACACACACACACACACACACACACACACACACACACACCAACGCACACAAACACTGTGTGTTTGTGTGCGTGTGTGTGTGTGTGTGTGTGTGTGTGTGTGTATTCCTCCCTTTGGCTGGACTACCAACGTACTGTATATATTACAGAACAGTCTTTCTTTCTATAACGTAGCATCCCCCTTATTGCAATGTGTAAAGAGGCTCTTGTTTGCAAACACTGCAGGGAATACCTAATTAAAACAAAATTATTTTCATTGTTAGTGAGTTTTAAAAATCCTCTAGTGTAACTCTTTTAATTTAGGCTGGCTCAAATGCTACATTTGGCTGCTTCCTCCCCCTCTCCCCCTCCCATCCCTCCAATCTCAGGTGTCAGAATAACCGTGACAATGTAACATGGGAACTGGGATCTCTGCCAGAGCAAACTTTCATGATCTCCAGAGCATTGGGAAATGACAGAAATTGCCACAGGATCCACGAATTCCCAGCTCATGCAAAACATTGCTTACTCAAATGTAGTTACTGGCAGGATTACTGCACATAGAAAAAGTGATGCAAGGTAATGTCCGAAGTAGCTTTTAGGTTAGAACCCAGACTTCGGAAAAGCATCTTGAAATCGTGTTTTTAAAGAGATGCAAGTAACAGGTAACTTATACACTTTCTTAACACGTAGTATTTTGCATTCTGTATAATGTGGTTAACGGTACAAATCAATTTTAATAATTCCTGGTCTAAAGTATTTAATAAATGGAAAAATCATTGACTTGCTCATAATACTTGGTAATTGTTTTCTTTCTCCCCCCACCCCAATAAATTCTACACATGACTAAGGAAACACCCATTTCCATTTGTTTTATGTTAAATCAACATCTAACCACTCTAGTGATTTCATTCAAAGAAAACAGAAGGAACACATTAGCTTTGTGGTTACAGAGATTGATGGGCTTCAAACACTTTAACCATGGATGAGGACTTCTTTTTTTTCAACTGTAAAAGCTGATGTTTTTAATTTAAATAGATTCAGGAAAATGAAGATAATTTTATTCAGCATTGCTGTTTTTGTCCCTTAGGCAGAAATTAAGTTTAATATTTTTTAATTAACTAATATTCTAGAGGAACCTTTGTTTAAAGAGACGAAGGATACACAATAAAAGCACGTCTGAGGGGAAAACCAGACATGAGAGGGCCGTAAAAGGGGTAGGGCTGTCTTACTTTAACAGTCAAAGGAACACATGTAATAGGAACACTGAATTTCTCCCTGAAACACAGACACACACTCCGTATCTCCCCTACTTTATGTTAACTACGTAGTGTGATGCTCATGGGCCACCAACATGGCACCCATGGGGACCTCTAATGGCGCCCACAAAAGTCACCATTCTCTGCCCCTTTCAAAAATTTATTTTTAATAAAATGTTACGGTACCTTGAAAATATTAGGGCACCAGTTTCTCCTTCGAGTTCTTGAGCTGGCTGTAGATCCACTGTTTGGCAATCAGGAAGACAAGTAAAGCAATGCTTCCTGGTCCACCCAAACTTCTTTTACCTACAAAGATCTTTCCCCTTTGATCTCTCCCTCTCTCTCTCTCCACTCCCAGCCTGCTAGCCTCACTATTTCTTTCCCTTCCTTAGGCTAGCCTTGCTCCTTCTCTGTAGCAGCACCCACCCTCTGGAAAACCCTCCCTTGTGCAGCTTGGCAGGCGGAAAAAGTAACGTATTTTAAACACCTCATGAAAACACTCTTTTTCACACAGGCTTTCCCTGGGTTTTTACTTAGCTGGTTTTATATTGCCTTTAAAAACAAAAAAGTGTAACATTTTAAATTTATCTGACATTTGATGTATTTTACGGTTTAATGGTTTTAATTGTGCACTGCCTAGAGAGCCTCGGCTAATGGGCAGTATAAAAATGTAATAAATAAATAAATATTCTCCCCTCTACCTCTTTGCCTTGCTATTTTCCCCTCCCTCACAGCCTCTAGCCTCACTATTTCTCTCCCTCACACTGTGTTATTTCTCTCGCCTCTAAACTTGCTGGGCCTGTTCAGATATAATGCTAAGCCACCTTGGTTCATTCAAGAACGTGATCCACAGTGGCTTAGCATGTCATGTGGTGTACGTTTCTCCCCACCCCATGGTGGTCCAATTACCCATGCCCACTATGTTGATTGGCTTTGAAATTCAGACCCTTCCTCTGCTTGTGCTCAGTTTCTTGATTGAATTAGTTGTCTTTTGACTAACCAGGCCCCCACGGCTGGCCTTATTGACTAGCCACATCCTCCATGGGAGCCATTTTGCGCCAGTGACAACAGCCATTTCTCATATTCCCAAATGTGGCCGTGGGTCCAAAAATAGTAGCCAATCCCTCCCTTTGTTTTTCACTCTAGTGCAAGTGTGTGTTGCCCTAATTCAGAATGGGACCATAGGATAACACAAGAGGAGGTTTAATCTCACTGTTTTCTTGCCAATATTCCACCCCCTGGCAAATAAGCAAAAAGCCTCCATTGAACGAACAATAAGCAAAAAGCCTCCATTGGCACGAAATACATTTGTCCTAGCCACTTCTGTCCCCTTGCTTCCCATTCTGGTATAACAGCAGAAATTGCAAGTAAACAACTAATGGGAAGTGGGATGGAAAGGTAGAAAGATTTAGTGCTTGTCTTCCACATGAGGAGCCCTATTCAAGGATTCTTTGGAATGTGTGACGGCTCCAAGTGGGGATGGAGCTGCATATGCTGACCCTGCCCCCAACGTCCCCATTCACCCTTTCATTCCCCAGCCTAACTGTGTGGAGTGGTAAGATCTGAAAAGGCCTAATCACATGGAGCAGTGAAGGTGGGGAATGGAGTAGTGGAGCCTAGTATGCAGGCAATGTTGGGTCTGGGCAAGCATGCATGGCCCCATCTCCAAACCACTTTGAGCTTCTTGCATGTTCTGAAGAGCACATGAACCGGACTTTGGGCTAATGCTAAGTAATATCCTTCACCCCCACTTCATATGTAAATGTTGCCTCTATTATGTCTGGTTTCAGACTTAAAGAGCCTGGGTATTCTGCAACAATAGCTTTTGTTACTCTTGCAGAGGCAGCCCAACTGTGAGGCAAAGTGAGGCAGCCAATTTTGGGTACTATTAAGAATGGTGGAATAAGAGAGAGGTAGATCTGTTTCACAGGCCACAATCCATCACAATGAGATGTTCCTTTTGAATAAGTAGGAGCTGTGCAAGCCATGTAAAGTCCCAATATCTGCCTTGGGATTTGAATGTACTAGCATTTGCCTTTAAAGCTCTACAGTACATGGTCTGAGTCCCCCATACCTGGGGGAATGTCTTACTTCACAACACCTGCTTGGACACTAGGGCCACAGCTAGATCATCCAGGGTTCGCCCCTGCCTGAGCACTGGATCCCCTATGTGTCACCTAGATGAACAGGTTTGACCCCTGGATGATCCAGGGATAAACCTTAGGTCTAGCTATGGCCTAGGATTTTCTTTTGGAGAACCTCCTTCAGATGCTCCTGCCATCTGAGGTGAGACCAGTAGCAACTAGAAATAGAATTTTCAGTTGTGGCACCACACTTATGGAACTTCTTCCTCAGGGAGGCTTGCCTGGTGCCTAAACAAAAGTATTTTAGGGGAGAAGCCCTTCTTATTTTCTCAGGCTATTCATTTCTGACATATTTGTATTCCTGCTGTGATTATTTTTAGCATTATCTTTTACTGTTGTAATCTTGTTAACCATAGTAAACTTATTATTTTATTATTATTATCATAATCATCACCACCACCAACACCATTATTAGCTATTGTTATTTTACTGCATTTTGCAATTTATTGTAAACTGCCCCAGAAAAAAATAATTGAAACGTATAAAAGTGCTTTCAATAAATAAATTAAATGAGGTTTGTTCTCAGTTAAAGAACATCATTCTATGCACCATCACTACAGCCTAGTTCACACATAACAACAACCCAGAGATGGGTTGAGCATGGGTTGTCATTAAATCATGGGTTGTTGAATTGTGGGTTGTCATTATGTGAAAGCCCTGAACAATGGTTTAAGTACGGGTTGTTAACCATGAGCAACTCCGGCAGAAAACCCGTGGACTGAGTTAGGACAATCAGTGGAATGGCTTCTTTTCCCCACCCTGCATGTGCTGCTTGCATGCTGCCATTTTCCTAACTACTCTCGCTGCAGCCCAGATTGCAGTACCATCCAAACCTGTTTGGGGGTGGCTTCCAAACCACCCTGTAACCCCTTCAAGAAGCCATAGTTTGCAGGATGGTTTGGAAGCCACCTCCACTGCACACTTTACCAGGTTCAGACAACAGGGCAACCCACACTGGGGCGAGGGCAATTAGGGAACTTAGAAAGCTTTGGCTATTGAGCAGTATAGAAATGCAATAAATAAATAAATAAATAAATAGGGAAATGGTGGCATGCAAGTGGCAGGGAAAAGAAGCCACCATGGCTTGTTTCCTCTGCTGATTGTCCAAACCCGGCCAATGTTTGCTGCTGGGTTGCGAATTCTGGATTGTTTGTGGTGAACAACCCAGGCCGTAGCTAGACCTAAGGTTTATCCCAGAATTGTCCTGGGGTCAAACCTGTTCATCTAAGTGCCACACAGGGCATCCAGCGCTCAGGCAGGGACGAACCCAGGATGATCCTGGGATAAGCCTTAGGTCTAGCCCCATAGTTAAACCATAGTGCAGAGTTTGCACATAACACCTATCCATGTTCCAATAACAACCCAGGATTCAACAATAACCCACAATTCAATGACAATCCATATTCAACCCATAATCTGAGTTGCCGTTACATGCAAATCAGGCCAATGTTTGGTAGTAAGTCCCTTATGCAACCAAATAGGAATAAGGCCCATTTGTTTGTAGAATGAAAGGTCTTCTAGCTAGCAAACATTTTACTATGTTTCTGTCAAACTACCTGGAGTGAATCTAGCAGCTGCAAGAGCTGTCATTTTTGTTTCACCAAATATAAAAGTCTTGGATTCAGTAATTATTTTTTTGACATTACAAATACCTGAAGCAGAAGGGTATTAATATCACTAAAGTATAGGAAATCAAAGATATTACATCTCCTTCTTTTCTCTCTTGCTCCTTAAATAAGCATTTACTTTTACATCTTCTTGTTTTTGACAAATAGTGCTCCAGTCTGATTGAAAGCCTGGTTACGCCTTTCTAAAAACAGCAGTCAAAAGAGTGATATCAATGCCACACTACTGTTTCAAAGAACATCAATCACCCGCCAAGTAGTACTTCTAATTATATACTCACATTAAATAATTCATTAAGATGCTATTGAAGATTTCCACTATAAGAACTGTACAGCCACATATAGTCTGATGCCCCAAATAAGTTTATAAAGTAATTCTAAAGTTATACAGGGACACGGTATGAGACAGAAGGTATTCTTAAAATAAATTTATTTATTTATTTATTTATTTATTACATTTTTATACCGCCCAATAGCCGAAGCTCTCAATTACATTCAATAAATGTAATTGAATGGCAAGAAATGCACTGAAAATGAGTTTAAGGCTGTGCTTTTTTGGAATAGGTCTTCAGATACAATGTTAATTCATAAAGGAATTATATGACATTTCTTTTTTTCTTTTTCTTTTTTGGTCTTTCTTTTTAACAAAGTCTCTTTATATTTATTTATTTATTTATTAAATAATTTGTATCCCATCCTATATCACTAGGATCTCAGGGTGGCATACAGATAAAACTATACAAACAAGATAAAACAATAAATATACACAGCTAAAAACAAATTAAAGCATTAATCAATCAAATTAAAGCAGTTTAGAATTTAAAAGCAGTAAAAAAAAAACAATTAAACAGTTAATGTGCAAGCTTGGTGAATATTAGCCATCAACGGTTATGTTAAAAAGCTGAGCCTTTATTTGGCGCTAAAATGAAGCCAGCTCTGGCAGCAGTTGGGCCTCCAAGGAGAGGGCATTCCACAGTCGGGGTGCCACAACAGAGAAAGCCCTCTCCCACGTCTCACCATAATGTATGTCTCACATTGGTGGGACGCAGGGGAGGGCTTCTCCAACAGATCTCAAGTCATATATAGGCAGAAGCACTCCCTCAAGTACCAAGGTCCCAAGCCGTTTAGGGCTTTAAATGTCATTGTCAACATCTTATAGTTAATTATTTTATTTTTTATTTACCTTTTGCCACCAGTGTATGTTTTCTATGCCATTCTAGGGCTTTAGGGGTATTGTTATCATCCAGGATTCCTAATAATGGGGAGAATGTGCATGTGTTCCCCCAACACATGGTCCGCATGGGGGTGAGATGGGCAGAGGAAGACCTATCTATGTGGAGTCCCTCTCATTCCATACAGTTTTCATTGCCTGGGAGAGAATAACACCTGAGTAGGGCTATAGTTTTCTTTTAATGATCCTGTCCAAAGACTTTGTTGTTGGGAACCAATTCTGCTTACATCATGTTTTGTTACATATTTTATTGCATGTTTCTGAGCTTTATTGTGAACCGCCCAGAGAGCTTTGGCTATAGGTTGGTATAGAAATGTAACAAATAAATAAATAATGAAATAATGGAACATAGAAAAGTAAGTATATAGAGCTCAAGCGTTAATGGTCAGTATCCCTCTGTGGAGTATATTTATATCTTCAAGGTACAGTCATGTACTGAATATGGTACAGATTAAGGAAACACAGGTTTTATAGTAATTTACGCTGCTTGAAGGGGAGAGCTATGTAGTTTTATACTGTGAAACATCAGTGAAAATGAATTTGTAAGTAGTGAGGAACTGTTCCCTGGCCTTTCCTAGCTCACATCTGCCCCCTGCAACCCCCATAGCAATTTCCTTAGAAATCAGATCATTCTTCATGAACTATCAAAATGTTGACCATTATTGTTTTCATGAAGGACCATTTAAATTAATTTGCAACATGCTTTAACCTTGGCACTTTGCTGCAATTGTGTTCTGAGTTTACTGTAGCATTAATCATTAGGAATCTGTCATCACACAGTGGTTTATCTTGCTGCCAGAAGCACTGACACCAACTCTTTTATTACTGCATTGAGTGTTAAAGGAAAGGAGCCAAATTTTAACTCTGACAATTCATTTCATTTGTATTCATGCTGAAGAAAAATGAATAATCCAAATTTTCTTCTATGGACACTGATACTAGAACAGGATCTGCACATGGAGATAGATTACAGGGCTCAGCCAATACTGGCACAAGTTCACAAATTGTGGCTATGAACCATAACCTACTTTAGACATACTGGGGTGTGTGTGGGTGTGTGTGGGTGTGTGGGTGTGTGTGTGGGTGTGGGTGTGTGTATTTCTGGTAATCTAATAGATGTCATTCAGCCAATTTTGGATGAAATCACAGTTACCCTTAAAAATTATGTTCACAATATAAAGGGGCTCCTTTAGTCAGCCCTACTCTTTACAACCAGGTTGAAGCAACAGGTAGGACTACCTTTCACCAGCTTTAGCCATCTGTATTCTTTTCTTGAGAAGCCAGACGTGGCCATGGTCATTCATGCTCTAGTACAGCTTTCCCCAACCTGGTGCCTTCCAGATGTTTTGGACTACAACTCCCAGAATTCCTGACCACTAGCCACACTGGCTGGGGCTGATGGGAGTTGAAGTCCACAACATTTGGAAGGCACCAGATTGGGAAAGGCTGCCCTAATATTTCCAAGTGAAATTACTGCAATCAGCTATATGTAGAGGACAGTTCAGAGTCAGGGGATAGAAACTAGACATTTGGGGCATGTCCAGGGTACGTAGCTCAGTCATTTTGGTGCATGTGAGGACAGAGCACAGAGCTTTTATATTGTATTTTATATTATGGTTTTATTGTTTTATACTTTGAATGTTTTTAATTTTTGTGAACCGCCCAGAGAGCTCCGGCTATTGGGTGGTATAGAAATGTAATAAATTAACAAATAAATAAAAGCAGTGCACTCCCTTAAAAGTTGGATCTCCCCTTTCTTTTCTGGCAACTTGCCGCAGAGCAAAAAATCTTAGGCAAGTTAGGTGATGTACATTTTTCTTTTCCTTTCCTTTTGTTTTCTAGTCACCTAATCACAATGACTTGTTGCATTTAAAAAAACAAAACGCACAATAAACGCATATTAAGAATAAATCTTTTATTTTTTTAAAAAAACCCAACCCTCCTAAAAGTACGTTTTCAGTCTGCCAGAAGAATGCCACTTTGAATAGAGTGATAATATAAAGTGATTTTACGCTGAGTTTGCTTCACGTCATAACAATTAGGGGTCAAATGCCACTTTTTTGAGACACACAACTCCAAAGTTCAGTTAGATACCTTCCTACTACTAGTTCCACTGGCTCTCGGAGAAAAATAGAGTGAGAACTTTGCTGGGAAAAGACACCGGTCTTTTGGCTTCCTGGTACGTCCTTGAAGCAGTGGGGTTTATGCTGAAAGTGCTGTGTATCTAATCAAGTTCTTTTGTGTGACTGCAAAGGCAAGTTGAATTATTACATTGCAATTTGTCTTTTTGTCTGAGTTTCCACACCATCAGGGATCCCTTGGTGGTCAGTTCTTAGCTGCGGAACCCAGCACTACCTGTTGGCAAAATATCAAAGGAAATCCTAGCATAATCTACAGTGTATTTGTCCAAACTTTTTTTTAATGGGCAAGAGGAAAGAGGAAACAGAGTGCTATATTCATCTCAGAATTCATTAGAAAGCTAGTTTGAAGAAAGGGTGAAGGAAAACCAGAGCTTTAAAGTAAGATTTTTGGAAACAGTGGGATGGATCATAAATCTATTGTTTTCATTCAATAGATTAATAAAGTGAGTTCTAATTTATGAAGTTGCATTGTATATATCAGATGTATTAAAGGGGATATAATAAATTGATGCTTCCAGACCGATTCATGTGTGGAAAGCAGAGATGGGGGTGGGGGGAACCATGCATTTCTCATGTTATGGTACACCTGGGATCATAAACAGAGTTAAGACAATAAACCATGGCTAGCATTAACCTTTGATAAGCATTATGTTTGTACCATGACAAAGTGGTGAACACACACACGTTTAAATATGCTCTTGAACAGTAGTTGTGTATATCAGTTCTTTTTCTTACAGCACAATACTATACATGTCTACTTAGAAGTACATCCCATTGAATCCAGTGGGGCTTACTCCCAAATATTGGATTCCAGTAATTAATTAATCTAGGGTGACCATATGAAAAGGAGGACAGGGCTCCTGTATCTTTAACAGTTGCATAGAAAAGGGAATTTCAGGAGGTGTTATTTGTATATATGGAGAACCTGATGAAATCCCGCCTTCATCATCACAGTTAAAGCTGCAGGAGCTATACTAGAGTGACCAGATTTAAAAGAGGGCAGGGCACCTGCAGCTTTAACTGTTGTGATGAAGAGGAAATTTCCCCAGGTTCCCCATATATACAAATGACACCTGCTGAAATTTCCTTTTCAATACAATTGTTAAAGATACAGGAGACCTGTACTCCTTTTCATATGGTCACCCTAATTAATCTTTGCTGACCACAAAGCATTCCCCCCTTTTTTTTACAATTCAACCTGCACTGGTATTGTATGTATGTATGCTGGAGTAGCTTTGCTTTCGCCAATGAGAAATTTAAAAAAAATCCGTAACTGCTGTGCCATTGTTTATATATTTGTTAGAAAATGCTTAGCATTTTCTTCTAATCTACTGTACACAACATTTAAGTTTACTAAAAATTTAAGTCCAGTTAGCAATACTACATTCTTTCTCTTTAACAAAGGCTTGTTAAATGTGCAATCAGCAGCAATGAATAGATAGTGACAAAATCACA
This sequence comes from Elgaria multicarinata webbii, assembly GCF_023053635.1. Classification (NCBI taxonomy): domain Eukaryota; kingdom Metazoa; phylum Chordata; class Lepidosauria; order Squamata; family Anguidae; genus Elgaria; species Elgaria multicarinata. Next base: position 132,319,744 of record NC_086171.1, read on the forward strand.
TGATAAACCATAGTTAACTACTGGGATTTTCATTCTGTCTGCATATTTTGGGTGCAATTCAACTAACAACAATGCACAATTTATAGGAAAGTCTCATTTTTTTCCAGTGTTCCAGTTGATGAAAGTCATGTTTAAATACCCTATAGTTAGATTATTAACTTCTGCAAAATAGAAACAGATGTGTGTCTTAGTATGCCATTAAATTTATGATTTACATAGTATCCTTGAATGCATCAGCAGAGGCCAATGATTCTAATTTGCTCTAGATTTACAATAACTTGATCTGGCTTGTGTAAGTACAGCAACACTTTAAACAAAATTAGAAAGCCATTGCATTTTGTTTGATTAAAGATGCAGTTCTCATTGGGCTAATGAGAAAAGTTAGAAAATGCTTCTTCCTTTATGGATGTTTATTTTATAAACATGGGTCCTATATTTTATATATATTTGTCACTATTTCCTGATTTTAAAGATAAAATGAACCAGTTGCATTGTACAAGTATCTATCTGATATGATGCTAACTTGAAGCTTTAAAATGAACAGCAAGTTTCAATAAAAAAGGAGAAAAAGAAGGAAAAACTTATCACGGTTTTCAAGAACTTTTATATTTAGAATGATACACTTTAAAGTTTTTTTTAAAATCTAATAATGAATTTTACAGAAGCATCCTATGCATTTATAGCACACTCCTATGTGTGTTTTCTCATAAATGATTCCCACTGTATCCAATAAGGCTGAGTTTCAGGTAAGTGAATGTAGGGCTTCAGCTCCAGTGTATAAATCTGCCCCACTTGTTTGAATGGTGCTGCTTTAGGGTTGTGCTGTTGCACCTAATGTGCCATTCTTTGCTAGGAAAGCAAAGCAAAACCATCACACACTCTTCTGCTTGCCATTTAAATTCCTCTGTATTCCCCCTCACTCAAGATGGCCTGCCAACCCTACCTTCTGGAATTTGGGGTGGAGGAATGGGACTCCTTTTGCCAAGGACAACAAAAAGGAAGATTTTTAGTTCTGCTTCCCAAAGGGAAGATTTTCAGTTCTGCTTATGTTTCATGTAATCTTATAAACTCATGTAAATTTATATACCATGAATTGTATCCAATGCTAGTGCAACTGAAACAGACATTTGCTCTAGAAAATTCCCGACCCCCTCCTCCTCACTGAAGTCCTCCGAACCCACAAAGTCCCTCCTGAGGATCTTAAAGGAGTTTAATAAAGGTCTAGGATGTGGGGCAGGGACTGCTGCCTTCTCCCCACCCAAATTTGAGTCCCAATCCCCACCTAAAACTGCTGAGGGTTTTTATTAAATTTAGCGGTAAATAAATACAAATAAAATAATAAATTTGCTGAGAGTCCCCTGATCTTCAGAGAAGGCATTTTCAGAAAACACAGAGAATCCCTTGTGTGGTTCTCTCTCCCATTCATAGGAACACAGGAATCTGCCTTATACTGAGTCAGACCATTGGTCCATCTAGCCCATTATTGTTGACACTGACTGGCAGCGGCTCTCCAGGGTTTCAGGCAGGATTCTTTCCTTGCCCTACCTGGAGATGATGGGAATAAAACCTGGGACCCTCTGCAGGCAAAGCAGGTGCTGTATCACACTGAGCTATGGGCCCTCACATTAGCATTGGATAGAACCCACTATAAATGAATAAATATTGCCTTCTGGCCTAAGGATATCTTTCACAGGACAGGAATTGTATGGTTGTTGTTGTTTTACAATTTAGAAGGTAAACCATTAAACAAGCTAGATGAACAACTTCCCAGTCTGAGATAGGGTAGCCATGTGTCCAACTTTACAGAGAGCAGTCCTCTAGTTGAAAGGCTGTCCAGAATAAAACTGATTTGAAACTAGAAAACCATAAGAAGGGGAGAACAGGGGCACTGAAGTTGCCTGCCAACAGATAACATCTGGGGCTTGCGTATACACTCTATATAACCCATTGTGGTTGCACAGTTGCAGTCACAGCCACATCGTGCTTCCCCCCCAGGAAACTGCACTTTTTTGATGTGTCATTTTGTGTTGACTTTTTGCATTGCTCTGATGTCATCACAGTTTTTTGTTGCCAGCCAGTGGTGGCTTCAGTTTGGATCAAGAGAGTGGGCATAATTAGGGGTGGATTCCAGGGCAGGCACAGGAATGCAGGACAGCGGTGGAGCTGGCTTGATAAACCTAGTAATAACCGCCATGGCAATATTAAAGTCTGGGGAATGAAAGTAAGGGCACTTATGATGAATATCGCATAAGTTCAGTGAACTGTAGCAACACTTCTGCGCTGCTACAGGCTTTCAAATTTCCACAGAGTTGCCAAAAAACCAAACAAAATAAATGGTTTTCGCAGGTTTCTGTCCATTACCACTGTCTGACAATGGTGCTATAATTTTTCCTGCCTTGATAGCCCGCACTCACTTGTACCATATAACCCTGTCACTGTCACTTTGCAGCAGCAATGCTATGGTAGGATTGTCAGGATTTCTGTCAGGATTTCCCCAGATTTTGTTCTGGTTTTTCTTCTATCTTGGGTGTCAGGAGGGATTTTCTGTAATTTTCCATAGTGTCCTGGAATGCTTTCCCCTCTTTAAGGCTGCCATTAACATGGTGGTGGTGGGGAATGACACACTGTCTGGACGTGCATTATTCCCCCCCCCACTGCTCTAATGGGGGCCTTAAAGGGGAAAGCATGTAATTTCTGGACATTATAGAAAAGGCCCCAATTGGAGCAGGGGAGGGAGTTGACATGCTTTCCCTTTCTTCACTCCAATTGGAGCCTTTAAGGTGCTGGGGGTAATAACGTGCTTTCCGGAAGCTCCGGAAATCCACATTCCCACCCCTTCCCACTGGGTGTCCTCTTTTTTGGTTTCCAAAATATGGTCACCCTATGCTGTGGGGATTTGGGGAGAATGAGTAGGCAAAGTGGAGTCATACAGACAACCTCCTGTTCAGCATACTCAGCAATAGAGCTGTGCAAGGGTCCCAGGAGCAGAGAGCAGATGTGTCCTTGCAGAAATCTTGCGAGAAGACACGATCTCACGAGATGACGCCAGCAATTGCACCGAGGAGCAGACCCTTGGCTCCTGGGCCCTGGTAAGTCCAGCCCTCCCAGGCACTGCGTACTGGGGGTTGAAGGCTGTACCGGGGTCTAGGGCTGTGCAGGAAAATGGTGTATCCATCCTAAAATGGCAGATCTGCCACAAAATGGCCTCCAAACCTCAGATTCGAATATCTGAGGTTCGACCCTTGCACAGCCCTACTCAGCAGGCACACAGGTCACCTGGTCATAGTGATATATATTGCATTTCTGTTTAAATTATAGTACTGTTCACATTTTCTAAGCAAGGGAGATGTGAAGGTTCTATTTTAGAGAAGATGAAGATGTGGAGGAACCGGAAGAGCATGTCACTTGTGATTCCTACTTCCTCTGAATTAATCAGTCTACACTTCTAATGTTGAGGTAAAACACTGTGGCACTTCAGTTCCTTTGTCTTTCCATCTACAAGATAGGATAATACTAAACTCTAAACCATAATTGTAAACTGTCCAGAGAGCCTTGGCTGTTGAGCAGTATAAATACGTAATGAATAAATATTAAAGCAATATAGTGATTATATATTTTATATTAGAATATGAAGCAGATGTACTTCAAGGGGATATTGCCTCTGATCATGAGGGTGGTCTCCCTTCAGAAGCATTGTCAAAATGAATAAGGCCCTAGTAAGTGGATTTTACTTTTTAAAACAATTAATATTTTGGGAATTTAATTATCAGTACAGATGCAATAAATGTTAGACTGGGCTTTTATATTTTCAAAACGGCTGTCAGATAGTAAGTTTTAATAAATATACTGTATGAAGAAAAAGAATTGTTCTGTAACATGTTCTTTTGATTTTGCTTAATCTCAGATGAAATGTTTATTAATTTTCCTAATCCTTCCATTATAATTTATACAATTAAATGTAATTAAAACTTGAGGATTTCAATTTTAATAAACATTTAATCATATGTACTTTCTCTCTTTCCCTGCGCCCTCCCCACAAAACATGTGTATAATAATGGCCTGCACAATTTGCAACCCTCCAAGTTAAATAAAGTCAAACAGACAGAGGGTTACTCTATAACCCTCTCCCTCCCCAGAATATGAAATCTCAGGCAGACAGCAAACCAAGGAGATTTATTGGACTCATGACAGGTTGCCATGCATAGCTGTGGCCTGCATTCAGTTTAATAGGTCAAAAGGTTTTACTGACAACCACACTGAAAAATAATTAATGGTTAACTTTCGAGAAAATGTTGTGGTCTTGGAAATGAGATAGTAGATCTGTGTAAAATTCAGATCAGTGATTTTTCAACATTGTTAGTCTATACAGTAGGTGTTTGAGCAAGGTTGTTTAGTATTCATTCTTTTAGAACGGAATAGAATCTAGGATTGCACCCTTATAGTTTTGTTTACAAGATTCAAAAATTAATGATGAATATATATTGTTTTCTGAATACACAGTTGTTTTTATTTGTTGACTCCTATTTAAAAAAAAAGGAAAAAAGATTTGTTATGTGGGTATAAGCCCATGGATGAAAACTGTCATGTCAAAATCCATTTGTCTTGTGTTGTAGTATATTTCACAATGACCCTGTTCAGACAAAACACTAAGCCACAGTAGTTAAGCATTCTGAGCTAAACATTATGGCTTAGCATGTTGTGTAAACCATGACTTAGCGTGTCATGTGAACCATTCCTAACCCTGGTGGCTGCACAACCATGGCTTAAACATGCTTGCTAACAATTTGCTGCAAAAGGGTTAGCAGCCTAACCATGGCTTAGCATTTTGTCTGAGCAGGGAACAAATCTAGACATATATATATAGCCTATGGGATTTAGTCTCACACACAGAGTGTTGCTTCTTAAGGCTTAAACTATTAGGTTTTTTATTATTTGTGTGGTTTTCTATCAGTTAATCTATGTTCATAATTTTTATTTGACTTTTGCCATTTTTTAAACAAAACCATTCACACATATAAAAAATGTACAGCAAAACCGAAACATAACAAAACTTACAATAAAAAATATTTTTAAAGTAACATTAAAATACTAAAACATATATACAAGATCTATTTATTTATTTTTTAAAAAAGCTCCTCCTCTAGGTTGAGCTTTGCTGACCAAATGTTGGAATGCTTAGCATGACATCGTTGGTAGATTCCCTCAAAAACAGCCAAGGAGATACTTTGTCCTTCCATCCATGTAGTATGAGTCCCTTGGCCACCACGAGTGGCAAAGGGATAACTTCTAGACCATGGCAATATAGTTAAGCAATACATGAATGTCCTTCAACAATAATAAAATATCCACAAAAAGGTGATGCGCTGAATAATCTACCCAGAAGGAAGCCACCACTGTAGATGCCCACATCGTATGTAACTATAGTTAATGTAATTAAAGGTTTCTGTATAGTATTCCTTTATTTATTTATTTTACCTAAATTGTGTTTCTAGTCTAAAACCAAATGTAAACATTAAAGCAAGCAGACATTAAAACAATTTCCATCAAATAGCCTCATAAAATCTTTAGGAGATGGCCTCTGAGAATACAAGTGTCTATAGGGCTCTTCTAAACAACTGCTACAACAGGGCCTGATGTACTCGAGCTGAATTGAAGAATATGTGATAAGAATAAAATTGTGCTTTTAATGCTTTATTGTTGTTTTAATCAAGTTTTTTATTTATCTATGATTGTAAACTGGCTTGAGTGCCATTCTTGGTAGAAAGGTAAAAATAAATAAATTCATAAATAAATAAGAAGAGCCCTGCTGCTGGTCCAGCATTCTCTTTCCACAGTGGCTAACCAGATGCCTATGCGAAACCCACAAGTAGGACATCAATGCAATAGCATCCTCCCAATTCTTTTCCCCCACCATTGATACTCGAAGCACACTGCTTCTGATATTGGTCATAATAAATCCACCCCCTCATTCTACACGTGGCGCGCAATGTGCCTGGAGGGTGGAGCATGTTGCGGCCGCCATTTTGAATGGTTTTTTCACCGAAACGGAGCGCAGGAGTGCTCCAGGGCAAATGTCAGTAGTTTCTTTTTAAAAAAACCAACCTCGCCCTTCCCCCAGCCCAGCCACTCCCGATGGGCACTTTAAACAAAAAACCCTCCCCCTCCCCCCAGCATACCTCCGATGGGCAATGATCCCGCAGTATAGAGCAGCTGCAGCAATTTCGGCCGCTCTATACTTTGGGCTCTATGATTTCTGCCTGTTAACCACAGACATGTGTCAGACGACACTTTTAGCTGTGGTTAGTGCCACTAACCACATTGCAGAACGTGGTTTGGCAGCCTAACCGCAATGTGGTTAACGGAAGAAAATGTTAGCGAGATTGTGTGTCAGACAACACCGTAAACCATGGCTAAGGATTCCCTTAACCATTTTGTGGTTAAGCAGCATGGTTTAGTGTGTCATCTGAACCAGGCCTATGGCTGCCAAACATGTGAATGGAATTCTAGTATAGCGCAGAATAAGAAGAGCAGAAAAACACTGTAATGTCCAGTTTCTTTCCTCACTGGTTTCAGACTTCAGTTGACTACCTAAGATATGTAACTGAGCATGTTTAACTTTCAGGTAGCATGGCAATCCCAGAAAAACGTTAAGGTATGAAAAATTAGTAATATGGAGATGTGATGTGGCAGAGGTTAATTTGTTGTGAACACACTGCCATTGATGGTTAGATGCAATAATTTTATTGGTTAAGAGTGCAAGTAATGAAGATATAATAGTAGAGTTAAAATATTAGGGCAGTGGATCAAACGGGATCCCTCTGCCTTCACTGGTTCTGTTGTGCTGACAGGACTCTACTGTGAGTTCTGTTGACTTGCCCCATTCTGGAAATGAGCATTTCTGCTCATTTCGGGTTATTTTTAGAACAGCAAAAGGTGCATTGCATGAGTGGTGAGTATTATGAGGGCACAGGCCAATGGGATACTACGAGGGAATCTACACATCGTTGTGAGGTCGCTTGCATCCACCCCCAGTGCGCCCCCACAACGACTGTGTAGACCGAGAAAAAAGAGACGGAGGAAGAGGCGGAGGAGGCGGCAGCTGGGGAACCGGCCGCATCCTTGCCGCCACTGCCGCCTCCCCGCCGGCCTTCTGCTGCCGGGGTAAGAGCCACCCAGGTCGGAGAGCTCTGGCTAGTTTTTAGGACTTTTGGGACAGAATAGGGATTTTATTGTAAGTCATCTTGAGTGCAATTTTTTGGTAGAAAAACAGGGTACAAATCAAATAAATAAACAAACTTTGATGTACTCGCTATGTAACAATGGTATTATTCACTAGTTCTTTCTAAACAAGATGAGGCTTTACTAAATGTTAATGGGGCTTTACTAAATGACGGTAATTGGTATTCAACCTACTCTGGAAGGGATTGCAGTCCCCTTGAAGGAACATAGCACAGGGATGCAGTTAGATCCAGCCCTGTGGATGCTCAGATAGCGTTTATGGGTGGCATTTTTCACCAAGTTCAATGTACCAGCTGTATCTCTTCTGGGACAAAGATAACCTCACTACAGTTGTCTATACTTTAGTTTTGCCTTGGTTAGGTTATTGTAATGTGTCACATGTGGGGTTGCCTTTGAAATATATCTTGAAACTTCAGGTGGTCCAAGATATGACAGTAAGATTGTTAACTGTGACTGAACAGAATAAACTCTTCACACCACTTAAGAGAACTACACTGACCTCTGGTGAATTTCCAGTTCTACAGTTAATGAGCCTATTCAAGTGTAGAAAGTTGAGGTAAATTTGAACATTAGATTCCAAGAAGTACAATCCACAACATAAATTAAGTTGAGGCAAAGCAGTCTGTGTCCGTAGAATGCTTTCACAATATCCTCATTTGATAGATTTCTTGTGCTATCTGAGTAGCATTATGCCCCTAAATAGTCCCCTCAGTTGTACCACTTGACACAAGTCATTGTAGAAACAAAGTTTTAGATCACAATCTAGTGCATGTTCTTAACTTCCCATTAAATCAAAGGGATTTAACTGAGTGGCTTGGTTGTTATTAGTGAGGTAGTTGCCTCAGGTGACAGATACTTCTGGGTGGGGAATGGCAGTGAGATATTGGAGGACAGAACTGGGTGTAGCATGTGACCTGTCCTGCAACACCCCCCCCCCCAAACTAGCCTGCTGCCCCCAGATGCAGTAGAAGGTATTGGCCCATTGCCAATGTTAGGATAAGGATCAATTGCGAGTCTGTCCATCTTTGCTCTATGTAATGGTAGGAGGTGCCGTTTTGTCCTTTGTCTCAGACAGTAAAGACATGTCTTGGCCCCACCCTGACTTTATTGTTATTTCATGGTCTAGATCAGGAATAGGGAACCCCTAGCCTCAGTTTTGCCATCTATAAAATGAGAAGAGAAATACTCTTCACGGGTTTTCATGAGTTTCTTGCACAAGGAAAGCACTATATGAACAACAATAGAAATATTATTTTCATATTGCTCCCTGTTAATATTCACATGAGTCTTAAAAAAAAGAATAAAAAGCTGTTGGCACCATATTATTGACTTCGTTGTGGGCATGCTGAGTTGCATTTTATCTTAAATAGGTTCATTATTAATGTGGCTACAATTTACATAATTTATTTTCCAATAAGCCCTGTGGCACAATCCTGCTCCTATTGAAGTTAACAGGAATCATTCCACAAGCTTCAGAGGAAGCTGGGTTTGGCCTCATAAAACTCTGCTTTAACAAGGCAAGGGAAGCTTTTCATTAGATATTTGATGTTAACTGTCAATTATCTTCAAATAGCAGAAAGCACATTTCTAATAAAAGGGGGACATTGATACACTACATGATTATATAAAAGCCTGTTTTGAAACATTTTTATGTCATTGCTCAACAATTAAGAATGAAATGGAAGAGCAAAACGGCACTTAACGTTTGATCTTAGCTGTTTTAAAAATATATAATATAAAATTATTAAGTCTCCCTTCAAAAAAAAAAGGATCATGTACAATTCGACTATGGTTAAAAATAAAAACTTGAGGTCCTTTTCTTTTGTTGTTGTAATATACACTAGCTAAAGAACTGCCCTGTCCATAAGTCAGTTAAGCTGACTAAATCAGCTTAATGGAACTGGCAAATCAGCTTAAAACTACATATTTCCACTTAACTGAATTGTAAATCAAGCCGGATGAAACTCATTTTCTGCCCGTTTCCAGCTGAGTGACATTTATTTAGATTTTCAGCCCACCTTATTCCTCAAGTGCAGGACATAACAAATCCAGTGGACTTAGAATGTTTAAAGGTTAAATGTTCTCAACTCTCCTCTGTGCTATAGTTTTCATAAATGAGCCAAGTAAGGACATGTCCACTTATGCATTCAGCACTGCTTACTAAGATAACTAAGGCCTTAGCTAGACCTAAGGATTATCTCAGGCAAATGGAGGGGTCGTCCCTGCCTGCTCCCGGGATCCCCTGTGTGTCATTTGGATGCACAGGGATGATCTCAGGACAATCCCGGGATATAGGCCTGGTCTAGCCATGGCCTAAGAGAAAGCCACACCAGTTTAACCTTCTAGCTGAACCTGGCTTCCATCATTAAAGACCTGCACATTCCAGGCCCTGCATATTTTAGATAGAGCTCCTTTTATTAATGTTGCCCTTCGCCACTCCTACCCATCCACCATTAAGGGCTTTGGATCATACCTTGCTTGGAATTTTTGAAGTGCCTTCGCCAACATGGAACCTTCCAGATGTTTTGGACTACAGCTCCCATCACCCCTGGCCATGCTGGATAGGGTTGATAGGAATTGTAGTCCCAAAATCTGGAGGGCACCACATTGGGGAAGAATGGAAGCAGTCAGCCTATTTGAGGTCAAACAAGTTCTGGTGCAGCCAAAGTTAAACCATGTTTTTTTTCAAGCCTTGCATCCAAATTCCCTTTTTACATTTTTCCAGTCCATGTTCAGTAGCCAAAAAATCCATCTAACAAGCAATCCAACAAAAGTTCTTACTGAACTTCGCACCTCCTGACAATTTCTTTTTTGGTGTGTGCGCTTATAGTGAAGTGCTCTCTGTTGAAAAGTTTCTGTCTTCATTATTTAATTTCTCTTCTTCTCCCCCAGAGCGTGTAGCCAACACAATCAGTTAGAGTTCTTTATTTAGTATGTTTCAGAGAGTGGAACACCTGCTGGCTTCTTTAATAACGAGTTGTCCTTACTTGGGTTATATATGAAAACTATAGCACAGAGGGGAGTTGAGAATAACCTTTAAACATTAAAACTGTATTCCATTTTTTAAAAAGTGCAGCCTTCGTGGTGAAGATTGCCAGAATAAATTTGTGAAAGCTTTTTACAAAGGCAGACCCTTACGTGGATTATATATATTTGTTCTTTAAAAAGAAAAAAAGAATATTATTCAAACAAGTGAGAATCAATATGTATCTGGTGTCCTTGAAAGGAAATGCTAATATTATAATACACAATGTTTTGAAAGTAGCTTTTAAAAAAGCATTTAGAACTGTCTAAGAGGTAGTTTTTCTGAGGTGTTTACCTCATCTAGTTGTGCGGCTGTTACTTTGATCAGGCTGATCTTTTCCTGTGAATTCACTTGAAGGATAGTCATTTAACAGCCGGTAAATTCCTTATCTTTCTAGGTATTAATAAAGGTCCAAAGTCTACACATAGTCCTGGTAAAATCTGGTCCGAATTGAAATGTTTCTTTATTCATTCTTCAGGCTCTTGCCTTGACTCAGGCCCAAGACAGATGTATAAAAATTGAAGAATGACACTGTTGTGGATCCTAAGCCACCTCTTTTAGGACAGATATATAAATATTAAGATCTCTTTTTTTACTATTATTATATAATTTTTATTTTTCTAAACTTCCAAACAATACAAACAATACAGTATAAAACACTACCCCATAATACATAATATGTAATACATAATAATACATACTAAACAAATTAATAAACATATATTTTAACTTAATTCCATTTAATATAATCATTGATTAACATTAACGTGCTCCTCAATATTAAGATCTCCAGGGTAACCGTTTCCTCCTATTTCCAGGCAAAGCTGAATGTACAGAATACTAATTGTGTGGCACTTGCGACAACCATACCACAAGTGCCACACGACGTCCTGCCCAGCCAGCTGTGCCGAGTGTTCATCCATCCTCGTGATAGTCATGAAGCTTCGAAGGAAACTGGGGCAGGATCTACACTACCGCTTTAAAGCACTTTATAACAGTTTTGACAACCACTGAGGCCCAGGACATACTCCATATTCAGTTTTCAAACCGTTTTCAGAGTGTCATATCCTGCTTGGTGTAGATCTGGCCTGGGTTTCACCAAATAACCACACTGGGTGGTGTGTGTTTTTAATGGGTTTTTTAAAAGTAAATAAATTTGAATTACTTAATTTATCTTACACCAAATTAATGCTTTATGGATTCATGCTTCTCATCTATGATGCTGCCCTTCAACATTGTTTTTATCATTATTTTATAATGTTTTGTCATTTTATGTTTTGTTATATACTGCTGTGGGAGGGTGTACTCTAAACAGTTGTCTATAAACTTTTAATATAAATTAATGTATGCTGACCATTGCTCCATTTAGCCCAATATTCCTGATCTGATTGGCAGCTTCTTTCAGACCAAGTTCTTCTCTAGGCCTGCTACCTGAAATGTTTTAAACTAGAGACTGAATCTCTAAACTTGCAACTGAATCTGATTTTTGTTTAAAAAAATGCAAAGCATGTGCTCTGTCAGAAATAATGTCTATATTCAGTGATGTTTTGTAATTTCTGTTGCTGGACAAAAACTACTCAATAGTGCCAAAAGAACAACCTCTCTGTATAGAAAAACTGAAAAGCATAATCCTCTTTTGCCATGTTTGTTTGACATGTACAGTACCTCAGAAACCAAACAGCCATTGTGGCTTCTCCCCCAGCCCCACATGTGCCATGTGCCCACCTGTTGTTTACATAATTACCTGCACTGCACCATGAGTTGTGTGTCATCCAAACCTGGGTCAGGGTGCATAGGCGGGGTGATTTTGTACCCAACCTACAAACCCACAACTAGGAGTATTTTCAATAGCATGCTCTATTCCAGTCAACATCATACTCCAAGCAGTAAGGTGCCCTCAAACACAGACTAAGTGGCAAACTCAGTGAGCCTGTGTACTTTTATCTCTCTTCACAGTTGTGCAATGTTTACATTTTCATTTAGGGCGCCGTCTGGCTACTGAGCTGATGATGGGTGTGGTATAGAAACTTAAATAGAAAAGAGAATTTCTTCAATGGCACAGTAGATGGTAAGGCATCTCAGTGGCAAGAAACCAGCAAGGGTTAGTCACACTGCGGCTACTCAAACTATGCTGTGTAGTGAGTCTCACTGCCATCTAAAGAAGAAGCAAAAGATGCAAAATGCATCTAAGGGCTCATCTACACCAAGCAGGATATTCCACCATGAAAGCAGTATATAAGAGGCAGGAGCCACAATACTGCTTTATAGCGGTACTGAAGTGCACTGACAACTGTTGGGGCCCATTGACACATACCATATACTGCTTTCATACCACTTTCATAGTGTTCTATCCTGCTTGGTGTAGATGTGTCATGGGCCCCAACAGTTGTCAATGCACTTCAGTACCACTATAAAGCAGTAGTGAAGATCCTGCAGTGCACTTCAATACCGCTACAAAGCAGTAGTGTGGCACCTGCCTTTTATATACCACTTTCACAGTGGAATATCCTGCTTGGTGTAGATGAGCCCTAAGTAAAAAAAGTACTGAGGAACAATGTATCCATTCGGGCCAGGAAATCAGAGGGAAAACTGGGGCCTTAGCTAGACCTAAGGTTTATCCTGGGATTGTCCCGGGGTCGTCCCTGCCTGCTCCTGGGATATCCTGTGTGTCATTTACATGAACAGGGATGATCCCGGGATAAACCTTAGGTCTAGCTAAGGCCTGGAAAAATATGGGCCCAGGAAGCTGCCTTACACTGTGTGAGACTACTGGTCCATCTAGCTCTTCAGGTTTCTAACAGGGGTCTTCCTCAGCCCTAGCTGGAGATGCCAGGTATTGAACTCAGTCTCCTTTGCATGCAAAGCAGCTGCTCTGCCCTTGAGATGCCTGTAGCCCTTCCCACATTATAATTTAATAAATCTCTGGACCTGAACAGAAGACACTTTAAACCACAGCTTTAAACATGTTGAATAAGACTTTTTGCTGTGGCTTAAGGTGTCTTCTGAACAGGGCCTCTGAGCAGTAGGTAAACCCCAGGGAAGCTAAGGTTGTGTTAAATAGAAGATTTTCTTCAATCTTCACTTTGTAACAATTGCTACCACAGAAACCATCCAGCCTAGTCCTTGTGTGACACTGGTTTGGAAGTGATGTTTTAGTACTTCCAGCTTCTGCACCAACACAGCATACACCAAAAGCAGGCTGGGAAGGATTAGAAAACATATTGTGCTTTCCATACTCTGTGGTCAGGCCTCTGTAGAAAAGTCTGCCTGCACACATTGAGTAATAGTTGCAATGTATTGTGGAAAAGCTGATGAAGAAAAGGAGCCTTGCTATCTTCTATCCACAATATCATGGACTCTGTCACAAATGGTGGTTAGCCATACTTAACCAGCATGGTGAGAATTTATCCTTTAAAATGTTTCCCCCACACACACATACCCTATCCTCCAAAGCTGTAGTGTGTTTTTCCTCCCAATAATTATATCATGTACTACAAAAGTTATCTTGTTCACTGTCTCTCTCTCTCTCTCTCTCTCTCTCTCACTCTTCCTGTAGTATTGAAGTGCTCCGTATGATTATTTTTCTAGCATAAGAGTGAAGAGATGTTTACATTCAATTTGACTCCGCTTTTAAAAAAATGCTAAAGGGTGATGATCTGTTCGATCATTACTGACAAAACTGTATTTTACTGCAGAGAAAACAAATGATTTGACCTTGTGAGCCACATAATACATTTCAAAAACAAATCTGCAATGCCGTCTCCTTCTTTTTTAATAGTTGTGATTTGCATAGCTGAACTTTGAATGCACAGCCATAAATAGTTGTAGAACTCAAGTTGGCATTTAGCCCAGCAGTGCGAGGGTGCCAGACAATTGGGGGCAGCCGCTCATCAAGTAAGTTATTTGGTTGAACAAGGTGATGTCTGACAAAGAGGCCACAAAAGTGAAGACAAGAACTTGTCTTGTCGCTTATCGGGATAATCGAGAGCTGATAAGAAGCACAATGAGTAAACATCTTGTAAAATGAGAAAGAGAGAGAGAGAGAGACAGAGAGAGAGAGAGAGAGTCCATCTATTGTTTTTTTCTAATTAAGATGAATATTATTACTGTGAAATGAATTGAAAAGTCAAGTGACATCAGAATCTCTAGTGCTATCTATCTCCACCCATAAAGCTGAAAATATATGTGTGGGATGTATGTCCGGAAATGTTTACCCACTTCCAGTTGCGTTAGAAACTTGAAATTTGGCACACTGAAATGTCTGTCTGTACATTGTACCAGAAAAACCTAAAAACACAAAACTTTGGGTTTTAAGTATTTTAAAAGAATTTAATAAAAAACCTCGGCTTACACCTACAACTCCCAGCATGCCTTGGGTGGGAGGCCAGACTTACTGGCCTTTGACAACCATTGTGAGTGCACAGGCAGCTGGCCACTGCGTGCCTTTCACAACCCAGACTCCTAAGGTCAGTCTCGAGCAGTCAACCCAATTCTACATAAAAGGAAACAATCTGAGAGTGAGAGAGGAAAAAAGAAACTAAGGCCATAGCTAGACCTAAGGTTTATCCCTGGATCGTCCAGGGGTCAAACCTGTTCATCTAGGTGACACACAAGGGATCCAGTGCTCAGGCAGGGGTGAACCCTGGATGATCCCAGGATAAACCTTAGGTCTAGCTGTGGCCTAGATTGTGGGAAGAAGACAGGAAGTGGATGGGATGACAGTTCCAAAAATCCATTCTTAAAGGATAGTAGAGAGAAGGATCAGGCAGGGACTCTCTGATAACTAGGGGCTTGCCTATATGGTTTGTTTACCCCAACCAAAATGTGCATATTCACGTTTTAGGTTACATCACACAGACGTCCATTTGCTGCAGCGCTGTGTTTTAACCGCGATGATACGCATCTTTGCATTTGTGATTTACCACAACTTTTAGAACATGTCCGAGTTTGCACCACGTTATGGCTATGTGTCTTTGGGGGAGTTAAATTGGATTTTGACATGTGGGTGGAGCTTAGAGGGTAGGACAATGTGATTGGCCAATTTCACACCAATTGACTGCCTTGTTCGTTCGCACCGATTTTAGTTTGAAGTCTCTCTGTGGAGCTCGGCAGAGAAAGCTTCTTAAAACAAATTTATTTATGTATTTATATATTTAGCGCATTTCTGTACCACCCAATACGCAGAGCTCTCTGGGCGGTTCACAAAAACAAAGAAGGGGAAATGAGCAGCCAGACAAAGGAGACATGTTCTGCTGCCTCGTTCCTTTCCCTGTGCTGTGTCTTTCCTTCCCCCCCACTTCTGGTTTGTTGGTTCTATGAATCTGCAGAACTTTGCATATAAAATTTATAGCTTCGCTCCTCTCTCCTCTGTAGCTTTGTCTATGCGATAATATGATAATGCACCTGTGCACATTTATAACTCACTATAAAAAAAATAAATTCAAGAAATAAATCGCTGTTGCTACTGCAGTGTGCTGCTCTTTACCTACATTCAAATCAACGAAAATTCAGGTTTATATTTAATGAGGAGCAATCCCGTTGTTGTATAGATGGGGTCTTGAGCTATTGCACCCTATTGGTGGCCAACAGACATAGCAAGACAATGCTTGTTGAAGTCCAACTCCTAAAAGAGCCAGGGGAAGAATGCCTGGCCTTTGGTGAGACTAGGGTGACCATATGAAAAGAGGAGGACAGGGCTCCTGTATCTTTAACAGTTATTATTATTATTATTATTATTATTATTATTTATTTATTTATTTATTTATATAGCACCATCAATGTACATGGTGCTGTACAGAGTAAAACAGTAAATAGCAAGGCCCTGCCGCATAGGCTTAGAAAAGGGAATTTCAGCAGGTGTCATTTGTATATATGGGGAACCTGGGGAAATTTCCTCTTCATCACAGCAGTTAAAGCTGCAGGTGCCCTGCCCTCTTTTAAATCTGGTCACTCTAGTATTGCTCCTGCAGCTTTAACTGTTGTGATGAAGAGGGAATTTCATCAGGTTCCCCATAGATACAAATGACACCTGCTGAAATTCTCTTTTCTATGCAATTGTTAAAGATACAGGAGCCCTGTCCTTCTTTTCATATGGTCACCCTAGTGAACCCTAGAGCTAGAGGGCCAGATGTTGTTCTCCTCTGGTGTAAGGGGAAGAAGCAGTGGGAGTCCCTTCCTGTTAAACAGAGCCATTGTGCCCATGGAAGGCAAAACCTGGATTTAACCCAACGTGTATGGATTGAAACATAAAGTGTTTAACTTTAAAGAAAAAAGCATTGACGTTTAATGCAATTCTTCCAATATATCTACATTTAACATTAACAGGTATCAGAGCATTTATTAGCATACAGAGTACAGGAGAACTGTTTTGATTAAAACCTAGAATGCTGTGTGACTATTCATAGTAATGTGCATTTAATCTTTATTCATTAAGCACAGCTAGAGGTGGAAATGAGAAAGAAAGTGTGTTTTGTTAAGGTGCAGATTAATTATATTCAACAATTTATTTTCTTTGGCTATCTGACATTTATCGCCCTACACATGATTTAAGCGCACGCACACACACTCTCCCCTACACACGCACACACACCATCCCTTAACTAAATTGATGGAAATGATATGGGTGAGTTCAGTTTGAGTTTTATTATGTGAAAAACACCTCACACAGGATTATATTTATGTTTCAGTTAATGACAGTGAAAACACATTGGGAGCAGAGGAGAAGTGGGCCACTGACTGATAAACTCACTTGAAAATTCTTGATTTCGTTAATGAACCTGTGAATATGTAGGCTCATGTTAAAACTAGTCTTGCCCAGAATTTCAGGTGCTAACAGATGAAGTTTTTCTCCCACCCTGCCTCAAATATGGAATTTTATGATAGATCCAGTTGACAATGTCTTCCATTTGTAAACCTTCCATGTTTTTCCACCACTTCTTCCATCTTTTTTCTTACCAGAAAAAAATCTATTAAGAAAGAAAAGATGGATCAGTGGCACAATGGCTTTCACTGGAAGCACGAGATGCCATCCATCTGGAAGCATACTGAGGGGAGTATCCAACATTAGTTCTATGTAGAGTAGACTACATAGGGACAAGTCTACATAGGTATAACATTGGATACTACCCTGAACCATAGATTTTGATGCTAGTCATACAGAGGTCTCATTCCCCCTACCTCTATCCCAGCCGAAATGCCAAAGCATGAACACTTAGTGTGAGCATATGAAAAGGAGGATAGGGCTCCTGTATCTTTAACAGTTGCATAGAAAAGGGAAGTTCAGCATTCAAATAACACCTGCTGAAATTCCCTTTTCTATGCAACTGTTAAAGATACAGGACCCCCGGCCTCCTCTTCATATGGTCACCCTACGAACATTGCTTCCAAGTTACTGTCACTCACAAAGAATGGTGGTCTTCTTGGGCTTACCAGCTCAGGGCCAAACTAACTGTGAACAGGAGATTTGTGATTAAGATGGCCTGTCTGTGTTTACATGTGTGTGTTTTAAAAAAGGAGGAAAAGTTCTGAGAAGAAAAACACGTGTTTTTTCTCCTCAGGTTTTGAGAATGGAATTAAGTCCAGCAGGGAGTGAAAGAGAACGGCCTTTAGGAAGTATTTGTTGGGGAGAGCCAGTGGACGTGGAAAGAGAAAAAAAAAAACACCTTTCATCCTACCCATATATTCTTTCTTTGCTAAGACAGTGTGTGATTCTGCCCTAAGCAACACTTCTGCCTAGTGCTGTTTCCTGCAAAACGCCCATCTCCACATTAGTGATACTGGGTTGGCAAGTATGGTATAGGGATTAGAGGAGTAGTGGGCAATGTGTGACCCTCCAGATGTTGCTGGATTGCCACTCCCTTCAGCTCTAGCTAGCACAGGCAGTAGTGAGGCATGATGGGGTTTGCAGTCAAATAAGATCTGGAGAGCCAAACATCCCTGGGTTAGAATGTCACACTGGACCCAGGGGCACCCTGGTTCAAATCTCCACACAACTTGCTGAGTGACCTTGAGGCAGTCAGTTTCTCACCATCTAACCTACCTCATGGCATTGTTGTGAGGGTAAATTAGGATAGTGGGAAGAACTGTGTATGTTGCCTTGTGCTCCTATGAGGAAGGCCGGGATATAAAAGTAGTAATACCCACCCCACAAAAAAATAAATTTCCTTCGTAACATGTCATTCCAGTGTACCTTTCGCTTTTTAGAATGTATGTTGAGTTTGTATTTGATCCTATGTTTCTTAGCTGGAGGTAAATATTTAGCAAATACTAGACGATGGTAATGATGATGAGAATGAAGGAATGGAATTGACGTCAAAGCCATAATCATGCTGGTTGTTTGTGACAGAATTTGTATAACACAACAAAAAGAATTTACAGCCGAACAGAGCTTCCTTCTATTGCTCTGAAATTAGCTTCTTCATGTGGACACGCCTTCCTCTGTTTAAACAAACACTCCTCACAGAGCCAGTTTTTTCTGTTTCTATGGCTGACCCTGGAATGCATAAAATGTGGGACTATGAAAGGGGTAAAGGAACACCCTCACTGGCCTAGATTGGGAACTCTCAAAGGGCATTTCAGAAAGGCCCAAGCAATAAGTTAAAATAAGGTTTTCCAGAGGAAGCAACCAGTTGAGAGAGAAGGTGATCTAGGTCAGGAGTAGACAGAAGGTAGATCTTCTGACAGAGAACTTCCAGAAGTCTCTGCCAGCTTGGCCAATGGGAGGGATGCTAGGAATTGAAGCTCAGAACATCTGGAGATCTGCTTTCTGCCCAGCCCTGATCTAAGTAACCCAGTGAGACATCCTGTTTTGATTAGTATGTTCTGGTCCAGCAAGTACTTATTTGAAAGTTGCCAGAGCGTGGGAGCCTTTGTCCAAAGGGACTTGGCTTGTTGTGATTGGTCAGTGGCGTGGGAAAGGCAACCCGCCTCAGCTCACACCCACTCTTATTACTAATACCACATATCTCCCAGAGCTGAGTCCTAGCACTGAAAGAGGGATTGGAGCTGTGCCTTGGGAAGGTATGGCTTGTATTCATTCTTGCTGTGGGAGGATAAAGGAGAGAAGAAGCAAGCTACGATGAAAAGAATGGGGCCAAGGAATGACTTGGGTTGAGAAGGATAAGATCTGAGGGCATAAGAGGAAGTAGGTGCTAGGCCCCACATCAGCCTTCCCCAACCTTGTGCCCTCACATGTCTTGGACTACAACTCCCAGCATTCCTAACCGTTGGCCATGCTGGATTGGGTTGAAAGTATCAGAGACAGTAAGCCTGTATACACTAGTTGCTGGGGAGCATGGGTGGGAGGGTGCTGTTGCACCATGTCCTGTGTGTGGGTCCCTGGTGAACAGCTGTGTGAACAGAGTGCTGGACTAGATGGGCCCTTGGTCTGGTCTTCTTATGTTCTTATGATATCAAAAACTCCTAGAAGGCACCAAGTTGGGGAAGACTGCCCTACACATAGCAACTCAGATGGAAAAGGAGCAACTCACATGGTCACCAGGAACACATTTTAAAGTGCCATTGCCTCCTTACTACTTCCATTTTAGCACCCCACAGTGCAAAATAGGGCCTAGTGACAATTACATAAATAGTAGGGGGCGAGAACACTTACAGGTAGGAAAGCTGTTCAAGCAGACCAATGAGAAAAAAGAAATGATTAACCTTTCTTCCTCAAGAGCTAATTACCTCAAGCTGCTACTTTTCACAATTAAAAACGAACTCTCTATCACTAAATCGTTTTAAGTAAAAGCTGAACAGCCAGTGGAGGCTGGTGGCTCCGATGTCAGTTGGACAGTGAATTTGCTCCATGTTGCAGTCAGAGCCAGTCAGATCTCTTAAAGGAGCTGTTCAAAGTTTTTCCACCTTGGATAACTCCTTTAGAGTTCTGATTGGCTCTGACTGGAACCTGGAGCGGATTTATTGTCCCATTCACCTGAGCTGAAAGCCTCCACTGCAACAGCCATCTGCCAGGATAGTGTAGTTGCGTCTTGCACTGAGCAGGAGACTAGATGACCTCCAAGGGAACTTAGAGTTCAATGAAAAATACAAGACGCTGGGGGAAGGAATCACACAACTAAGCATTACATATAGTTTGGCTCTTTCTGCCCCAATAAAAATATTTCCTGTTGTGATGTTGTTGTTATTTGCTGTTGTCATCGTTTTGGGCGGCACTGGGTCTGTCTCTTTGCTAATCCATATGCTAGTCAATGATATTCTTATCGGAATCATTCTGGAGTGAAACTCTTCTCTGCAAAAGTCAATTCTGGAAACATTCTTACTGATCCGGTTTCCCCACTTCTTTCACCATAGGAAACCTTTGGCAGTACACCAAAGATGTTTACACAATGAGACAGCTCACTGTTATATATAGTTCTCAGCCATGTAATTCATTTTGCACCCCCCAAAAATGGTTGTGTCTTTGTACTATCCACTCCACCCCCAAAAAAATCCTTCTGTATTGCCCCAGTAAAATGCTTCTAAGTAGACACGTGCAGTGTTTTTGATAATGCACAACATATATGCAGCGTGACTTGGTGGAGAGCTTATGCCTTTGTATGATTTGTGTGTCAATTATGACTTGCAAATAGGTACACAGTATGCAAAAGATGCAGAATCTTTGATCCCAAACATACTTTATGGTATACAGTCAATCTTTTTGACTGAAAATGGTTGACAATGGGGAAGTGGGTTTTGTTTTTGGTGGGAAGGTTTTGGTCTATTAGTTTGCAATTTTCAGAGGCTAAATGGATTTTAGGATGAAATCCATGGAACATTGGACCTACACATGACTTGTTGGAAAGAATGGAGGATATGTGGGGTTACATTACCTTTGTTACACGGAGCAGCTGCTTTTATATTATTTCTCCCCCTTTATAGGGCAAACCTGGCTGTACAACTAAACAATATTAAGTGGCTCTGGTGGCAATATTTTCAGTCCCTATTGTATTATACTGCTATTTCATGTTTTCCTGTTAGTGGCCTTGGCCTTCTAGTGCAGGAAGGTGATATAAACATTTAAATAATAAATAATAAATAAATAAGATGAATCTATGCACAGTTCAAGAGATCTGCTAGGAAGCCTGGAGCATATGACATTAGCAACATAAGAAGCTGCCTTATACCGAGTCGCACCATTGGCCCATCTAGCCCAGTACTCTCAACAAGGATTGGCTGGTGCAAGGCAGGTGAGCATCCAAGGTGAACACAAAAGGTGAGAATAGTCTCAGGATGCAGAAAACAGTTTTATTGGTGAAAAGCCCAGGTAGTAACTGTGTATTGTCAAAGAACTGAGCCCCAAAATGTTGAACAAGGTATTTCTAAGGTTGCACCCTTCAGCCTCTTGGGACAACAAAATGCCTCAGAACTGCCTCTACCTCAGAAATCAGATGTCCCTTAATCTGTCTCCAATGAATCAACAAGAACATCTAACTTTTGCTTCCATAACATAGACACATGCACATGTGCATGCTACACACACAAAGAACCATTCTGGATCACATCAAAGGCCTATCTAGTCCAGTATTCTGGGGCAACTAGATGACTGCAATAGCACTCTACTACTTGTGTTCCCTAGCAACTGGAATTAAGTGGAATCAACACTGCATATAGCAAAGAATATGTCTCCAGACTTGGAACCTGAATTTCACATTTAAAATTTTAATTTGAAACCTTGTCTTTTGTTGTAGTTTTTCTTAAAGTCAGGGAACGCCCCTCTTTTTGTATCAAAGACAACAGAAAACTTGTTATTCTTCTTAAATGGTTCATTTTTAATCCTTTTTTGCATTACAGTTCTTGAACAGTTGCCTTTTAAAAAAAAGCCTATTCTAACTTCCTTCTGGGATTAAATAGAAGAGCTTTCAGCAGTAATACCAACATTTGGTTCAAACAACACGATAACCAACGGTGGTTTAAATAGTCAACGGTTGGTTATTTAACCCACCGTGGGTCATCGTGTTGTATGGCGGGAATCCAGCCAACAGAATAGATTTTCAGCAGCAATGGCTGATAGGATACTAGTGGGAGGACTGAGGGGGGGATGAGTGAATCAACTCAGCGTAGACTAATAGTCAACTCAATGCTGATCCTAAACCTCACCACAGTTGATTATTATTATGTTGTGTGGGGAGTACAACGTAGTTAAACAGCTGTCGAGTTGATTATTTGCCCAAAGTTGAATATCGTGTTGTCCGAACACAGCCTAAGAGGTTATATTTGTATTAAAAAGAAACTATTATTTCCAACAATATTTTTTCTCCATTGTCAAAATCATTCAATCCTATGATGGCTTTATGTTTATTTCAAACCAAATCTTTGAGGAATGAGAAGAAGTGTGTAGAGGGAGGGTGGCAAGAAACCTCTTTCCAAGAACTGTTGAACACAATTCTCCTTAAAAATTGGCTTACCTCATTCAGGCTACTTTTCTATAAAGTCTCATTTTAGAATGACCTTTACATGTGCAATATGATGAATTTTTCATTTTATTTGATTGCAAAGATGTTATGATCAAAGGGTAAAATAAACATCGCCTTTTGCCAGACTTAGAAGAAAAAGCTCAATTTTGTTTATATTTGTTGTTTTTTAACAGCATGGTAGCATGCAGCTCTTACTGAAGATGTGGTGTCTATATTCAGAAAATATACCATTTTAAATTCACATATGCAGCAAAACCCTGGTGGAACATAAATAAGGATCAATTTTTATACAGTTCAACATAGTAAAACATTATATAGGCCTAACCCTCTCTCAATCTAAGGGAGAGATACAATTCCTCTCTCTGCTGATAGGACGTAAACCATATTTATGTTTGTCGGTATGTATATATTACAATAAATTATGGCGCAAAACACACTGGTGAGCACCTCAGGTTTCCAAAGCATTTCTAGCAGAGGTGCTAAACCTTTATATTTCCTAGAAAGGACAACCAAAAATACTAAAAAAAAAATCTGTGGGAATTTTAAAGATGGCTTTATAAGGCTTAAATATTTGGACATTTATAGTTGCATGAATAATATCCTTATTAGGAGTTTATCTATTTTAAAGTGAATTTTCATTATTTTTAAAATGACACTTTGCATGTTCTCCATTGTTTTCATTGGTGTCAGTTACAGAATATAGTTTTTAGCTTACCATTCTCGGAATGATGAAATTTATCATTGTGCCAAAAATAACCTGGAAAGCAAAGAAATGTTATTAGTTATTATACCGTTAACCATGGGGATTCTAACTCACAAACATACTGGATCAGCAGCTACACAAAAATGAAACAAATCAATGACTAAAAATACAAAACAGAAATTTTAGCGCATTTCAGAAACGTCAGAACTGTTTAGGCAGCAGTGGTCAAACTCTGAGGGCAGTGAGTGTATCTCAGAGTAATCAGATAAATTAAGTAAATCCAAGCAGACATTTAAATGACTTCCACCTTTCTCTATTTTTGATGAGCTTTCCCTATCCCTGTAGTAAAATTTGCAAACTTGTGCACAGATAGGTTTGCAAAAAGCAAACCACATTTTCACACAGTGAACTAGTCCCACAGTCCTGAACAACTTGAAGCTGCCATATTAGCAACCAATGTCATGTTCTCAATAGATGCACAATACTGAGAACCAGTAAGGTGTAGTGAGTGACAAGAGCATTATGTATAGACATGGAAAACCCAAATTCAATCCTTGCTTAGCTAGGGTGACCATATAAAAAGGAAGACAGGACTCCTGTATCTTTAAAAGGTGCATAGAAAAGGGAATTCCAGCAGGTGTCATTTGTATGCACGCAGAACCTGGTGAAATTCCCTCTTCATCACAACAGTTAATACTGCAGGAGCCCTTCCCTCTTTGGTATCTGGTTGAGGGAAGGGCTCCTGCAACATTAACTGTTGCGATGAAGAGGGAATTTCACCAGGTGCTGCACGCATACAAATGACAACTGCTGAAATTCCCTTTTCAATACAACTGTTAAAGATACAGGAGCCCTTTCCTCCTTTTCATACGGTCATCCATATTTATATATGAATGAAAGTTAGAAAGACTAATAACCGAGTGTTTAAAAATATTTTTAAGCTAAACAGCAGTGCTGTTAAATTAGTATCAGTAATGGCCATTTGGAATGCCTGGAAATGAAAGTTCATTCGGAGGAAAAAGCAGATGTATCGATTGGTATAACGCTTATGACTTGTCTTCCAGATTAAGGCAGTTTGTAGATCCAGAAAGTTCCTGTTTTGTCAAGCATATCAGGGACTTTTGTTTTTCTGTTGAAACCAACTGTAAATCCGAGACACTATGTGCAAGAGAGCTGAAATGTCTTGCAACAAGTGCTTTTTTTTTTTTTTTTTTTAAGAATCACAGATTTGTGGTTATAGAATCTTGTTCTTAGATCTGTTGTAGTTCTCCCTACAGATTGCATATGGAATCCATGTCTTTTTTGTTTTGTTTTTACATTCAGTTAAATAAATCACATTTGTTGAAGTGCATGTTAAGGATTGCCTAATTTTGTTGGTAACTATGTTCTTGAATGAAATAGTTTCTTGGAGGTAACTGCAGGTAATGCGTGTGTTGATTTACAATGATCCTGGGTTACAAATTTATTGTTTAAATACTGCTTTAACTAACAATTTACGCAGATTGGGTGGTTTTCTCGGAGCAATGCTTAGTGGAGAATTAATGGCTCCCTTTAAACATGCACAATAGGATATAATAGGCTAGCTATCTTTAATTATCTTGTGGTAATTAGGGGCAGCAGGATGGTAGACCACAACAAATGGATTGTGATTTTCTTCCAAAGAGTTAGCCTTTGCTTCATAAAGAAGGGTGTCTCTGGATATTACTGTTGCTGTTGTAGCCAATGATGTGACTAGGGTATCTGCATCGTTGGAGATATTCTTTAAGTTCGTTATACCTTCTTGAGAAGTTTTCTTCCTTGTTACAAATGTGTTTTATCCTAAGGGCCAATCTATATATAATGTTCTTCTTTAGATGGTTTGGGTGACATGACTTACAGGTAGGTTTACAACACAAATCAGCGACGATTTGATGGTTTTCAATAGGGCTGTGCACCAAATCTGAGCTGAAACGCGCCAATCCAGAGCAGTACTGGATTGGGCCGAAGCACTCCTGAAGTAGATCAGAATGAGTCCGAATTCCTTGGCCCAATTAGTGGCAGTGGTCAGCCACTGCCCCTCCCTGCTGAAAGGCCGACTGGGAATCCATTGGACTCCCCACTTGCTGTACCTCCTCCTCTCCCTCCCCTCACTTGCCCCCAGAAATCAGAACTGCTACCACCGATGCCTGCAGGACTTACTTTAGCTACATGTCCTCGATTAAAGCCACCATTTTACATGAAGATGGGGGCTCTGAAGTTTTCCTTGTTCTACAGTCACAAACTACAGTGGCCACAAAGAGCCATTTGTGACTAGTTCTAGGAAATCCTCAGAGCCTCATCTTCATATAAAATGGCATCTCTAATCAAGGATGCACAGCTAAAGTAAGTCCCATGGGCAGTGGGGGCAATGGTTCTGAGGTTGTGTGAAGAGGGAGAGAGTCCAATGGATTCCCGGTCAGCCTTGCACCCAGGAACCCACAAAGGCCAACCCACTTCGGGGAAGTCCAAACCTCACTACAGAATCAAATCCCAAGTATGTTGGCCTAGTCCCAAAGCGCCCAAGCCCAATTGGGGCCAATTTGGAGCTTCTGAGGCGAGTCAGGTGTGTGTGCTTTGCACAGCCCTAGTTTTCAATGGTTAAGAAGACATCCAGGAAGAGTAATTTTGGGTTTTCAGTTGTGGTGTTACTGGTAAATTTTGGTTGGGTGGATAGTGTTGATAAACTTAGTGAAAATCTCCAAGCTAGCCCTTCCATATTAGCAGATGACAAAATGTCATCTATGTAACACCACCATATACCAGGCTTATAAGTAGAAGTCCTGCAGATAGTTTCTTTGAGTTGTCTCATGAATAGATTGGCATATGATGAGGCCATACAGCACAGCTACTGCTATTTTTCTCATACATTTTACCTTAACACTGACTGCATCCACAGTGGATCTGGAGGCTCCATGGATACAGAGCCTCCTTGTTGTTTTGCTGTTGTGCCACTTCACACCAACCTCTGCATTAATTTCATAATGTGGCTAGCATCCTTAATAGATTCAACACCCAGACATATGGAGTTGAAAAATAATAACCACCAAACTATCCTATGAATGCTGGATTCCTTCAAGAAAAAACCCACCAAAGGTATTCTTACTATTGAACATCTTAGAACCTATACATCCCTTTCTATCATTCCTTTGGCCCTTGAAATCTACATCCAAAGCCATATTTGATGTGCGTGTGCGTGTGTGTGTGTGTGTGTGTGTGTGTGTGTGTGTGTGTGTGTGTGCCTGGCAAATTGATCTCCTTATTTCCCTTCATAATGAGACATAATCCATATTTATTTTGATGTCATCACCTTATCCAATTGTTTTCTTGTCACTGGATGTTCCACTTGCACATTTCTCCAGGTACCTCCATTACTAAACTTAATAAAGGTAGGTGGCCCTCTGGCAGTGTCAGTTTTAGCATGTCATGTTGCACTGAATGAGGAACTGAAACTTTCATACCTTTAGTGGTGAATCAGTCATGCATCAGAAAGGGTGGATTCATACACTGGGATAAAAGTGAGACCTATGTTACTTATGTTGAATCACTCACAAGCACATGATGTATATCAACATCTCTCATAAGACCACATAAAAAGATGGTGGTGGTGGTATTGGGGAGAAATATGGCCATGTGAATCTGCCCTAAGCTTAAACTCAGTGTATTAAGTAGCCTTATACATTAAACTGAGGCCCTGGTGATTAATCCACTGGTGGACTTTTCATTCCCATTTCCACTTTCAAAACCATTAATATTCTAGCAAATTCATTTGTGTATCACATTTCTGTTCCTCGAAAGAGTATATATGGGGTTGCCCCTGAGAGGGGGGTCAGGTTAAATAGTGACTGATTACCAACTGAGTTTTGAGGTTGCATGGAAATTTGAACCTGGATTTCCATATACCCAAGCCCGATATTCTAGCCATTATTACAGCAACATTGGCTAATGTTTTAAGAGTCTTATAAAATGTCACAGAGAAGCTGACCTTTTGTTCAATAATAAACCCAAGCCACAGGTCCCTTTTACTTTAGATCATTTACAAATCATCACTCAGTTCAGATATGTCTAAAATATTACTACTGCTGCTGTTTAATGTTAATTTAGCACCAACAATATGGTACGTACTGTAGACAGCATGCATGTTAGGTTGTCCTTAGCCCAATTCAGGTATTCAGCCTGAACATGTGAGGTCACAAAGTGTGTAGGGCCAGTGCCAGAGGGCCATGCACCACTCTCAATGTCATAATATGTGCCAACTCTGCTCCCTCCATTCCTAATCTTAATGCACTTAGTGTGAAGGTCTGAAGGGGGATTCTAAATACATTCATGCGCCTCCATACTGTTGGGAAGCTGATACTAACAGGGTCCCGATGATGGGGAAATTCATGAGCAAATTCAGCTGAACATGTTTAGACTCTCCTTTCGGACATTCACACTGAACATACAAAGGTTGGGAGTGGAGGGCATATGCAAGAGAGCTGGCACATGTGAGGATGTTTATTTATTTATTTATTTATTTATTTAATTTCTATACCGCCCAATAGCCGGAGCTCTCTGGAGGCCAAGAACAGCCCCCCGCCATTCATTCAGGCTGGATGCCTAAGTAGGGCTCTTATTTAAACAGCTCATAGGGTACATCGTGGATCAGATGTGGTTGTGGGCAGAGATCTGGATCTGAAATTGTGCAGTGAGGAAGACAATCACTAATTGTCTCATGTATAGCTAAGGCTTGTCTTACTTTGTACAAATGTTCAACGTTTTGGATCGGGAGATCCTTCGTCAGGAGCAGTACAACAAAATGAATTACTTTTTGAAGTAAGTATCAATTTGAAACCTTTTAGGTATTTTTTACAAGACCACAGTCATGTTCGTTCTGTCTCCATCAGCAGTCGGAAAGAGGGTCCAATGTCAGTGGGGCAGTAAATCTGCTCTGAGTTTATCAGAATTCTAAAGGAACTATCCAAGGTGCTGAAATCAGTTTGGGGCCAGGGTACCTTGGGTACCTCCATTGGAGGTTCTGACTGTAACCCAGAGCAGATTCACCACTCTACTGGCATTGGAGACACCAGCCTCCACTTAAGCCCAGCCTCAGCTACGTACTACATGATTAGCATAACATGTAGTTTGGCTGTAAGTGTAGCCTATTATCTGGGCTTGTCCAGGCAGCTGCCTGTTTCCTTTTATCCTAGTTCAGCTCTGAAGAGAGGCCTGATAGATAAAGCATCAGGTTCAGAGATGGGGACTGTGGATTCAAGTGCCATTGGTCATTGTGTGCCTCTTACAGGAAAACCACCACAGCTTAGTAGCAGAGTACACACTCTGCATGCAGGTGGTCTGTGGCATCTCCAGTTAAAAGAATCAGGAAGCAGGTGATGTGAAAGATCTCTGCCTGAGATCCTGGAGAGATGTTACCAATCACAGTAGGCCATGCTAGATTAGATGGACACATGGTCTAGCCTGGATATAAGGCAGTTTTCTATATTCCTAACTTCGCAACTGGATGGTATCGATTTACCTAATCCACAGATCCAATTTGCACATAACATCTGCCCGTCAGTTGTTTAAATCATGGGTAGTCATGACCACTAGAAGTGAGCGAGTGAGCTGGCTCCCATCCACTTCCGCTTTGTGAAACAATCCAGGAATGCCCAAATCTGGGTAATTCACCATGATGTCTGAACCTAACACTCTGGATTGTTGAGGGAGAAACAACCCAGAGCTTTAACCCATGCTTTGTTGTTGCTGGCTCGTTTCTCACTCAACAAATCAGAGTTCTGGGTTCAGACATCATAATATCATGGTTGTGAGCAAGCAGGTGAGGAGCAGCATACTTGCTCGCTTCCATGTAGCCACAACTAACCCATGGTTTAAATATGTGTCCATCTAAACATGTAAACCAGGTCAGTGTCTCTCAGTGCATCAGTTCCAAGTAAAGGAAAACCATTGTGGGGGAGTAGGCTGTATTACCTGTGTGGTGTGACTACTGCATCAACATATTGAGGTCCCATTGTGACCTATGCACTAATGACATTTGAAAGGGAGAGATTATGCAGCCTCCCACACCAGTATTGCATTGCATCACCCAGGAGGTGGTACTGGGATAGAAAATAACCATGTCATCCACCCATCCAGTGTGGTGTTACTGTTTCAAAATGTGACTGATCCAGTATGTAACACCGGTCACACTAAAGCGTCAGCCATACTGCACTAGTAACAAAACACTTTAAGAAAAAAAGAAAAACCCATGTGATTAAATGAAATGATGAATTTGATCCAGTACTTTTAAGGGGTTTCAAACAGCATACTATCTGGCTTCTGTAGTGAATTTTGTGTTATAAACTTCTTTGGTGTTCAACATCTGTAGAATGTGTCACGCAGAAATGCCTCATAAGGCTGCCAATTATTTTCTGTAATTACTAGTTCAGCCCCACTATGACATTTTTAATTGTCATTTCCCAACAATAACCTGTTCATATTACATTTTGTTTGTTTGTTTCTATTATATTAAGATGTCAGTTTGATCATTCCCTACTAGCCTACTGCTAGTATCTGTAAATGCTACATATTCACTGAATCCTATAAGGTCACATATACTCATCACACCTCCTGAATCAATAAACACATTCAAAAATTCTTTCTTAATCACCAGTTCCTGAAGAGGGCAGCACGTTCTAGATATTATTGAATCATAACCTAAGACATGACAAAGTAGCTTTACTGTACTGAAAGAAGGAGAGTGAAGGGGGAAATATATATATATATATATATATATATATATATATATATATATATGGATATTTTGTGTAGCAGTTCCCATGGAACAATAAAGCTGCTCAGTCTCTTGGCAGTTACAAGCCAAGGTCACAACTGCATCCGATTATTAAAGGGAACATTTAAATAAGGCACCTGAAGCAATGTATTTAGCAAAGGGAACAACAAAATATCAACAACAAGAAGTACTTCCACAAGGAATGGGTTTTATCTTTAATACCGGAGATAACTTTCTCGTATTGGCAGTGCATAGACTGTCAAAAACTTCTAAAGGGGTTAGATTTAATTATCTCACTCCTTGCACATTTCATCTCGATTGCTATGGCAACATGCGGTTGCCTCAGCAGCAATGCACCCTTTAATCAGATATTTCCTCACTCATTTCTCTGTGCACCACAGCAATGCAATGAAATTTATAGCCAAGCCCCGATACATGTCGCAGCACCTCACAGGAACGGACGGCATCCCCGGTCCCTTTCTTATGCCGTTCTGAATGTGTGCGCGTACGCAAGTGCCCAGACACACAGAGCCACCTCCACAAATATTTTCAGAGAGTTTGGCACCCGGATGACATGTAGACGGCAGGAGATGATAAGTCTGTGTACTTTAAATGCATTTCTACTTCATTGATTTTTTAGGCTGTTTCCTTTGCCACTCCTTCTTTACAAGGCATCCAGCCTGCCACTGATTCAGCAGCAGCCCAACCCAGCAAGCTAATGGGCAGTTCCTCTGGTTTCTGCAGGAACTCTATTTAAGTGTTGAGAAGAGAAAACATAATAACTAGCTAGACAATATCATTTGTTCCATTTCTACCCCTCCCCAAAAAGCTTTTTGTTTGATTACTCATCCCTTGATTAGACACCTCTCAGAGGATGACATGGCCTCTTTCAACTGCCTGGCTGAGAAATCAGGGACAAACGCTAAAACACAAATAATTAGGGGCAGCGAACCAACAGCAGGAGTGCAATTCAAAAAGCAGACAATGTGATCATTCAGACAACTACAAAATGTGCATACAGTCTGATTATAGGAATGTGTGGCATTCTCAAAGTAGGGGAAATGTATGAATTGGGGAGAGAGAAAAGCAAGCAATTGAGCATGAAGCAAAAGAGATGTTTATGTTTCACACATGAAGAATACATCCATCTTTCTATATATATATATCCTGAGAATAGCATAGATGTTATTTTCTTTTTTCCTTATTGTTTATGGAGACATTAGCAGACTAGATTGTGCAGTTCCCAGAATTAATACCAGTGATTTGCCTCCAGTGGTAAGTAAGCCCTCTTAGCTCTTTGCATACCTGTTATTCACAGACTAGTAGCATTGTGATGATAAATAGTATGGGAACAGTTATCCTTCTTGACATAGGAAAGTCCTACCTTTTGTTAGTAAATGATTATGATGCCTAATCATGTTAACTTTGCTCACTGGAGTAACACAGTCAGTGGTATAACAGCAGTGTTATAAGTACCACTGAAAAGCAGTTGTGTATATGAAGGACCTGAAAAAGAAGCATTCTGAGACTAGAATTAAATCGTATTCAAAACCATTCAGGTCTCTGTAATATACTCAAGATCAACGGCTGCATCCTGAATTCAGTGATGGATTGTCATTTTGTCTTTCTTTCTTTCTTTCTTACATTTTTATACCGCCCAATAGCCGAAGCTCTCTGGGCGGTTCACAAAAGTTAAAACCATAATAAAACAACCAACAGGTTAAAAGCACAATTACAAAATACAGTATAAAAAGCACAACCAGGATAAAACCATGCAACAAAATTTATATAAGATTAAAATACAGAGTTAGAACAGTAAAATTTAAATTTAAGTTAAAATTAAGTGTTAAAATACTGAGTGAATAAAAAGGTCTTCAGCTGGCGACGAAAGGAGTACAGTGTAGGTGCCAGGCGGACCTCTCTAGGGAGCTCGTTCCACAACCGGGGTGCCACAGCGGAGAAAGCCCTCCTCCTAGTAGCCACCTGCCTCACTTCCTTTGGCAGGGGCTCATGGAGAAGGGCCCCTGTAGATGATCTTAAGGTCTGGGCAGGTACATATGGGAGGAGGCATTCCTTCAAATAACCTGGCCCCAAACTGTTTGGGGCTTTAAATGTCAATACCAGCACTTTGAATCGGGCCCGGACCTGGACTGGCAGCCAATGAAGTTGTAAAAGGACTGGCGTAATGTGATCTCGCCAGCCAGTCCCTGTTAGTAAACAGGCTGCCCTGTTTTGTACCTTCAACCTCATTAACTTGAAGGTTTTTATTTTTATTTTTATTTTTTTTGAGGGTGGAGCTAGCAACACATTCCTGCCCCATCCTTCACATGTATAAATGCATGGAGAAACCAGTCTGGATTAAAAAAAATGTATCAACTAAGGGCCAGACTAGATGTTACATTGGAGATCCATGACTGGATCTCCTCATCTAATTTTCTCTTCCTAAAAATGGATGAGGGAGAGGCCCAGGTTTGTACTGGGGTCATGAAGTAAAAGAGGTGGGCAGTCTGGCCATTCTCCCTTCTGTACTATAGTTCCAACACAAATTGTTTTCCCTCCCCATCCCCTCTTGAGCTGCTATTAACCATGGAGAGGGAAACATACAAGCACCCATACTGCCTGTGTGCTTTCTCCTCCAGGCCTTATAACAGCTCGTAGTGATTATTTGGACTGGGGCTGTGGTATGGAGGAAAAAGTTAGGCCTTTCTCCTCTCCTGCCATCAGCCCAATTAAAACCAGAGTGTACCATGGCTGCTTTTAGGAGGAGAACATTATATGAGGAGATCCAATTATGGATTTCCCACATTGCATCTAGTTTGAAGCTCACTGACATGAAACAATTGAGAACATCACTGTCCTATACCCCTAGACTTGGAGACACACAACATTTGGCCCCCACTGTCCCCCCATTTTTTTAAAAAATAGATTTTTAAATAAATAAATAAATTTTGGATTGCCTGGCAAACTGTGGCTAATTGCAGGGAGGTGGGGAAATGGCCATTGGACCTCCTGAAGCTGCCCGCCCCTGTCCTAGACATTCTGGGTTAAACAGGGTCAAGCAACAAGAGACTTTTTATCTACTCTGTAAGTGTCACATGCTTTCTTCCCTTCTAGGCTACTGTCAGAATCAGGCCTGTTCTCCCTAATGTGGGGGAAGGGATTGTGAGGGGCTCAATCAGACTCAGAATCCAAAGTAGAAGGATGAGGAATTTACCAGACAACACAGGAACCGGGGGAGGAGATTCTCCAAGACTCTTCAGGAGTCAAGGATGAATCTTTCCAGCAGCTTATCTGCGAGATTGCAGATGGCCCAGAGACCATTCTCCTGCAACTGGGAACTCCATCTCTGTCTTAGAAGCTTCTAAAGATATAACCCCCCTAATGAAAAGTGTATGTTGGAATCCTGGGAACAGCCCTGCTTGAGTTGAAGGCAACTGCCTAGCTTTGTTAGTCAAATTAAGCTTAGAGCATAGCTCCTAGCATTCATATATCCTTCAAGGGAGAAGAGAAGTTTGTTTGGTGAATAAAGCTTTGTAGATTAGGCAGCAGATATCTTTATTACCTTGTACCAGCAGGGGGGCTTAGAATCATGACAGCTATAACAGGTGCTTCCAAACAATGCTTTTATCATGCCATTGCCCTGTTTCATTCACGGAAGTCGTTATCTTCCACTTGTAACCTTCCCATGTCTTCCTGTTGCCTCATCCATCTTTTCTTGTACCATAGAAATTCCATTAAAGTAGACAAAAAGAGGGAATAGTTACAAATTGCCTTCTAACCGGTAACATTAGAAGATCTCTGTCTGGAAGCACCCAGTGTCTCCTCCCATCACGATAACCAACACTGGCTGCCTACCCTCTTTCTTTCCCTGCTCATGGGGATCTTTTCGATCAAAAGGCAGTGTATCATTCTTTAAAAACAAACACGTTCCTGGCAAATGATTAATTGAAGAATTCTATGGAGCAAGTATCAAACAGCATGTTTTTAAACTGCAGCCTGCAAAGGTAGAGGCATTGTAGGTAAAATATGACATGAAGTAAGCCCACAAGGTTATTTCGTCATTAGAGACCAGGTGACAATACAGATGTTTTCTGAAGGAATGGTATCATAAATTCTTGGCTACACTGGAAGGAAATAAAGCAGGGATGTTTGGACAGAGTGGAGGAAACAGAATCAAGTGTGACAAAAATAAAAATACAGTCTGTTTGCAATTTCTGTCTATGATATGCAATGTTACCATTCTCTCACATATCTCCTATCATAGGAAACATTGATTTTTCTCCCTGCTGGTCTGCCTAATAGCTCTGAAAGTGATTCTCTGAATATACTTTAACATAAGATCTTTGTTTTCTTTCCAAAAGGTAATTAGAAAAAAAAAGTTTGAATGCCATATGAGATAAACCATGGACAAGGATTTGTCAAGAAAGTGAAGGGATTTGCAAAAGAGTAAAAAAAAAAACAAAAAACCTCCAAGCAAACCCCCAAACCCAACAACATGACTTCATTCTCATTACCTCTTTCCTTATGAACATGTGCTACACAATGTATAGACTCTCCAATGTAAACATGTCAACAGAGTGAAAAACAGAAAAGTGGTTATAAATTACCATAATTACTACAGACAGTTATGCATTCATAATCCTATTGTATGTGCATAATTTTAC
The DNA here is from genome assembly GCF_023053635.1 of Elgaria multicarinata webbii. Classification (NCBI taxonomy): domain Eukaryota; kingdom Metazoa; phylum Chordata; class Lepidosauria; order Squamata; family Anguidae; genus Elgaria; species Elgaria multicarinata. Next base: position 132,354,569 of record NC_086171.1, read on the forward strand.
TTCCACGAGTTATCGTGCCAATTCCATAGGAACAATCTTGAAAAAAGATGTTTGCACTTAAGTTCCCTTGAAACCAAGGGGACTTAAGAAAGAACACAGTGAAGCACTTAGCTCCCAGGGTTGCCTAATTTTTACCAGGCTGCACCCAATGGATCAACATGTAGAATTTAATGGGGCTGGAAAGCAGCTGAAGTCAATCTTGACACTGCAGCAGCAGCAGCAGCAGTGTGCTTGAACTGGCTTGCGCATATATCTGAGGACCAATTCACCTCTTCGCCACTCAAGAAATCTATGCACAGCAAAGTTTGTACCCCCATTGTGACTCAAGTTGTAAGTGCATATATGTGATTCAATAATTCTTCGAACTCTGGAAATTGGGCATTACGATCATGGGAATCAGATGTACCACACATACATTTATCTGTGGCAGGATCTACATTACTGCTGGCTTATAACAGTAGTGAGAACTGTTGGGTCCCAGGCACACTCCATATGCAGTTTTCAAACAATGTCATATCCTGCTTGGTGTAGATTTGGCCTAAGTCCAATTCACCCATGACATAGCATGCATGAATGAGAGGTGGGGATGGAGGCTTGGGCTTACAGCCCACCACATTGGTGGATGTGGATCTTGGGTAGCTGCCTCATACTGAGTCATGCCATTGGTCCATCTAGATATGTATTGTCTACATTGACTGGCAGTGGCTCTCCAGGGGTTCAAAAAGGGAGTTTTTCCCTCTGTCCCATCTGGGATTGAGCCTGGGAACATTTACAAACAAATGGTTAGATCCGTATTTAGCCACACTTAGATAAAACCCATTGTAATCAAAGAGACTTAAGTTAGTCATGACTCATGTAAGTCCTGTTGACTAGATCTGGATCTCATCCAAAGAATATGCTGTACCACTGAACAATGGCACTGTCCCACTCTGCAGCTCTTGCCAGTGTATGGGCTGGATCCCATCACCCAACTGAATATTAGCATGCAACTGTACACAATGTTCCAACTTTTTTAGATTGAGAGATAGCTTTAGTATGTGATCATATTTATTCCTGTTGAAGCACAGAGGTTGGTCCTTCAGCATTGCTCCACCTGACTCTAAAAAGCAAGAGGAAATAGCCTTACTTTAGTTTCTAGCTGGTGTTTATTAGGATAAGAATCCATCTGAAATACTATCAGGGGTTAAGTACTAGTCCAGAAGTTGGGCAAGTCATAAAATCACACTATTTTTGAAGTGTGTGTGTGTGTGTGTGTGTGTGTGTGTGTGTGTGTGTGTGTAACATGTAGTTTGGCCATGACAACTGCACCATTCATAGATTTTATTAAAATACATAGCCATAAATTTATACATAACAGAGAGATAACAATATTAAATACTCTCAAAACATTTGCAGAACTACAGTTCATCCCACAAGATTCAATTATATCTGTTTTTTAAGAGGAGGAAGCCAACAAACTGGATGGGCTTCTAATTTCTCCCTCTTCAACCTTGAAAGAATTGTGGGATGCTGCCTGACCATTAAACAGCGAGGAGGAACTTGTTAGGAACTCCTGCATGACCATATATTTATGGACTTTACACATACTTTTATTATAGCACTAACATTCCCTGAAGGGATTATTAAGTTGTTAGACAAATTAAAATTAAATAAGAAGGAAAGGTGCACTTAAACTGAAAACTGTTTAAATATGCCTACAGGCAAGGACCAAAGTGAACAGCAGGAATGTCTCCTTCTGCATGACTCCAAGAGCTCCATAGGTTGCACCAGCTCTGTTGCCAACTTAAGTTGCAGAAGACTAGTCTTGCCAGCTGAGCAATTGTGGGGAAGTGGGCAGGGGAGGAAATGTAGAGCAAAGCTGAAAACAAAACAGGAGAAAATCTTTCTCCCTTCTTAGGCACCCCACCCCACCACCACCACCAAATGACATGAAGTCCCATGACAGGTGTCGTGCGCATGCCCATTCCCTCTGGCATTCACACGTGCTGGCACACAGGCAGAGACACTCACATCAGTGAGACTCCTTTTTATTGAGGAAATCTCACGGGAACAGGTTTAATGGTTACACGCTCCAAAAACACACTTAAAGCTGAATGATGGTCAGAATGCTTTAGGCAATCACAAAAGGGAATTCTTGAAAGGCTTAACAAACCATCATCCCAAGGGAGCTAGTCCAAACGTGGCCACACGTGGGTAACTCAGGGAACGTGGTGAATGATTAAACAAGATCATGGGTAGGGTACAATCCCAGGGACAGGAGCCCCTTGCATTCTGCTTAGCATTGGCAACTCCCTGCCACCTGAGTCTGGCAGTGATTAAGAGATTACACACCAGTCAATCCCGGCCTGCCGTACGCTGAGCTGACCCGGTAGGTATGATCACAGGGAAGGGAAATATCTCAGGCACAGGAACTCCCCTGCACGTAACAGGAGCCCTCTGTCACCTGAGTCAGGCCACACACACACAATCCACAGCAAATGCAAGTTCAAGTCTATGAAAAGCCTCACAGTACTCTTCATGACACAGTCCTTAGATTTCCAGAGTCCAAATAGCAGAGCATCCATGTGCAGAGTGCTTGCAAAGTCCCAAGCGCAGATGGAATTCAAGCAGGAGGGATTTCAGGCCTTGCGTCGAGAGATGAAACCTAGCAAAGCTTTCAGCTTTGTTACCCCACTTAAAAGCCTATTCAAAGCCACTTGACAGACAAGTCCTTTGACCTGTAAACCATGCCCATGTGCCAACAGGGTGGGACTGCACAACCCATTAAGATGAAACTACAATCTGAGTGACACTTTCAAACAGTGGCCCCCACCTTTCCAAAACAGTCCCAAGTGCCCAGAGAACCTTTAGAGCTTCAAGGCCTCAGCAGTGAATGAGAGAGCTACTCCCATGGGAACTTCTGGTAGAGTCCCGCTTGCACAGACATTCCCAAACTATTCCTAATAAATCTACCTACATTCAACAAGGCCAGAGGCCTTGTTGAAGACTTATACCTGACAACAGGCAGTGGATAGTGGAAGAGGACTTGCCGATTCAGGAAGGCATAACCCAGTGCCCAGAGAGCATGGGCAGGAGCCTGTCCAGGATGGCACGAGGAGATAAAGCTGTTGACCATTGGGACTAATGGACAGGCATTATCAGGCAGAGTAGTGCCCAGTCAAGGGGCATGCCGAAGGTGCCAACCAGAAGACTAAAAGTAGAAGGACTGGTCTAGTCAACATGACCAGCAGAGAGGCACCACATCTGCAAACAAAGGGGACACTCTATATGCACGTAGAGCAGCTTCTCACATTCACATCACTCCAAGTGCTTGGGCTGGTCCCTCACTGTGCTTGGATGTGAGCATGGATGAATAGGATTGCTTTGCTAAAATATACTTTGAACTTGCTTATGGTTTGCTGGACTGAATGGAATGTTTAATGGGTTGAATAAACGTTACATGAATGGTGCATAACTATAAAGGTCTGTGTCAGTCTCATTTGCTTCTTAAGGACCTGAGTTTTTAAGAGGTAGGGGAAATTAGAGTCAAAATATATTCCAGAACCTGTGAGTTAGAAGTTAGAATTTGAACAGAAAACAGTTCAAATTGCCACAACGTATTTTTCTTTCATTAGCTGTGCCCTGTAAATAAATAAAGCACTGTTGCGAGCAGCTAAAAATGCTTCAACTATGTCCTATAGATAAAGGAAGGCAAACTTGCTAACAGTTGAAGCCGCAAATGTAAAATGCAAGGAACCACCATCTCTGGTGGTGAGGGGGGGGGACAAATAGGATTCTGCCCATGGCTGCCCAGATATAACCCAGAGTTTGGTAACCATGGGAGGCCTTCAGAAGCATCACTGCGAAGGCCACTTTGGGGACCTTGGAATAGACCATACAGGGCTAGCGAGACAAAGAGCCTGAATGATAATTCTCTAACCTACATTTGCCACATTTAAACTTTACTATTTTAGGTGTATGCAGGAAATATACTTTAGTGTTTATCTAGAAACCTCACCACACAATCCTAGATTTATCTATTCAGAAGCAAGTGCCATTGAGTTCAGTGGGTCTTATTCTTAGATAATAGGATTGCATTCTTAAGGTGTGAACTTCCCAGCAGTGTGCCTACTAAACAGGGGAGATGTCCTGTTGTAACTGAACTGCTTTCATTAAGAAGGCAAAGAACCTTTATTGATTCTGGTACAAGCTAGTAATATGTTTTGTCATTTTTTCCCAGGGACTTCTCTTACTTGAAATCATTGTTGCTAATTCCCAGGTATCATAATACTTTAGATGATGATGGCTTTGCTGATTTCATCTCAATTTAATTCCATACAACCCTATGGAACAGGCACCATGTCTCAACAGTGTCCTTAATTTTAACATTTTTATTTGGCAAGCTTAGATCCAGGTAAACCATAGGCAAAGTCATCCTATTCACTTAATTGCCCTAGATGTGAACATTTGTTATTGGCACATAGGATTCCCCCGCCCCTCTGGTTCTGCACAGGGCAGGCTTCTAAACATTTGAGGCTGGCACCAACATAGTTCTTCCTATGAATATACTGTTGTAATTAATATTACATCTTTATGTATATGCCCATAAAGATTGATGCAAAAGGTTTTGTGATCAAAAAGGAACAATGTACTTTTTCAATGTTCTGAACAATAATTGCCATGATAATTTGTTTACTGCCTTTGTGGTCCTTTTTTCCTTATGGAGGCTGTCTCATATCCCATTCTCCTTACGCTTACACTGAATCTGGATAGACTTTGTAGCATCTGGAATCACTGTATTGTGATCAATGACTTAAGCTATTAAGCGTTCAGCCATTGATCACACAGAAGAGATACATATATCTTTGGCGAGCCATGGCAAACAGCTGCTTCTGCTTAGCCTGCCAAGTTGGTTTGTTGTTTATGATTTGGACTTGTTTTTTCCAGACACAGCAAGCACTGAAAAAGTTTGGAAACCGGGTAAAAAAGCAATGTGTCAGTTCATGTGATATCATTTTGTCTTGATTTCTTAACACTGCTTTGCTGGGCTTTCATGTGTGTGAAACCATACACAAAACTTAAATTCTAGAAATTTACCAAGCTTTGTTCTTGAGATTTCTGCTAATTTTAGTTTGGCAGACACAGTGTATGATAGAACCTACCTAATTTATACTAGGACTGTAAGACATTACAGCACAGTTGTACTCTATATTACTGTAGGGTGGTCAGGGCTCCTGAACCTTGAACAGCTATGTAGAAGCAGGAATTTTATCTGGAGTCAAATCTCACGTGACCAAAGAATGTCCTTCTGAATCAGGCCAAGGATCCATCCAGGCTAACTTTATATTTCCAGCAGAGGCCAGCTGGGAGGAGCCGTAGCTCAGTGGTACAGCATATGCTTTACATGTGGATGTTCCACATTCAATCCCCGGTGTCTCCAAGTAGAGCTGAAAAAACTTCTGCCTGAAACCTGGAGTAATGCTGCCAGTCAGTGTTGACAATACTGGGCTAGAGGGACCAATGGTCTTACTCAGTATAAGGCAGTTTTTAATGTTCCTTTGAGACATTCTTAGGCAGGATATGAATCAACAGACATGTCTTTTCCCTCTTGCTTGCCTCTAGTATCCAGAACATATGATCTAGTATGTACATCATGAATGCTTAAGGTTGTCCTTAACAAAACATAAAGATCTACTAATAACCCAGTATTTCATATTCTGGTTCTTGGCTTAGAACTAATTAAATGGGGGAGAGAATACATACTTTTTAATTGAAATCGCAAGTAAGATTTAAATATATGCCTTACCTATTTAAAATTATTCCAATTAAACCAGCCAGGTATTTTCCTCCCTCTTGTATACACCCACAAAAAAAACCATTGCTGGGAAACAGGGTGGATGGGTTGCAACAACTGGATTTGTTCTGCTACAAGACACAGTTGAAATGTCCACGACACATGTTTGGACATTAGGTGTACATGTGTAAAATTATTCAGAACAAAAGCAGCTTGATATTAATAGGTTTCTTCCTTTGCATCTTACTGTTTCTGAGAACATTTAAACCACAAGAACAGAGGCAAGATCAAAACATTGCCGGAAAGTATAGAGAGGTATTGTGGCACTATTTTTTGCTTCTTTATATAGGTGCAGATAGCTGTAAATTAAGGCTAAGATTAATCTGCCCCCCCCATAAAAAAATCCTCAGAATTGTGGTGTTGATGATTAAAATGGAAAAGAAAATGTAAACTTCAGTAGATTTTGCCATTGTGCAAGTACTAACACCTCTAAAACCAGCTTGAAAAACAGAACTAGGCAAGTCAGTTTTGTTTTCTTTGTTCCTATATCCAGTGATAGTAAGACTTGGAACTTCGCTAGACCTAAGGTTTATCCCAGGATCGTCCACGGGGTCATCCCAGATCATGTAAAGGACACACAGGATATCCCGGGAGCAAGGAGGGACGACCCCGGGACGATCCCGGGATAAACCTTAGGTCCAGCTAAGGCCTTGGATAATCATAGGCAAATGGATTCATTGCAATTCAACACAAAGGGCTTCTCTAAACCAGTGATTTATAGCATGCTCGTGACTGGCAACCCATGGAAGTTTGCAGGTCATATTGACAACATTGTGAACCTCCTGCAGATCTCCTGCTCCTCTCGCCAGTAATTCCATTTTAAAAAACACACTCACACACACCAGCCTTGGATATCGTGATTTTTCTGAAATATCTCGGGATTTCCTACCTTGTACAACCAAAGTTGCACTACAAAACACCCACCTGAGGGCGCTGTCCCAATCAATACTATGAGCACCAAGAGGAGGGGAAGTTTTCAAATACAGACCATGTGGTCTGTATTTGAAAACATACAGACCCTTCCCATGTAATTCTGCTCATTACAATTGTGCAAGAGAAGCAGGAAGCAAAGCCCCAGTAAAGGAATGCAATTTCCCTTTAATCTAAAGACTGGGCATCCAATACTTGGATTAAGTCCAGAATGTTAAGACCCCAACCTGTAAAGCCAACAACGTCCAGCTGCATTAGAACAATTTCAGGGGAGATTGAGTCACCAGACTATTTCTTGGAAGCCCTTTGATGACTGGTTTTGAACAGAAAGCAACACGTTTCCATCACAGCTGATGCTATAAGAACCTGCAATGTTAAGAATTGGTGCATAAGGGTGCGATCCTATGCATATTTACACAGAAAATAGTCCCATAACTCCTATTATTATTATTATTATTATTATTATTATTATTATTATTATTAATTTATATAGCACCATCAATGTACATGGTGCTGTACAGATAACACAGTAAATAGCAAGACCCTACTGGCTGGAGCATGCTGGGAGTTGTAGGATGTTTTCCTGCCTAAACATGCATAGGATTGCACCCGAAGTTTTCTTGTTTTCCTTCCTCCCTCCCAACCCTCCCTTTTCCCTGTGTGTCCTGTCTTTTTAGATTGTGGTTCTAATGGCAGGGTCTGTCTTGTTTTTATTTTATTATAAGCCGCTCTGGGAGTCTTTCCAGCTGAAAAGCAGGGTCTAAATGGCTCAAATAAACAAACAAATGTCACATATTGTTTTTATTATGTATTATTTTTATTAAAGTCTAAACCTATTTCAAACTGACATGTCCAATACAAATGCAGTACCAAAGTGAACTCAACACATAAACTATTGGGGCTTCATCTAGGCTAGCAGCATAGCTCTTTTGGGGAATTTCCCAAACATCTCACATCAATATCAGTAGGAGAGAGAGAGAGAGAGAGAGAGAGAGAGAGAGAGAGAGAGAGAGAGAGAGACATTCCCTTAAGCATTTGTTTTGTAGCCGCCCTGGGATAATTTGCATGGGGAATGTTAAGCAGGGGACACTTGCATTTCAATGGCTGTGCGTTGAAATATATGGATAACAAGGAGCCGCAGCCAATTTTGCCCCAAGTTAATTCCTTTTTAACGGCCATGTTCCTATTGATCTTTGCTGACAATATGTACCCATCCCATGTTGATTATCTGGGGAATCTAAAAAAGACAAGACAAGAAAGGAAAGTATATGGCCTCCCAGCTTTGATGTGCACAAGATTTTGCTTTGGTATTCTGGGCTGCACAAGCAACCTTAAGCAATTGCTTAGGGCAGGAATATTTGCAGAGGGACCAATGAAGCAACCTAAGAGGTGTTTGTTCCCAAGCATGGGATTTTCCATGGCATTGCAAGGGAACATAGAATGTACCTCACTGATGACGTAATGCAGTCTCTTTCAGGGTGGATGAAACATTTTGGGTTGACTTACTTGGTATTTTTTTTAATTTCTGCCTTGAAACTGTAATCATAAAAGAACACAGACTGCACCTGTTGCATTTTATGGTCAGTTTACATCTCTCCTGCCATACCCACGTAGAAAGATCTGGGCTCTATTCCATGAAAGCATATGCCATTTTTGGCCATAAAATGAGTTTCATTTGGCATAAAATGGCAGTGTTGTAAATAAGCCATCTAGGAAGAGAACATCACATGTGTTAAGTCTTTGGTAGATTATTGTATCAGAGATAACTTATTGCATTTTTTACTCCCTGCTACCTTTTATTGACATTTCTATGTCTTTCCAAACCTATACATTTGTTTTCTCATGTTTTCTATTACTAGCGCTCTGCTTTTACATTTTATAATACAGAAATGGAAACAAGACTTCCTGCAGGTCCATCATGGAAGAGACATGATGGACACTGTGGTGTCCTATTCCTTTAAATCGTACCCTACTTTGCTGTTTACTTCCTTTTTGAGTCTAGACCTCTCTAGTATTCAAATCTCATGCAATAAAAAGCATGAATAGTAGCAATTGATCACCTTATACTGCATAAATTTGTCTGATCCCCTTTAAAACCATTTAAATTGGTGCCCATCACCACACCTTGTGGTAGTGAATTCTATAGTTTAACTATGCACAGTATTTAAAAACTACTACTGCCGATCTCTTCTGAATCTTCCACTATTCAGCTTCATTGGATGACCTCAGCTTCTATTATGAGAGAGAGAGAGAAATGGCTCTCATAATACCAGAACCTGGGGTCTCCCTATAAAACTTCAACTTCGTCTCCATTTTCTTTCTACTAGTCATACTGCATACCAGTCTATCAGCATTCTTTTCTATCATCTCATGAACTTACACCATTACATAGACCTGGTTCCCATGACACGACAGCCCAATGTGGCTGAATTCACCCACAGGGGCTGTCGCATCATGCCAGGCACCTGCAGGTGCCCAACTAGCTCTGGCTTGTTGTGTCATGCAAACCTAGGTGGCAGGAGTTGTTTGAGGGTTAGACAAGCATAAAATAACTCTAAAACTAGCCATGAGTTTTTTGAAGGTTGTCTAACCCTCAAACAACCCCTGCCACCTGGGTTCATACAACATGAGAAGCCATGGCTAGTCAAGCACCCAGCATGACACCACAGCCCCTGTGGGTAATTTAAGCCTTGGTGATCTGTTGTGCCATGCAACCCAGATCACATTCTCCTCTGAGGAAGATATCAAATTGCGTTTTATTAAATTGGGAACTTAAAATAGCAACAATGGATGTTTTTTTCCCCCTCAGTGGTTTCACTTGGTAAACTGTCCATTGATCTGAAAGTTTCCCCTTCAATAACACTGAATAGATTTTAAGATTTTGTTTTTTACCATCCAAGGTGCTGCTAGTCTGTGATCTTGCCGCTCACTATGTCATGGAATGCTTGGTCTTCCTTTGGTTGGGTCCTTTATTCATATCTTGCTTCCTTTTTCAGGGAGTTGCGTGCTGATTTTTCTTTTGGATCTTTTAATATTTCCTTCCTCCCTTGGATCACAGACTAAACAAAATGTCTCATTTTAAAAACAGTATTTTCTGAAACGGTCGTAACTGTACCAGCACCCTTTCTGCAATATTACTTCAGAGCTTTTCCAGCGTGCTTTCTGAGGTTCAGATTCTAGGCTTCTGTTTTGCTGTTTTGTCTCATTGTCATCTTGATTTCCCTTATCGCTAGAATAAAAACCACCAATGACATTTCTCAAGCTGCACGATCACAACAAACTAAAAGAAGAATAACACATGATTTACTGAGACTACAATATAAAGGAACAACTTGGAATTATTCACCCACGCCAATTTACTAACCAAGTATTTACAGCTAAGATGCCTATCTGAGGCTTGATGTTTTTGTAACCCAGACTTCCAAGGAATGCAAGGAGAGCCAATTAAAGCACTTTGCCAGAAAGCACACACACAAAATTATTATAGATTTAGGGCAATACATCAACAAGATAAGGATCTCACATTAAGATGACCTTTATGTGTGAAAAGCAGCTTTACTTGCAACCAGCTGCCAAACCTGCTTTGACCTGCCACAGGTCCCAAGGCTGTGCAGATATGATGTATTAGTTTCTTTCTTGTCTGAAGCAATTCTCAGAGTTAGTGCAATCGACTTGCATATTGCCACCTGCAAAGCTGGCTTGTTCAAAAACACAACAACAATCTCACAAGGGCAAAAATCCAAGACTACCCTGTACATCCATACCCAGAAGTAAGTTCCAATGTGTTCAATAGGGCATATGTGCAGTGGTGCAACTAGGCCTGTCTAGGGCCCCACAACATCCCCCTCCAAATGACCACCCAGAGAGCAGCAGCATCAAGGTAGCAAAAGCAGATTCCATTTTATTCCTGTAGTTAGGATGATTTGAATTTAAAATACAAAACTGCACATGCTCAGAGTATCTTCATCATCATCATCATCATTAATAATATAATCATCCTCATCCACATTAGCAAACAGTTTGGTTGTAGTTCTAGCATACCAGAAATGCAGAAGCAGTTTTAAAGCATGGAATGGTGGCTGGAAGGGGTAAAAAAAAAAGTTTTGTGTTTTGCAACTAAAGCAATGCACATTGCCATCTAAAGCCCCCACCCCACACCACCCTTCCATAAGACCAATAAGGCCAGGGTCTAAAATTATCTAGCTGCACCATTGCATGTGTGAACAGGATTGCAAGCAGCCTTATTTTCTGCTTCCACAGAGAAGCTCCAGAAAGTGTACATATGCACCCATTTCTGCTCACAATAACCCTGTAAGCTTAAATGAGAAATAGTGGGCCTGTTCAGATGACATGCTAAGGCATGGTTAGGCCGCTCACCCTTTTGCAGCAAATGGTTAGTGAACTTGTTTAAACTGTGGTTATGTAGCCACCATTGTTAGTAAAGATTCACACGACATGCTAAGTCATGGTTCACATAAGACGCTAAGCCCTCATGGTTTAGCGTGTTGTCTGAACAGGGCCACTGACTAGTCCAAGGTCTCCCAGTTGTAAGCTATGCGGTTAAAAACTCAAGCCTTCCCGTTGTAAATCCAATGCTCTACTTGCTATGATTTCCTTTCTTCCACAATTCTGTTCTGAAGCCACTCATGTAGTATATGGCATAGGGAAAGCTACCCATTTTGGTGTTCTCTTTGAAAAACCAACAATATTCCAACAGAAAAAGGGTAAATAACGTAAGGTTGAGGGTCATTTTTTTTAAAAGGATCTCGCAAAAGGCATTTGAAGAATGTTAATGAGGCCAATCAAGGGACCTGACGGAGTGGCTAAAGGGGAGCCCCAGGTACAAGCAATGTCAGATCTCTCACTCTGCAAGCCAACATCATCTCAGACCTGTCATGCTGCTAATGTGCTTGTCTTCTGGGTGGGGAGGGAGGAAGGGACGGTAGCGAACCGTGTGATAATGGCTTTTTTCTTCTATTGGACAAAAAGAGAGCTGCCCACCTGCTTGCATAAGCCCCTGACTGATTATCTAAAAGAGGAACCAGGCAGACAGAAGGAGGCTGAGGAATATTTACTAATAAAACAGTCTTTGTGCCCTGAAGAAAATGCAGCCTGAATATGAGGGTTAAATTCAAACAAAGCAAAACAAAAGCCCTACCTAAGAGCCAGTTCTCTCTTTTTGGCTACAATAAGGACCAATTCATGTTATTGCTTTTGGGGTTTCTTTTCCACCTAGTGTGACTCTTTGTCAGTCCAGCTTGAATGTGAAATGTTCCTATTTAACATACCACCAGAAACAATCTTTCTGACAAGTTTTGTTGCGGTTGTTGTGCTGGAATCAGACTAAGCATTGACGTATTCAGACAACTGCAGCTTTGCTCTATCCATGTTCAATTTGGGCTGACAAGAGACCAATGGACACCCCCAAAGTGACTGTGTGAAGAGGGCCCAAGACCATTTAGGAGAACTGGAGGCAGGCATAGAGACAGATGGGCCATACATTATATACAATTTAAACCTATTTCAGAGGCAGATCTGCAAAAAAAGGTATTCAAAAGCAACAGCTAGGATTGCATACATTGTGAACTCATAGCTTCAGACATTTCCACTTAGTGTATCGGCTATGTCTTACTTAGGTACAAAAGTGTACAGTTAATAATGGATTATCTTGCAAATTGTGTTACTGAAATAGGAGCCTTTGTTCATCTTTGATCTTAGAAATGTCAAGCTATTTTTAGAAACTACAGTGTGTGTGTGCGTGTGTGTGTGTGTGTTTTAAAAACCATTTAACATTTTGGATGTGGCTGCACACTTAATACTTATTACAAACTGAGATCTATAGTGATAGGCTTGGCCTTCTTGTTGTCTCATTTCCTATATTTAGGGATTTATTTGTATTGATTTTTTGGTATGGAGGAACATTTTATCGTGTGACACCTCAGCTGCAGTCCGTAGTGGTACAGCCCAGGTTTCATTTCAGTAAGAACTAGGCCTAAGCTGCCATAGGGTCAATGTCCTTTGACTCATGGTTTGCATTTTACCTAACAGCAAAAACATGATCTTATAAGCTCTATAAAATTAGTTTGAAATATTTGCCCTCTCTTCAAAACAAAAGCAGGAAATGCTAAATATACTGGCAAGTGCAGAACAAATAACGGGGATTTGATTCTAGAACGGTGGAGGTATTTCAGGTCGGCTAGAAAGATCCTAGAATAAGTCATTTTTGAAAATGCCACAGTCTCTGCTACAGCTTTGTTAACAGAATAACCTATAGCATTCCACAAATTGATGCAACAATAAGGTGCTGATAGGGATAAATATTTTTGCCCTTTGGACTACTTGGATATTTTATTTTTAGATCTGTATTACATTTTTCTGTAGTATTCATATATTACATATATTTCCACTAATATAAGCTCTGTGATGCTAGCTGATATTTGCATTGCAGAAGAAGCTATTTCCCCCCGGCTGGCTTAGCTATGATATATAATACTTCTTGTACTCAAAGGACAATATATGATGACTACCACCCCCAACCTGTCAGCTCTGCTCTTGAGCGTTTAATTTTGTGTTGCTTCAAATGTCATTACCTATATTCTGGACGACAACCCCGTTTACTTGATTGTAACCCAGTAAAATATAGACAACTGTAAAATTATTCACTACCTGCCATTATGAGACAACTAAAATAGAGAAATCCAAAAAGAAAAATGCAACAGAACCACCTATCCCAAATTGCCTACATGCTTGTGTTAGGGTTCCTCCTGTGACCTGGACTTCCTGGATAACTCAAGGATTTTTTGCCTCCTTAAGAGTCCTACTTTATTTCTTTTTACCTTCCCCTTCCCAGTAACACGGGGTTTGGGCTGTAGAAGTGGGCTGAGTGACACTCCAGAAGCTTGTGGCTTAATACAACAGTTTACTAGTAAAGTAAAACAAGCAAATTACAATGAAAGGTATTTAGTTAAGAGAGCTGAATGATACAAAGGCATTAAAAGAAAATAAGAGCTGCAAAAAAGTAGGTTCTTTTATCCTAATCTGCTTCTTCCTGTTCCTTCCTTATGGCCTTGTCTTTCTCTGGCTCTGGTCTTCGTCTGGCCCTTGTCTGGCTCCTGGCTGGCTTTCTCACTCTTTTATACTCTCTTCCCTTAAAACAGAAAGTACTGTTCCCATTCTGTAGAAATGAACCTTAACTAGAGAAATGAAACCACTCCTCTCAGGGATAACACCTACCAACAGAAAAACTTCAGGCTCTATTACCTTGAGGCTGCCTTGACAGTGCTGTATTGACACCACATTCCCCCTAAACCCTGAGGTTTCACTACATTAGGGTGGCGCTGGGTAATTCCCATGTCAAGGAGGGGGTGTGGGGTTTCCAGAGGTCATCTGGGTACTGGAGTTCCCACCACCACCATCCCCCCCCCCTCATCCTGGCTTTCGGCAACCAATTGGAGGTTGCCTTTAGCCAGGGAATGCTCCTGTCCAGGCTCCCCTCATTCCCAGTTTTAAAGCACTGAATTAACACCCACTTAGCTTAACCCCACACCTCTCCCCTCTCATGCATCATTTGGAATTGTCAAAGCTTCAGCGCTATTGTTTTGTAAACTGCCCAGAGAGCTTTGGCTATGGGGTGGTATATAAAGGAAAGAAAGAACGAAAGAAAGAACGAAAGAAAGAAAGAAAGAAAGAAAGAAAGAAAGAAAGAAAGAAAGAAAGGGGAAAACAAGCTGCAAGCTAGGAATGGCTAAGGCCCCTGCTGCAGTACCCGACTGATCGAAAGAGTGCTACTGCGCTTTGATGAATTAAAAACGAAAGCAGCACCAAGAGCGAATGAAGTGGCTACAACTGGCTGAAAGAGCGCTGCTGCGTTTTGATGAATTAAACACGGAAGCAGTAGTAAGAGCGAGTGAAGCGGCTACTGCTTTAATGAATGGAAAAAATGGGCTGCATTCTGTGAATGGGAGAAAGTCCTAATGGGGAAAAGGGAAGGCAGGAAGGGGTTGCCCATCACTTGATCACATCACTGGTAGGTCGCAGCCAGGTCACAGGATTTAATGTGGGGTGGGAGTGGGGCACACTGCCATGGAATCGCCCCAGAGACGCATTTAAGTGGGTGGGGAAACAGAGTAAAAGGTCTTTCAGAACCTGTGCATTTTCCAGAGGGAAGCGGCGGCATTGTTGTGTATTGGCGATGACATAACGTGTCACAAATTGACTCAAAGTGTTCCCCTCCACACTAAGACTGGCCCCAGATGTGTTGGACCTCAATTCCAATCAGCCCCAACCCTAAACATCTGGAGGCATGAGGCTGGAGAAGGCTGCCCTAGAGAGTGTTCTTTCCTATGCTCCATTGAAATGAATGGGAGATGCATCTCAGGCACTTTCCATCCATTTCAGTGTGCCTTGGGCAGGTACATTTCCCTGGGGATTGTACCCTTGGCTGGTCCAAAAGGTTAAAATGAACTAATTAGACCATATTTACTCTAGGAATTAATCATGCAGAAATGGATAGATAGATCATCTTGCCATAGGCATGCTCCTAACAGCCTGCCCGAATATTTTACTTCCCTCACTATCATACTTCCTTACATCTGGCCATCATGCTGCTTTCTCATTTTTCTTGTATTGCAATATAAAATCTGGCAGGGCTTTTGCTTCTCTCGCAGCTCATTAACACCGTGTCCACATCATCAGCTTTTTGAGGGCCGCAGCCATTCACTTCTATCCAGTTAATGCTTTTCTCTCCAGAATCTAATATCTGCTTGAGAGCACTGGAAGATGAAAGGCATCAAAAGTCTTGGAATGCATTGTACTTTCAGTGGTGGACCGTAATATGTCTGCTCTTTTCTGTGTGTGTGATGAATAGCTTGCGGTAGTTTTGTTAAACAATAAAGCCATAGGTAAAAGAGATATTCCCCCCTCCACCAAATTAATAATGTGCATGTTAAGCATTGTGAAAACAGAACTTCTCGTGGTCTTTTTAAAAAGCAGGCGGAGATGGGTTTGGGTAAACTTCCTTATGGAAGAACGTTTATAAGGGATCGACCATTACTGTGAAGACATTAAAGCTAGTGTTGTGCCAAAATTTTCTTCCACATTTCTTTTTGGCCATACTCATTCAATTTGGTAGGAAAGAAATTCCTTTTGAAAAGAAATTCAAAGGAGAAGAAATTTCAGAGAAATTCTCCTGGGTTGGTTCAGGGTTCCTGTGCTGACCCTATTTATGAGATGCCCACCCTCTCTCTGGTAGCCTGTAGACTCTTCGGCTTCCTGCATGTCAATTAAAGTTCAGGGGAAGACATCCTGAACTCATTCCATCAGATCAGAAGGTGCAGAGTCTAAGAGACTACAGAGCAATGGAGAGATGGGTAACGGAAAGAAGAAAACACACCCACACAATCAAAGTGATTGTGAAAGGTCAAAAACACCAGCCAAAGAAATTCAAAATTATTATAAAATGATCTGAGAATGATGTAGAAAAAATGGAGGCCGTTTTTATGAGGGAAGAAAACTTTCATGAAATCGGGGGTCAGATTTTGTCACAGCGCCACTGGCTCCACCTCTTCCCTAGAGCTGGATGCAACACTGTTCCCCCATACCATAAGGCTTGGAGGAAAGCAGCACTATTCTCAGCACCTGCATGAGAGACAAGATGTTTCCACAATCACCCCTCAGAAATTTAATATTTGGAAGTTGAAGATTTTTTTTTAAATAGTGTTTTTATTAAAGATTTTCATATATTCAACATATCACAAACATTATAATATAATATATCTCCCTCCCTCCCCTAAATGAATAATAGTTGTTTGGACTCTATACTGTTAGTTTTACCCTACCCTGTGCCTGTTTCCCCTACCCAGTGCCTGTTTGCATTCTCTTCCCCTCCTTATTGCTTTACTATGATTTTATTAGAATGTAAGCCTATGCGGCAGGGCCTTGCTATTTACTGTTTTACTCTGTACAGCACCATGTACATTGATGGTGCTATATAAATAAATAATAATAATAGTAATACCGTATTTCTTCGATTCTAAGACGCCATCAATTGTAAGACGCACACTAATTTCAGTACTACCAACAGAAAAAAAGCTTTGATTCTAAGAAATAATAAATGACTTGCGATTCTAAGACGCACCCCATTTTTAGAGATGTTTATATGGGGAAAAAAGTGTGCCTTAGAATCGAAGAAATACAGTAATACAATAAGGGCAATAAACTTCAAAATGGAGTGAAGCTTATTGTTGTTATTACATTTTTAAATTCTTGATATTATTGTAACTTTGCTATAAATTTATTCTATATCAGAAATTTCATACCATTTATACAGTCCATATATCCCTAGCTGTGTTCGACATACTGTATATGTCAACATCTCAGAATCAGTTGTGTGTGAAATGAATTTCCACCATATAACACTAAACACTAGTGGCTCATCTTTGCCTTGAAGTACTCGTAACTTATGCGTTATTTTTTCACAAACTGCAGTAGACCATATGTTCTTATACCACGCCTCTGTGTCAGAATGATCCAAATTTTTTCCACTGTTGTACTATTGTTTGTCTCGCAGCCGCTATTAAGAAAGTTACTAATTGTTTGGCTACAATAGGTTCATTTTTATTACAATACAAGGATAATAAAAATAATTCTGGGGTAAAATGAATATTTTCCTTTGTTATCTGTAATAATTCCTGATGCACCATATGCCAAAACTGTTGAACCCACGGGCATTCCCACCAGAGGTAATAATATGTGCCTCTGGAAGTTGAAGAATGACAACCAGGGCTGAGCCAAAAATCCTCAGAAGACCTTTCCCAGCAGAACTGTAAAAGGAAAGCTGAAAGCCAGCCTAACATTTCCTGGATCACAAGTATTCAATGAGGGCTCTAAGACATGCTTGGTGACACCAGGGGTGGGCAAACATTTCCACAAGAGGAAGGCACCCTCCTTTTCAAGACCATTAAGAATACCCAGCTTCTCCCAATTAGCTCTCACTAGCCATAAAGGGCATGTAGCTGCATGAAATGCTGAAAGCTCCCTGTCTGCATCTGAAAACAATGCCAAAACAGATCCAAGAATAGTGACATAATGATTTTAATGACACCCCTGGCTCAGCCTGTGCCCTGCCTCAATTTGGTGTCCAAGTTAGTCTGAATGTGAGCAACTTCATCTGTAATACTCCTAGCAAACATGTCCAGTGGATTGTACAGGATTCTACCTTCATCAGTGGAATAAACAAAAGGCCATTCATCATCCACAACAAGACCCCTGGATAACTGCAATGGTGACCTTTCTTTGTCACCATCACAGCCATAGCAAGGCTTCTCAAGTAAAGTCTCTGGATTCTTTGGTTGGGTTTAGCAGAAGTCTTCCACTGGTAGTCTTGATGCATCTCTGCTACCTAAGATTCCCCACCCCTGATTTAAAAGGACCATGTACTTGTATCTGCCACAGACAGACAACTTGATAACTGATTACCCTTCCTAGGGGGTTGGCACCACAACTGAATCGGACAGTTTGGTGGTGGCCACCAACCTAAAAGATGCTGGGACTGCCATCACTGTAGCTCAAGGAGTTGCAAAATAGATCCACAATAAACAAATCCAAAAGTCTAGAGTGCAGGCCTCCTACAGTAGGGCCATAGCTAGACCTAAGGTTTATCCCTGGATCATCCAGGGGTCAAACCTGTTCATCTAGGTGACACACAGGGAATCCAGTGCTCAGGCAGGGGCGAACCCTGGATGATCCCAGGATAAACCTTAGGTCTAGCTGTGGCCTAGGACACATGCCCACCTGCTCTGACTTGCCCTTGACATTATTAATGCTTCCTGTGTAGTCTTAGATACTGTACCTATTCCACATGCCACATAGTTCCTGCTGTGCTAACATTTCATCCACTGTAGCCAGCATGTGATACACATTTATGCTGGTTTGGGCACAGTTTTGCCGTGCTGAAAATTTTGGCTAAGTAATAAGCCTAGAAGTAGATGGAAATCCCCATGAAGTCCAGAACCAACAGAAGCTTTGAGTGACAATTTCATGGGAAGAACAAATATGATTTCAGAGAAACAATAGTTAAGGCAATAAGGAAGTAAGATTTTCCCTATTCCTCTCATGGAACTTTCTCCAAAGAGAATTTGACACTGAATATATATATATATATATATATATATATATATATATATATATATATAGGCTCTTTGAAGAAAGGGTTAACAACATCAAATTCTCAAGGCAGCATGGTGTCCCATGGATTCTCAATAATGAAAATTCAAATGTTCATTTTTTAAAAGCCTTTCTGTGTCCCTTTTCCCCAGCTAAACCAAGATAATTGGTTTTTGGGGAGCTAATTTCTGAAGCGCTTTAATAACACCTCCTGCTAGACGTCTCATGTAAACTCAGCAAGAGGAAGTGTCCAGAGTAATAGAAAAGACTTCTGCTCATTTTAAAGCTCAAATTCATACTTTTCAGAACAAAGGAGATCCCCGCTGTTTGAGTTTGGCAACTGCCAGGCCAACTGCACTGGGAAAGATTGGATTAGGAGGGGCAGCTGACTGTGCAGTAAAGTCTCCCTTTTCCAGCAGGATTTTTATGTAAATGCCACTACAGTCCATGCTTTTGGAGATAATGAAATGGATACAAAACACTTAGAGGTTTTCAAGTCAGCAAAATAATGAAGAGGGCAGACAGAGAGCTGGTTTAATACATTTCTGAAAAAAACATTTGGTCGCTTGTGTGAATGGGATTGCTCTGTATTACAATGACTTGGGATTTTGATGTAACGCTCCAGTCAAAGGGCTCACTGCTCTCTAAGTTATTAGTGATGAGCGAATATCCCCTATCAAGAGCTTTTCGTGTATTAAACTCCAATAAGCTGCATAATTTGCCTAGTGCTTCCTTGAAGGAATGGTGACGACACTTGACAATGAATCTTACTACGCAATTCCTTGTGGGGAAATAAATCCTTAACTTTACAGCTTAACTTCTGTGGGTCGGAAATACATGACTGGATGACTAGATTCAAAGAGTACAAGAGCACAGTGCTATGCAGGTTTAAACAACAAAAAAGTCCTAAAACTCCCAGCATTCGCCAGCCAGCTATTCTGGCTGGGGAATGCTGGAAGTTGTAGGACTTTTTTCCCCTGTCCAAGCATGCATAGGATTGTACCTTCAAGGTGTTACAGTAGTCCTGTTCAACTAGGCCCAGGATTTCATTTTAAAAAGGCATTCTGTCCTTTGTGATTTGACTGTTAGGGAAGTATAGAGAAATAGAATCTTAGGACCATTACCAGTTTACAAATTTACTTTCAAGTTGTTTTAGATTGAAGACTATTTCACATTACAAAGCAATAAACCCAGGTTTGCCATTTTGTGTACATTTAGAGAGCAGTAGATGCTTTCCAACACCTGTCTGATGCATTCACACTTAAAATGTGTATGTATATACTTTTAAAATATCACAGGTGTATTTCTAAAATACACACACACAATGTATGAAGCCGCCCATGGATTACATTTTGCTTTCTTCTAGACCAACCTGAAATATACCTGAGAAACACGATGAACTGCTGTGCTAACTATTCCTTTAAACACTATGCATTTCCTACAGTGAAATAACTTAGGAATTTGTGTTGAGCTTGTTTTGGCTTTTCTCAGTGCAGGCACACTAAATATATTGCTGTGCAGCCATCACACACAGTCATTTTCATGTAGTTTTTATGCATTCCTCTACACCAAGGGTGGGCAAACATTTTGGCCCGAAGGGCCACATCTGGTGCCTGGTGGTGGGTCAGGAGCTGCACACATGTGCACACATATATGCATGCACATGCACACACACATGCACAAACATATACACAATCTCTCCCCACCCCCTACCCACATCACAGTGGGCATTGCTTCTTCCTGCTCTCCATGAACAAATAACTGGTTTGTTAGACATAAATATTTTTGTACAAGAGAAAGTTGTCTTACAAAGTGCTCCACATGCTGCTCAAGGAGTTCCAAGGAAGGCACATATTTAAAAGAACTTTCAATATATCCATTTTGGATTTTATTATTTTTCAAATGAGGTCTGTTGTTCACTCCTTCAATTTCACTCCTTCAGTCAAGCATTTGCTTGATTTCATCAGAGGTTAACTGTAAGGATTGGTGACCATATATAGCCCTAGAGAAACGTTGCCCACTGTAATACAGGTATCTAAAAAGCAAAACAACACAGACATGAAATGGATTACAGGAAACTCAAATGTGTTTCATCTCAAAAAAATTCTGAAGCTAGTTCCAGTGACCTTTTTAGGTGAGTGATTTCCTCCAGACAGCAAGCATTTCCTTGTGTTGATTAAACACAAATTCTCTGAGCATTTCTACCCTGGTGGTTAGATTTTTGAAAAACTGTAGGACCATTTAGAATACTGGCAGTGAGGACCGAAAGAGGCATAACTTTAAATCCATATCTAGCAGCTACAATGTTTGTCAAGTTTACTTTAGAGTAAGTGCAGCCTAGGCCCCTGATCTAGATTGGGACCCTAGCATGGGAGATAGGAGGGCGTTATTATTCAGATTGGGTCTTTTGTGCCTACTCTACAGCAAAATGGGTGGTGTGTGGCTGTTAGATAGGGATTAAAAGTAATGACTGCTTGGCCTTAAATAAGTCTCATTTGGCTTTAAAAAAAGTCTCAGTTTATTAGTTATAATTGTGATGGGCAAACCCATCCCATTACAATTAAGAAGATAGCAGCAAGGTTACCAATCCAATGTTACAAACTCAGACAAAAGCTCTCCTGTGTTATAATTGTTTGAAGGATCTCCACATTTTTGCACATCTACATGGTGTGCATAGTATGACATTGTTTTTCCTCCCCATGCATCATGAAGTCATGCATCACAGTGCATCTTTCTCTGGCTATGACCACATGTGCATAGTTTAAAATGGTGAGTAGGCTGAGCCACCATGAAAGCAGTTTCCTCCCTGAGAAGAAGTTCCAATAAGTATGTCATACAATTACACAATATAATTGGAACTAAGCTCCAATCTGATTTCTAAGTACACACATTGGATTGCTCTGCAGAGTTAAATTTTCTTCTTAATTTAAGTTCCTCTTAAGTCAAATTAAATTGTGTACATACAGCCAGGAATGAGACACAAGATGTCAGGTGGAAAACACTCAGAAGGGCTCAGAGAGAAATGCAGGTGTATACCACCATGAAGGTGATCCACCTGCAGAGGACAACAATGAGATGAAAGAAAAGTCAGATTCTTAACCAAGGTCTTTTAAAAAAAGGAAAAACACAGGAAGAATGCCTTGCCAGGCAATTTTATTTTAACTTGTGTAAATGACTTTAACTGTTGTCTGTGTTATAAGAAGAAAGAGCAGTACATAGTGTGTGTGTTTTGGTAATAAAGCAAGATCACTTGTTTTACTGCTCATTGTACTGTATTTTTTTTTAACCTTTGGAAGGGAGATGGTGTAAATCTTGTGGTGAAATGCCCCAAGGCAGAAGTAAGTTATGGGACCAGTGACCAAAAATTTCAGAAGAAAATCAAGAGTAACAATATATAGCCTAGCCTAGATCCACCAACAGATAACCAAGGTATATCATAGGTTGGGCACCCATTTAGGCATTTCTAGACATGGCCAGATCACTATGGCTTCATTATATCCCACTTGTTAAGAGTACGTTGGGTCCAGACTCAAGTCATACTTGGAGTAGGCCAACTGAAGTAAATGGAACTCATGACTCACTTATTTATTTATTTATTTATTTATTTATTTATTTATTAAAACATCTGTATGCCGCCTTATATCATTGGGATCTCAGGGCAGTGAACGTATGCCCCATTGTTTAAGTCAGTCTTTACGTAAGTTATTCAAGGCTGATTTAAGTCCCATTGATTTCAATGGTTTTACTCTGAGTAAGACTAAGGCCACAGCTAGACCTAAGGTTTATCCTGGGATCATCTAGGGTTCGCTTCTGCCTGAGCACTGGACCCCCTGTGTGTCACCTAGATGAACAGGTTTGAGCCCTGGACGATCCAGGGATAAACCTTAGGTCTAGCTATGGCCTAAGTCTGGATTCAACCCAGTGGCTTGTCCCTCATCTACTCTGTCCATATCACAAGTCCTGTAAGAAAAACCTGAGAATATTAGCTTTCCTTTAAAATAAATTATTCAGGATTGCCTGATTGCTGAGGAAAACCTGAAAACAAGAAGATGCTGGCAGCCATGGAAGGACCGGTAGTAATCATGGGAAGCAGCTGAGCCCAGAGGGATGCATATGGAGGCATCAGAATGGCAAGGGTGAGAGACAGTTCAAATGGACACAGCACTTTACGCTTGCAGAAAATTACAGTCTGAGCAACTTGCCACAACTCTTCAAACTTTCTATTTCACATTTTGTTCACCCCATCTCCAGATATCAGCATTTACTTATTTCTGCAATTACTTCTTGCTCCTGCAGCCTTCAGATAGTTCAACACAATGTTCCCCCACGACTTGGGGGTGAAAGGTACCAGGCCAGAGTTTAAAACACTGTGCTGAAGTCTAGGGTTACAAAGAACCATGTGAGTATTATTTTCTCTAGTTACTTAGGTTGGGAACTAAATATTGGCTTAAAAAGCAAAAGGCTGGATCCAAACTAACAGTGCAAATCTATGCAGGTCTACTCAGAAATAAATCCGATGAAATTCACTCCCAGGTAAGTGTGTATAAGATTGCAGCCTAAATTAGTTGAGCTTAGTTCTCACTGAAATCAATGCAACTTACTTCTAAGTCATGACTGACTTCTCACATTGATTTCACTGGGTTCTAAGTTCAACTAATTAGTCTGGATCTAATCCAATAATTCCACTGAAATAGTAAGGCACCACATTGTAGACGCTCCACCTGCACAGTCTGTGATCCATCTTTTGACTGGAGATGAAGAGAAGGAAACAAATCTCTGGGAATATGTCTGATCAGTTTAAGGCATCGCCCCTACCCCCTAACGATTAGAATGAAAGCTAGATTTTATTTATTCATTTATTTATGTATTCACACCCACCCACACCTAGCTAATTTGCTAAAAAGCCATCAAGGCGGTGTGCATCAATTTAAAACAATAAAAATAAGGATATTAAAAACTATAAAATGTTAGAACATTAAAACGACATATTTTAAAAGGCTAGATTAAAGAGATGTATCTTCACATGCTTTCTAAGAGCTAAGAGAGTGAGTTCTTGGGGGAGTGCTTTTGACACCTTGGTGGGAAAGAGGGGAAAGGCAACAAACAAGCCTCTACAAGTAATAGTGCTGTCAAAAGGGTCTTTCTTGCAGATCTTAATTCCCAGGCAGGTTCATAATGAGACTGGTAGTCCCTTAGATAGCCAGGTCCTGAGCCACTTAGGGTTTTAATGGTTAAAACCCAACCTTGAATTGAACTTGGAAAGCCAGTGGCAGCCAGTGCAGGTTTTTCAAAACAGATGTAACATAATCCTGATACCGTGTACCATTTTGCCCCAATTGCAGCTTCCAGATGCTTTTCAAGGGGAGCCCCACATAGAATTCCAATAATCTAAACATGATGTAACCAAGGCATGGATAATTGTTGCCAGGTCAGGCTGACTCAGGAAGGGTCACTACTAAGTGGAATTGTGCAAACACACTCCTTGCCACTGCTGCCACCTGAAGATCCAGGGGCAGCATGGTAGCAAGGAGCATTCGCAAGCTATGGAACTGATCCTTCTTAGGAAGCATAATTTCTTCCAGCATAGGCTGAATCCTATCCACGAGTCAGGCCACAGCTAGACCTAAGGTTTATCCTGGGATCATCCAGGGTTCGCCCCTGCCTGAGCACTGGATCCCCTGTGTCACCTAGATGAACAGGTTTGACCCCTGGACGATCCAGGGATAAACCTTATGTCTAGCTATGGCCTCAGACTTTCTACTGATAGACACAATGGCTTTAGATTCAAGATATAGGTGAAAGTTATAGACAAGATTAAAGTCATAATGTGAGGCATCTGGTCACCTGAAAAAATTAATTTGGCAAGACAATCCTAAACACATTTGCTTCGAAGCAAATCCAACCAATTTTAACCAAATTTAATTCTAATTAACAGTTCATCATAGTTTCTTAGAAGTTAGCCCTACTGAATATGGTATGACTTACTCCTAAATAAGCAAGATAGAACTGTAGTTTAAGGCTAAAATCTTACCTGGGGGAAAGTCCCATTGAACCCAATGGGGTGACTTCTGAGTAGACCTGTATAGGATGGCACTGTTAGTGTGCTTAGAATCACAACCAGAGTGAAAGAGAGCAATATTCTAGATCCAAGATCAAGACAGAATGAAATCAAAATGCAAGACACCTGGCCTTCATAGATCAAAAGGAAATGTCAAATTCTGAACAGCAAAGGAGCTCTGCCTATCCAACTGCTTTGGTTTATTATGATGATTTATGAGGCCAAAAGGGGAATGTATGAATGAAAGTTTACAAGTTCTGTTGTTTAGTGAAGTAAAATGCTTGAAAGCTGAAAATGTCAATTCGTGGACCACATCTTTTTTATATTGTTTAGATCAGATGCCTGCAAAAAGTTAGCTCCATATTGTATCATTTAAGAATAAAATGTAATGGTGTTATTTGAAACTAACAAACAAAAATGAAAGAAAACGTTTGCGAACAAATGGGATATATAACTCTAGAAACACTTGGCATCTCTACTCTAAATGGAGAGGCTGTTTTTTCTCCACAAAAAATAATAATAAAAAGATTGTTTCAGTTTTACTTCATACTTAGTACTCTCCTGTTTTCCAAATATTCCATTGTTTTTCCTGTTGAGATTATTTATACCATTTCTCCAGTAACTAACTGTTACGTCCTTTAAATTCTCAATGGCAAGCCACGGTCTTCTAAACGTTACTTAACCATTTAGGAGATTTGAGCCTGGCTTTTGTTTGAGAAAAAGAAATGGGTCATACGTGACCCTCCCCAGCCAGAACAGCTTCAGCTGCCAAGGCACTGCAGAGTGAACAGGAAGCACGTGCTCCTCTGCAACATGGGAGTGTCCAAAATGCAATGTGGACATCATCTCCCCTTCCAGTTGCAGGACAATATGCACACATGTCTAGGAGGGCTATCTATACACCCTGCACATCCCATGGTGTGGCGCTGTGTCATTTATACGATGCAGATGCCAATCTGCAGCCATCACAGGCCTTTTTCCCTAAACTGCAATATTTTCTTTTACTCTGAGGTCACCACTGTCTATTGAGGTGATCTTGCTTCGGGTTGAGGCTGGGGGCATTTCAGGGGTGGATCAAGGCCACAGAAGCTGCCAAAAAACCCATGCTCTATCCTAACGTGCCCAACCCGCAACTGCGATGCTGCGGGGTTTTGAGGGAACGAGTGGCCAAAGCATTGTTGTGAATACACCTCCTAGGGTGATAAAGATGCAAATGTTCCATTAGGCAGAGGTGTTAACCCTCAGTCCCATGAGCCAAACTTGGCCTTGCCTGGGGTCCCAGCCCTGCCCCCTGTGTCTGTCCTGACTTCCTTTCCTATGCCCTCCAATCATTTGGGGGTTTCCCAGCCCATGCACTGGTGGTAAGAGCTTGAAGCTAAAATATGTGGGCATGTTTAGTGTTTGGAGGCCACCCTGTTTGCCTTCAATTTTACCCTCCCCTGGAATGTGGCCTCAAGCGCTTCTCTGAAATTGAATTAGGCCCTCAGGCTGAAAGAAGTTCAATGTGTTTAGGATAGGGTAAGGTGGTAATGTGAAGGAGCAGGAAGGGTAAGCCATCTACACTTCCTGCTTATGCTGTAACACCCAGAAGTGTGATCTACTTGTACTTTGCGTTCATTCTGCAATACCAGAAGGTATGAGGCAGTTGCGTTCTGTTTTCATTTCATGATAACATCACAGCCACTTAGTCCAGATGCACATGGGCTTAGGTCAATGCCAACCCTCTTGTTTCCTCTCCCCCATTTTGTTTATATTGTTTATTAGAATACAATCATTCTGCAGAACTACTTGGCCCTTTCCTATAGGGATGGGGTAGGAAAATGAAGCCTGAGTTTTCTGTTCTGAACTGAGCACTGCTTTTTCCCTACCAGCAGCAAGGAGAAGCCATCAAGTATAGGTGGAAACAAACAATACAGGTGAGTAGAGTGAGGGCATTACACACGTGCACATGTAACAGACGTCCAGTAGCTGCTTTTTCTAGAGAAAAACGACTTTGCAGAGGGGATTTTAAATGGACAAAAGGAAGAAGGAGATGAGAGAACGTGCCTACATTTTTGCTCCCCACAACTTAAATGCATAATCCTTCCCCAAAACTACTTTCCTCCCCAGTGATGTTCTAGAGAAGCAAAGCCCATTGTCAAAATATAAACTGTAAGTTCCTTGAGACAGGCACCTGTCTGCTTTGCTTGCATTATGATGTAGGGTAAGAACCGCCCACATAGTTTTATACAATGAAGCTGACAGATTGAGTTACTCTATACTGTATATGGGATGATATATAAATAAATAATAATAATAGGCAAATGGTTTGCTTTAGGTTCTTTTGTTCAATGGTGTAAAAACTGTAGCTTTTGGGCACAATTGCTTTTGTGCAGTTCTCTTGTGCTCCATTTCCATCCGTCTTGCACAGTAAGACAATTTATGGTGGGTTGAACCCACAGACAATTGTTTTCTTCATGTTCTGCATGCCACAAAAATGGATTGGAGAGGGTGGGGGGAGGGAGGGGAGCCCTTTCTGGTAATGCACATGAGAAATTTGATGACATTCCTACAGACTCACTCACGGCAGTGAATATCCTGTGCTGGATCCGCATATGCATTAGGGAAGCAAAACTGCTTTAAGTAATAAAAATACACAAAGGGATATATTTCAGAGAGAGGGATAAATGTTAACACTTTGCAAATGAGAGGCATTATTTGGGCATTAGGAGGGGTAGAGGGAACAGGGACACAAATGCACCCAAATAATTAAAAAACACACTTTGCATATTATTTTCTCTTCTGAGGCTTAGACATGCACATGAAATAATTGTGGCAGGAATATAAAAGGCCCAGTCTCAGCCCTGACCCCAAATTAATGACTACAGATTCAAAATGTCCCTGGAACAAGAAGATCATTATTAAAGACATGAGAGGAAGTGTCCGTATACAGTACTGTTACAGATGTTTAATTTGGTCCCATTGTTTCAGTGGCAATAAAATATTTCTACAGCATGGCTTTGTAGGGAAGCTTTCCCCCTGCAGTTACCACACAAATATAGACATCCTTCCTGTGGAGATTTGCCATAGACTTTCCAAAATTTGACAAGAACCTTTCTGTTCAGGCAGAATTTATGGCTGGGTGACCCAGGAGGCACTCCTGGTAAATTGTGACCATGGAGAGATTAGCAATGAAGCTGGTGTATGAAGCGTTATGTGTATTGGCAGTCTAATGGAATGCTAACTTCTAATGGGATCTTTTACATGACATTTGTTTTCAAATTTTGTAATGGCACCACACAATTCAACATAGGGCAGGTGAAAGGAAGATTGTGCTCTTTAAATACTGTGAACATCAGTAACACCTACTTTAGTTCAGAGGGTAGGTGCACCTTTCTGCCAGAGCTGGGTCTCTTTGTGGCACTGTTAGGAAGTTGTATTCAAAACCTATGCTCCATGAAGGGTGCACAGACTCCAAGTTCTATTTCTCTTTGCTTTCTTGAAGTCTCCCAAGAGGCACACTTGGCCTGCCTAGAAAGTAAATATGGCCCACTAGCCACAGCTTACCAGTGCTGCTATAAACTTTCCTTTGAACTATTAGCCCTTCCTTTTGTTGGGAAGAGAAAATGATTGATTATGGAAACCATTATAAGTATTGGGACAAAGTAAATCTAAATGCAAAATTATCAGCACAATCCTACAGCTGGAGCACTTTAAGATTTGGTCGAAGTCCCCTGCACTACCTTTTCTTGGAGATATGCTATGACTGGTAAATCTGCACTGATGGATCAATCAGAAATACACCATCATACAAAAGTCCAAGATGGCTGGCACAGCGGGCATGTTGGGAGAAGAGTGGGCTTAATCCAAATCCTAAACTCCAACAGACCTTCCTCCTGGTCCCTACACTGCAAAAGATGTAAGTTTAAATACTTCCACCAAATAGAACGGGAAGCCAAAACACACTCCTACCAATCTCCTCCAGCTCTATGCACACCACCATGATGTAATGCAGGGTTCTGCCCGGAAATACAGTATTGCCCACTGTGTATGGGCTGATCTGCCACAACTTGTAGAAGCACACCCCAGGCACATGGAACAGCACATGCAATCAATGTGGGCAGAGTCCATTCAATACATTCTCTCAATGTAAGTGAGACAGAGGCACTGAAAGAGCACCTAAATGGCAGCACTCTCACTCAGGCTGCACATCATGGTCAGCCACCATGGGTTCCGAAATGCACACTAGCCTTTTTGAATATGCAAGTCACAGTGGTGGCACACCACAGCTTGTCGTGTGAAGCCAGGCATCATGGGTTATTTGAGTGTTAAACAACCCTCGGACAACCCAAATATGCTGCAACTTGCATATTAAAAATGGCATCTGGCATGTGTCTTGGAAACCCATGAATTAACCAACCCATGGTGGCTTACTGTGACATGCGAACCGGGTCAATCATTCCCTCACTGTCATGTCAGAGGTCATTATAGCACCTTTATACTATCTGTGAACAGTGGTTGGGTGGATTAATGTCATGAGGCATCCTCCAGTCATGGATTGACTCCTTTGTGCCTAGCTGATAGGTGAGGTGGGGCAATACCACTCAGTGAATGGTTCACCTGTGTATTGCCAGGAACACTGAAGGAGTGACTGCCCGTCTTGCTGTATATACATTTGCTTGGAGTGCTTTTGTTTTGTTTCCATTTTCTCTCTGGTAGGAGTGCAAAGGATCATAACTAAGCTCCACTGGTGTTACACCATCATACATTGGTTACTGGAGTGGTAAGACCAATGGATTGCTCTCCCCATTGATGCCATTTTTCTCAATCACCCACCCAATCCTACCACCATGCATATGGCCCTTGAATACTTGACATTCTACTTCAATTGGAGGTTTGGAGAAAAGCAGGTAGGGAAGCAAACATAAGATGCCACTAAACAGAAAGATGCACTGTATGTTTTGTGCAAATCCTATTAAAATGTGGAAGCTTCCAACTTCTGTTTGCTAACTATAGTATAATACAAATTAGCCCGCAGGCTGCGTGAGCGCTATACCCTGCTTACATGCCAGCATTACTTAGTCCCAATGTATTAATGAGTAAATGCAAAGATTCTGAACAATCAGCATTTCCGTATTTGCATGCAAACTCTCATGCTGCGTAATTATACACAGCCCTGGCACTCAAATTAATTAAAGCTGATTTCTCTGTAGCTGCAAACTGGTCATATCCTCAGCTTTGCCATCATATGAAGTCATCAGCCTGTATTCAGTGTGACACTTTATGTCCCCAGCATTCTTAGCAATGCTAAAATGAAACAACTGTAAATGAGGAGCTCTTTTACAGAGCAAGCTGATGCTAGCTGTTGGTGGCAGTTTGTTGGAGTGTGTGTGTGTGTGTTTTTTAATTTGACAGTGCTTTGGGTAGAAGAGAAAGAAGCAGGCTATTTCTATTGTGTTTGCTTTGTAATTATGTGAAATAACAATGTAAACAAATTACAATACATTGTTCCAGTGGATACCCGCCTACATTTGATTACAGATTACAGAGATCTTGTAACCAAAAAAGAAAAAAAGGAAAGGAAAGGGAAAAGAAAAAAAAGACCAACCACAATGGAATGTTTACTTGGAGAGAACATACAATTAGTCTTTGACAATTTTAATGTTAATTAAAATTCTCTCTGTCTCCTCCCCTCCTTCCTGCTACTAACAAAACTTTCTTTCCATTTTAAAGGCGCATCTCCTGCAATTCAACCACACAGCAAAGAGATTACCACTAGATAGAGTGACCATTTGAAAAGAAGGACAGGGCTCCTGTATCTTTAACAGTTGCATAGAAAAGGGAATTTCAGCAGAAGCCAGTTGGAAGACCTAAAGACGGTAGTGCACGCACTGGTAACTTCGAGGCTTGACTTCTGTAATGCGCTCTACATGGGGCTACCTCTGTGCCTAGTCCGGAAACTTCAATTAGTCCAAAATATCGCAGCCAGGCTGGTCACTGGTACACCTAGGGGTAACCACATTACACCAGTTTTAAAATCTCTTCACTGGCTGCCGATTAGTTTCCGGGCGAAGTACAAAGTTTTGGTTATTACCTTTAAAGCCCTACATGGTTTGGGTCCAGGCTACCTGCAGGATCGCCTTCTCCCGTACAATCCACCCCGCACACTCAGGTCCTCTGGGAAGAATCCACTTCAGCTAGCAAAAGCTAGATTAACAACTGTTACCCAGAGGACCTTCTCTTCTGCTGCTCCCAGACTGTGGAATGGCCTGCCGGAGGAGAGTCGTCAACTTGACAGTCTTTTAGAATTTAAAAAAGCAATAAAGACTGATCTATTCCGGCAGGCCTATCCAGTGAAATTTTAGAATGTTTTCAGGATGTTTTAATCATGTATGGTATGTTTTAATTCGTTTTAATGTGTATTTTATCTCATGTTTTTATACTGTTTGTTTTACACTTTGAATTGTTTAAGTTTTTGTGAACCGCCCAGGGAGCTTCAGCTATTGGGCAGTATAAAAATGCAATAAATAATAATAATAATAATAATAATAATAATAATAATAATAATAATATATGGAGAACCTGGTGAAACTCCCTCTTCATCACAACACTTAAAGCTGCAGGAACTATACTAGAATGACCAGATTTAAAAAAGGGCAGGGCACCTGCAGCTTTCAGTGTTGTGATGAAGAGGGAATTTCACTAGGTGCATCTTGTATACAAATGACACCTGCTGAAATTCCCTTTTCAATACAACTGTTAAAGATACAGGAGCCCTGTCCTTCTTTTCATATGGTCACCCTATATTAGATTAGATTAAGTTTCAGGGATCCTCATACACTAGAGAGGTATAGGAGCAGAGACCATTCTTCACACCACAGATCCTTAAATGCTGACTGGTGGAATCCCTCCCGCTTCTCTCAACATACAATAAATATATTATCTAAGAGCAGAAAGAAAGAAAGAATCCCCACCAATCTGCCACCAAGCAAATCAGTATACAAGTATGAAGACCACAAATACTTCACTATAGCATGCACCAGGGATTCTCAACCAGTTCCTTCATGACGGGTGAGCAATGTTTTTACTTACAACTCCCATCAGTCTTGGCCAGCCTAGCTAATAGTAAGGGATGGTGGGAGTTGTAGGACAAAACACCTGGATTGCTCACTCCAGCCTCAGGATGTCCCTAGATGTTATCATCATCACTCAATATGCTGGAGATGTAAATGGCAAAGCATGGCTGCTCTAAAGTAGATCCCTACCTATACTCAGCAGCAAAGTTGGGGCTCCAACAGTAACGTCTGCTGTAACACCCACCCTTCTCTAAATTATTTAAAATTTGTTTTAAATGTTAACTCTTTATGTTTTTAAATTTTGTATATTGATTTTTAATGTTCAGTCTTTTTAATCCAATCTTTTTAATCTTTGTAAACCGCCCAGAGAGCTATATAAATTTAATAAATAATAAATACTATTGTCCTCTGCTCAAAGGGTGCAGGACACTGCTGAACACAACATTGCATCACCTGTTCCTCTTGCTGTTACATGGGAGATGCAGCTTGGAGGCCTTTGAATGACCAACACCTCCTCACCACCCCCAATGGATATTCCAGCTCCATACAAACAGCTTTGGGACATGATCTGTGATGCAAGTTCTGAAGAAAGCCGGCAACAAAATAATGATGAATGATGCAGTCAAGTGTCCTGTTGATGGCATTGGGCACAACCAAATGCTTCAATAATCAATCAATTCACCAACCAAAGAGCCATCCAGCATAGAGCAACATGTACAGAGCTCTTGGGAAAGAAACCATTCATTCCTACCATTCCCCATCGTGCAGTAATCATTTAAAGCCCACGAGTTCCTCTTTGATTGATTTCTTTTGCCTTTGTAATGAGAGTTCTGCCAAGAGGGCAAAGGGAGTGATGCCCTTTAATCTTTGCCTCTTTAGTGAAGCAATGTATGGATCTCAGTAAAATGCTATCCTTTTGTTTCACTTTTGACCTGGTCTCCCTGGAGAAAATTAGCAGGACGCTTTTGAATTCACTCCAGGGAGCAGCAGGGGCATTTCGTTTGCCTCAGTCCATGTTTCCTTCATTCAATGGTCACCTTTCAAACCCCAGAAAGTTGATGGCACTGGGACGTATGTGTGGGGGCAGTTGTCCTGGGTATTTTGAGGAAAGAGAGATGGCCATAGACATGCGCTGTGGAACTTGAACTGTGAAAATTATACAAAAAGATTATCCTCCCCTGCACCCAAAATGCACACATCCTGCAGTGTCAGCTGGTGTGTTTTATGTGAATGCTTCCAGATATGACTCCCAATAGTGGCGATAGTACCAAATGACAAGTGAATAGTAAAGTTAGAAAAGAGATACTAACTAGCTTTTGGCTTTGGAGCTACAAACATTATTTTGAATGACCTGTGCTACTCTATCTATGATTAGCAACAAGAGGCTATTATTGCCACAGTCGCCATATGGTTTACAAATGTCCAGTGCACGTGTATCTCTCCCAATGGATGGTAAAAAAATAAATAAATCACCACTCAGTAGTAGGATTATATAGACAACCAAGTTACCCAGAGATGAGAGAGATTGCTCCAGAGTAGTCTGGACATCTGTGTTACTCTGCCCATTATCATGGCAAACTTATTATTCCTGGTAGGGAGCAAAGATACTTTCCTATGTCACGGCTGTGTTAGGCAGATCTGGGTTGCTTGAGCAAATGCTTGAGTTAATTTCATCCTCCATGCTACAATCCTGATCATTATCAGACTCTCCAGCTGATGCTATTTGCATTTTTTACAAGCCTGCAAGTTAAGTGCAAAGACACATCTAGTTTGGCCTTTAGACAGGGAAGAAACTGAGTGTTCTCCACTCCTAGAGAAACAAGGGTCAGCCCTTGACAAGTCTGGACCAGCCGTGGAGCTGTTGACGTTAGCTTTGGTGATTTGGTAACATTCCTTTCTCCTTGGCTCACATCAGACTCCACTCTTGTTGAGGGATAGCTACAAATTCCTTTGAAAATGTCACCAAGGTGGGAGAACCCTGGAAGATTGATTAGGAGTTAACCGAATTAAAAACACCAAAAGCTATGGGAGGATAGAAGTCAGCTTAACAAACATTTGTAGCATCATTCAAGCTTCACTGAAAATCTTTTTAAACAAAATATTTTTAAATGCCTTTGTTAATCTATTCTTCCTTTTGAAATCCAAGACACCCCCTGTGCTGGATTCTTTGAACATATCTCCCAAGGGTGGGGAGCTGGATAATTCTTTTGCACCCAGATCTCAAAATTAGTTTCCTTTTCAGCTATTCCATAAGGAAAAGGATGCATGAGTTCACTGACATGCATGTGCACAACACCAGTTTATATAGGCTACAGTGTTGTCTGAAAGTTGCCAGTTTGCTGATTGCGCTGCATTGACATTGGAGAGCCAGTGAGGATTTGGAGAGCGCAGAGCTCATGGATCATTGAAGGAAAGCTAGGAGAACTTCAGAATTCACACAACTCTGAAGCTATAGCTTTAGGCCTCTGAGTGGCTGGATCATAGCCAGGATAGAGTGTAGCGCTGGTCTTAATCAGGGGTAAGCATTTACGCTTTGCATGATTCTTATCTATTGGGATAAAGTAGTTTGAAAGTCCGCTCTGGGCACAGCAATAAAATCTGCTATTGAGTCAACTGCTAAGGCTCTAGACAAGGCACAAGGTCTACATAGATTTCCAGTACTTGCTGAACCAACGAGAATAGGCTTCCAACATAAATTTCTTGAAATGCTTGAAAATCAGACATGCTGATACCTTATTCCAAGCTTCAGCAATGAAAGGTTCAGGGTGGTGCAGGGGAGGGGGGGGAATGGGGAGGACTTGAAACCAGGCTGCAGTCAGCAGGAGCCCAAAAATTTGCTAAGCCACCCCAGGGCCTTTTACCCCCACTGCAGATAGTGGGTACCGGGGGGGGGTACTTTACTGAATGTGGGCAGGAATTTCACCCACCACCACACACATGCATCATGCTAGGCCACTGTGGTTTGCTCTCAAGTGTGGCCCATGGTGCTTTAGTCTTATGTCTGAAGAAACCAGCCTTTGTTTACAGTTTAAAAAGAGAAATTGTGCAAAGACCACCCTGTAAAATTATGCAGGCAGGAAGTTTGCTGTTACATGGTTATTTAGTTGTATTTAATTCACAGGGCTTTAAAAACTGAATATAATATAAATTTATTTTGAATCTACCCCTTTGAACTTATATGGCCTTTTCTTTTTTGCAATATACACAGTAGCAAAATTAGGAGTTAGCTGGAAATTTATATTCCATGTACACATTAAATTTAAATTTCATTAATCCAATTTGCACTGGTCACTACTTCGATAGCAAACCTTTCCTCAGCATAATCAATTAGTTTCTACCTAAAAGAGAAAAACACAGCAGCACCTACAGAAATGACAATAGATGAGAAAATACATCCCACCTTACTATAAAAAGTCTTGCTGCATATACTGTAGCTATTTAGGATCAAAGTAGAGGGGGGGGGAAATGGAATTATCAGGTGATAGGTCCCTTTCCCCAATGCTATTAAATAAAGACTGCACCCTCAGGTTTTAGTGCTGATATCAGCTCCAAAAATTCTATGTTGGAAGCACCTTTGCATGAATGAAATTCTACCTTTAAAGCCACTGACAATCAATAGAGATCTCAAGAGTATATGTTAGAAAGAGGACAACCATCACATTCTATCTTAGTTTCAGTTACTGAATGACTAAACCTGCAGAGCTCATTGCAAAAGTATAGGCCTGAGGTTGCCTGAATCATGGGGTGAGGATGATGCATAAAGAAGAAGGAAGTGGAGCCTCCTAAACATTTGCATGGAAGACCACACCGCCTACTGCAAAAACCAGCCTAAACACCTGGTCCTGATTGGCTAGCTCTGCCACTGTAAACTAAATGCAATAATAATAATTGTAGTCTGAAAAATCATCTCAATACTCTTTGCACATCCAGACGTAGAGAACTGTTCTACACATTACATAGAACAAGGAAGTAAAATGAGGTGGCAGAATTCTGGGTGATCCCATTTCTGGGTGAAGCGGGGATCTTATATTATTGAATGCCTTCCCATTTAAAAGGCTCCTTATGCATAAAAAAAATAGCACTCCCAAATGTGGCGTGCACTAGACCTTTGCTCCCGATATCCATTTCATTTTATACATACAGGGAGTGGTGTTTTAGAAACAAAATGTGGAAAAGAATTCAGAAATTATCTGCCTTCCAATCAGAAGTGGTACAACTGAAGAACTCTGCCAACTCACTGGACCATTTTGCACGTCACTAAGCCATCATTGGTTAATTAACCCGTGGGGCTTAGCAGCGTGTGTGCAGCTGGCCATTTTGATTATTCAAGCCATGGTGGCAGCTTGTCATGCTGTGCGAACCCAGCACAGGTGGGTTGTTGGCATGGTTAAAAACCACACAGAACCCAAGGGCTTTTAGGGTTGCTAGAGATTTGTTAACCCTGCCAACAGTGCACTCCCAGTGGATTAACACAACATGACAAATCACTGTTGCTTGTCCAGTAGTGGCCGAGTGGCCATTCCAGTGGTGTGTGAGGGCTGAAATTAAGAGGGACGGGACAAAAATGACCTAAAATATCAGTAGATTTTAGCTTAAAGCTCTTACTGCCGGGAGCTAAGCCTTCGAAGAAGCATTTCAACCGTTTAGAATGGGGGGGACTACCTAAAAGTAGAGAAATGACCAACTGATTGGTAGTTGGGGAAAGG
Organism: Elgaria multicarinata webbii; assembly: GCF_023053635.1. Classification (NCBI taxonomy): domain Eukaryota; kingdom Metazoa; phylum Chordata; class Lepidosauria; order Squamata; family Anguidae; genus Elgaria; species Elgaria multicarinata. The sequence continues at coordinate 132,391,313 of NC_086171.1, forward strand.
GGGTGGGGCCAGGAAAAGAGTTTGGGTCAGGGAAAATGGCCATGGCCATCCAGAGGACCACAAGGTGCTGCACTGGGAGTACAGGCAGACCAGATTTGGCCCCGGACCTGAGGTTTCTCCCCCCTGTCCTAACCCCAGCCCCACCAGCTACATTTTGTGGAGTTCCAGGTGCCTGAAAATTCCCCCTTCTGTTCTTGCATTCCTAACAGGGAGCAAAACTGGGTGGTTCATTGAGGGCCTGTCAGTTGCCAGGCTTGGAGACTACGCTATGCTAGCCTCCTTGTGTCAAAAGTTGTGCGAGTCTGCAATATAACTGTGTCAATGTGCCACAAAAGCTTGTGCCAGAATAAATGTGTCGGTCTTTAAAGTGCCACAAGACTCTTTCATGGTTTTCCCCCTCCCCTGCAACAGACTAACATGGTTACCCTCTGGAAATTAACGAAACTTAGGAGCAGATGCCACTCTCAACCATGGCCCAATTGTTATTGCTTACAACAAACCAAGGAGCCTTGCTGGACTCTACCACAGAAGCTGCTGAATTTCTGAAGTGGATGAGCTGTAAATTATGTGTAAAGCTCCTTGGGATTTGTAGCTGAAGAGGTCTGTATAAACCTCATTATTATTACTGTTAAGAAGCAAATTGGTAATCACCTAGTTGATGAAGTAAACTATTTCAGCCTTCAGCCAGAATCCAGGCTTGCCATATCTGGTTAGAGAAATGGGAAAAGAAAGGAGCAAAACATATAGACCTCTAATTAACCAGCTAATTTTTCATACAGGGGCAGTGCACAGTTTCCTATGCATTGTTTAAGAATATTTTTGTTGATGGAGACAAATTGAGATGTCTCCTTAAGCAGCTCATTAAAGGAGGTGTTTGGAATGTCGGGTCTGTATACTTACATTAATGAATGGGATTTTAACTCTGAACTCCCAGAAGGACAACCAAACGTACACACACAGAGAGATGAAACAACAGTTCTGCACTGAGGGAAGCTGAGTCATCCATTTGTTTTGCATTTTCCTCCTCCTCCTCTTTTTATAAAAAGCCCTGGCAAGAGGAAATACAGGCATACAGATATTTCTCCCTTTGTCATGACAACACAGCATCCATGGTGTAAGATGCAATGCAGCATCCAACACAGATTTTCCCAATTGACGCAAACCGACTTGAAAGGTGATGGCTGAACGAATGGCTGGTGATCTGCAAACAGCTTGTTTGCCATGTGGCCAGCTTGCCTTGTTTCAACTCCTTAATGTGCATTAATAGAGAATTTCAAATTAATTATCCTTGGCTATTCTATATCTGTAATTCTAGCATGAATGCAAATGGGATACAAAGTTCAATGAAGGCATTTTTTTAAAAAAGAAAAGTGTCCATCAGAAAATAATTTAGCCCATGCAACAAATAACAAGCTTTGTTAGATTGTAGGCTATGGGAGGAACTTGTGTTTTTCCTAATCCAAGGCATGTTTATTCAGAAGTAAGTCCCACCTATTTCTTATTCCCAGGTAAACATGTATAGGATTGCAGCCTTAATTGTATAGCATTAGTGTGCTATAAATAATCACCATCATCAGAATTTTCTTGACATAGATAATCCCCATCACCAGAATCTTCTCGACAAGTCCAGACTAGGAAAATTCATGGAGACTGCATGCATTTAGCTCAAACGTTCAAACTTAGTTTAGGATGTCAATATCCCTTAGGCTTACAGTGGCTTAGAGTGGCTGGGGATATTTCATTATTGATCTGCACTATTTATTTATTTATTTATTTATTACATTTTTATACCGTCCAATAGCCGAAGCTCTCTGGGCGGTTCACAATACACTTGGGGCATGTCTACACCAGCCATTAAATCTGGGATGGTCTTGTGTGGGTCCCTGTGTGTCCATATGATGCAAAGGGAATCCCAGGGGCAAGCAGAGATGGCCACGGGCTTTCCCCAGGATATCGGGAACTGCAGAAAACCTGATGTTTCCCACAGTCCCGGAAGCATCCCATGGACCACAGGCAGTGTGGCTGCCCTCTCGCTTCTTCCTTTCCTCCCCAGGAGTAGCAGGCTCTGAAAACAGGCATGGAGCTGTATGGGGAGGCTCTGTTTCCATGGAGGGTGGGTTCAGGTTTTTTTTTTAAAAAAAACCCCTTATTGTTGTGGTGGAGTGGAACTGCGCTCCATCTCCATTGAAGGGGGAGAAAATGGTGACCACAACGTCCTTCTTTCCTTCTGGGATGCCGCATGGCCAGCAAGACACTGGGGGAGGATCATGGAAGCAAGTAAGTATGCAATCCTCCCTGTCCCTCTTTCTACACCCTTAGGTGTAGACAAGCTGTTTGTCTGCAGCATTTGGTGTTAGCTGCTTGCACAGTTATCATACTGGAATTGAAATACTGTTAGTTTAACTCAGTAAAAGGGCTCTGCGGTCCAAATGGTCTAAATGTGGCATCACTGAAAAATCCACTTCCACATTAATGTTCCTTTGCCTTTATAGTTCACTATTATTGAGAGTATTAATTCACTAACTGCATCCAATGGCATTAACTACTAGAATTCAAGTTGCCACTCTCAAGTGGCCTGAAGCTCTGGTATTTTTAAGATTCCTAAAACAGTGAGAAATTGAGGCTGTTGTTATCTGAATGTCCATTATCCTATATGATACTGCATGGAGCTAGTAGTCCCAGACTGCACTTAAGAGGGCATATATGAAAAATGTAAAAACTATGGGCAGGGCTGCGTGTATGCCATGAGAGCCACAGAATGTGATATTTTCAGCTTCCTGACTATCACAGATTTCATTTAAAACAAAGATCCAGTTTCCAGCCCTCATGGTAATATTCAGTGGGTTGGGATCCATATTACCAGAGAGACAGCATACTTCATGAATTAAGAGATCTGGTCAGCACTCAGCTGTCTCCATACTCAACTACTACCACCCTTGTTCTTTTTCAACAGGTCGTGGTTAGTCACCTTTGTCCTTGAAGAGTTCAGAATCTTCCTCCTTACCTAGTGCAGCCATCTGTAGCTAACCTCTGTCAGGAGTCTCTGAGCCATGTACTTTGGAAAACGATTGAAACTGATTTCTTTGTTTTAGCGGTTCAAGATGCCTGCTGAGTCTTCAGCTCCTGACTGTCACTGACTTCCATACAGTTTCCTCTCTGCTACAGTTCTCATCTTCTTCCCTGACAGTCACTTCCAGCTTTTGTCCCTGCTGTAGTGCCCCCTTTGTCCTGCCTAGGAAGCCCTCATCTTTTCTAATGAGGCAAAGTCTGGAAATGCGTTCCCCCAGTCTCTTTTCTTCCAGCAGAGCAACCAGACTACATTTTCTGCAGATGTGGTCTATGACAGGTTCTGGCAAGAAACTAAACACAGCACAGACTATTCAGGTCACCACCACAGAGCCCTCACCATCCACCATCTTAGGTCTTATTTATATCTTGACCTTTGTCTTTATTGAGGAGAGGGCTTTGCTTCTTTATTCCTTACTGCAGGAATAGGCAACCTATGGGCTCCAGTGCTCATCATTCCCTGCCAAACTGGACAATTGTCAGGGATAATGGGTGTTGAGGCCCACAGGTTCCCCATCCCTGACATCTTGCAGGCCACATGTTCCCCATCCCTGACATTGCTTGAAGGCCACCCTTGTTCCTGTGATCAATTGTGGGTGAATTGAGCACAATGTAACAAAAAGCCAATGCCCTGGTCAGCTCACAGCAATCTCTAGTGTCTCCATTGAGGTTGCTGAGTGAGTATGCTGATGAGTTGCTGCCTCACTCAACTCTGCTCTACAGGTGAAGAGAATACAGGGTGGCAGAAACTCAAGGCCCACTCAACTCACAATGATCCGGCATCTCCAGCTAAGGCTGCTGGGAGAGGATACAGATTAGCTGGTACAACATTAGTTCTCTGACCAGGACCATCCATGCACATAGCAAGTTTCATGTGTCACAAGAAGAGCTCAATTCTATATCTAGTTTGAATCCATATCAAAAGCTGAGACTGATTCTGTAGTGCTTCTTTTGAGGCCAAACAGATGTATTCCTCAGCATTCCTTCCTCTCATTCATTAGCTCCTTTTCCCTTAGATTTAGAAGTCATTGCTCATTTCCTGAACATTTTCCATAGCCCTGCTTTTGTTCAACATATGAGTAGCAGTAGGTCAAACGTGTTTCAGACCATTCCGTTAGGTCCATTGATATAATTTGGAATGAGTGTGTGTGTGTGTGTGTGTACAGACTGCATGATTGATGAAACGAATAATCTGTTGTAGTTGTTTTTTTTAAAAAAACTATACACAAAACATTCATATGCAGGAAAGTAAACAAACTTTAAAGCTCCACCTGCTTTGCTGATGTTATGGTGCTATGCCTATCACAGGAGAAACAATTCCCGCTCTTCAAGGCTAAACTAAAATTAGGCTCCACCTGCAAGATGTTAATAAAGTCTTCCACAGCTGCATCCCAGATACAAGTTCTACAGATTGCTTTTTGGAAAGCTGTGTGAATTTCTAGCACAGGCTTATATTAAAAAGCCTCCTTTTCCACTAGCATCCCCCTCTCCCAAAATGCATTATTAATGATAAATAGAAATTATCACTTTAGTCATGCTGACGAGCAATCTCAGAAATAGATCCACTTAAAATGTAATTTGGTGCCCACATCTCTCGGTACTTAAACCACTTTTTCCCAGATGTAGGTGGCAACATTCTTATGTTTTTATTTAGCACCCTTTCTGCAGCACTCATTGCTGGAGTGACTTTATACTTTCTATTGTGCCTTTAAAAATGTGGCAACCATAATAGTAAATTAATCTTTATGACTCCCTTGTGTTGAATGCAGGGTACATTTGTGTTGAGGGACCCTTCCACTGCCTCAATTGATTCTATAGAGTATTGATCAGTACAGCAACCCTCCACCAAGCCCAAGATATCGTACCATCCATGTCTGGCAGCCAATCAAGGCTCAATAAACCTGTTTTCTCTGCATTCCAGCATGTAACCAGGGCAGGATCTACGCTATTCATTACACCGTTGTTTAAGTGCATTGTTGCGTCCTCCCTTGCTACGTTACAAAATGCAACTTGAGCCCAGTCAATCGAAATACCTTTTCTTCTATCGTTTTACCCGGGCACACTCTTCTTTAGAACGTTCTTCATTATGCTCATACCGGCTCTGAAGTAAACCTCCTTCTTCCGGTGACTCTGAGCTAGACCTGCTGGGATAAGCCGGCAGGGAGGCGGGGCGACGCGTAGGGACAAGGGAAGCCCTGCAGCGTCTTAAAGGGGCCACGTACACCCCGAAAGATAAGCGTTTTTTTAAAAAAATTAAGCCTCTGTCCCCTCTTTCACCGCCCTCCCTCCCCCTCCCCCTCCCCCTCGTCGCGTTGTGCCAGCTCTCCCTCCCCTAGAAAAGCCCTCACGTCCTAATCAGGAAGCAAAGACCATGGTCACGAGACGTGACTTTGAAAGACGGCATTGAATACAACGAAAGGTTGGGGCACATTGTTAGTTTTAAAACGATTTTAACAGAAAGTGGAACGGTTTTAAAAGTCAGAAGAAACGTAACAACAGCATCACGTGACTGCTGACGTCATCTCTGCCAACTTGTTACGTTTCATCTAGACAAGTGTAGACGGGCTCCAGATTCTTGCTGGCTCCGATCCTGCAATTTCTCCCTGCGTGCTGGGGACTGAGCATTGCTATTTCTGGATGTGTATGCCCCCACTCCCATAAAACTGTCCTTCTTATTGTAGCCAAGGATCCTGGATGTGAGGAATTTGCATGCCAACAAAAGTCTCTTGCAGTGCTAAGTTTGGTAAATAGCAACAAATCACATATGCTATACTTTTGATTATGTCATTGTGACTACTGTTATTTTTTATGGCATCGTTTATGTTTATGGTGAAAATAAACAACAAAGGAAGGATCTCTGCCCAAGCAGCTTACAGTATACATTTTAAAAGTAGAGAAGGAGGAAATAGCACGGAGAAGGGGGAATAGTAAGGCTAACCAATTTATTGTAGCATCATAGTACATGCTGCCATGATGACACAACGCATTTGTTAGTCTTCTAGGTGGCACCGGACTCTTTATCGCTTTTGTTGCAACAGGGCTAACACAGCTACAATGCTGGAGGTGACGGCAAATGGAAGCAGGGAAGAAAGAAAAGGGTCTGGCAAAGGTAACAAAGGGATGAATGTGGGCAAATGTAGATGTAGGGTGACCATATGGAAAGGAGGACAGGGCTCAATACCAGTTGTATAGAAAAGGAGATTTCAGTAGGTGTCAGTTGTATGCATGCAGGACCTGGTGAAATTCCCTCTTCATCACAACAGCTAATGCTGCAGGAGCCCTGCCCTCCTGACCAGATACAAAAGAGGGCAGGGGTATCAAACCTCTTTCAGCCCCAAAGCTGAATCCAATTTTGGAAAAGCTTACCATATGTGTGTGTGTGTGTGTGTGTGTGCATGCACATTCTAATGGTGGGCAGGCTAAAGGCAAAAAGGGCATGGCCAAATACCAGAAATATCACTCTAGTGTATCTTAAAGCTTTTACTTAACTTGCGTTTCTGGTTAACATCTTATTTACCTTGAGACTTGGTTAGCCGGGGCTATCTCCTAACTCAAGAATCCATGAAGACTGAAAGGCGCAGGCAAGTTGCATTCAGACGTCTAATCATGAACTACTGCCAGGTTTTTGTTTTTTTCTGGTTCAATAATTGTTCAGTTGAATGAGTAGATAAGGGGCGCAGAACCTCCTTCAGCCTGAGGGACGTATTCCCATTTGGGGAGGCTTGTGGGGTGTATGTGGCACATCCGAGCGGAGGGCATAGCCAAAGGCAAAGGTATTGCTGTTAACATGCTTTTAAAATTTTGTATATTTGTTTTTAATGTTCACTGTTTTTAACTTTTGTAAACCGCCCAGAGAGCTTCAGCTATGAGGCGGCATATAAATGTAATAAATAAATAAATAAATGGGGCAGGGCCAAAAATACCATCTGTTACTACCCAGACTTAAGCCTTAGGAGAAGCATTTCAAGCTTTTAGAATGAGGGAAAATCTGCACAAAAACCTGGGAACCACCAAACAATCTGTGGGCCAGGGAAAGGGCAGGGGTGAGTCACTGTCCGGGGAGCTCCAGATGGTGAACTGGGAGCCCAGGTGATCTGGATTTGGAAATAAATGAGAAAATGTGCCCTCAAAATTAAGTCCTCGTGATTTGCAGTCTCCTTATTTATCTGCCTGGCCTACCTATAAAGCAATGTGACTGGTAGGATTTTATTGGCTTGAGGCTCAGCACCCTTGGCCTAAGGGATGAAGCAACACATCTTTAGGAGTTTCAATCTGAGATAAGGACTAAGGGGTGTTTTAAATCCAGCATCCCTGTCATGAAAAAATATGCGAAGGCACTAAAATCTGTGCTGGGTCATCTTCACTTGCCCATTTATGCCCTTTTAAAATATTTTCAGAAAGCGGAGTGTTTAGCCTGTTTTCCAAGGAAGCTTGCAATCATTTAAATGTGAAAACTGGATTCAATGGCTGTGAGACAGTTAAGTTTGCTAGAATGAGACAAAAAGTACAGAAATATGTTTAGGTCAGGCACTGGACAGCTGGCTGTACTCAAAATTAAATAAATGAGAAAATGTGCTCTCAAAATTAAGTCTCTGTGATTTGCAGTCTCATTAATTATCAGCCTGGCCTAGCTGTAAAGCAATGTAATTGGTATAATTTTGTTGGTTGTTGTTAAAAGGGACTCAAGTTTGACCCCCTGGTTAATGCCATAATTTATTTCCCATTTTAGGATATTATAGCATGTCAGTAATCTAATCAAAAAGGGCTACCAACCGGCATAGCTTGAATAAACAGTTTGTTTACTTGGGCTGCCCAATTGATGCTGTCAACAAAGCAAAAGGAGAAAAAAGGCGGCTTAGACTTCAATTCTTAGACAGTGGCTGCCTCTTTCTGCTCTGCAAGCCATTAAAGACTTGACTGCCTCCTGAGATGGAGCAATTCCAGTGCACAATATCACAAAGGATTCTGCACAACAACAGGGCGGGAGGGGACCCACTTAGATAGGTTTCACTCACTGGTAGTAGCCCAGGGGGGAAAGTGCATCCAGCCAGCTGCACTGGCTCAGTTCATGGTATAACTTTACACTATTTTCTCTCTAAGTCGCTACTAATCCCCTGGGTTTACATGTTTTTTTGGGCTGCATCAGAGAAAAGCAGTGTGAAATTGCCTGAAAGCCTCCTTATAAATAAGACTTATGATAGAGACTAGCTTGCTTGATGAAAAGACTGAAAGCAATGCCCCTGAGGATCCCCAAAAAACCATTTTACAAGTCTCCCGCTGTGATTTTTGGTCTCTATCTAATGACTGATAACTTAAAGAAATAAAGGAAGAGACAGGGAGAGGGTGAGGGAGCCCTTTCTAACTACACTGAAGTCTCCATGGCCTGTTTTGGTTGAACTGAAAATGATCTACCCAAAAGAAAATATCTCTAGCTTTAGCGTAAACCTTCTTGGCCACCTTTTTAGGAACACCATGCTGCCCCTTCAAAGACCTGCTTTATGATGTGGGACGTTTAAACCACAGCAGACTCACTCAGAGATGGCATAAGTAGGTGGCTTCATGACCAAAATCATTCAGAGCATCATTGACTTACAGCAGGGGTGGGCAGAAGAGAGAGATCAGGATCTACTGGGAGATCTCTGGGTGATTCGCAGCAGATCCACAAGAGTTTCTGACTCCCAGTTGTTTAACAAGAGCAACAAGAAAATGACTTCTCCCACCTGAAAACAAATTCCTCAGCTCAGAATGTGCTCAAAGGCACCCTGTTCTTTGAGACTAAGAGTATATATTTTGCACTTAGCTCTGGATGATAGATCTTGGGGTTTGGGGGAGGTGGGGGGGAGAGAAACAAACAAAATAGATTTGACAAGCCTGAACCTTGCCCAGATCTGACTTACAGCACACCTGCATTTAACCCCACATTCAAAGCGTCACAAATAGAAAAGTAAGCCATATGGCCCTAGGCTCGTGTTAGTCTTAATACTATCTGCATCAGACTGATCTCAGTGAGGGTAAAAATCTAGGCAGATACAATTCCCCACGTCCCACTCCAGGTTTCTTTAACCCCTCAGACATAATGCTTTAAAAGGGTTCAAGGTCTGCTTGGTTGCGTCCATGTGAATGTTCCCTGTAGGGAATACTTTTTTGGTTTGGGTTTTGTTTTATGTTTGAAGCAGCTTTTTTGGGATTGTCAAGGAATTGCCTTTACTACGGAAGGAAATGGCTGAACTCTAGGGATGAACAACTAGTTCAGTCCAAAGGACCTATTGAGGAAAAATATGCTGAAAGGAGTAAGAGTCAGCCTGCTCTAGACTAGACACTAAAGACAATAGATTATTGGACATATTTATTTACAATATTTGTATCCCACCTTTTTGCCTGAAAGATCTTGCCAAGACAGTTATATAACTATCATGAAAAGAAAAGAAAAACAGTCCTTCCACCCCAAACCTACAGAGTCTAAAACTGCTGCACAATATAATCAGTTTGCAATGCCCCAAAGCCCTCTGGGAAAGCCTTGTCTTCACTGTTCACCAAGCAGCAAATGCCAAGTGACTCTCCTTTGGGAGGGCCTTCCACATCCTCGGCCCAATGACTGAAAAGGCCCCATCTTGCATGCCCACATAGGGTACCTGGGTGGGAGAACAGGCCCAACATGATTAAACTGAGTGCTCAAGTTAAGTTCACATGGGACAAGAGAGTCCATGAGATACCCCAACCTCAGGCTGTTTAGGGTTTGTGCTGTCAAAAGCAGCACTTTGAATTAGGGCTGGAAAGAAATTAGAAACAAAGGGGACTAGACTTTAATTGCATGCTCATTCAGACGAACTCCAGTTAATATACTGTGGGTTGCATTTTGAGTCCATTCAAAAAGGTACTGAATTAAGGTATGAAAAGGAGGGCAGGGCTCCTGCAGCTTTAACTGTTGTGATGAGGAGGGAATTTCATCAGGCGCTGCATGCATACAAATGACACCTGCTGAAATTCCCTTTTCTGTACAGCTGTTAAAGATTCAGGAGCCCTGTCTTCCTTTTCATATTATCACCCTAACTGAATACTCTTCTAAAAGCAGCATCACATAGAGTACTCCAATTTGGATATGACGAAGGCATATCCTCTTGGATGGGAAAGATTTGAATTCAGCATCCTTCTCATCCATGAGGAGTAAGTCACTTCCTCTAAACTTAACCTAGTCCTTGGGCAAAAAGAATATGTGATCTATAAATAATGGTGTTCTTCCAAAGCAGGTTCAGTGAATCAAACTAAGCTTTTCTCTTATTTTCGGCATAGGAGAACATTTCCATGCAGGATATTGCTAACCCCAGCTGCAAATAATTAGCAGACATGTAAATAGCACTTTGAATCTCATGTGCCTGACCTGAATATTATCAATAAATGTCAAATGTGAAAAAAATTAATGGGGTCCTCAAAATGAGCTGTGGGGAAAAAATATCTCAGTTACCAATTTTAAGTTTACCTCTGTGTGTATTGGGATTATAAATTTTCCTTCTAAAGTAAAAAAAAATGGATTCACAAGATTCTACTAAGTACAAACACTCAGTCACATACAGATGCATTTGACCTACTTATATAGAGAGGTGGCATTCTATCTATCAACTTCTAGATGGTCATGTGGGTGACTTCTGCATATCTTGGTGGTCTTGTATATCTTTCCTGAAAGTGCTTACTCAATAAAAAAAAATCACAATGATTCTAGACAAGTGGTACTATTTTAGGGTTAAAATATAAAATATACTGTGAGCAAAGCTGTCTTTCCCCAACAGAGACTGTGAGCCGTTATAACAGTTGCATGACAGTGGAAATTCAATAAGTGTGGCCTTTTCCTACAGTGGAAAAGACAGTAACTTCGGAAAGTGTTTACTTGCCAAATTTTTGCCCATTGTACAGATGGCATAGAGTTTCTGTCAGGAAGGAAAGATGGTGACCCTACCCTCACTCTGCTTGCATGCCATATGTCGTCTTTTACAGAGGGCAGGCCTCTGTTTAAAGGGCTGCCAGAGGACTCTCCTCTATTTTGAAGATGTCCTCCATTTGAAGGTCTGTCTATTCCAAGCCCAGTATGATGAGAAAGATCCATCAGAAAGAAGAGTTGAGTCCATCAATAGTTAAGCATCTGGACAGCAGACTGGACACAGCCTTCCCCACTCTGGTAAAATGTAGCATATTTCTATTGAAATTATAATTTATTTGCATATATGCCAATTTTGTGCAAATAGGTGTCCCCCTTTGTCCTTTTTTGGTGAAAGATGTTCTGAGTGGTGGTGGGTTTTTTGGCAATTCAGAAGTCGCCACCCTACTCTGTCTAATCATTTTCAATCCACTCCATTTTCATTTGTAGGGTGGCCATCAACTCCCCCCTCCCCAGTCAGAGCTTCTGTAATGAATGACAGGCAGAGTGCTATCCAGGCATCTGCAACCTGAGAACATCTACAAGAGCTAAATGTCATGTAGCTATTAAATACACAGGGGCCCTGTCCAAAAAGAAAAAGTGAGTTGGTAACTATAAAATGATGAAAAGGTAAGATTGGTTTCAAATTATCCCTCCATTTTGCACACCAAAAGAAGATACTTTTAAAAATAAATAAATGTGGAGTATGAAAAACATAGGTGATAGGTTTGGATTCTCCTAACTTCCTTTCTCAGAATGGAACAGAATTCCAATCACAGAATCATAGAATAGCAGAGTTGGAAGGCGCTTACAAGGCCATCGAGTCCAACCCCCAGCTCAGTGCAGGAATCCACCCTAAAGCAGCCCTGACAGATGGTTGTCCAGCTGTCTCTGGACAACCAGAGGCAGATGGGAATCTCCCACCTTACTTTTCTTCCACATTCCCTGTACCACCATCAGAAATCTGTTCCTGAGGGTTACAGAACTCATGGCAAAGGTGTGGGGTAGGTTGTGGCTGGGGAAGGGGGCAAGGCTGCAGATGGAGGAGGAAGTTGGTTGAGATTCCTCCCTCCACCTTTGCACTAGAGAGCAGCATAGGATCCACCTATATACATCTTTATCTGCATTGATAGCTATATATAATTATTTGATAAGTGCTATGCAGGCAGAAATCTCCTTCTGCTACCTGTGGTGAATGTGTTGAACACACTATTTTGAATATTTGGAGGAGAGTAACTAATTAGGTATCAGTGTTAAGAGATGCTTCCCATCTTCTGGCTTTAAAAATACATTGAGCTAAAAATGTAAGCCTGACTGTTGAACCTACGTATGTTACTTCTGCAAATGCTAAAGGGTAAAAATGTTGAATCAATAATTACAAATTATGCCAATCCCCTTGAAATATGGTCCTCCCCACCCACCCGCCAGCCCTGCTCTAATGAAGAACTCCTTGTTAACATTAGTTATATGGCATTTCAACTAGTATCCAACACTTGTAAATTGGCTAAATGTCTATTCTGACAAGTTTAAAACACTCATCAGTGGATAAAACCTTATTTCTCTCCCTCCCCCTCCCCACGCCTAATGACATTTATCAGGTCCACTTAAACATCCTGACAAATCTGTTTGCTGCTGAACTGCAACAAATGAGCTATTTATCTTAAGCTTGTTCAGTTCATATTTGCCGGCTAAGGTAGTCACACGCTCAATACTTCAGATACTATATAAATCAAATAGGACTTGAGCAGTTTATTTAGACCATCATTTGCCTACCGCCTGAATTAAGATGCTTTTCAGGTTTAGAATGTTGGTGGGGGTCGTCGGAAACATCAAATCACCCAAAAGGTACAGATCAGGAACCTCCGCATCCCACCCCAGTACAATAGGCTGTTTTATTTAAGGCTGTCTAGAAAGTGTAGCTATTTCAGTGGGTTCATAAACTTGGTTGTCTTGTCTGCAGTATAATCAATATAGTCAAAGGGTAGTCAACTGATTCCCCCACCCCCAATTATATATGGCAGAGTTAAGTTGAATACTAGTATATGTTGCGATGTACTATATTTCTTGTGGTTTGTCATATCTGGGTTTCAACTTAATACAGGCTGCAGAATTTGCACATTTTAAGGCGCAATCCTATGCATGTTCAGACAGAAAAATGCTGGGGCATGCTGGGAGTTGTACGGCTTTTTTCTGTCTAAACATGCATAAGATTGCACCCTAAGTATACAGATATATAATTAATGCAGATTTTTAGAAGTGATGATGGAGTCAGCTGATGAGGTTTGTTTATTTGCCTTGTTTATTTATTTATTTATTGCATTTCTATATCACCCAATAGCCGAAGCTCTCTGTTTATTTATTTATTTAAAATATTTATATCCCACCCCATATCACTAAGATCTCAGGGGGGGCGTACAGATAAAAACATACAGTTTAAAACAATAAATATACACAGTTAAAAATAAATTAAACCATGATCCAAGTTAAAACAATATATAATTTAAAAGCAAAAGATGCAGTTAAAACAGTTAAAACAATGTGCCAGTGAGTTTAACCATCAAAGGCTTTGTTAAAAAGCCATGTTTTTACTTGGCGTCGAAATGGAATCAATGTTGGCACCAATCGGGCCTCCAAGGGGAGGGCATTCCACAGTCGGGGTGCCACCCCAGAGAAAGCCCTCTCCCTTGTCCCATCATAACGTATATGTTGCATTGGTGGGATGTGGAGAAGGGCTCCTCCAACAGATCTAAGGCCTTGGGCAGGCATATATAAGGAGAGGCGCTCTCTCAAGTATCTGTTATCATGCTAGACCTGCTCCTTTGTTGTTGTTTATTCGTTCAGTTGCTTCCGACTCTTCGTGACTTCATGGACCAGCCCACGCCAGAGCTTTCTGTCGGCTGTCGCCACCCCCAGCTTCCCCAAGGTCAAGTCTGTCACCTCCAGAATATCATCCATCCATCTTGCCCTTGGTCGGCCCCTCTTCCTTTTGCCTTCCACTTTCCCTAGCATCAGCCTCTTCTCCAGGGTATCCTGTCTTCTCATTATGTGGCCAAAGTACTTCAGTTTTGCCTTTAATACCATTCCCTCAAGTGAGCAGTCTGGCTCCTTATTCCCTGCTTATTTACATTTTGTAAATAAAATTAAGCAACTTGAGGCCTAGCTATACTACACCTTCGAGATTGTCAAATCCCCACCCCCCAATGAAAAAGGGACCTTCCCGTGCAGATTAAAAGGTATGGCGTTTGCACGAACTTTGAAGGCGGCCAACGTGCTATTGCTTAACTCCATTTCCCCAACTAGCCTACTTTACAGTACTTTTATAATGGTTAATGAAATAATATCTGTGAAGTTCTTTTAAGTACTCGAAACATTATAAATACTATCATTATTCTCCATCTCAAATACCAATTTCCATATTTCCCAAAGATGAAGTCTCTTCTATAAAGTGAATATAAGAACATCCATTGAGCAGGGGGTTGGACTCGATGGCAGTATAGGCCCCTTCCAACCCTACTATTCTATGATCCCATGTAGACACATTTCTAGTCTGCAGAGCAATAGATCACAATGCATCCTCCTTCCACCTGCCTTCATAGCTTCCCCTGAACTGCACAAATACAAATGCACAGCACAACCCCGACAGGCCACAATTTGAAAGGAAACACCCCCAGATGCTTTGATTATTTTCTGAATAATATTGAAAAGAAAAATAAGCAGAGGTAATAATGAAGAGGACTGCTCCCCACCCTTAAAATCACTTCTAGGGTTGCTGTATAGAATAGATCCCCTTTCAAGCCCAGGCTACTAAGTCAGATGGGGTTTGCCTGGCTTGGATGAGTAGGCATGGGTCCATAAATTTACCAAGCTTTCAGTGCAATCAGAAGTAATCATCACTGCGTACCATGGGATCTACTCCCAGGTAAGCATATCTAGAATTGCCCTGTCTATGCTGCAAAGGACATGGCTGAATATTTGCTTCCTGAATCTGTGCATTGAACTTCCAGGCCACAGCTAGACCTAAGGTTTATCTTGGGATCATCCAGGGTTCACCCCTGCCTGAGCACTGGATCCCCTGTGTGTCACCTAGATGAACAGGTTTGACCCCTGGACGATCCAGGGATAAACCTTAGGTCTAGCTGTGGCCACAGTTGGTAGATTAGCTGCTTAGTTGGGCGAGAGTATTTTCCGCCAATAGCCAAAAAGATCTCTTCAATGCTTTCAAACTCTTCCATAGGAAAATGCTCTTCTTCCACATTCAAGTAAAGCTAGATTTGTCTGCACGTTCGTAAGCCAGCCCAGGCGCAGGAGAAAAACCATCTGGTATCCTGATGATCATTAACATTAAAACCAAATAAATTTCAAAGGAGAATTTGGGTTTTGCCTCTGCTCTTGATTTCGGTTTCTCTGAGGTGCTCATTTCCATTAAACACATTTGCTTCCCAATGTAGGCTGGGGGGTTTCTGGAAGGGGTTTCTGTTCCATGCCATGTACCTGTCCTCAAAGCTGAGGAGAAAGGAGAACAATGGCATCGCCTGAAGCATTTTGTTTATCAGAGATCTGTTTTGTTTGTTCCATGGAAAGGTATTTCCTCTGCATAGTGGCAGTTGCCTTTGACATGCAGATCAAGCAGGACTTGCCAATATGTGCTTTCTTTCTTTTGAGCATTCCATTCATGCCACTGTTGCGGGTTTGTTTGGTGGCAGCCAGGCCTGCTCTGGGTCTCCTTTTGTAAAGAGGCATCTTGCCACGGGCCCTTTGCCAAAGATGCAGCCCCAAGGGGGGGGGGCTTCGCTCCTCCCTTCTCCCAATCACCATCCGGAGGAGTTTTCTGTTGACTTTCACTTTCTGTAAATTAACTGCTATCAGATTCTCTCCTAATCTCTAAGATTTGCAGGGATCTATTTGAACTGATAATGACTGAGGGGCAGGGTGTGGAGCGGCGAAAGTAAACCCTGCCACACCCTTCTCGGCTAGACCTCATGCCCCTTTCTCAAGGAAGAAGGACATAGAGCAGTCATGGGATGCTGTTTTATATTCTAGATAAGGTGACAAAGAAACAGGGAATTGAGTGGAAGGGGAAGGAAGCGCAGCAATTAAAATCATTTACTTCATGTGCCGTTAGCCATATCAAGAAGAACCTATAAAGCATGCAAGCACAGAATCTGCATTAGTTACTAATTGCAACGAGCTCTTTTTTCTTCTTCTTTTTTTACCCCTTACTGAGTATTGCGGCAACCAAAGCAACAAATTGCTTGAAGACATTTCTCAGCTGGAGTGTAAAGAACCTTAACTGGAAGGTTTGATCTTATCTAGCATTTATTAGCATTAGTCTTGTTACAAAGGAGTGAAAAAGCACCCCACAAAGTTCAAGTGCTGTCCCATTTATTTGTGGTAGCTGTTCAGGGATCCTTTCATCAATATTGTAGTGGTTTGCCACTGATAATGTTTCTCTTGCTTTTTTACACACACACACACACACACACACTTCCAAAGTACTATTGCAGACTGCACTGTCTGTAGTTCTCTAGATGCAACTGCTTGGCACTCCCTTATATAGGAAGTGTGGGGCATATCTTACTGCTTTTGAATGCATCCACAGGCTGCAGACAGTGGAATGGTCCCCAGTGTGAAACAAGTAGGTGGGCTCAACAAATAGGCAGATGCAGGTGAACACTAGCTGTACTGAAAGATTGCAGGGGAGTTGCTCAGGTGGCATGGTCATCTTCACATAACCGGCAGCAGCTGGTGGGGCGAAACCACTGCTGGTGAAACTGTTGCCCACCACTGGAGCAAGTCATTATGCTGTTACCTTTCCATATCAGGAGACGCCACTACAGGCATGGAGTGCTACCACCAGAACCATGCAAGTGCACAGTGGCTGAATGGTTGGTTGTTCCAATAATGTCAGAAGCCTGTTGCCTTCCATGCTCCTCCACCACTACCACTTCACAACACAGAAAAGTAACAGTGGGACAGCCGCTCCCTTCCCTGTCAATGTGCGGTGGCGTCCAGACGTTCCACCTAGTGAACCATCTCACATGACCCCACATCTTTTAGTGTTCAGTGATAAGATGAGTACAGGCCTCTCTTCATAAATAAACATGGTGATCCTATTATTTATTATATGTATTTAAAACATTTGTATCCCACCCTATATCATTAAGATCTCAGGGCGGCATATTGCCTTTTGAGTTAATATCAGAAGAAATGAAGGCTTAGCGGATTTGCCCGGCAAAGCAACTAGAATAAGGCCCTGTCAGGTGGTAGGTGTATAATCCATTCACCTTCTGAGAAATACCTTCAACCAAGCTGGTCACAAATTTCTTTGAAGACACCCTTCCTCTTGATGCAGCATCTCTTGATTTCAGTCTCTAGCACCACATCTAGCATCCTTATCATTATCCAGATTTTTGCAGCAGATGGTGATGAAACTAGTAGTGTGCAAGATCCCCCCATTTCATAATTCCATTTGATTTCTTCATTAAAGTCCCCATTTGTTTTGTTATTAATTCATTTAAATTACATTTGTTTCATTCATTTGTATTTGTTTCCATTTTTAAAAAATCTTTCTTCAACTTTCATTTCTTTTCCTTTTCCTCTTGCAGCCTGCGGAAGTGCCAAATGATTTTGGTGGCCATCGCCTAGCAGATGCCATTTCATTTTACTGCGAATGTTCCAGATTTTGCATCACTCCAGGATGTTCTGGGGGGAAATGTGGGTGTCATTTAAAAATGGCAGCTCCCCCAGCAGCCACTATTCCCACCCACATTGGAATGTTCCATAATGACACAAGACTTGAGTCATTCTGGGATAATAAGATGGCGGCTCCCAGGAGGCAGTCACCAAGAGGATCTGTGCTGCCAATGGAGAAAGTATTCTCCCATTCCAAATGGGTGATGAGTGGTTATGAACGGGATAATGAAAAACAACAACCCCCTCCCCAATTTTGTACCCACTTGTTATTCTTGACAAGCCTTTCTCAACCTGGTGCTTTCCAGGTGGTCTACAACTCTCATCATCCCCAGCCAGTAGCATGATGGCTGATGACAATGGGAGTTGTAGTCCAACATATGTGGTGGGTACCAGGTTGAGCAAAGCTGCTCTTGGTGTTTGTTTTATAATGAATGAACATAGAACAAAAATTTAAAAAATGAATGGACTTTGGACCTGCTTGACGTCATTCTGCTTCATCCCTTTAGCAAAACTGAGCTTGACTCTACCATATGTAACCTACTACGACAGACTCTGATTATGCCCTTTGGTATACTTCTGGTTGATCACAACCAATCGTTGCTCCTGCGTCTTCCTGCAGTTGTATTAGTAATTTCCCTGTCCTTTACTGATGTTGCCACCAGCATTTTACTGGGGATATGGGAGAAGATACTCTGGGGATGCTGGTTGTAGGCCTTGTGGGACAATGATGTTATTCATCCTTTGGGTAGGCTGTGCTGCCAAGCTTGTTCCTGCCAGCAATCTGAAGGAGGCGATACACTAACCTTCTGTATGAGGAAAAGTTGAGTGCAATGTCATGTTTAACTTCACAATGTTTTATGCAACCTAAGCTTTCTGAGTACCATCCAGTAGCAACCAATCACTATTCCCAAAGCTTCCATTCTCATTAATCATGATGCAGGTGCAAAAGCCACAATGCCTCCTTTCATAATAAGGTGCTCAACCTGAAGTAGTTAAATGCAAGAGACATATTCATTTTGTCTCATTTCAAGAAATTAGGGAAGAATCATATAGCATGACAGAAAAAAAGACAAAGCATTTCAGAGAACAATAGGTAATTTTGGGCGATGGTGATGATAGCAACGTGCTGGAGTAATTTTAAAGAAATAAAGGAATACCGCATAAAGAAAAATGTGGTAGTGCCACAGCTTTTACTTTAATCCTAGCAAGGTGACCTGCAATTTGATCGGCCGCTATGGGAAGGCAAGGCAGCACAGCTTGGCCTGTTCCTCAAGAGCACTGGCTGAAGAACAGTAGCAGATAGGGAATGGGAAGGGATTTTGTTTGCTTTGTATTTTAAGTGCACTTACCTAATTCACGCTTCACAGACTTAAAATGAGGATCAGAACACAGTCATCCTTCTGACTGCACACTTCTCCAGATTTTGTGATGCAGTTCTCAGGTAAAAAATAATAATGTATATATTAAGAAATGTTGCGTACAAAAAGTATAGACTATGGAAAGTTGAAAACAAAAATATGCATGAAAATAAATTTGATATTAATTTGGACATTTTTAAAAATCTGCAGTCTGATTTATGACTGGATACATGTGGAAATGACATGGATCAGATAATAGGTTCACACAATCAGTAGGGGAAGCCACGGAATCTGGGTTTCCCCCCACTATGTGTGCCCACCATTTTCTTAATTACCTATGACGCATTGTGGGTTGTCATCCAAACCCAGCACATAGCATGATTCCCACAACCCATGGCTTGTAATAGGGTTTGTGGGGTGGATTATGCCGCACACTAGGTTTGGCCGACACAGAAACCACAATGCGGATAACTAAGCAAATACTGGATGCGTGTGAAGCATCGCGGGGGCGGGGGAAACAAACCATACTGTGATTGTGCGAACCAGGCCTTAGGGTGATTCATCCATCCCAAGCAATGGAAAACATGCCTGCAATTGAATACTGGTTAGGGCATCTGCTACATTTGTTGTAGCCACTGCTCCTTCTACACAAGAAAAGAGGGGAAGTATGTGTGCACTGTATATACACACAGCTCCACCACTCTTGAGTTGCATTAAATTTAGTGCTCCTATCTTGACTGAAATATGCATTGAAGAAATCCTCTGTGTCTTCCTCCCAGAGGAAGATAAGGCATGGCTACGACACTGATATATTCATATGTGAAAGGGAAGAGGGTAGGATACAGTTGTCAAATAACATGAACCCTAAGTAATCTGGATGTTTCTCCCTCTCTTGTGTGAATGCTGATAAGCAGGAAGCCACCTTTTGTATTTCTCTTTACTTGAAGGTTTCCCTTTTCATATAACATTAAAAAGATTTGAGGGCTTCTTTGCAGTTGCTGTAACACTGTTAAGAAAGCTCTTAGGCAAGGTAGCAAAGCCAAAGTTCTTCAATAAAAATAAGTGAATGAAAGTAACCGACATGGAAGCGCTCTTTGGACAAATAATCTCGTAATTCTCAAATCAAAATAATCCACTGAGATGGTGCAGTTTAAACTTAATTCAACCAAGAAAGGAAGAGATGAAGGACAGAAAAGATGAAGGACAGCTATCATTTTCTTTCCTCCTTTCCCATATAAAAGAGCCCTCTGGATTGGACCAAACATAAACCTAGTCAAATATTATGTTTCCCACAGTAGTTAGCCAAATTCTTCTGGAACCCTGAGAAGTAGGGCATAAATTCAACAGCCCTCTGCAGATCTACGTCTCCAGCATCTGGTATTAAGAGAAGTAAATTACACCCTTCTGAACATGGAGGTTCTGCGAATGTATCTAAAAGAGTAATCCTATATGTCTACTCACAAGTAAATCCCATTGCGTTCAATGGGGTTTTCTCCCCATTGAGTATAGAACTGCACCCTAACTCTATTTGTTAAATAATCTCATCTAAATTAATGGCCCTTATTGCAACCACCAGTGGCAGTGGGCTTCATACGTTCATTGCACTGTGTGAAGAATAGCTTCTTTGGTTTGTCATAAACCTCTTCCATGAAAGAGTGGGAAGAATGTCTTTCTAGCCACTCGCCCTGCACCAGTCATACTTTTCTAAAACTCAGTTATGTTTCTAAGGCTGCAATCCCATACTTACTAGGGAGTGCACACTATTGAACTCAATGGGGGTTATGTCTGGGATTGCAGTGGGGCTTACTTCTGAGGATTGCACTGTGAGTCATCGTTTTTCCAAACTAAAAAGCTTCTCTTAAAAGACTGTGTTCTCAACTCCTTGATAATTATAATTGCTCTTTTCAGTGTCTTTCCTTTCCCTGTGACATCATTGCAGAGATATGGTGGCTGGAATTGTACACAGTGTTACAAATTTGGTTGCACTACAGATTTATTTAAAGCCATTAATACTTGACTTTTTGTTTTCAGTTGAAATCTATATTTATCTTTCTATTTATCTGTAGGAAAGGCATTGAAAAAAAAATGGCGCCCTAGTCTACACCTGCAGCCCTTTGGGGAGTGGGGAGAGTCCATCCCTGGTGAAGTTTTTTGTTTTTGTTTTACTAATCCTAACATTTGCGCAAGAGCAGGGGTGCGCTCCTTTGTGAAGCTGTGATTTATTTATTTATTTTAAAAAACAAACACTCAGCACTGGAAGGTGCCGAGACCCCTCGGAAACATGGCAGAAATGCTCTCTACCTTACCCCCGATACCCATGGGCTCACCCTGCTGATTCCTGCTACTCGCAAGGGACAGCGACTACCTTGGGAGGGGCCCCTACACCATCCACAGACCTCAGAATTGTCCCAAGAGAGGGGGAAAACTGGAGGGTGGGAATCAGCACTGGCAAAACAGAGTGGTTGTTCCTGGATCATCGCGGGAGTAGGTGAACATCATGTGGCACGGTAGGGACGGCCTCAATACTATCCTGGGATAATTGGCAAGTTTAGATTAGGCCAGTAAGTATCCCAAGTGCTGTGCTATTCGGTGCAGCCACATGATGAATTGGTTCTAGAGTTAGTCATACTTAGGGCCTTTCTACACCTAAGGGTTATCCCAGAAAAATGGAGGGATCGTCCCTGCCTGCTCCTGGGATACCCTGTGTGGCATTTGGATGCACAGGAATGATCCTGGGATGATCCCGGGATATAGGGCTGGCGTAGACATGCCATTAGGGTGGACCCACTGAAATCAAAGGGACTTAAGTTAGTAATGTGTGCTGGGTACAAAGTAAACTCTGCTTCTATACAGCAACACATTTACTTGCAGATTCAATCTTACTTATTTTTACCGCCAATAACATTATTTAGGAAATGCCAAGTCCCATTGATTCTAGCCCAGGAAAATATGCCATTGTGCCTATGAGCGTCATCACACTGGGGGAAATCGTGTTTGTTTACCGTTGCTTCTCCGCCCATGTGTTTGCCCCTCATTACTTCCTCTTTCGAAAGAGGAAGAAAACAACATGTGTGTGGCCCATTCAGTGGGCCGTTTTGATCATGCTGCTTCTCTTGCACAAAGCAGGAGATAGCAGCAATTTCCATCTCAAAAATAATTCAGATTTACCGGGTGTTTTTTTGTCTTGCGGAGAAAGCTAGAAAGAGCGGGAGGCAGATGACATCATGAGCGGGACCCATGAATGTCCGTGAGTGCCCAATAACGAGCATGCAATAAAACGCTCATCTGATGGAGCTCTATATCTCCTGTTCACGTTATTAACAAAACAAAGATGCATGCCCTTTTGCTACGTCAATACTACACTTTTACACCTTTGCATCTTACTAAATTGGGCAGGGCATAAAAAGCAAAACCATCATATTTAATAAATAAATATGGTATTTACTGCTGATGGGTATTTTAAAATTTTATTTTATCAGAACCGCTTTTTATTTAAATTTGTTTATATGCAATAGGATACAATTAAGTTTTCTCTGTTGTTTTTATTCTATGATTCTGATGGAATGTTTGGTGTTCATACAAACTCAATGAATGTAGTACAAGTTGAGTTATTCATAAAGATTTTCCAAGGACAATACAATGGTTAGCATGCTTCTAGTTGGAAACTAGAGTAAAAAAAGACAGTTCTATTACTTGAGATTTTAACATTCATCACTTATTATTTCTAAAAGCACCTAAACTCAGAAAATGGCTTTCTTTTCTCTGCTATCACTGTCATCTTGGAAAGCTCTTATAGTAGTAATTTTATCACATTTAATGTTAAATAAGATGGGATCCATGAAAAATTGTTATGGAGAGGAAATACATTTCTGTGGGACAAAGATAAGGTCCCCATTCACATTTTCTTATCAAACTACAACTAGGAGTTTAGGTACACATTAGTTTCTGGATTAGGCACCATGGGTGCATAAGCCAAATGCCCATCCAGATGTGCAAGTGAATGTGGAATGAATGCTCAAAGGTTCATCCATGGAGCCAGCCCCATTCTAACAGAGTATTGAAATACAATGCAGTGGGAATATACAGTATCCTTGCACTGCTGTGCCTTTGGATATTTATATCCACAGTTCCTGAATCAACAAATGACGTACATATGGAATCCTCCATCTGTATCTGTGGATCTTCTTAGTTAGATCAGGGGCCCCAGTTCCATGGAACTTGCTCTGGGAACAGCTATGGCAAACCATCTGCTCCAGCATCCTGCTCAAACAGAGTTGTTACGGCCAATCTCCTGGGAAGAAGAAATCAGACAAGCACACTCCTTAAGGTGCCTGTTCATTGAGGCCAATTCTTCATCCCCTCCTTATGGGGCAGATAATGTGCACCTGAAGTATGTCCCCTGAGCCCAATTTTCTTCTCTCTTTAAATCCCACACTTAAGGAGAGCAAGTCCCCAGCTTCCCATCAGTTTATCTGCTATGCTCAGCTGACTAAGGCCATAGCTAGACCTAAGGTTTATCCCTGGATCGTCCAGGGGTCAAACCTGTTCATCTAGGTGACACACAGGGGATCCAGTGCTCAGGCAGGGGCGAACCCTGGATGATCCCAGGAGAAACCTTAGGTCTAGCTGTGGCCTAAGGCCCAATCTACACCAAGCGGGATATTGTACTATGAATGCGGTATATAATAGGCAGGAGGCACACCAAACAGGATAGAGCAGTATGAAAGTGTTATATGGTATGTGATCAATGGGCCCCAACAATTGTGAGTGCACTTCAATACCACTACAAAGCAGTAGTGTGGCTCCTGCCTTTTATATACCGCTTTCATACCACTTTCATAATACAATAGCCTACTTGGAGTAGATTAAGCCTAAGAGCTCATACCTGCACCCTGATCTCTGCTGTCAAATTCAAAGCTGAGCAGAGCCCACAACACCCACCAGTTTTTAAAACAACAACAACAACAACAACAACAACAATTTGCCCATATTTTTTCTGTTTTGAAAGTACACTAGTCTGGAAGAACCTGATCCTAGCCATTCCTTTCTTCTATTTTTCTGCTGCGTGCTTTTCCATGCAGATGTCTCAACAGTTATACAGAATTGTTGTAATTGGTCAAGTATGAATGCTACAGTAGTAAAAGTATTCCCAGTGGTACTACTAGCTGTTAACCAGTGATAAAACCATTAGTGTTGAACATGAGCTAATTCTCTCACAACAATCAATCTAAGCTCACCGTTGGGTTTTATTTTAAACCTGCCCCAAAGACTAGCTCATCAAAATAAACTGGGCTCGGGCATTAGAAAACAACAACCGCATGGCGGTCTTGCCTGAATCACAATATACAATGAACACTGAAGCATAGTTATTGGATGCAAAAGCTGGCATAATCCTTGATTATTCTCTACTTCCATTTTTTTTTAAATGAAGCTTTTATTCCTTATTGTTGCATTGAAACCACCAGCAATTTCCGTTAAAAAACTCAGGACAATGCTTGGATGGGCTTTCCAGTGTGTTGTCATCTTTCCAGCTGGAGGAAGGAAAAATAAAAGGCAGTTGCATTTCCAAGCCTGCCTTGTGATGCCACACTGCAAGGCATCCTTGATTTGTGAATGACTGCAGCTAGCACTACCCAGAGAGCAAAGTTGCCATTAAATAAAGCAGGCTAAAGGCATACACTTTTGGCATCTGAGCTGTAAAGTTCTTCCAACATCCATGAAGGTGGAAAATGAATAAACAATAAATAAATTTCTTCAAGGAAAGCAAAGCAATGTATGAAGCAGAAATGCACAATCGTGGGGGAAGGGGGAAGAACATTATTATTATTATTATTATTATTATTATTATTATTATTATTATTATTATTGGCTTTCTTTTGACATCTTTTGAATCTGTGAGTCAGAAGCAAATTTTGACTGAAGCTAAGAAACAAAGAGAATAAATTTATCAAGTTGACAAAATATACTGTTTTTTCCAAAACTGAAAGAGACCACACAAGTTCTTAAACAAAATAGAAAAGGAAATAAATGAAAAGAGCTGGCAGTTTATAAGATTGTGAATGGTGGAGGTTTTATTGTGTTCCTTCAGAGGTTCAAGTCATGTGGTTTATGTGCAGAGCTTGTTTTTATTCTCCCCCCTCCTTTTCTCCAGATGAACATAAGGGAAAGGGGGTTTCACAGATCAGAAATTAAGAAGGCACAGTTTAAGTGTATATACATTAATACTACTTGTTACCTTACCGCAGGGCTCAGTCCTGGGCCCAGTGCTTTTCAACATTCTTATCAATCATTTGGACGAGGAAGTGCAGGGAACGCTTATCAAATTTGCAGATGACACAAAACTGGGTGGGATAGCTAATACCCTGGAAGACAGAAACAAACTTCAAAGTGATCTTGATAGGCTGGAGTGCTGGGCTGAAAACAACAGAATGAAATTTAATAGGGATAAATGCCAAGTTCTACATCTAGGAAATAGAAACCAAAGGCACAGTTACAAGATGGGGGATACTTGGCTCAGCAATACTACAAATGAGAAAGATCTTGGAATTGTTGTAGATCACAAGCTGAATATGAGCCAACCCTGTGATATGGTTGCAAGAAAGGCAAATGCTATTTTGGGCTGCATTAATAGAAGTATAGCTTCCAAATTGCATGAGGTACTGGTTCCTCTCTAGTCAACTCTGGTTAGGCCTCATCTAGAGCATTGCGTCCAGTTCTGGGCTCCACAATTCAAGAAGGACACAGACAAGCTGGAGTGTGTCAAAGCCCTATGAAGAGAGACTGAAACAACTGGGCCTGTTTAGCCTGGAGAAGAGAAGATTGAGGGGAGACATGATAGCACTCTTCAAATACTTAAAAGGTTGTCACACAGAGGAGGGCCAGGATCAATTCCCGATCATCCCAGAGTGCAGGACATGGAATAACGGGCTCAAGTTACAGGAAGCCAGATTCTGGCTGGACATCAGGAAAAACTTCCTGACTGTTAGAGCAGTACGACAATGGAACCAGTTACCAAGGGAGGTTGTGGGCTCTCCCACGCTAGAGGCATTCAAGAGGTAGCTGGACAAGCATCTGTCAGGGATGCTTTAGGGTGGATTCCTGCATTGAGCAGGGGATTGGACTTGATGGCCTTATAGGCCCCTTACAGTTCTACTATCCTATGATTCTATGATTTCACATATAATGCCAATTACATGACTTTTCTGTGATACACCTGGAGGGGGGCAAATTCTAGCCCTCTACTGAGAATAAATAGTTTCTCTATTGGTACAAACATATTGTTCTTAGTCTGCAGGCGCAACATCAACTTTTAAAGCATTGTCTATTTTTGGCTATTTGAGCACTCCTGTTGTTTGTTCTGTCTCTGTAAAGGCAGTCCTGTTCTTGACAATGCAACAGCAGTAACATCCTATGATGCACTCAAATGCTAATATGGAACATCTGTGACACTGGGGAATCAGTGAGCCCACACTGTCTTTAGGATCTGCCCCTGTGACTAGCAGCAATGAAAACCAATGCAGAATGCACATTGCACTGAAACATTATCTTAAGGTGTTGTGCGTGTGTGTGTGGTGGGAGGCATTCAACCAACAGTTACCTCTATTTGTTTGTCTTTAAAATGGCAGCTCATTTTTGTTTTTAGACTCCCAAGTCTCTAGGACAGGTGTGCAGAACCTCAGGCCCATGGGCCAAATCTGGCTTTCCTGGGGTCCCAATCCATCCCTCTAGGGAGCATCATAAGACCCCCATCCGCTTCCCCAGGCCTTCCCCCCTTTCCCTGACCATGGGTTGTTTGAGTGTTTCCCAGCTTTTGTGCAATTTTTCTCCCAATCTAAAAGGTTGAAATACTTCTCCAAAGGCTTGGTTACTGGCAGTAAAAGCTTCAAGCTACAATAGGCTGGTATTTTTTGGTATCTTTGGCCTGCCTTTTTACCGTCTGCTTTGCCCACCACTGGAATGTGGCCCCAGAGTTCTTCTCCAAAATTGAATTCTGCCCTAGGGCTGAAAGAGGTTCATCACCCCTGCTCTAGGGTCATTGTGCTAGCACAGGAGCACAACAAAGAGGTCCTGCCCTTATGGTAGCTAGAATGGTCTACTGGTGCCTGTCCATTGTTTTCATTTGCTGACCTTTTGTATCCAAAAGCATTCAGCTCCAAACCTATGTGGATTTGCTCACAGTATTGAGCCTCTATGGCCAATCACCCTTTGATACTGAAGCAAATATTCAATTTTGAGGCATATGCAGACAGTGCTAGTTGTGGATATCAGACTATGCTTTTCAGTACAGTTCGTCACCATGGGGATACAGGTAGACTACTTCAGTCTGGATTGGCCCCTTCCAGTAGGCACATCTGACTTCAACCAACATGGCTTACGCAGTTCATTCAGAACAGCTGAGGTGGTCTGCCTTTAAATATGCTTCCAGTTGGATAACGATGTAATATTAAATTAAATCTTATATAAGAATATGGTAGTGTAATGCTTATTACTCAAGATCTACCACACCAAATTGGCTCATTTTTGTTTTAGACTGAAGCTTGAGCAGTGTAGATGTGCAGAAAATGTTGAAAGTTCAAAAAAGTTTGAAATTCAAGCTTTAATGGCAATTAATTTCCTCCATGCCAAACAGGCAGGGATAGTGTGGTGTTAAAGCGGGCCCTGGGTGCAGCTGCATGGTTAGGTTGTTGCTGTCAGTGAGGCAAGGGGAGGGGACAGAGGCGTGTAAGGGAGGGGGATGCTGGATTCACTATGCATGACCTACATTTGCATTATTCATGAGCCCTTCTGTGGTGAGGGAACTGAGGGACAAAAAGCAGGAAAGGTGCAGGACTATTAGCGCCCATGGTGACATGGCCTTTACACTAGTAACACAAATAATAGAGATATCCTTGGCAGCCTTAAACATCATTTCTAGACAAGGAGATCCGTATTATAGAAACCTAAGCTTCATTATACCGTGGCACTGAGGTACACCTATGCACGCCCACACCTCTTATGCAAACTCACTGTAGTTTGACAGAAAGTTCTGAATCCTTGTGTTAAAAAGAAAGGGCTCAATTTTGAGACCTTTGTTCATCTGAAAAATGTAGGCTGCAATCCTGCCTGCATATCACATGGATTAATTTCAGTGTGATTTGCATGTTGCTTACTGTGTGTGGCAGATTTGCAGCCATATTTAGCATGCAATAAAGGCCTCTGAATATGAGCAGCAAGAAATCACCTAGCCACAGTGGAGCAGGCCCTGGGTTCTGTACAATGTAGTATTTGTTGCTTATACAAGAGCTGTTGATGGAGAAGAGGCAGTCCCATGAAAGTTGTTTGACCAATAGCAGCTGTTGCGTACTTATATAAAGCAGCCTTTATATAAAAACTTTTATTTTTATGGTTCCTTGTGCATAAGATCAAAAATTATATCTATGCAGGAACATAATTAGAGGATTAATGGCCAAAGCTTGTACATAAAGGGAGAGATTTCCCAGGGAAAAAAATGTGTTATAAGCAGTTTTATTTTTAAACAGCTAGGCTTTTAAAAACAAACTCAAAATTTAAAGACAATGGTTTTCTTGTTATACTGAAAAGGTCATATTAAACAATTCCATGGTAGTTTATCTACCTGAACCAGGAACAGGTTTGGCCACTTGGGTTTGCCAAGACTCTGATTTCTGCTCAGTTTGTTGTCGTCCTGGATCTGATTTCTTATGTCTTAAGAATTAAAGCTAATTGAGGGGAAAAGTTCACTTACATAAAGCAGGATCCTAATGTTAAAAATTCTCTGTACACGAACCAATATATTTAGTTACAGAACCTTCACGCTCCTTATCAAATATGTGTGAGAGTGTAAATACTTAATGTGCTCATTTGATAGTTACGGAATATTCCTATTATTTGGTGGGTTCACACAAATTGTCCAGAATAAGTTCTCTGTGTGTTTTAACATCAGAGAGCTATGTGATTCCTGGTTTTGAAAGTGTTGCACACACATTCCACCTGTGATGTAACTCACGAGTGATGCTAAGAAAAGTTGTGAAACTTGTGAATGTTGTCAATACTAATATTATTTGGCGTTCACATAAGGCTTTTTGAATGTTCAAAAATGCTTCACGTGCATGATCTTGTTCTAATCCTTATGACAATCTTGCAAGATAGGCAACCTCAGCCCCCCCCCCAAAAAGACATTATTTTAAGGATGAAGCTAGCAGCTACACCTTTATTTCAGAATAGGTGCAGGGAGCTTCATCCAGATCAGGAGGAACCTGCAATTCCTATTTCAAAATAATGATCCATTTGTTTTATGGATCAATATTTTGCAATACAAATTGCAGGCATGGGGACCCTGATGTGGTAGGTGGAGGGAAGAGTTAAAGCTTCCTTACTCCATAGGCTGGGGTGTCAATCTGGATCAAGTCTTCTGTACTTGCTCTAAAATAAAATAAAAAAAGAATGAAGTAGTCTACTCTAGAGTTTAAAAAATAAAGGCATTTCAAGCAATGTTTGTTTGGGTCCACAGTTCATAGTAGAGCTGAGATTTGAAAGAGGGAATTTTTATTCATATCTCGGTCAAAAGACTTTGCCACTATGCCATCCCAGCTCCATACACAATATCTGTAATCCTGATACCAGTAAGCCCTGGAAGGCAAGTTTGATCAGCATATTGCATATAGGAGTTGAATAGCGGCTTAATTAAGGCTTTCATTTCATTGGCAGCCTATACACATTGATCTGGGAGTAAGCCCTATGGAACTCAATGGGACTTAGTTCTGAGCACACATGTAGAGGATTGCACTGTAAGCGGCTTAGATATGAACTGGGGCCTTACCCAGTCAGACACTTAGCCATTATACTATACCAGCACTCTATTGTAATTCAGAATATGGAGGAGGACCAATTTGAAACTGAATATGCGTTGTAGTCATATTCAAATTACAGATGTGGGAAATGCAAACAAACAAACTCCACAAGCTACCCTGATTCCCCTGTGGAAACAGACTAAATATGTGGTTATTCTTTTGCTGCCTACCTAGTCTTAAGGAAAGACCCTTATTCCCAATCACAAAAAGAGAAGAAGAAATGGAAAATCGAAATAGAGGAGCGTTCTCAGAACCAACTCCTCCTTGTTTTTTCCATGGCAGGCTCTTGAATGGGCCATTATAAATTATTTGTAGAGAAGCAGGGGGATAGAAGTTAACCACTCCCCTTGTAGGTGAGTTGATATGAAGAATAAAGCCCTAGACCTTAGGGATTAACAATGGAAGGTCTTCAGGGAACATCCAGACATCCTCTTTTGTAACAGATAGTAAGCTCCTGTGCTCACACTGTGTTGTCATATGTTTTATTCATGGGCCATCACAAGGGCCGCCAAACAGATTATCATGTTTACATCAGGCCTCCTTCGAGAGATAAATTCTTTAATAGTTGAACTGGCAGGGTTAGTCAGTACTGATATGCCTGCCGGGCAACCAAATACTAAATAAAAGAAAGAAAGGTGGGATGGGGGGAGGGGAACACAGGGAGTTTAATGATGTCCTTCAGCAGCAACCAATCAATATGGTTTATCGCTTTCTCAAAAGGTCACATTAAGGTTCCCTTTTTAAAAAAAATTAGTGGCATCCTCCTGTAGTGAGCAATTGCAGATGTGCATGGGGAAAGGAGTCTGCAAACAAATCACTTCATTGGAGTTGACAAACATTTACAAATGCCTATTTGTGATGTTGCATCTCTTTAATGCTTTGGGTTACTTGTTATAATCGAAACACCACAAGGAGCTTTCCAATCAGAAGAAACCCATTTTAGTAGACACAGTGAACTTGGCAGCCTGTTCTAGAAAGTCTCTTAGGAATGATGACTGAACAAGCAGTTTAGACACCTCTGTTCATTTTGGGACTAAGGGACAAAATGCATTTTACCTTAATGCCTAATTACATTTATGTAAACCCTGAGACTGCAACTACTAAGCACTTATATCCATACTCAAAATAGTTCCATAATCCCCCACCATTTGAAGTACAGGAACCCCAGTGGATGTTCGACTCAACAGAAGAATTCAGACATCACACCAAACTCCATAATTATTGCTGTTTTTTTCCACCTCTAGAGGTTCCTGCACCATAGAAGCAGGAGACTGGGAAATGAAAGCAGATTTCAATGGGTATCAGTTTATAGCCAGAACCTAGATGTTGGCCTTGGGTAGGGGAATAATGGGATATTGACTTCCATGTCTTATCTTGATGCTTTCCTCCTAACTTGTATAAGAACACAAGAAAAGCCATGGTGGATCAGACCAAAGGCTTATCTACTCTGGTACTCTGTTCCCACAGTGGAAACAGATGCCCATGGGAAGACCACAAGATGCTCATGGGAAATCTTATGATTACAACTTAGTACTGTATATACTTGCAAAATTGTAAACCCATTTAGCTAAAGTTTGGCACTGTAGGAGCTTTAATTGCCCCAATGACCTCTGTCAAGAGAGAGTAAGGGGGAGTGTGATCCTATTGATTTACTTGATCACTTAGAGGCTTCTAATACTATCAACCATGGTTGATAAATCAGTACTGTGGATTGGGACTGGAAGTTAGCAGGCATGGTAATATGGTGGATCCAGTCTCACTTAAAGTGTCAGTAGTATTGGGAGATTTCTGTTTGACCCCATAGCATTTGAGCTGTGGGCTCCTGGAAGCTTCAGTCTTATTCCCCATTTTTTTAAATATCTATGTGAAGCAATTGGATAGGAAGTTTTTATCAGTGTACAGAGGACACCCAGCTCTAATGCTCTTTGTCTTCAGAGTCAGATGTGGCTGTGGCAGTGCTGAACTGCTGTCTGAATTTGGCTAATGGGATTGATAAGGGCCAGTAAACTGAAATTGAATCATGACAAGTTGGAGGTACTGTGGGTTTGTGGTTCCCAGATCAAGGAAGTTGAAATATCTGTTCTGGATGGTTTTCACTCCTCCTGAAGGAGCAAGTGCACAGCTTGGGGGCACTTCTTGATCTAACATTGCCATCAGAAGCTCAGATTTGGTTGGTTCATCAGCTGCACCTTTCTTGAATAGGTATAGCCTGGCCATGTTGATTAATTTTCAGTTAACTTCCAGATTGGATTACTGTAATCAATATTTGTGGGCCTACTCTTGAAAATGATTCAGTAACTTCTACTAGTACAAAATATGGATGCTAGAATTCTGGCTGGTTTATCTAGATGGAGCCATATTACAACAGACCTGAAGGAACTACATTGGCTGCCTATTTGCTGCTGAACCCAATTAAAGGTCCTGAAGTTTAAAATCCTTGATTGTTTGAGCACAAATATCTGAAGGAGTACCTTTTCCCATATCAAGTTGCCTGTGGATTAAAGTCAGAGGAGACCCTTCTCCATGTTCCATCTATAGGAGAAATACACTATGCATATACAAAAGAGAGAGCTTTTTCTATGGTAGTGCCCTGACTTCAGAATACTTTTGCAAGGGACGTATATTAAAACTCCTCCCATCACATCTGCTGGGAACCAAAAGGTGTCAAGCACATGACTCGGCCCCTTTGATGTCAGAGTGTGTGGCCCCCAATGACATTCAACTGACAGAAGGATGATTAAGTGGTCATCCAGCACTTGATTCCATTCTGGTTGCCCACCCCTTCTTTATTCCTGTCGAAACAAGGTTAAAATCTTTTTGCTTGCCCAAGTATTTCAAATATATTGCATTGTCACTGGTTGTATAATTTTATTCCTCTCAATGTTATTGTATTGTTGTTAATGTCTTATGCTGTTTTAATATTGTATGTATTTTAAATGTTGTGTATACCACCCTGAACTCTGTTTTTGGAAGAAAGTGCAGTTTATTGACTCTTAAAATAAATATATAATTGAAGGGGGGCACTCTGGTGAAGAGTGCGGCTATAATTCAAAGTTCTAATGGATTCCATTGAGCTCACTGATTTCTCAGTACATGTAAGTGACAGTGCTGTCATATATCTGTAGTATACACAGATTTCCATGTACATGGGAGCTCTAATATGTGAAAGAGAGCTGTTGGATTATGCTCTATGTTGAATTTGTACTTCTCCAAACTTTTTTTTAAAAAGGAGTAATGAGAAACCATGGGCATGTCTACACCAGCCATTTATCCCGGGATCATCCTGGGATCATCCCTGTGCATCCAAATGACATACAGGGGATCCCGAGAGCAGGCAGGGACGATTCCTCCATTTTCCTGGTGTAATCCTTAGGTGTAGAAAGGGCCCATGTTTTCTTTTTCAAATTATGCAATTGAGAACCTTTGCTTTTGTGCTATTTTATTTTTTTTTGAGATCAGAAGCAAAGGAAGAATAAAGCATTCTATAGTTAGGCTATATGATATTTGTGAGAGAGGGGGACCTACCTTGAATAAATATGGGCATCTGTTTTCCTGCCCTGTCATTTCAAACGCGATGAAAATTGTCCTGAAGCGTTGTACCTGCCCCTTGACTTGTTAAATGAAATCCTTATTATTTGCAAGTAGTAGTAAAGAAATACCCCTAAGAAGTTGCAGATATTAGTTTGGTCTTGCTGGCTCATCCATGTGCATAAGATAAAATGCCTTGCTATAGAAATGTACTTCCGAAATGCTGGGGGGCAAAATGTTAAACTGTTTGCATCTTTTTCTTTCCCCATAAACAACATTTTAAAAGCAATTTTGTAAATATAGGACATCTGCTTTATTGAGCTCAAAGCCCCTGAAAGATATAATAGTGCTACTTTTGACTGTTCTCAGCTCACTTACATGCTTTAGAGCTCAGTTATTTCTCTCCCCATTTAAAAAAAAGGAAAAGGAAAGTAGCACAGCATTTAAATTATGCACTGTCAGTATTTCACCCTCTTGAAATCAAATGCATCCTGGGAAATATAGAAGAGAAAGTAGGTTGCAACACTGAAATATGAGAGGTTCAGCCCTCTCTATTACAATTCTGTATGCCCAAATCCATGTGTGTATTCCACATATTTGACAGGGCAACAACTACCCTGCAGGGCAAATGCCATTTGAGTTCCTGCAAAAAGATGCTGCCTGCCAGTTCCTGATTTGTATAATATTCTCCTTAGAAAACAAGAACACCATAAAAAAAATGTGGCATTTGATTAGGTTTATGGTAAGTGGAAATGCCCTAGGAGCTATGTTCCGTAACTACAAAAATAATTTCAGAGCAGGTAGCAGTTCCAGATATCATACATCCTCACAGCCATAGGTACACGGCTGCAAAGGGATTTGAGTCTGTCTGCCAGGTCCTTGGCCCATTTCTGTGTTCCAGGAGTATAATTTAGGAAGCAAAGTGGAAAATAAGTTATAACCTCTTCCCTGTGTTCCAGACCACATGTGATTATTTCACAGGAGTACCTATAACTCTGCTTATTATGAGGTTTTTGTGGGAGAAAGTAACCACAATAAATTAGCTTTTCTTGCAGCTTAAGCCTGAATATATTGAAGAGCAGGCATTTGAACCTCAGATTTTATGGCTCCCAATCTGTTCTTTAACCACAGAAATCAGAAATGGTATCCATGCATCAACAGAATGGCAGGATCTCTCTCTCTCTCTCTCCCTCTCCCTCTCTACTAGTAATGGGAGAACTTAGCCCAACAGAAATTGTAATTTACTTGTCAAGTTCTGAATTCCTTTGTCCAATCTCAGATGAAAGTTCTTCATTATTCTTTCTTGTTTTGTATATACCAACTGTGACATCAGCACAATATTCTCCTTCCCCACCAGCCAGCCACCCATAGGATACATCACTTCTCTCCAGATATCCTCTTCCTTAAAATGACATGTACACACACAAGTAGCAAGCACAGTTTTACAGCCTAGTAGCGCATTGTGGAATACCGATGTGACCACATATGACACGCCCTGGTGTGGTCATGTCCATTCCAGGAAGTCCCTGTCTCTGAAGACATCCATGCTGCTACAAGGACAAAAGACGTTCTCTAAAGTAGGAACCACCCAGAGAGCTTCGGCTATGGGCGGTATAGAAATGTAATAAATAAATAAATAAAATAAAATAAAATAAAATAAATAAATAGGAAGAACTTTCAAAAAGCCCCTTTCTAGCTGAAAGGACTAAGGAAGAAGTCATGCAGATGTTCAAAGTCAGTCTCAATTTGAATAATGACATTCGTTTGATAGCCATCCAGACTCAGTACAGAAACTAGCATTATGAACGCGTGCTGTGCTAAAAATTTCTCCCACTTTTTTCTCATTCAATTTAACATAAAAGAAAGTACTTTCGAAAGCAACTTCAAAGGAGAAGAAAATTTTGGCGAAATTCTCATGGGTGGGTTCATGTTTCTTGTGGTCACCTTACTTAAGAGTTGGCTGAGCAATGTATGGGATTGCCTTGTCTTTCATTGTACAATCGTCTCTCTGGCAGCCTGTAGCCTCCTTGGCTTCCCACATTTCAGCGAAAGCTGAGGAGAAGAAATCGAGAGGAAATTCCTCCCGCAAGGCTTTTTCCAGATCAGAAAGCACAGACTGGGAGGCTGCAGAGCAATGGAGACATGTGTGATAGAAAGAAAAATGCACATGCAGCACCCTCAGCTGTCCCACAGTGATTAGGCAAGCTCAAAAACTCTACAAAAATAAAGTATAAATCCTGAAAATAAGGCAGAACAGTGGAAACCTCTTTCATGAAGAAAGAAAACATCAAGGATATTGAAGGAAAAATTTAGTCACAACGCTAGCTCCACTTCTTCCCTGGAGCACAACACAACACTGCCTCCCTTACATCCGCCCTGTGGTGGATGCAACATGGGGACAGCTGCTATCCCAGTTGATGTGGTTGCTACTTGTAATGGTAGCACAAAAGAACCCTAATGAAAAAAGGAAGAAGCTATGCTATAAACTCCGTCAATGCTGAGACCTACCCGTGAGAAGACTTGCATTGCAGTGGGTGCAAAATGGAAAGGGGGGGGTCAACCTGCCAACACAGTTGGTGCTGTTGCTACTTGCAGTCGTAGCAGCCCCCCCCCACAAAAAAAATACCCAAATTACTTATGGAAAAAGAAAGAGGCTATGCTAGAATCCCTGTCAATGATGAGTCCTACCTGTGAGAAACTTTTGGAGAATTTCTCTTCCCCTGGAGAAATTAGGTGAAATCGTGTGTCCCCCCACCCGTAATTTCTCTGCTCACTAAAAGAAAGGAGAATTTTGAGAGGGCATTTGTGCAGAGGTCTATTATGATCATAGCAGATTCTACTTACAAGCCACATTTCTAGTTTTGTTGGCATCACTAATTACACACAATTTAGGTACCTGATTTTTTTTTTCCTTTAAAAGGCTTAAGAACAAGGGGGAGGTGTAATTCAGTGGAGGGTGAAAGGATGAAATATTCCTTCCCTGATGCTACTGTTTTGAGTAAAACTGGAGCCCCACTTCCCACATCTGCTTTAAAGTTAAAACAAAACATTGGGAGATCTGATTTGGACCTCACATATCAAGTCTGTTGCATCCCTCAAAGAAAAGAACAATGTCATCATGTCAATGTCATCATGTCAAGAACTATCCTGTATTTTCAGCCAATTTCCTGTAATTTTACAGCTGCACAGAAACAGATTCCATATTGTGGTTGTGTTCAATCAAGGGTAGGCTTTTCTCCTCTTGATGAGCAACTCATCTAGAGCAATCTGCCACATGAAAAAAAACCCAAAAACCTATGTTCTCTATACCAACGCAAATCCACATGTAATCACCCTTGATGTGGCATCCTCTTTACTGTACGATTTAGAGTGTCCACTACACCAGGCTGTTTGTGTGTAACGGCTCCTGGGTATAGAAGTTCAGGCAATGTTTATTTCATGAGTTTCATAGCTCTGAGTAACAGAGGTTAGTCTGTTAGTCTGTTGCTGCAAAAATAACAAAGTGTCTTATGGCACCTTAAAGACTAACAAAATTATTTATTCTGAATAACCTTCCATGTATGAAGTGGACAGTGCCCACAAAAACTTATTCCAGAATAAATAAATATATGAGTCTTTAAGGTGCCACAAGACTCTTTGTTATAGTTCCAAGTGTTTTCCTGAAGCTCTAGCTGATAAAATTGTGAAACTCTAAGTCAGTGGTTCCCAAACTTTTTCAGGTAACCACCCCCTTGGTTCCACAAACTCATGCCCAGTGCCCCCTGGGAGTCCAATGGGGTTGGGGAGGGAGGGGGAAGGGTTAATGGCAGCGGCAAGCCCCACGCCAAGGAGCCCCCGCCGGGGCAAAAATGCTGGTGCAAGAGAACACATGTGCTTTAAAAGCAGGTAAATCACAGCAGTATCCTAACTTAATTTTTTTTAAAAAAATCCACTCCATTTTTTGCAAACCTCTGCTAGGAGGAGGCATTCTGAGGAGGGCCTTAGATGATGAGTGTAGTATATTTGGGTAGGGTCATGCCGGGAGAGGCATTCCATCAGCCTGAGTTGTCCGGAGCCGTGCTGCCAACAAGACCCTCCTCTGTCCACACATGTATTAATACTGTTTAAGAACAGTCCTTTTGCACCGCCACGCCGGCTGCAAACAGAGGCGTTCGCTCTCTTTTCCCTCCCTTCCTCAGCAAGCCTGGGGCACACCAAGCAGGGTATGTCTCTTCATTAGTGTTTTGGTGCTTTTGAAACATTTCAATTCACTGTTAAAAGGACTCTTCTTAAATGGTATTAAAAATGTGTGGATTCTTCCCCTACATGACTTGGGATATTAAGGGATATTTTAAGGGATATTTTTTTCATAAGGACATACTAATGTTTACTTTGGGGGTTTTCAAACAACTGCTTACTAACAGAATTCCCTAAATGTCCACTTCAGCCAAATACACCCATAATCAGGTCCAGCGCTTGGTACGATCTCCCTCTGACTCCAAAGCACCTCCTGTTGTATTTCTGTCTGCTTGGACTGTTAATCTGGGTTTTAATGCCTGCCTGTGTACTCTTCTTCTGGCAAGAACTTAGGGCAGCCTCCTGGCATAACACAGCCACCTGCACCCTACTCCTGACCTTTATCACCCACGCATGGTTATCCCATAGATAAGGAATAGCATATCCAAGCCTTAGATATTCACTTTCTCCGCAGCTTTCTCCTACACCTTCTATTTACTATTTATTTAAAACATTTATATCCCGCCCTATATCATTAAGATCTCAGAGCAGCGTACAAACAAAAGCATACAGTATAAAACAATAAATACACACAGTTAAAAACAAACCATGAATCAAGTTAAAACAATATATAATTTTAAAGCAGCAAAAGCAGTTAAAACGGTTAAAACAATGTGCCATCTTAGTGTATTTAACCATCAAAGCCTTTGTTAAAAAGCCATGTTTTTACTTGGCATCAAAATAAAATCAGTGTTGCCGCCAGTCGGGCCTCCAAGGGGAGGGCATTCCACAATCAGGGTGCCACAACAGAGAAAGCCCTCTCCCTTGTCCCACCATAGCATATATGTTGCATTGGTGGGATGCGGAGAAAGGCTCCTCCAACAGATCTCAAGTCTCGGGCAGGCACCAACCACCAACCAGCAGACACTAACTACTGACAGAATCCCAGAATCCCTCAACTGTCATTTCCCAGCTGCTCTTTTCCACGTAACCAGAATCCCCAACCAATCAGAATTGAATTCACCTGATCCAGTCCCCATCTATAAAAATTCAAAGCAATTGTCTCTTTCTCCCACTTCAGAATGCTACTAAGCAACTACTACAC
This sequence comes from Elgaria multicarinata webbii, assembly GCF_023053635.1. Lineage (NCBI taxonomy): Eukaryota > Metazoa > Chordata > Lepidosauria > Squamata > Anguidae > Elgaria > Elgaria multicarinata. The sequence continues at coordinate 132,430,034 of NC_086171.1, forward strand.
AGGTCTTTGGGAGTAACAAAGCAAGTCCTCAGGCCTACTCAGATACATTATAGCCTCCCAGAGACCACACAAAGTAAACACTACAGAACAACAAGGATTATATAGATGGCATTTCTTCACAATAACCAACAACATGATCCACAAAAGACTGAAGTCAGCACTAAATGTTTTGGTATTCTAAAGCATATTCGCTACAGGGCCAGGTTTATAGTTCTTGTACTAGTGTACAAAGCCCTAAACAAATTTGGACCAGGATACCTGAGAGAGCCCCCTCTCCCCTATCAACCTGCCTGGTCACTGAGGTCATCTGAGGGCATGCTCCTGGTGGTTCCACATAGACCTATCCTCTGATAGGTCTATGTGGTGCCAACTTTGTATTCCTTTCGGCACCTCCTGAAAATGTCGTTCCAGGAAGCCTTCTCTTGATGACCAGCGATAGTTCAGTTTGCATTTTGCTTTTTTTTTTTTTAAACTACTTTAATGTGTTTTTATTCTGTTTTTATTTTATCTTGTACACCACTCCAAAATTTTGATGGGGAGCAGTATATAAATATTAGGGATGTGCTCCGCTCCGATTAGGAGCGTAGAAGCAGTAGCGGATTGGCCTGCTCCGCCTTACCCAGAGGCGGAGTAGGAGCGGACCGCGGACCCCCTAGAAGCAAGGCGAAGAGAAGCGACCATTTTTCGGAGCTCCGAGTTCAGGCGGAGCGCTCCGGTCGCCATCTTGAAAACATTTCGCCATAGGATTGCATTGCGGCAAATAATCGCGCATAACTACGTTGTTTTTGAAGCTATCGTTCTGGAAATTCTTGTGCACAGAGAGTCGTGGATGGGGGTCATTTTGAGACCACTCTCACCTCTCTGCGTGCTGTGGTTCACGTGCAATATTTTTTTAAAAATCGGGTCAACCGCGGGGCTCAAACTGCGTTTCGGCTTTTCGCCCATAGGATTGCATTGAGGGAAAGAATCGGGGATAACTGGGGGGGGGTTTAAGCTATCGTTCTGAAAATTCTTGTGCACAGAGAGTCGTGGATGGGGGTCATTTTGAGACCACTCTCAACTTTCTGCATCGTACGGGTCGCGGGCTAGAAGTTTTTTAAAAATAGGGTCAACCGCGGGGCTCCGTTTCGGCTTTTCGCCCATAGGATTGCATTGAGGGAAAGAATCGGGGATAACTGGGGGGGGGTTTAAGCTATCGTTCTGAAAATTCTTGTGCACAGAGAGTCGTGGATGGGGGTCATTTTGAGACCACTCTCAACTTTCTGCATCGTACGGGTCGCGGGCTAGAAGTTTTTTAAAAATAGGGTCAACCGCGGGGCTCCGTTTCGGCTTTTCGCCCATAGGATTGCATTGAGGGAAAGAATCGGGGATAACTGGGGGGGGGTTTAAGCTATCGTTCTGAAAATTCTTGTGCACAGAGAGTCGTGGATGGGGGTCATTTTGAGACCACTCTCAACTTTCTGCATCGTACGGGTCGCGGGCTAGAAGTTTTTTAAAAATAGGGTCAACCGCGGGGCTCCGTTTCGGCTTTTCGCCCATAGGATTGCATTGAGGGAAAGAATCGGGGATAACTGGGGGGGGGTTTAAGCTATCGTTCTGAAAATTCTTGTGCACAGAGAGTCGTGGATGGGGGTCATTTTGAGACCACTCTCAACTTTCTGCATCGTACGGGTCGCGGGCTAGAAGTTTTTTAAAAATCGGCGGGAAAAATACCTTTTTCAAAGGGCTGAGGGGCAGAGTCAGCTCCCGGTCATGATGATCCCAAAGTTGGAGGAGGGCATAGGCAAAACAGGTAACTTGGGATTCTGGGAAACTTCTCTTTCTTCATCTGAACGGGCTTTTCCCCGTGTTTTTTAACACAGTAGCCCCACCAAATGCACAAACACAACCTGAAATCATATACTAAGCCAAGAATAAGAGATAGAAAACACAGCACTGCTCCCCACCCTAACCTTGGTGAACAACTGAATCGATGTGGTGCAAGGGGATGAGCTCCCCTAGGGCATCTCATCGTGGACGTGCCCCCACTCTCTCCTGCACTGGAAGGCCATAGAGCCTTCCAAAGAGAGTAAAACGGTGGAGCAATGCCTATCATGAGTTGAAGTGAATGGTCACTTTTCAGTGGTGGAGCAATGCCTGTTATGAGTCGAAGTGAGCGTTTTACTTCTTCTCAGAGCTGTTGGTGGCTGTCTTGAACTGGCAGCTACTTCCCCCTCCCCCGGGCACGTCCCCCTATTGCTGGTAAAAGACAGATATAGCCTTTTTTTTTTAATTCTTCTTGCTGTTTATTGAGCAACACTGCTGCTTTTAATTCCACCCCTCCTTTGTTTATTGATTGATTTATTCCATTTTCTATGCATTACTGGCTTATCCTTGGCTCCCTTCCTTATGCCCCCAGAAATGCCAGCTGCATGCCTGCCTGCCTTCCCTCCCTCCTCCCCTGCCCACCTCGCAGGGATGTTGTGTGTGGGGTGCCCGATTTTCAAAAATTCGCCAAAAATCAGGGGATGATGGGATTGCCTTGAAACTTGGCGTGTGTGTGTATACGCCCATGAGGTGTCATGGTGCCAAACGTGAGGTTTCTAACTTCAACGGAAAAAAAGTTGTTTACTTTTTTAGCTTTCAATGCAACCCTATGGGGGGGCAAAAACGGAGCTCCGGATCCGGATCCGGAGCTCCGAGCGGAGCGGAGCGGAAGTGGGCGGAGCGGGGGCGGGGCGGAGCGACCCGCTCCGAAAAATGGCGGATCTGCAAGTGAAGCGGAGCGGGGGGTCCGTGCACACCCCTAATAAATATTCTAAATACATAAATAATTTATTTGCAATGAATTAAAAGAATAGGGAATACTAGTATTCTGGAACTACTAATGAGAGATGACATTACTTGCTAGAATAGGACTAATCCAGAAGGGGAGATCCATAGGCCTGTATCACTGGGGGCAACTCCTGGTGTCCCAAGACTTCTCTTTCTTCTACTTCAAGATTCACTGAAATATTAATTCCAGGGGTGATGAAAAAGGTAGGCAAATGAAATGGATATAGCTCTTGTAAATGTGTGTTTCTACTTTTCTGGGCAGGCTCATGAGCCTGATGTTATTTGATAGAATTTAATAGCTATGACTGCAAACAAAAGGAGTGCATTTTTGCAAGGAAAAAAAAGTGGACTGACTGTACATCTTGTTAAGTTTGAGTTTCTGGAGATGTGCTACATTTCTCTTTGAAAACACCTTCCTCAATAGCATTGTTTAAATATGTTACAATGGCTTTTTATGTCTTCTCATATATTGCAAACTATAGTCTTGAACAGATGGCTGAGGAAGTATCAAGGGACTATTCCCATCAGAGTGCAGAGACTAGGGTAAACATGCTACAAGGCAGACTATTTTCTGGATCACTCTAAAGCTCAAGAATGTGGAGAGGAATTTAAGGGGCTAATGACAGAATGCACCGCTTTACTTAAATTCCCTCAGAAGCAATCAAGGAACAATTGTGCAGAAGCAGAATGGGAAAATGATAGAGGTTCATGACCTTCATATACAGCTCAATGAAGAAACACATCCATAGCAAAAGATTTTTAGTATTTGGGAGTTGAACCTCCCCTCACTGCCAGCAGCAGAAGGATCACAGGGAGAGGAAGGCTAGTAGCAATAAACGACAAATAAATATGCATAGCTGCTCCAGGAAAAAACCAGACAGAACCAGTTGGTTTGCATTTTGGGCACTTCCTACTTCCGTGTTAAGGTTAAGAGAGGGCTGAAACAGACATTACTTTTAATCTGTGTCTAGCAGCTATGTCTTTTTTTCCTTCAATTTTTACTCTAGAGAAGGCACTCTAATGTGTGTGTGGGATGGTAGGAGGCTTTTAAGATCCAGATTGGGGGCGTTGTGCCTACTGTATAGTAAAAACAAAAGACATTGTTGGATGGAGAAACAAATACCCATGTCTGGACAATAGCCCAACAAGGGACAATTATCAGCATGTATAACATACATGAGCCCTGTGTCCATCTCCAACACTCAGTCCCTCAATGTACCATGTCAATGAGAGGGATCTGAAAAGGGCTTCTACTCATGTCTACTTGAATGCAAGTAGACGCCTCCACTTAATTAGGAACCCTGCTTTATCAATCATGTGGAAGTTTCTGTGCGTGGTCCATGAAGGTGAGTAGAAAGCTTCTGCAGGCCTTTCTGATCAGTATGAGAAGGTCAAGGACTGAGGGGAAGGGGATGTTGGCAGAAGGCCTTGCACACATATAGATGTCTCCTCCTCCCCACTTTTATCCCTCATATAAGTAGACTAAATGCCCTAGAGCTATGAATGCAAATGAACGTGGCCAGATAATGGCTGTTTGGCGATCTTTCTGGATACATGAGGGACATATTTTCCAATGGTTTGACTAAAGACTCTGACCATTTGCTGTGCAAGATCACACCTAGCTTAGGCCAAATTTTCATAGACATTCCAACATCTCCCAGGTATCTTGCTGGTGGCCTAATCAAAATGCAGGAATGGTTTGAATATTATTTCCTCCTCTTTCTATTATTTTTTTAAAACAAGTGTAAAGGATCTTTTAAAACAGGTCCTGAAAATCCTCTGATTGTCCTTAACAGCCACATTTTCTTTCAATAAATTGTGCAGTTACTGTTCAGCATAATAGGGTCTCCCTAGAAAACTGCACCCAATGGGGATTTATATCAGTTAAACATACCTGATATGTTTATAAAATGTCTTGGTAACAGCACCTAAAAGAAGAATTGGGGGTTTTGCGCAGAAAAAGAATGAAATTTTAATACCCTCTTGAACCACACTGGGAATGTCTATTTTGAAGAAGTAAGACAGCTTATGACTAGACTTCTGAAGAACAAAATGAGTCTCACTTTTAAAGGCTCAGACTTGGCAGGTTTGCAGCTTTCTTATATAAAGGAAATGCAGCTGCTAGGTATCATCAACTTGAAAACCGACAAGTTGGCAGTAGTGGTATTTACGCTACCTAGTATGACTATTCTTTTTGCATTAACCCTAAAGGGTGAGATCACTAGTTTTCAAAATGCCTACTTTAATCTGTAATCTCAGTTGCTAATAAAAGTAGTCTTCCCACATGCCTGGGAAGAACTCCTGGGGTTGGATCCAGATTGACTGATTCAATAACACTGGCAGAAGTATATTTCTCTGTTCCCCCTCCTTTCCAGGGGAGGTTGTCTAGCCCATTGAAAATACTATACAGAGAGTCAGGAGACCCTACTAAACAGGGTAATCTGTGATGTAGGTGTAAGGGGGTCCCCACAAATTGGGTAAAGGAACCTTCTGTGAGTGGAACCCTTCCTCTCATGGAAGGAAGATCCTGGATCCAATCCCACAGGTATAAAAAGGGCCAAAGTAAATAATATGGGAGAAATCTACGAACAGAATTTCCTGTGCACTTAAAACAAGTCAATAGTAGGTGTGTTTGCACGTGGGGTAGCTGATCTGGATTGGGACTATGGCAATTGGTGAAAGTGGGGCAGGGGGAGCTAACTCTTCTCAGCTCCACACTTTTTCCCAGTTCATTCACATCCCTGAAGCTGCTAGTTGCCCTGCAGGGAAAAACCCTACAGAAGTGTCCATAGACCAATTTTAACTGGGGAAATGTATGTGTGTTAAACCCCATCCACCCCGCTCTGCCAGCAACGTACACCCAATCCTAATTCCATACACATGTACACATAAGTGCTATTTACATTTTAATAACCCATAGGAGAACCTGTTTCATGGATCTCCTTCTTTATATATATAGCTTGGTGCTAAGTTATATGTAAAATGTGCAAACTGAAGATACTCCCTATACAAATCTAGTCAAAAGAAAGTCCCATCAAGTTCAATGGGTTTTACTCGCAGGCAAGTGGGATTGTAGCATTAGAGGCCACTTTATCCCATGGCACAGTTTGTTTTCATAATTTGTCCATGTCTGTTTTGAAATGTCTTTCCAAAGAAACAAAATCCAAGCCGCTTTATGTGACATTTTTTTACAAAATAGTATAGTATATTTTATGCTTATTTTATTGCAGTGTTTGTTCTAATTTAAAATGGTTGCATTAAAAATAAACATTTAAATGCAATAATAAATATTTATTTGTATAGTTTTTTTAAAAAAGTGGAATGGTATTTATACCAAAATAGCAAAGCTTTAACTTAAAAGTTACTATATCATAACCTTTGTTAGAATAAATCTTGTTTATTGTCATGCTAAAAACAATGTGGCAGTATAATTAATGTTCTCATTCCCTCAATGCAAATTATACTATTATCAACTCTTATTACCACTAGAGGCTAACTTGATGGATTTGGTAAGAAAAGAAAAATGAAGAGAATATTCTGAGTACATAAGTAGCATTGCATGTTTTATTCATGCAGTGTTTATATATAAATTGTCCAAGTTATTTGTTAGGTGAAACAATCACTTTTGAAAGATCCAGGAGAGATTTTTTTTTAAAAGTATGAATAACATAAAGAGTCATTTATCTCTCCTTCTGCGAACGGAAGTTGAGAAAGGTCATTTCTCACAAAGATATAGCTATCTTTGTGCCTTGAAAATGACTGCAGAATGATCTTTTCAATATTTTGTTTTCTGAGGAAGGGGAATGGTGACATTGTATGAGGTAAACTTTGGTGTTCTGGTAATAATAGTCAGACTTGTTCAGACAGTAATCTCTGAGTCACCTGTGCTGGGCATGAACCATGAAGATTTAGATACAGAAACAAATGTCTAGGAATCCCGACAGAGCTACTGAACAGGAGCTAAGGAATGACTGTGTTTTGTAGAAACCCTATTTATCTTGCTCTACTATTTCACCTGTATAATACCTTTATCATCTTGTTAATTATCAGTACTACTCTCTACAAAAACACATCTGCATACATTTGTACTCAAATTGTTGAAATATAACTACATAGGTTGGGCACTTTTAAGTTTTACATGCTTAACTTTTCCCAAGATAAACTATTGGCACCTTCAAGTGCTTAGTTGTGGCTAAATCTTACACATTCTTACTAAGCTTTCTGGACAAATCAACCAAGGGGTCCGTCACACCTACTTTTTTCCTCAGGTATGTTTCCACCTCCGTTTTATTAGCGTGTCAAGCGCTGGTTCCTTTCACATGCCTTTCTGGTATCGCCATCGTATCAGCGAAATCTCTTTTCACTTGTTCGCTCTTCCGCTCTTGTGCCTGCCCCATCTCCTCCCCTTCTCCTCACCCCCTCCAGTTCACTGCTTGTGGTTGATGGACATTGTGATGGACTTTCCCCCTCTCCCTGGTTTTCTTGTCTAGCATTTTGGTGATTTCGCATTTCATGGGCTGGGTGCTGTTTCTGCCTTTAAAGGTGAGATGATACTTCCTTCTGTGTGGGGCCTTCACATGCCCTCTCTCCCTCCGTCAACCTTCCCGGTTGAGTGGCTCATGGACTGGAGAATATCCCCCACCCTCCTCTTTCATCAGCAAGACCACCCTTCAATGCACACCCACCCAAGAAGGGATACTCTGCGAACATAGCGCAATGACAGCAATAGACGGGAACGGAAGGGTGGTTTTATCCCATGTGGAGAAAAAATACTGCACTTTCCCTGCCCCAGAAAAACATGAAAAATGGAAGGGAAGAGGTGAGATAACTGCAGGACAGGGACGCCGCTGTGTGAGGGTCATGGGGCAAAATGATAAATAAGGCAGGACAAAAGTATGATAAAACGCTGGTATGCCGGAGCTCCAGTGCATTGGGTTTTTTTATAGTGCATAGGATGGATACAACAGCCTCTCCTGCTCCTGAATTTTGGTTGTAGTAACACACCTCCTTAACTGCAGAACTCAATATTGTGGGGAAGCAAAAGTAAAGGGCAGAGCAATCTTATGGTATACACGAGGGTGTTCCAGGGACATAGGATATGGTGGATTCCCCACCCCACCTGAGGTGACAGATGGGGGTTGGGGGAAGGAATCCAAATGGGGATTCCCCCACCTCTCTTGAGCTGAAGTAGAAGGTTCCACGGTGGTTCCTCTTTTGAGGTGATTGTTGTGACCTTGACTGAGGACAGGGAGGGTGGAAAGGGGGCTTCCTGGTGGGTAGGGATGGAAGGGGAGTGGAAAGGCCATGGATCTGATAGATCCACAAGCCTTTCCATTCCCAACCACTGCCAGGTAAGCAAGCTAGATGGCTTCAGAGGGCCATCTAGCTCTAAATGTTTTTAAGGAGGAATGGGAGGCAAAAATGCCTGTGTCGTTCCTCCTACCTTGTCTGGCTCTTGCCAGCAGGGCACTGGATTCTTAGGGTGCTTTGACATCAGCATTCTGTCCTTTAAGTGGGTGGAGGGTAGACCCGAACCCAAAATCGCCAGACATGTTACCCCTATTCCTCTCAGTTCAGACCTTGGCCCCATCTATTTGGCTGCTTTACGGCGGTGTAACTGCGCACATTCTTGCAAGCGGTTACACGATGTACCCACCCATACGCCGCCACGGCTTTTCCCTGCGATAATTCGAATCTTTACCTTCGCATTTTACCGCGACTTTTAGGCTATGGTTCGACTTTGCGTCGTATTATGCTTATGTGTCCCTGGGGGCGTTAAGTCGTATTTTGACATGTGGGCATTGCTTTGCTGTGATTGGCTGCTGCAGGCCTGGAGGCTCCGGGAAACGCGCGACGCTCTGCCCAGCACGGCCGACGAGAGCATCAGCTGAGCGAGCGAGAAGAACAGAGGGCTGTGGCTGGTGCCCTACGAACCAGTAGTGGGGCACTGAGCTGGGAAACACCCCAGTGGAGCTGCCCCCATCAGGCTCTGGCTGGGAAGGGGAGCAGGGGAGGCACCGGTGGGAAGTGGTCACATTTTAACCTTCTACTCACTGCTGTGTACAATTAGACCTGGCCAAAAGTAGAAAAACAGGATTCTTTTTTTTCTTTTCTTTTTTGCAAAACGCCACCGGCAATTGGGTTGTTAGAAACAGCACCAACCCCCAGAGATCTGCTGCACCTCTACAGAAAGCAAAGGGTGTTGCATTGACCCTCTCCACATCCCCCCCCCAAGCAGGCTCTTTTACAGAGCCTCCCTTCCGCTCCAGCTCGATAGCCGTTGCCAGTTGCCCAATCCCCACATCCCCTCCTCTGGGAAAGTGTATGATGAAGCCATGATTGAACCAATCTGGGTGGGTGGGGTGCGGTAAGGAAAGGAACTGGCATCTTGTGTCCCCGGAGCAGGCTCTTTTACAGAGCCTCCCTTTCCCTCCAGCTCTTCTGACACTGCCAGTTGCAGGATGTGGAGCTCCGTGCCTTTCCCTTTTTTGTTGCATTTGTTTCTACCCTCTCTCCTTTCACCGATATAAATTGCTGTTGCTGCTGCAATGTGACGCTCGTTTACTAATTCGAATCAGGTAAAAATCGGCTTATAATTCAATTAGAAGCCATTTCGCTGTCTTATAGATGAGGGCCTTGTTATGTTGAATGTGAACAGAACCCTCTGCACGACTGGGAATTCAATTGTGCAGAGAGTTCTACTCGCATTCAAGCAAATGCGTGTAGAACTCCCTTTCAGACCTTGTTGGTTTAACATGGTGAGCTCTAAACTCAGTGGTTGGGTCCACCGTATCAGAAGATGAAGGAGGTAGGGCCAGTAACACGGCTATGCCAGTCTACTCACATAAAGTCCTTGTGTATTGAGGCAAATACCTGAACAGGTCTTAAGAGTTCAATCCTACACATGACTACTCAAAAGTATGTCCTACTGCATTCAATAGGTGTCACTTCCATTTAAGTGGATACAGGATTACAGTCTTAAATTACTAACAATTTCCTAAAAGCACAATTTCTTGGAAATAAATAACACTGGTTTCTATACAACAGTCTTTTATGTAAGTATGTTGCAGACATCATAACAGAAAAAGAAAAGTGCTGACAGATTTGGGGGTCTGGATAGTCCCTTGTAGAGAGTCCTGTGGGTAAATGACCTTCCAGAGGGAAGGTCTTACCCTATGTTTTTTAGAATTGCAGGCCTAAATAACTGCTGCCTATGTCTCCTAGTAGACACAGCCATCCCACCTCCCTCACTCCATTTTAACAGTATGATCAACTGCAGGCCATATTACCCCCCCCCCCCACACACACATACACACCACCAATGTTCTCCTCCTCTTCCCACGTTTGTGTTTATGTTTAACGTGTCTGTGATTGAGTCTTGTGCATTCAAAAGCATGCTGACTTACTCATGACTTTTCAGTTGGTCCTGCTAAAGGCATTCCCTGACTGTTACTTTGGAACACATGGATAGTGAGCCTGCTGCTAATCCTGTGTATAATAAATGCTATAATTAAGGAAAATATTCTCCTGTCTCCCACCGCCACAACGTAACACTCTCATTTTTGTATGCAGTTCAGTATGAGAACCATTATTATCTGTAATACGCTTAAGTACATGCCTCCACACTTTGGATATAGCATACCGGTTGTGATAAACAGTTTTCTACACAATTGCTGTGCCTTCAGAAATGGTAATAATATCTCATGCTCTGCTGAATTTTTGCCAGGGTTGGGTTGCTTCTAATCAAACTGCAAGGTTTCAGAGAGGAGGAAAAAGGATGCCAGAATACTAACTCATCCGACAATTTTTGACCTACATCTCATACTACAATTCCCATCATGCTCTGCCCTCTCTTGTGAGATTTCACGCCAATATCTTGGGAAGTGTTGTTATACTTCCCAAGATACCCTATCGGTCTAGCATTACAGATGTGGGGTCAATTTACTGAGAGAATGGAGGAAACGACAAAATGAAAGGAGAATAAGTTTTGAAAAGAAAGGAGTAAATAAGCCTGTGTGTTTCTAGAAGGAGAGCTCCTAGTGCTACCAATCAGAAGCCATTGTGCAGCTCTTCCATCTTTTTCTCCTTATCAGAATTTCTGCAGTAAGAAAAAAAGATGGGAGAAGTAGTGAGAAAACACAGGACGGTTATGAGCAGAAGACAACGTTGCCTGGATCCCACATAAAATTCTGTGAATGAGTCAGAGCAATGGCAGAATCAAAACCTCATCTGGAATCACCCGTTGTCTACATCATTTTAGATTAGGTGTAAATTTAAAGATGAAAAATCTGGTGTAGCAACATTCCTTAATTCAGGGCAAGGAATTGTAGTTTACTCTAGAGTTATTTGGAGATCTTAACCATTCATTTTCATGAAATTGCTATCCATTCCAGAACGTAGCTAAATTAAAATTAAATAAGAATTTACAGGCTTTACTGTACAACAAGGTGGGGGAGGGCTATAGCTCAGTAGTAGAGCATCTCCAGGTAGGGATAGTAAAGAATACCAGAAAGACTCTGCCAGTCAGTTTCAACAACACTGGTCAAGATGGACCAAGGATCTGACTCAATATAAGGCAGATTCTGATGTTCCTAACCTTAGAGCATTTGTTAAGTCTTATATTAAATCTGGTATAAATTGTTTCACTGGTTATGATGAAATGATATCTGCTTCTCATTGTGGTACATTTAGATCTTTTTCACCTCCAACTCCCCTCATCCTTTGGAACCTTCACAGCTATAGAACATTTGGAATTCATCCTTGAGTTGTAGACGTCTGTAGGTCAATGACCAGTTTTCCACCTCTCCGTCTTGGCACATTTCCCAGTTTGGGAGTTGCATTCTTTTGGCACCCCTGGGAAAGTAGAACATGTTTCAGACCTATACCTGCTCTGAAGAGCTGAAAGTCAGCATTAAAATGTTGCCTGGGAAAAGTTCTCCAAATGTGCACAGTTGTGCAAGCAAATACGCAGAGCTCATTAATCTTGCGGACTAATACATGGGTGCATGGTATATGTTAATGTCCTTTCCAATACCAGCTAAAGGGTATACATTTTGAAACCATAATCTACCTAAGAACATTCAAGGAAACTATTTGTTTTGAGAAGGCTGCAGTCATATGATATTATGTATTTTGGAATTTCTGAAAGCTTCTTATAACATTTCACATGACAAGCTCCTGCTTCAGCTTATAGCTGTAAAATCCAAGGAACAAATGGATATTGGAATTCATGTTCTTCTTGTAAATATGATTCCTCATTGTCTGATATGAACCTCTATTATAGGAACACTGCAATCCTATTGTCCCCAGGAAGGCATCAAAGGGCCATAGGAAATGTTGGACATCCCTGTTCAAGAGTGAAGAGAGCTCTATCTTTGGAAGGAGAAATCTGACCATGGAACCTTCTCCCAGCCACCTCCAATGTCTGCTCGGGGGAAAGCAGATGGACCAGGGTGGGGGCTGATGGAGGTTGTCCTTTGAGTGGTCTGCAGACACACACATACACCCCACAAACCAGCTGCAGATCTATGCCAGCCTTGGCATAGCACTTTTTAGTTGGTAGAAATATAGAAATAATCACAATCTTGTAATTCTTAAATGGTAGAAACAATATGTTAAACTGTCTAAAAGTAAAATTTTGAAATTGTTTTAAGAATTAGCTTCCACTAAACTGGTAAAGTAGTCGGCCATGCTCTTTCTCTTCTTCCACAAAAATGCATTCTAGTTTTGAAAATATCAACCCAGTGTGTGACCGCTGTAAAGAAGGACAACTCCACTTTAGGCATTATTAGAAAAGGAATTGAGAATAAAACTGCCAGTACCACACTGCCTTTATACAAATCTATGGTGTGACCATACTTAGAATAATGTGTACAGTTCTGATAATCACACCTAAATATATATATAGAGATGTAAAAACTTCAGAAACAGGCAACTAAAATGATCAAGGGGCTGGAGCATCTTCCCATGAAGCAAGGTTACAACAGCTGGGATTGTTTAGCTTGGAAAAAAGGGAAGACATGATAGAGGTGTCCAAAATTATGCATTATGTGTGGAGAATGTGGACAAGGAGACATTTTTCTACCTCTCTCATAATACTAGAACCCAGGGTCATCCCATGAAGCTGATTGGGAGATTCAGGACAGATAAAAGGAAAGACTTCTTTACACAGCACATACTTAAACTATGGAATTCGCTACTTCAAGATGTAGCGATGGCCACCAATTTGGATGGCTTTAAAAGAGGGTTGAATAAATTCATGGAGGAGAAGGATATCAATGGCTACTACTCCTGATGGCTATGTACTACCTTCAGTATCAGAGGCAGTAAGACTATATACAGCAGTTGTTGGGGAGCATGGGTGGGAGGGTGCTGTTGTACCGTGTCTTGCTTGTGGGTTCCTGTTGACATCTAGTTGGCCACTGTGTGAACAGAGTGCTGGACTAGATGGACCCTTGGTCTGATCCAGCATGGATCTTATCAACCCTACTGGTGGATTATGAGCATGGTACAAAGGGAGCCAATAGCCCCAGTTAAGGCAATCCTCCCTAGACCTGATAAGCTGAATATGAATGTGTCTTTTGACCACACATGCATCCCTTTGCTGAGCCACAATTATCTCAGGAAGTCTCTAATTAACTAGGAACTAGTAGATAGTTAAAGATCCTGGCTTGTTCTGAAGCCAATAACCGTATTCAGATGAAAAAGAAAATTATGGTTAATTGGCAGCTTCCTGGCTTAATTGCGGGTTGCATGAAGGGAAGTGTGAAGGACTTGTGTGCTTGGGTAAATGTTAGTTTAAAGTTGTTAGAGATTTTTTTAGGCTTTTGTTTTTTTAAAAAAAAAAGTTTTATAATTGTAAAATGTTTTGGGAAGTCTTTTTTTGTCTTGAAAAGCAGCACAAAATATTGTTTTTTGTTTTGTTTTTGTTTAAAAGGCTCATCATCTGAACGCAACCAATTTTATGCAGAAAGATATATCAATGGAAGTCACATTTCTTGATTAAATGTTCAAGCTGCTGTTTTGTATAAGAACAATTGCTAAATGGCACTTGTGTAAAGCATAACATTGGGAAACACTCTTTAATCCACAGAGCAAATCCCACACTCATTATCCCAAATAAAACTGTTGATCATCAGAAAAAAGAGAAAAGGAAAAAAGGGGGGAAGGTATGTGGGAGTAAAGGAACTGTCCTGTGCAGGGTACATAATGAGTGAGCACACAAACTCCTGGCCCAATTCTGTTTTGTGCAAAACAAACAAACAAATCAACAAATCAGCACAAATACAGAGCAGATGTTTGACTGAAAGGAGATTTAACTGAAGCTAGTGGGGGTCATTTCTCGGATGTCGGCTGTTTTGAGAAAGTTCTGTATAAATCATAGCTGATGTCTCTAATCTACAATAAAATCTACATAATAGAGCCAGAAATCAGCTAAGCAATGATGATGTTTTCTGATGATACAATGCTTAGTGGAATGCTGGAGCTTTCAGGATTAATTAAATAACATTGCAGTTTGCTGCATAACTTGGCTACTGCTTAGCAAACAGAACTGTCTACATGTTGTAAAAAGAGACCTGTTTGTTTCAAGGGAGTAAAGAAGGAGTGCTTCTTTATGTGACAGCTGGTATAGCACAGTGAATCAGAGTGTGAACAGAGAGCCTGATTTCTCTAGTTCTCACCAGGAACACACCAGTGTTCCTTGCTAAGCTACTATTCCTTCAGCCACAGCAATCTATCTGGTCACCTTTAGAGTACAGTTGTAGGATTGCTAAAATAGTGTGTGTTAAGTGCTCTGAACACTCAGAAGGGTTATATAAATGCAAAGTATTATTACTGTTGTTATTATTGTTCCTCCTCCTGCTATTATTATTATTATTATTATTATTATTAGTAGTAGTAGTAGTAGTAGTAGTAGCACCAGGGACAGGAAGAAACAGATATCTAATAATATACATCAATAAACAGAATTTTGAATCAATTGGGGTATTGTTTATTCAAAACCTTACAAGTGTACCCTGATAAAGGCTTTATTTTTAAACAAAACATTTCATTTCACTTTTGTTAACTTGGAACCAATCACACATTTCCAGTTCATGTTTGCTCCCTTCTTGAGGAATTGCAGGCTTGGCTTTTAACCCCCACTCTAAAATAATGCTGAATGTGATCAACTGCACCCATATAGCTCCCCACCCCACATGAGCAACATGGACACAGGTTTGACATATGTGGATGTGAAGAAGTGTGAGGGGAGCAGGATCATGACTGCAGCATCCATCCCTGAGCTCTGTGTGTTTACCTAAAATTTGTGGAATGGAGCCTACGCGCTTGATTGGAAATCCTGCAAAATCCAGAGTGCCCACTCACAAGTTTAGAGCTTATGTGCATACAGTTGTACATGTGTAGGTTCTGTTTAAATCTTCGACTGAACGCATTGGGGTTCAGGGGTCTGGAGATGCTCAGAGCATCAAATAAGGTCCAGGGCTCCATATCAACAGCGATGTCATGAGAACAGGGCTCCTGTGTGCTGAGAAGAAGAGGAGGTGACAGGATTCAGAATAATTGGAGAAGGGACAACACAAGATCTCTATCTCAGGCCAACTTTGTTTTCCTGTATAACGTTGCTAGTGCTTAGCAAACAGAAACTGAACGCATGTCATAAAGGAAGAAGCGCTTTTGTATTGGGATGGATCACTCTAATTCTGGTACAGGCTAGTTCTACTTTTGTATGTATTCATTCCTAAGCCCATTATGTCCTGTTTCTGCATCAGTATGCAATTTTTAAAAAACAAAAAATTGCACCAAAAACTATCACATTAAATACTTAAATACACATTATACATGCATTTTATCAAAAAAATTCATTTTTGTATACATTTTATCCTAAAATATGCACTTTTGTAAGCATTTTTCTATGCATTTTTCCAACTGTATTGTAAAATTCAGGGAATGCATAATCTGAATGATTATTGCATACCGATCTTTGTATTAATTCCAGAAGCGAACTAATCAGATCCGTTTGCTTAAAAATGGGGACCAAATGAAATCCACGAGGATCTCAATTTTAACTGACAGGTAAGACTATGAAAACTGAGCTAGTAACTCCCCATTTCAAATTTCACCTCAACCAGGAACCCCCTAGTGTAGAGTTGAACAGTTTGTACTCTTCCAGATCCTTTGGCCTACACTGGTGAGGGACCATAGAAGTCATAGACCAAAACAACTGGAAGGCCACAAGTTGTTCACTCCTGCCCTAGTGGTACAATTTAAATTAATGAAGCATATTAAATGGGGGTACTTACTTTTCATTACAAAGAAGAAAAAGAAGAAGAAGCTGCTCTCGCATACGTGAAGTTCTAAGCAAGAATAATTGGCCAAATGTGCTGAATTTACAAAGGTAATGATGGAAACTCAATACAAACCAAGCTCTTCTCATTTTAAAACAATCGTAAAATAGCTTTGCACGTGGTCATCTGAAATGGCACACTAACCCTATCAGGATTCCAAGGGAAATACAAATATTTTGAAAGTTTTGAAGTGTCAGTTTGTTGGAGCAAAAACAATAAAGAGTCTTGTGGCACCTTAAAAATTAAAATTTATTATGACATAAATTTATTAGTCTTTAAGGTGCCAGAAGAGCCTTAGGTTTTTTGAAGAGTCGCTTCCTTGTGCAGACTATTTCCCTCCAGTCTTTGGAAATTGGAATTAGACACTTCCATTTCAGTGATTTTGGATATCAACAACTACTTTTTTCTTCACACTCTCCCTCACGCTGTTGTACATAGGGAGTTCACTCCATTTGGTACATGCTGTTGTTGTTTGATTAAGCCTTTAATAGTGCTCCTTAAAAACTCTTTAAAACTCCACAGTTGCAGTTCAAGAGAACATTTGGTCATTGGTGAAATGTATCGAGATGTAGCAAGTGTTTACAAATACTGGCTCAGTTCATGTTTTTACAACACATTTGTCTTACAACAGAATAGAGAGGAAAGGCAACATTGACACCCATCTCTTTGTGGGGGACTGTTTATTCCTGGTTTCTTGGACTGGAGAACATAAAATAGAAGCTTTGTTTCAACAGACCCATGGGTTATGCAAACTACTGATGGTAATGGGGAAAAAGTAATCAAATTTTGCAGACGATAGTCCCCAAAGTCTCACTACTCTATTTGTATACCACCTTTTTGTAGACACTATACTCAAAGTAGTTCCAAATAAAAATATATCAAACACTGTTATCCATAGCATCTCCCTGTAAAAGACTATTCAAATCAGTTTCATAACTGATACATAATTTTAAAAATCCCTTAATATAAAAGTATCAAAGGGAGAAAGTCATCATTCATTAGAAACAGGAAGAGAGTAAGACACCTTCTGACCTAGGCAGCAGCAGAAGAAGCCATTTTAAAGATACCCAAAGGCAGACAGGGAGAGTCCTCAGTCCCATGTCGTGGCACTGTTATACTAGGTGCTCCTTGCACCATGACCATCACATAGTTTCCAAAGTTAATGTGTGTAGTAATCAGAGGTGCTAGTCATGGGCATTCTATGAGAATTAATATCACAGGTGGAGTAATATTCATAGTAGCTGTTCTGTCTATAAGGCTCTATCCTGATGATTCCTGAGTGTGCAAGCTGGCCACCTTCTTTCATGGAAATAGCTTAAGCACAACACAGCTAAGAGATTCTTCTGCCACGCTTAAGACCCAATTCTGTGGTGTGACTAATACTACAAAACCGCTCCCATGTGCATAAGAACATAACAAAAGCGCCTCTGAATCAGACCAATGGCCTGTCTAGTCCAGTATCCTGTTTCCTACAGGGACTAACCAGATACTTCTGGGAAGCCCATAAGCAGGATAGAAAACAATGGTTCTCTTGCCTGCTGTTCTTGCTTGCAGTTGCTGGGACCCACAGAATCATGTGGTTTGCTCAGGACACAAACTGCCTGGCTGCACCAGTTCCAGCAAGTGAAGAAATTAACATCACGACCCATGGGATGTGGAGGTGATGTTGCAGTGACAGTCATGCCACAGAGGTTCATCCTCTGCATTCAATTCCAAAAGCCAATTCAGATATTCCAAAAGAGCAGGGATTTCTGAAGTGTGATAGGCGTGTTTCAAAATCCCTACTTCCAATATAAGCAGGGACTACTGCAGTGACACCATGTCCTCAAGATGATGACAGTATGAAACTCTCCCTATTATAAATATTCTAAACCAAAAATTAAGAGCACGGTTTGCATAGCTCTTTCATGAAACACACCATCATCCCACTGCAGTTTCTTGAGTTCCTCCCCTGCCCCAAATTACTTAAAAGAAGCACTGGTGATGAGCATTCTACCAAGACGCAAGTGTTCTCGTAAACCTAGGAAGAGGACGTTGAAAGAACAAGTTCAAACTGCTCCTCTAAGGAATGTTTACATTTGACAAGGTCTTGCTCTTTGCAGATACCCCCTAAGGTCAAAGTTCGCACAGACAAAACTCTCACCCCTTCTCAAAGATTTTTGGCTTAATGAAGGATCAAGCATCCCTGCGGGGAAACTATATTGTGCAGTTGCTTGGAATGCTATTCTGAATCGGAAAAACAACAACACCATACTCAGTATTATTGATACCATTGACGGCAAATTAAAAGACCCACTGAAGTTAATATTCTCACATTATAGCAAGGCCCCCTTCATAAATTATTAAAACTGATACAATTTATTATCCTGTCCAAAGCTATAAAAAGCTGTAAAATAAGGACGCACACTATCACAAGCCATTTTACTTAATTAATGATTTACTTTTTTTTTTTTTTGTAAGCCAGGATGTTTTGTGGTTTATAAATCACTGTGTTAAATCTTAACACTGCTTTGACCGTCCTTGGATTTCTCTGAACAGTGATCACCTATGGAGTAGATACATCAACACGACCATTACTCTGGCAGAAGATGCTTGTACACCAACCCCCTCTGATCTGCAGGCTCATTAGTAACCTTTGCACTATTATGATCATTGCTAGGGAGTGTGGGGGAAGAGGAGGAAAGGTACAGAAACAGACTCTGCCTTAATTTGTTTTGTTATCTTCATTCATACTTGGTGGGTGCTCTGCCCAAGAACAGATGGAACAGGCATGTGGTGACAAGTCATTTCAACAAGTTTATTTCTTAAGCAGGTACTCTGGGAAGAGTTTCAGCTATGCAAGGATTATGATGTTACAGGTAGGCAATCTGATCCATTTTCAATCTACTATTCATATTTATCACCACCACCACTTCTTCTTCTTCTTCTTCTTCTTCTTCTTCTTCTTCTTCTTCTTCTTCTTCTTCTTCTTCTTGTACTAAAACTGGAAATAAAGTCAGAACACATAAAGTGGTAAATGCAGTAGAGCCAAGCCATGGAGGTATCCGTTGTACTCACCGAAAATAAATCACATCCTTCTTTAACAATGCAGGATAAATCTATTTGCTAGACCTCAGGCTTCAATTATGAAATTGACAAGGTGATTTCCCTGAATTAAAAACTCCACTCACAATATCGTGGTGGTGGGTTTAGCTTACAGGAAAAGGTGCAAAAAGTTCAACTGCATGCACGCAAACCCACACAAGCTTGTCTAAATAGGGGACCCATTTTTATACCCTACTCTTTAGACTTCTATACCAGATTGCAGCGATGTGGCTAAACTAGTTTCCTTCCTGTGCTTGGCAATGGGGCAAATCTCACCGGCTGTTCGTTTGGACATATTCATGCTATCATAGGATGTGGGGGACAAAATGCTTGAATATGGTGACTTCTGGCCTGTTGTAAGGACGTTGATGGGCTCCATTGCAATACACAGCATTTGGCATGCCATGTGGATGTCTGAAAACTGACTTGATCCTATGTGCAGTGGTGGATGCACACAACCAGGTCACCCTGGACTAGAGATTGGCATGTGGGAATTTTTTCCTGTGATTACCATGTGCTGAAAATATACTATCACTTTGTTTCAGACACAGTTCTTGAAAGGCTACTCCCAAATATTAGATGCATAAGGGTTATGCCAAGAAATTCAACTCTGCAGTGGCTGAAATGCCTTTACAATGCCAGGACCCACCTCTGACCCACTAGGTAATCTCGCCCTTCCAAATAATCTTCTGGGAATAGTCATGTGCTACATCTCACACTCGTGGCTTTTGCCACCAGCATCAGATGCACCAGCACCATGGTGACACCAGCCGAATGCTATAGGCTGTGCCACTTTATGTTAGCACAGCAGTCATAGCATACTATCCTAAATGTGCATATGTTGCTGGAACTACTCATGATGTCAAGCTGTAGGTAGATGCTAGTTATTAACAATTATTATTATTATTATTATTATTATTATTATTATTATTATTATTATTATTTCTATACCTTCCCATAGCTGAAGCTCTCTGGGTGGTTTACAAAAGATCAAAACATTAAAAAAATATACAAAATTTAAAAACAACAACAGAAAGGCCAATGGGCTACAACAATATACACCCAGGCAACATTTACAATCTCTGGAGGAAGCCCTGCTCGTCATCCCGACACAAAGAGAATGTCGCCATGAAGTTCCTCGACAGCGGGCCTTCTCTGTAGCGGCACCCACCCTCTGGAAAACCCTCCCTCATGCGGTTCGGGAGGCGGAAAATGTAATAACTTTTAAACGCTTCCTAAAAACTTATCTCTTAAAACAAGCCTTCCCTGGACTGTAATTTATTCTGGTTTTATGTGATTTTAAAGTTTTAATCTGGATTTTATGGTTTTAATTGTAAACTACCCAGAGAGCTTAGGCTATTGGGCAGTATAAATATGTAATAAATAAATATATAATCTTGCAATAGTTTTATCAGAACCCATTTGTAATCTGTTTGGATCATTCTAACTATACAGTAATTGTAGCAAATGGTGATTATGACTCACAATTGTGGCTACCTAGGCCAAGAACTGAATGACGGGATCCATCCAGAAAGGTCGATCAAGATCGACCCCAGAACAAAGTAAAATCTAGAGTTCATAAACATTACCATACCAATGTTGTACCAAAAAGAAAGTTTAGCCTGGTTAAAGTCCAGGGAGACAAGCAGGA
The DNA here is from genome assembly GCF_023053635.1 of Elgaria multicarinata webbii. Taxonomy (NCBI): domain Eukaryota; kingdom Metazoa; phylum Chordata; class Lepidosauria; order Squamata; family Anguidae; genus Elgaria; species Elgaria multicarinata. Next base: position 132,450,929 of record NC_086171.1, read on the forward strand.
CCAGAACAGGGCAAACAGGCATGAAAGGACAGTAACGAGAAATAGATAACAGGGTGTAGTCCAGCACAAAGAGTCATGCATTTCTCCAAACAGAATATTTACCTATTTTCCAGAATTAAAAATCTTCCTGAATAGCTACACAACCAGAGACAACAACAACAACAACAACTGTGAACCGCCCAGAGAGCTTCGGCTATTGGGAGGTATAAAAATGTAATAAATAAATAAATAAATAAATAAATAAACAAACTTATTGCGGGGTGGGCAACACATGCCTCTTAGCCTATATGTGGTCCCACAGGCCTTTTCGGTTACTCTCACTCAGCCCAACGCTGTTGCACTGCAAAATTTGTGGCTGAAATTCAGTAGCAGGGCATCAGCAAAAGACCTTGTGATTTTGCTTGTAAACAAGATGCACACTTTCCTGCGTGCCTTATTTTAAAGCCAATTTGCAGGGTGCCTTCGTTGGGCAGTATCCATCTCTGTATTCCCATAACAGAACTGATGCACAAGAGGAGAATCCAACTAAACTTACATTTGTGCAAGTGCAAGCAGTTATGCAGCCAGTTGCACCAACATAATGTGTGAGTGGCTGCAAAATGGAAAGATCTGGTGGAGCTCCGCTAACAGTATTTGAGTTTGCGGAATGACGCTGTGTCTTGCTGCTGTGGCATTTGCTGCAGTAGGAGGGAAGCCAGCAGAGCTCTTGCAGATTTTAAGGAGCACCTGTCCTATGTCTCACTGTGAGGAAAGGTGTTAAAGCTATTTTAATTTGTAAAGTCATTTTAAATTGTATTTGCCAGCATTGCAGCAAAGTGGCAGTGCAGGCAATCTCCTAGCCACCTTGCCCACAATGCCTTGCCCTTGGGAAAGATCCCTCAGAATGTGGCCCTGAAGAGTCTAAGGGCATGGCTAGATGGGGCGATATCCAGGGGATCGCCCAGGGATCATTTCTGTGTGTCCACATGATGCACAGGGCATCCTGGGAGCAGGGAGGGATGATTCTTCCCTTTCCCCAGGATATCGCCCTACCCTTCCATCCTGCTCTTTTCCATGGTCTCAGGATGATCCTAAGACCGCGGGACGAGTGGCCCACCGTCCCAGTTTTGTCCCGGCTCCTCGCAAGTAACTGTGAGGAGCATGGAACTGGGCACGATGCTCCTCAGGAGCTCTGTACCCATTGGAGGTGGGGTGGGGTGAGCACGAGGGTTGTTTCTTTTAAAAAACAACTTATGGACTCGTTTGAGTGCTCATACACTCCTTTTCCATTAAAAAAAATCCAAAATGGTGGCTGCGATGTTGCACGACGTGTGAAGATGAGGGTGATGATCTTGCGATCATAAAATCATGAGATCATTCCCCTCAACTCCCCTTGTCTAGTCATGCCCTAAGATTATCCATGCTTCTGCCACTAACACAGCAGAAAGACTATTAAACGCAAGTGGAAGGGGGGAGGGTTCGCCGACCTCAGGTGGCACAAGGGTCTTGCACTATCCTGCCTGCAGCCAAACAGAAGCCAGATGAATTGAACTCAGCTATCCAGAACAGGGCCTGACATTCTGGTTAGTAGATGACCTAGCAGATCTTCTTAATACATTATGGTGCTCTATGTTTCTCTATTGAGTGACAAATGCAAGCTAAACATTTGGATTCAATTTTAAAGAAAAGGAAGGTTTGGTTTCATGTTTCTTTAAATCAAATAATTCAAATATCTCTAAACCAAACTAAATTAAAATGTATTTCAGATTATTGACGACTAATTTTCAGTATCCATTTGCAATGCAAACGCTTCGGTAAAAGCTTGTACAACCCCTATATGATAAGATACCCATACCCAGGTGAAGAGAGAGTCTTTGCTCACTTGTACGTTTAGCAATGATGTTTGGGTTTTAAATTCATCATCCAACCTTAGAAGGGCTAAAATGGAAAAACGCAACGTGTTGGGTTAGATTCTGAATGTATCTGTCAAAGCAGTAGCCCAGTGTTAATGGAAAGCCATGTGTGATCAGTGCCAGACACTTGCTTTCTGGCAACCCAAATGAGGCGGCCATGAACAAATCATTTCCAATGTGCCTTGTTTATTTTAAAAGCTTCCCTGGAAGATTCGTGCAGTGAGATCCCATATAAGACGGTGAGTTGTCACTCCTACATTCTGCTGTGTTGACATTTGTCCAGTCCTCCTAATATTTATACATGCATCCCATAAATACCCTTGTAATCATTAGAACAGAAATAAATTACTGTTCATTTTGACTTCTCTGAGCAATGATTGCAAATAACAATGGGCTGTTAAGTAGGACCCCCGAGGTCTCCTAAGTATTATTAAGCGTACAGAATTATTGGGAATGCACAGAACTACAAAGGTAAAGAAATGATTTCATCTGTATATGATTTTAATCAAGCTTGGCTTGCTGTTAAAAGGCTTGTTTAATGAAGACTGTGTTTCCCTCCAGAGAGGCTAGAGCAGGCAGCACACTATCAGCCAAGCAAGGCTTATTGCTGTAACAATAGCTAGAGGGTTTACCACAAAAATGTTTTCCTTTGAGTCTGTTTCTGATCACATATTGAGAAAACAACAGCCAAACAAGATGGGGGAAAGGAAAAAAAAGAAGAAGTATGTAACAATTAGCATGAAGAAAATGCCCCTCTGCCAAACAATAAAACTGGAGTCAAATGATAGTTTGGAGTTGTGAGATTTTATTATTATTCTTTTTTAAATTCAGTTGTAATGAAAATAATCAATTCATCCATAATTCTTTTCCCCGCAACATCACTTCAGACATGGGAATGTAAATGGGATCCATGTCTTGTGGCTTCACTGAGCAAAAAGAAAAAAAGAAAGAAAGGCAATAAGAAAGTAAACAATATTGCCAACGATGTTAGTAGCCAGAGACACCGGGGCTTTGCTATACTATACTGAATTCAGGTTTTTTCTTCTTTTCTTTTCTTCCAGTTGAGATTCTGCAAATCATTATGCTCACCTTTTGAGTCTGTCCATATTATTATCCCCATTTATGGCCATAGGACCAGCCAAAGGAATTTACACAGTATTCTGCAAACCCTTTCCCAGAGAAAAGGGAAGTCAAAGGGGACTACAGATGTGGAATAAAGATCAGTCAGTCGTGTGCGGATTCCATGTTGATTCCGTATTCCCTCCAATTGCCAAATGTACTTTGCTGGTATTTATAAGAGAGTCCATTTTGACACGTTTTGTTTAGTTAAGTAGAGGACCTCATTTTTAAAAGAAGTTCTATTGCCAAAAATATAAACAAAGTGAGCGTTGATGAATATAAATATTTGAAAGGCAGGACATTTTGTTATATCTTATAGAAACAGTCCTGATAGAGCAGATGGAAGTATGCCTCATGGATTAGATGAATCAACTAAAATATGCCTACAGCGGGTAGTTTTAAATAATGGATGAATATCCCTGGATGGACTGAATGGATCATTTCTTAGTGTGCATTAGACAGCTCAAATGGACGTTCTGTTCATTTCCAGTTTGGTAGGATGTTACTTAAAGCGTAAACCTCTTTAATTAAAAAGGAATCATTAAGTTTACTCCTATTGCCTCCTCTGAGGCTGATTTGCTAATAAGCAACCGGACAAGGGATGTGTGAAATGAATAGTTGAAGGAAAACTCCGACAGCCAAAGAAAGGTCTAGAGGGTGAAGTTAGTTGATTAGGCACCGTTTGTCATGAATGGGTCCACAGCACGTACAATAGTAAATCCCACTACCTTAGAAGATTAATTCTGAAGGAGGCACTCTTGGGTCAAAGTATACATAAGCGTGTGCCTAATCTCAGAGAAATCAGGCTATTTTCTCACAGCAATTAAGCAGAGGTCTAGGGTTTCACCCACAGTGTATTTAAACACAGGATACAATTAAACCCCACAGTATTAATATCTTTGCTATGCAAAATTGTCTGGGAAATAGATTTTGCCCTCTTTTCAAATGGAAAGCAAGGCAAATTAAAGCGGATGACTTTATTGGAGATAATTATTCTGCTGAAACAAATGTAAGGTGTTCCTTTGAAACCATTTACTGTCACCTTCATGTCTTACAATGAATATTCCTCTTACACAAATTACTAATGAGTTCATGTTGTGCTGAAGAATAATAATGCACCTTATTTGTTTTAAAAACATATCAAACATTGGCTCGTCTATTTCCATTACTGCTACTACTAGAAAAATAATAATGTTTCAATCAGAGCAGCCCATGACTAACAAAAAATATCTCCTCCTAGACTTGCAATCTATAAGACCATGGAAAAGGGGGGTAACCGTAACATCTTATTAAGCTATGAATAGTTTAGAGATATTTCTTTCCTCCACGTTGTCTAAAGATTTTACAGTTACATAATCAAGAAGCAGGCAGTGTGACTTAAAGAAAATGAATACCAATTTGAAACAGTTCTTGGAAGGGAGGGAATGGCCATTTTCAGTTCAAAACATGTTATTGGTTATGTATCGATCCACTGTAGGAAGAATATTTTAGGAATCCAAGAATTTTATTAAATAAGCTATCTCTTTCTTCAGCTCTCTAAATAAATATCCTTTGCTAGTTGGTGGACTTCTGCATTTATCTGTAATAGTGTTATTTTGCTTTTGTCTACATATCAGATCTATAATCCATTTTGCCAACAAAGCATATTTTTTCCTTTAAAGAAAATCAAAATCAATAGCTCCCTCCCCCTTTCATTTATACAGATGACTGGCATTTGATACTGCACTATAGTTTATATACAAAGCAAGATACTGTGAAGAAGTGGAAGGGGAGGATCGTGCTGTCCATCTTGTTTCTTATATCAATTGCTGGGGCATTGCTAAGAGGATAAAAAACAAAAACAAAATAGGGTTGGAGAGCTCAATCCTTGGAAATGAAGCCCACGACGTTCAGCCGGACCTATTCCCAAATTAAGAGAACATGGATTTGCAACATAATTCTGCATGCAGAAGTTCTACCGAATACTCGGCAACAAGATGAACCTAATGGACGAGTTCAGAAATGCATTTAACAGTGTGAGCCTTTTAGCACCAGATCCATAAACCAGTTAAATAAGAATAAACTGATGGGAACTGATTAAATCCCAGCTCCACTGTTGTCAGCTTAAATCCTCATACTTCCAGATGGAACTACTCCTGTGATATACTACAAGGATGCTAATAAATGCCTTGAATTTGAAAAGAAATGTGAAAAACTGCAGTTGCGGTTTTAAAACAGGACCCATGATTTACTTCTCACTGACACTATGGCTATTTAGACTCTTTATTAACCTTTAAAAATGCAGCATTCCCCCCCCCCAGTTGCTTACTAAATACATGTTCTTCCCACCCCCAGCAGAAGCTGACCTTTTAAGTGATTATTTTTCAGCACTTTCAAGAAAGAGCCTTTCACCTATCATCTTTACATTTTTGATGTGCTGCAGTGAATGAACCCCTAACCTTTTCTGCAAAATGTAACATATTGCAGAACACGACATCACTTGCTAACTTTAATTATGTTCTTTTAGCAGAAGTCCTTCGAACCACTTTGCTGCTGGTGGTGAGACTCTTACGCTTGTTATAATAAAATAAGATTCAAACAAAAAAATACGAATATTCTGACTCATGCTTAATATAATCACAGAATTTGTCTTCTGACCTGTTGACAGAAAACTCTTCAAATAAACAAAACTTGCAAAAACTACAATATATTAGTGCTTTGATCTGGCAATTTACTAAGTTTCTGTTTTGAGCTCTGTTGAACTTAATGAAAAGCATTGATTATTTCAAATCATTCCAATTCATGTTACATCTTTAAAAATTGTTCTTATCACTATCACAGTTTAGGATTTATATGGGCATTCCATGTGTTCATAGAGTGGCAATGTGTCCCACTTTATAGAGGACAGCCTACTATTTGAAGAGCTGTCAGAGGACAGTCCTCTACTGGAAGGTGACGTCTATCTGAGCGGCTGTCCAGTCAGAAAAATAAAGACCCATAAGAAAGGAGAGCAGAGATCTTAAAGTTGTCCATCAACAGCATCAGACACTGAACAGGCACACAGGTCAACTGGCCAATGTATTTTTATTTAAATTAAAGTAATTATTTCTGAATGTACATCTAAACATATACATTTGTATATGTAAATTTTATGTGCATTTTATCCCCCTTTGTCCTCTTCTTTGCTGAAAACTCTCATTTTTTCTGGTTATGCATAAGTGTTCAAACAATAACACATGCATGATGTTGGTTTTAAACAATTTATTTATTTATTACATTTTTATACCACCCAATAGCCGAAGCTCTCTGGGCAGTTCACAAAAATTAAAACCATAATAAAACAACCAACAGGTTAAAAGCACAAATATAAAATACAGTATAAAAAGCACAATCAGGATAAAAACCACGCAGCAAAATTGATATAAAATTAAAATACAGAGTTAAAACAGTAAAATTTAAATTTAAGTTAAAATTAAGTGTTAAAATACTGAGAGAATAAAATTCTTACAAGAAAAATCTTGTAAGAAAAGAAATGTCTAAGGAAATATTGTAAAAGAAAGTCAAGGTCCACATTACTTTGCAATAAAAAGATCCTCTCCCCCCCCCCACCACCAAGAATAAAAAAGTTTAGGAACCTATGAAACCAAAAATAGACAGATCCAGAACTAACAAGGAAACTATGTCCTCTTTGCCATGAATGACTAGGGTGTAAGAGTTTTTCCAAGAAAAGTCTTCTCTAAACAAGTTATCTATGGTCACTCATGGAAGTTTGTGGGACAATTACATGATGTCATTACCAGCCAGGACGTCTCATGCCCTTCCCCACTTATCCCATTTTCAAAAAGGTCAGAGATAAGCTGGAAAAACTGCTAATGGCATGAAATTGGCAGAGTGTAAAGCTAGCATTGCACTACGAAATTGCTGAGGATGGACTTTCGGTGTCTGTGATTGCAGGCAGAAGAGGGTAAAATGCTTCTCTGCAACAAAGGGAGACAGATCTGATACCCCATCCCACCAAATTCAGTGGGGCTTACTCCCAAGTAAGTGTGCCAAGAGTTGCAGACATGCAGCATAATCTTACATCTACTCAGAAGTAAGACCTGGGGGCTGCGAGGAAACATTACAGTGCAAGTTAAGCAACAAAAGCTAGACCCCCTTTTTTGCACACATGTCTGCTATATAAAGGAGCTCATTCTAATACCGCAAAGAACCCAAAAGCAGAAAGCCACAATGAGAATGTGGGTTTTTTGCTTAATATTGACACACCCTGAGTCTATATGGCTGGCATGCAAACAAACCATCATTATAACAGACATTGCCTATCACAGCTTTCAATTTGATATAATAATTATTCATTCCATGTACCTTTAACATTGCTTTGCAATAAAATATATCCTGAAAACCAGAGCTGGCCCAAGATATTTTGCTGCCTGACGCAAAGGACAAGGTGGCACCCCCTCCCACTTCGTCTACGAAGTCTGACTGCACTGGCAGTTGAATCTTTCCTCAACAGTGGTGATGGGACAGATTGTGGGCGGTTGTGGGCTCTCCCACACTAGAGGCATTCAAGAGGCAGCTGGACAAGCATCTGTCAGGCATGCTTTAGGGTGGATTCCTGCACTGAGCAGGGGGTTTGACTCGATGGCCTTGTAGGCCCCTTCCAACTCTGCTATTCTATGATCTATGATCTTCCACCACACCCTAAGGCAACAGGCTAGCTTAGTGGGTGTAGGGCAGGCTATGCGTCCCACAGTTCTCTCCTCCAACATTTTTCTGCCACCTCCCAGCATCTGATTCCTGAGGCGACTCTCTCACTCTACCCAATTGTAGGGCTGGCCCTGCTGAAAACATAGTCATCAGCTTCTGGAAGACCCACTCAGGTGAGGTCAGTAATGCAGCATCAGCTTTATAACACTGTGTTTCTACAGTCCACCACAGTAAAACTTATTCAGCCACTGAATAGTGGTGGAGGAGAAGGAAAATATTGGAGACATGTGACTTAATCAGCTACAGTTGATTGGAAAGAGCAGCAAGCAGCAGGTTGTGCCACAACTGCTGCACTCACTAAAGAACAGCAAGCAGCAAGAGTGGTCTTGTTGATCCGTGAGAAGTTGGAATTCAGCAACAGCACTTTCAGAGGTACGCAATCATCTTTTCTCACTTCAGTTTTACCAGTGACTATAGGGGACAATCCAGGAATAATTGCTGTTTGTTCAATGGTAACTACTGTTTTGTACTTATAATCTTCTGCTTGTGTATATTTCTTCCAGAATGTAGACTGGTCTCTTTGAAGTTGTGCGGTGCAGGTCAGCATGTGCTGAGCAGCAACACAGCCATTGCTGGGGCTGAATGAACCGCACCTCTAGCTTGATGTATTGCAAGCGGACCTTTGCCCTAGGGGCAGACAATATCTTGGGACCCTACCCCAAACATAAGAGTGACTCGCTAGGGAAAGGCAATATTAAAACAATTGAAAAAGGTCACGATAGGAAGCTTGAGGGGGACGCTAAGGACTTCAAATGCAAAACCCTACGTAGCAGCAATGAAATAAAAATAAAATAAAAGTGTCATCGTTTTAAACAGTGCTTGATAGGAAAAGAAACTTACATTTCCCCCCATGTCCAGTATTAATATGATGGCACTGAGATCCGCTGCCCCGGAAAAAAACGTCCAAGCACTACCTGGCATTCCGGTGGAGTCCTAGAAGGATTGAGGAGGGGGAGAGAGAGAGAGAAGGAATTTTCATGTATGCAGTATTTCTCCCAGCTTGTTCAAGACAGATATCTCATTGGGCGTGTAATCGTGTCATTTAAACTGAGAGCAATAAGGCAAAATCGACTCCCTGTCAAGTCCCCCCCTCCTATCCTCAAGTACTTATTATGTGTACTAGTGGCAAACACTGCAGAAGAGATGAGGCTAGGCAGTGAATCTAACAAACTTGCTACAGTTTACATTCCTATAAAGCTAAGTATTTGCATTGCAGTAAATGAATATTTATGGTAAGTGCTTCCCTTCCCTTCCTGAGAACTTTTAACTCGTGCAGCATCAGTCCTGCAAATGTGGAGGAAGAACAAACAGGGGATGCAGGCACATGGCAATGAGCTGGTAAACAAGGCCCACTCCAGAGCGATATTGAACCTGCTGCTGTTCCCTTATGTTCACAATTCACAGACACGGAGCTCCAATATTGTCCTTGCCTTTCAACACAGCCTGGTCCAGTGAAACAGACGGGCACTTTATTTAGCCCTTTATCAATACATAGTTAACCAACATGTGCTTATTTCATTGTGGGGGCGAGGAGGTGGGGGAGGGGAGGGGGAGGGGAAAGGGTTACTGAATCAAACTTGCCTGTGTGCACAGAGAACACTCAAGCCACAGATGTGACTGGTTAACTGTACAAGCAAGGAGGATAAATCCACACAACAATACTTCATTCACCAAGGAAATCTGCAGTGGATTACAGCTTCTCTATGGTTACGTCTGTTCTTAATTTACTGCTTTTATTCAGTTTTCAACCATAAATGAGCCCCTTATGAGGCATTCACTATGCAGAATTGACAACTCTTTTTATCTGCTTGAAAAATATTTTTGGATAATAATTTATGGTTAGGAAATATTTTAAGGAGTTTCAATAGTTACATTATATTCATTCAATGCTTAATGATGCAGTGACTCCCTGTCTAAAAAAGAAAAGAAAAAGAAATCCAGGGCAATCTGGTAATTTCACGTATTTATAACAAAACATTGCAACTTGGCTATAGAGGAATACAACCTTTTAAAAAGCATATTTCACAGGAACTATGATATGTTTTCCTTTCTCTCTCTCTCTCTCCCTCCTACCCTCTTTTCAGTTTTGTTTAATGCAACATTTCATGAGAAAAAGTTAGGCCAGAATTTTGACTAAGGTGAATGTGGGGACTAGAAATCAAATTTAGGGGGGGGGGGGGAAATGGAAGGCAAGGATATTTTGTTTATATATTTTAAAAAATATTGAAAAGAGAAATTCATTGGATTTTATGTATTTATTTGTGATACTTCTATACCACTTAATGTAATAAAAACTGTAAGCAGTTCACATATAACTATTAAAATGACATTTAAAATACATTATTAAAACTAATTCCAATTAAATAATAGTACAGAGTAATACCAGGAGAGGTAAGATGGAGGAGTAGGATAAATTACAATCAATTACAAGCTAAGGATAGCGTAGGTGAACAAGTGCATTTTCAGGAGGTGTTTGAAACATGCCATGCTTTTTGCCTCCTGAATGGCACAAGGGAGGGTTTTTCCAGAGGGTTGATACCATTGAGGATTACGTATTGTGAGTATAGCTGGGTGTCCCGGTGAACATCCTAGCTGCTTCATTCTGAATTAGCTGCAGCTTCTGAACCAGACATAAGGGCAGCTCCACACAGAGTGCATTACAGTAGTCTAATCGTGAGGTCACCAGTGCATGGATCACCATGGCTAGGCTGTTCCTATCCAGGAATGGGTGTAGCTGAAGTACCAGCTAAAGTTGGTAATGAGCAGTCTGGGTCACTGAGGTCACCTGGGCCTCCAGTGACAGAGACTGATCCAGGAGCACACACCCACGCCCAAAACGATGTACCTGCTCCTTCAAAGGGAGTGCAATCTCATCCAGAACAGGCAAACAACCCCACTCCCAGACCTGAGAACGGCCAACCCAATCTGTTTTATCAAGATTCAGCTTCAGTTTATTAGCTCTCATCCAAGATATAACTGCATCTAGGCTCCTGATTCAGATGTCACAGGGAAATAGAACTGGGTATCATAAGCATATTGATGACACTTTGCCCCAGATTTCCTGATGATGACCTCCAATGGCTTCTAACCATACCAAACAGGGAACATTTGGAAGATTAGTGTTAGCGCTTAAAGGCACCAGGCAGGATTATATACTATGTATTATACTAAAAAGTGAGCATGAGTATGTTCATCTCAATCAAGTTGAGGGGCCATATCTCAGTGTGATAGAGCACATGCTTTGTATGCAGACGGTCCCAGCTTGATCCCCGGCTTCTCCAAGTAGGGTGAGGAAAAGAATCCCACCTGAAACCCTGGAGAGCTGCTGCCAGTCAGTGATGACAATACTGGGCTCATTGGGCCAATGGTCTTACTCAGCAAATGGCAACTTCCTATGTTCCTAGCTCAGTATTACCTTCACTGACAGGCAACAGCTCTCCAGAGTTTGAGGCAAGAATCTATCCCAATGCTTGCTCAAGACGAGAAAGGTCGAACCTGCAACTTTCTGCATGCAAATGATGTGTTCTACCATTCATTCATAAACCTTCCCAAATTCCTGTTTGACCTGTAGAAGCCAAGGAGTTGGTTCTCTAGCTGCTGCAGAATATGGTAGGTGCGCTATCATTTTTGGCAGTTGAGATTGGCTATCTCAGCATTTAGATTATTATTGAAACAATGGCAGCAATTGGCCAGTTTTGCAATTATTTTATTTTTTATCATTTTGGCAGACAGCATTTGGATCTTCTGCCACAGGCACCAAGATGTCTTAGGCAATTTCTGCAAAGCTTAGGATGTTTTTAGAAGGTTTTTAGGATGTTTTAACAATGTATATTATGTTCTTAATTCAGTTTTATGTATTTTATATTTACTGTTGTTCCCCGCCTCAATCAAAATGGAGAGGCAAGTAAGAAATTATGATGATGATCATGATGATGCAGTCATCTTGTTCTTCAGTTGTGTACATCTAGATTAGGGGTGCAGAACCTCCCACTAATGGGTATGCTGACTATGGGGTTGCCCATCTTCTCCGCCAGCTTCTTCACAGCTATCCACAACTCACCCCTCTCCCCCAGAGTGGGAAATCCCTTATCTCCAATCAGTGCCAATGCAGGCTTTTAAAAAGCCTAACAGATGCATGGGAACATTTTGGGGGGTCACTGCTGGGGATGGAGGAGCTAACCCTTCCTTCCCCAATGCTGCAACAACTCTCAAAAATCACCCCCTTTGTAATCAGGCTTTTAAAAAGCTTCTGTTGGTTCTGATGGGGGCTTTTTTAAAAGCCTAATTGCAGTGCAGGGTGGTGGTAGTGGTGGTGGGATAGGACGGAAGCATTTTTAGGAGGAAGCAGTGTATGTTGGTATTTGAGTGTGTGGTGTGTGTGTGTGTGTGTGTGTGTGTGTGTGTGTGAGAGAGAGAGAGAGAGAGAGAGAGAGAGAGAGAGAGAGAGAGAGAGTCTGTCTGTCTGTCTGTCTGTCTGCATGCATGCATGCATGCATGCATGAGAGAATGTTTGAATGGGGTCTCATCAATCATGTTATGCCAAGAGTAGGCATCCCAGAGTACAGGACATGGAATAATGGGCTCAAGTTACAGGAAGCCAGATTCCAGCTCAACATCGGGAAAAACTTCCTGACTGTTAGAGCAGTACAACAATGGAACCAATTACCTAGGAAGGTTGTGGGCTCTCCCACACTAGAGGTATTCAAGAGGCAGCTGGACAGCCATCTGTCAGGTAGGCTTTAAGGTGGATTCCTGCAGGGGGTTGGACTCGACGGCCTTATAGGCCCCTTCCAACTCTCCTGTTCTATGATTCCCACCCGGTTTGGGATGTGGTCCCATCTACTGCTGTCATATGGTCTCTGACTTGCTTGGCTGAAGCCAATTTGGCCCTTATGCTAAAAAAGATTCTCCACCCCTGAACTAGAGTTGTTTTGCCCATTTTAGTTTTGGACGCTGTTGAATCTAAGTTGGTTAAGTCCTCCAGTTTACCACACCATCCGGTGGCTTCTAAAAATGGATTGAGCAGCGAGTTATATGTTGAATTTGAAAGTGCTGTCAGACTGTCATTGTTCCACAAGCTCCAAAGATCATCACATAGCCCTATCTCATCTAAAAAGAAACAGTCTATTTTATTTCTGTTGATACCAACTCCACCTTTTTGCGATCCTTTGTCCAATATACTCTCCGTAAGCTCTCCTCTCTGGGTGGGTTTACCTCCTTATTGCCTTTGTAACTGTCACCCATTCACTTGCCCTCTCCCTCTGCACCCAGTCCATCTAGAGGCCTTGGGGGAAATGAAAGATGCAATTCCACCTGCTCTCTTTTATCACTGCTTGTATGCCCAAAATGTGCAAGCGTACAAGACATGACAGTACAAAAGCAGGGCAGCAGGAAGGAGGCATTGGGTTCAGCAAGGGTGTAGGCCTTCTGCAAAGGTGTAGGCTTTGGTTGGTGCCTGATGTTTCAGATGCCAGGACTGATTCCTATTAAAATTAAGGGGACTAGGTCTGCAGAACTGGACGAGATATTGTGCTTTTAATTTGCATGTTGAATTAATGGATCTAATGGGACGCTGGCACTTAGCCCAGTGGGGTGCTCTGGAAGGGAACTGCCAGGCAGCTCTGGGGCTTTAGAAGCCATCATCGTGCTGCAGAGAATCAAGTGCAATCATATATTTTGTCACATTTTGATTTTCTATCTGCTTCCATGTACATCCTCAGAGAGATGTCATCCATTGGTGTCATAATTGGCTACAGAGGAGAGAAGTCGTGTCAATGATATGGAACACTCTGATTAATTGAGACAATAGTGACGAGGCTGTAAAAAGCCTTCCAAGATGACAAATTCCCCTTTGCATTATTTTAGATTAATTTAAAGTGCTGGCACACAAAGCTTTACAACTTTATTCTTGGCAGAATACGAGCACTTTCAGACTCATTGATACTCAGGGATTCTTTTGCTATTACAGAGGAAACTCCCAGTAGATAAACAAAGGAAAACATTTCAATGAGGTACTTGCAGTGTTTTCCTCATTAGCGGCTACAGTGTCTTGAGCAGGGAATGAGTGTTTTGGGAAAAGTTTTCTTGGCATTAACAAGAAAGGACATTGCTTTTACAGGCAAAAAACACTTTATGATTCTCTGAAACATCCTATCATGGAACCATATGTAATTTGTATTTTCAAAAAATACAATAAAACAAAATTAAGTGCGAGAGTTCTTTCCCCCCCTTTTAAGATGTATATACATCTATTTAAATACAATCCCATATATTGAACTAATTTTAGGTGAGTTCAAAATGAGAAGTGGTCCATTTTATGGCTTCCAGGTTTTCCTTTGTTTTAGTTTTATGGGCAACTAGGTTTGATTTATTTTAAAAAATAGAAATTGCATTGTTATGCCATTGAGTGTCCTTGTTTCTACCTAGTTGATATTTTATGAACAGAAGGGAGAGGTTTCTCTTGTTTCATCATAGGTTCCTCAAAATCAGCTTCAGTTTTTCATCAGGTGAAATACTGAAGCTGATTCTAAATACAACTCTTAGAGTGGTGTATCACAGTTATGTCATGCCAGTGGAATAAAGCACTCCTACCTATGAGCCGTGATTTGACTGAGGCATGCTCCATTTTGGCCACGTTACTGCAGCCTGCTCCAACCTAGTGCCCTTCAGATGTTTTGGACTTCAACTCCCATCAGCAACTCCCAGAATGGCCAATGGTCAGGAATGCTGGGAGTTGTCACGCAAAACATCTGGAGGGCATCAGTTTGGGGGAGGCAGTTGTACAGGATCTCTGATCTTTTGTTTTACATGCAGACATTAGAATTCACATAGAAATATGAATTTGTCAACAATTCGCCCGCTTATATTTGGTGTCAAAGATTTGTCCACTTCCCAAGTTTTAACAAACCCTTTTACGTGAGATCTTGTGTATTTTGTAAATTTCCCATGCTCCAGCCATGCCTCAATGTTTTATAACCTGCCACCATCCCTCCTTTTACTCCACCATGATAGATAGCACCATCATAGAAGTATATGTTCTTACAGAGCACTTGAAACTGACTATATCAAGGATGCAGAACCTCTTCCATTCAAAGAGCTGGATATCATTTTGGTGAAGCTCTTGAGGCCTGCATTCTGGTGATGGGGGAGACAGGGCCAAAAAAAACCTAAAACCACCAGCATATTATAGCTTAAAGCACTAACTAATCCTTAGGAGAGGTATTTAAACTTTTTTGAATGGGGAAACTGAGAAACGCCCAATGATTGTTGGTTGGGGAAAGGCGGTATGGGCCAGGGGAATGGCTTTGTGGGGAATCCTGGAGAGCTAAATTGTGACACACACACACTCCCCCAGTGGGCCAGAATTGCATCCCTGGACTATATAAATGCTGTATGTTTGTATGCAGTTCTATCTGGATTCTCTACATATTATATACAGAGAAGGAGTTCAATATCTGCATTCCATGGTTTGAGAGAAATGATTAGTAAATTAAGTCCCCCTTCACTTATACCTTAAGTAATGTGGAACCTACATCCTCTATAGCTGCTTCCATGGTGTCCCTTGTATACGTAAAGTTTTCCACCAGCACCATTTGCCATGGTGAGCAAATAAACAAGAAATGTTTCTTGGTTTGTTAGGCTTCAGCAGAAAGTTTCAGTAGGTTCAAATAATGGAAAGTGTGTCATAAGTGATGGGTGGACTGTCATAATTTGTAATTACAAATCCAGTGTTTATAATTAGATAAAAGTTCTGCGTTCTTATGGGATTTTGAAGTTGCCCATCACCAAAGCGCACCTTTGGAATGTGGCATGCATAGAAGTGTGTTACTTTCTATTCTGTGTGCCACAGCGTTCTGTGTCATGACACGTTTCTTCTCTGATTGGCTGTTATCACATAACTTTTGTTTCTAGGAGCAGATCGCCATGGAGCCACAGGCCAAGGCCATGGCTGCAGAAACAAAACATACAGAAGCAGCGACAAAAATGCCTGCTCTCCACAGGACTTGACAGTTTGCTGTCAAGGAGGAGATGGCGGGATTTGGCTGCTTAACCATGCTAAGCATGCAGACAATGCAACCACAGAAGATATAAATTAGCTAATAATCAGTATCAATTTGAATTACAAAAATATTAAAGTTTTTTGGATAGAAGCCAGGACTCATTATGTATTTGAGAAGCATGAACTTACTAAATTCAACTTGGAACCAACTAATTTTGAGTTTGGGAGGCATCACATAAGAACGGATATAGGAAGGATATAGGAAGTTCAGAATCTGTGACTTTCCTACCATATATCATTCTCTATATTTTGGGCCACAACTAAAATTTTAATTGTAGTAATATATTGCTGGTGGTGTGAATTAATCTGCTATAATGATTACAGAACCACATGGTCTCAATGGCACTTTCTCTGTGCAAAGCCACTGGGAAAATCCCTCGCATCTCGGTAGTCACCAAATTATATCCTTCCTTATCTGACGAGAAACAGTCTAGTGGGTGCACATTGCAGCTCTAGGATAAAACACATGGCACTCTTATCTCAAGAGCACTTACAGGGACCTCACAATAGTTGCTAATTATTAACCTACCTTTAGGACTTACCCTATTAGTTCAAGTTTGACTTTAAGTATTTGCTGTTAAAGCCCAGGCCAGTATCAAAATGCCTCGTTCAAGAGGATTTGTGCCATGACAGTCAAGGGGGTTGCTATGCTGGGCTCTCCTGTTAGGCTACTACAAGTTTGCAGAACTCAATTACATATATTATTTGTATTTGTATATATTATATTTGTCCTAATGGGCTGGGAACATGCTCAAGGCCTCAAGTTAATCAGAAATTCAGATAATCAGGAGTGCTGTTTATACAGGATTATGTTAATGTCAGGCTACATGAAAGACTTGAAAGTAAATTTTGATAGCAGGGCATTCTGGATAATTGGGGCTCAGATAATGGAGATGCTACTGTAGGTAGTAATGTTGTTGAATTTATCTTTATTGTAGGTTTGGAACCCAAGCTTTGCCTAAAAAAATAGGGATCTGTTATTATTAGGGGTATATATGTGGAAAGTATATACATGAGCATAAGGCATGCACAGAATTTTAAAGGATGCAAACTCAAATGTCCAATTCATATATTACTGTGGCAAAAAGTTATGTCCCACTCATGCCCTGTCCATCTCACTTATGTGGGCTGGAGCATCATTTTGATGAAATAACACATGCAAGCACAAATCAGTTGGACCAACCAAATCACATGTTGACTTTCCATGTCAGCAGACCACTTATAGCTGGTGCTGGCATGGGATGCAACCATGTCGTCTTCCAAGACACGTGGTTGTTACAATGCGAAAATTCAACCATGTGTAGTTGGTGTTCCAGCAGCTGTAAAGCCTCACAAAGTTAAGACCTGATTTCTGAGGGTATGAAATGAAATTGGCTTCCCATCATATTTGCAACAAGCTGAGAGTGTGCTTTTGCAGTTATTTAATTGGATGTGTTAGTTATATTAATGAATGAATGCACACACACACGGATACACACCAGATTATCAGTGTTACTTTGCATGTCTTGGAATACTCAGGTCAGAAGCAAATAGTTATACTTCATGGAAATCCAAACAACAACAACAAACAACCCCAAATAATGTAGCAGTGGGAGGATCTTATCCTGCTGATTTTCCTGCCAATGCAAGTACTCTGCTTTACACCATACTTGGAATTATAGCGTATAAACTATTGACTGGAACTATGGGCTGGAGTCTGATCTTCTAATTATTTGTATTTATTTATTTTCTAAACTACCCCAAAAGCCAAAGTTCTCTGGGCCGTTCACAAAAATTGCCCATCTTCACCTTATCAACACTGACTGAGTAAATCAGCTTCCCTTCCTCCCCATATATGAAAAAAATCCCATTGGCTCTAGTAATGGGAGGACTTCCTTAATATAGGGGCACTTGGGTGCTACAGAGTACTGACTATAGCACCCGTGGCAACTTAGATGTTAGGAAAGTGTTTGGCTGAGAAAAGCTCAATCAGGGCTCTAAGTTCTACTTGGTGTATGTGAAACTGTAAAGTGGGTGATGATGCGATAACTCTAGTTCTGCCATCTTGGCCAGATCTACACCAAGCAGGATATAACACTTTGAAAATGGTATATGTAATGTGTCCCAGGCCTGAACAGTTATCAAAACTGCTATAAACCATTACAAATCAGTAGTGTAGATCCTGCCCTTGTGTTGTGGAAAGGCAACTTTAAACATTAAAACTGCCAAAGTCTGCTCTTCTCTCCAGGACAGTGTACAAAAAGTAGAAAGTGATGCCAAAAGTAGACTGTCAAGAAGTTCAACAGCTTGCATTCATCAGCACGAGTTGATCAATTTTGTTATGGTGAGAGGTTGATATTTTAATCATATTACTTGCTCTTGGTAGTAAGAAAAATAAAAATAGGTACTTGAAATTATTTTAGATTTGTGTCTTGCTTAGTATGGTTTCCGTCAATTCAAGTGCCGGTAATGTGCCTGCAGAGCATTTCTCATTCTGTCTAGTTAGGCTGGTCAAATCTAGTTAAGTCTGGGTGCCCACCCCAAATTTTTCTTTTTCTTTTTGGAGAATCCATTGCAAGCTGCAGATGTAATTAATGGGAAAGTAATTTGCTGATATCTCTTCAGACTTCCTTTGTGGAAATGTACAAAAGTAATCTCACCAAACAAAATGCAAAACAACAGTTGAAAGTGTGTCCTTTAACCTTTCAATGAATTTAAAAAATGCCTATTGGAGCTGCACATTAATAAAGGCTGTTAAGCTCAGTGGAGTACTTTATATTCATCTGTGCTTCATCAGGCAGGTTCATGGCCTCTGCCGAACTGCAGCAGTTTCCTCTGTTCTGAAAACGGTATGGGGGAAGGATGGTAAGTACCATTTGGTAATTAGAAAATGTTACTAGAATTGTTACAGAGAAAACAACTAATGCTAAGTATGTTACCGGAATGAAAATATGCAGCACTAAAGATGTAGGAAACAAAGAAGAAAATTCTACCATGTGTGATAAAATGGGACAAGAGAGCAACACGTTCACATGAAATCTTACTCTACAGCATACTGTGTTCAACGCAGTGGCTCTCTCACCCAATTTCATGTCCACTGAGTACACGCAGCAGTCAAACCAAATTTATTGAATTAAAAATAGCATGGATTGGTTCACAAAGGAATGCCAAAAAGGAAGAGTGATCCCAGAATCACACTAGAATTTTCTGTAAAAATGGAAGATGGATGGTTTACAGCTGTTTAAAGAACGATTATACAAAGCACTGGAATTAAAATGGCATTTCTGTTAATGCTGTTATTAAAACTATGAAATGCCAAGATTTAGAATATTTGGGGCAGTTCTGATCACTATCTGAAAAAGTGTATCACAAAGCAGAAGAATGAAATGTATTTAAGCAAGTTTTCTATGAGGGAGGGTTACGGAATTGGGAGGGTATAGCTTAGGGAAAAATATGACTTTCAATAGTATCTTATGCATGTCTGTCCAGAAGTAAGCCCCCCTGAACATATATGGTTATAACCAAAGAGGGACACGATCAAGAACATTACAAATGCAGAAGAAGAAGAAGAAGAAGAAGAAGAAGAAGAAGAAGAAGAAGAAGAAGAAGAAGAAGAAGAAGAAGAAGAAGAAGAAGAAGAAGAGGAGGAGGAGGAGGAGGAGGAGGAGGAGGAGGAGGAGGAGGAGGAGGAGGAGGAGGAGGAGGAGGAGGAGGAGGAGGAGGAGGAGGAGGAGTTGTTATTATTTTCTCATTTCAAAATTTTAGGTCACATTTGTTCTATCTCTGGCCTCTCATAAACAGGCTGACACCATCTTGTCTTTGTAGCAAACTATTTATTCAGCCTTCCAGTACTTTCTTTACCACAGTGTGTAGTGCTTTTGGTAGCCCAAGAGACTGCATCCTTGACTATTTCTATATGTTACAACATTCAATGAAATTAATTGGCATTAGGTTCACGACAAACATATGCAAGTGTTTCCCTGCCGCACTAGCAGATAAGTAAGATATAGGATTAATTGCCAGATGATAGACCCTTAGCTTAGATGTCTTTAAAATTATCAGACAGAATTATAGAAGATACCCACTGATAAACCTATTAGCTATGATAACTAAACAAAGGAGCTTCCATATTCAGAAATGGCATGCCTCTAAGTATACCAAGGGATGGCTACTCATCCTGTCCTCTTTGTGAGCTTCAGAGGGGCACTGTTTGATAATAGTGCTGTGCAGAAAATTTAAAGTATTCCATTTTGGGGCATTTAATGGGGGTGGAGGGAAAACAAAAACTCCAGCGAAAAAGTCTAGGAGAGGTCAGAATTACAAAGCATTTTCTCTCTGGGGAGGGGGACAGGATTTCCTCATATCTTTTTAAGTGTAGGCAGTTGTTGAAGGGTCTTCTTTCATATATATATATATATATATATATATATATATATATATATATATATATAAAAATTAAAACACCTCTGGCACTTGCAGGAGCCCAAGATTTCTTCCTGAATGGCTATTGGAGAGAGTGAGCTCGCATGGTCTTCAATAGGCATTCATGAAGAACTGCTGGGCTCCTCCAAGTGTTGGGGGTGTTTTGTTTTGTTTTAAATTAAAAAAAAAACTGAAAGAAAACCCTTAAACAACTGGCTATACTTTTAAAAGGTATGTGGAAATGCTGCCCCCCCTCCCCAAGGAGAAAATACTCCCCCTCCTTGCTAAAGAGGCAGAAAAAAAATGCCTTGTTCGTAGGGAGAAAAAAACTTCCAGAAAATAGGGGGATAGGATTTGGCACAGCACTGTTTGATATTGTGTGCTGGATTAGATTAACTTTGTTAACGAATGGCCTATGGCAGCCTTCTCCAATCTGGTGCCTGCCAGATGTGTTGGACTACAACTTCCATCATCCACAGCACTTCTGGGAGGAACCTGGTTGGGAAAAGTTGGCTTAGAGGCACCAGAGGATGATGAATAAATGCAACTTGGTCCTTTTCTGCCTAGGCTACAACATGATGAAACTGACCTGGGATAAACATCCTATGGTACTTTTAAAAATCTGCTTCTTAAGAAATGTCTTCACACCAATTTAATAAGCGATATATATGAATGAGCTCTCTTGGCAAATCAGTTTTCATGTGGTTCTATTTGTAGGTTATCTGTTCAGATATCTTTAGACCACCTTCCAACATGCATCTTAAGGAACACATCAAGGAAGAAGCTTTGAGTTGAAATTAAAATTTCAGGTGGTAGAGACTGAGTTTCAACTAACCAGTTGGGGGTGGTGCTCTAAGGACATCCCTAGCACATCGCCTATCTTTCTCTTTGAAAAGCATAGAACAGTCAAGTGATGTTAATTAGTTATCTTGAAATCTTGCAGTTTTAAAATTGCAGTGAAATGATAGTGGAAAACAATAGCACATGAGAAATACTGAGGCTTGAGCTTGGCTTAATCTGAGTGTGTGTGTGTCTATTTTCTAGTCATTACCACTTTGTGCTCTAGAATCAAAGCATTGGCTGTAGAATCACAGAATCTCAGCCAATGCTTTGATTCTAGAGCACAAAGTGGTAATGACTAGAAAAATGTAAAAGTAGAAGATCAAGAAGCTGGCCAAGGGTTCCTCATTTTGACATGGATCTCCATGACTGACCACAAGTTCACAATCAAAAGCATGGTAAGGATTAGTTCTTTCACAACATGGGAACAGCATTCTCCCTGGATTTGTTCACAAATAAATGCCACAGTGTGACTTTGATATCAAGGATAAAACCAGTTACTCATTGCATATCAGGTGTCAATAACTAAAGTTACAGTGGAAGAAAAACTGATAGTATGAGAAATTTGGCTCAAGGTAATATTCAACTGCAAACTGCTCATATCCCTAACTGCTTATCCCTAACTATAGTACTTCAGCTTATTCTTATGCTCATGCTATTGTACACATCATGGATACTTTTGAATGTTTGAAGTTCCCCCAGTTGTCTGGCAGTGGGATCTATGGGAAATAATTTTCTGATTACTTATTAGTTACATGTTATTAGTTTAATCTGGTTTCCTTTGAATCGATTGTACTAACAACGATTCAGACAACGACTTGTAAGTTATGTATTTCGTCAGTAAGTTATGTATTTCGTCAATTAAAACACATACAGTGGCATACAGGTGCAAATGGGAGGTATAGGGGAGACAGGGGAGGCAATTGTTGCAGGGATCAGGGCAGGGAGAAAAGGTTAAATTCCTCCCCCTGCCTCCCCCCTCCCTAGTTCTGAGCTGATTGTGGCCATTGCATCTGCTATTTGCATTTCTAAAAAAAAAAAAGATTCATACAGCTTAGAGAGTCCTTTCCCATCATCTGCATTTCAGCTCTAACTTGAAAGAGAAAAGAAGAAAAGAAGTTGCAGAGGGATAAAGCCCTGATTCCAAACCAAACTCATTTCTTTCTTAATGAAAGTGAAACTGGGGAGAAGCAAAATGTATTAGTTGTAAACACTGGAGCCAAAAGACCATGATATAGATTGGTACGACTAAGGCTTTTTTCCTTTTTGAGAGCCAAATATATGCACAATATAAAGTAACCCACTTACAACCGCATTCACAATGATATACCGGGTTGAATCTAGACTTAGGGTGGGCGTGTCTACACATGACGGTGCAGAGGGAGGGGGAGAATCACAGACTTACCTGCTTCTGTGATCCTCTCTCAGCGTCTTGACAGCTGCGCGACTCCCTGGAAGGGAAGAGGGATGTCGCGGCCGCCATTCCTCCACGGGACGGAGACAGAGCGCAATTGTGCTCCAGTGTATGTAAGGTTTTTTAAAAAAACTATTTGAAATGTTCCCCCCATGCACCGCCGATGGGCACGGACTACCCCCGCACAGTTCTGTGCCTGTTTTAAGAACCCCGCTACTTGCAGGGAGGAAGGGAGAAGCTGGGATCGGGCGCTACACCTCCCGTGGTCCTCTGGATGGTCCTGGGACAGCAGGGAAAATTGGGATAACTGGGCAACTAGTTATCCCATGAAAATGGAGGGGTCATCCCTGGTTGCCCCCAGGATCCCCTGTGCGTCATTTAGATGCACAGGAACTATCTAGGGATAACCCTGGGGGAAAAGGCTGGTGTAGACATGCCCTTAGTCATGCATTGAGTTGACCAATTGAAATCAATGGAACAAGTTAGTCATGACTGACTAAAGTCCCATTAATTTCAATGAGACTATACTATCCATGACTGAGTCTGCATCCAACTCATAATTTTTCCAGCTATAATTTGTTGATTTAACAGCTGTAGTAGGAAAAAACAAACAAAAGTCCTGATTAAGTGCAAATTAACTAGAATTAAATTTGATGGTAAATTTCAGTTCAGCAATTTCACCTCAGTGTCTCCCTTTGAAGCCCTTTTCATTGGAGTGACTACAGCAACTTTGCAGTCAGGATTGTAGTGTCCTGGGAAACTTAAATACACCCCCACTGGTTTCTGAATGTTGTTAATTTTTATATCATATTTGTGACTATTTACTCTTTCAGTGCAGAGACTGATCTGTTTTCCTGTGTAGTAAGGTATAAGAGCATAAAAAGAGCCGTGCTGGTTCAGACTGAGAGTCCATCTAGTCCAGCACTCTTTTCACACAGTGGCCAACCAGCTATTGACAAGGGACCCACAAGCAAGACACTGTGCAACACCTTCCCCCTTTGTTCCCCAGCAACTAGTGTACACAGGCTTACTGCCTCTTATACTGTTGGTTGCACAGCCATCAGGACTAGTAGCCAATGATAGCCTTTTCCTCCAAGAATTTATCCAACCCCCTTTTAAAGCCATCCAAATCGGTGGCCATCACAACATCTTGAGGTCATGAATTCCATAGGTTAACTATGCACTGTGTGAAGAAGTAATTCCTTTTATCTGTCCTGAATCTCCCACTGATCAGCTTCATGGGATGACCCTGGGTTCTAGTATTTTGAGAGAGGGAGAAAAAAGTATGGCCAACTGTACTTTAATTTGAGTGTTTATAGTGTGAAACATATGTGCCTATGTATGCCAGAATGAGGGGGTCCTTGGAGGACCCTTCTCAAGAAACCAAAAAAGCAATAGCAATTTGCTTTTATCTTTCAGTCAGCAAGCCAACTGGCAAACTCCTGGTTCAACAGCTAGGACTTTTCATGGAAACTTGGAAAACTCATAGATGTATCCTTTCTATAGGCTGCATTCAGACAATACGATAGTCAATGGTGGGGCAATAACTTGACAGTTGTTTATCTAGGGGGTACTCCCCACATAACACGATGATAATCAACCATGGTGTGGATGAGGATCAACGTTGAGTTGACTATTATTCCACACTGAGTTGACTCACTCATCCCCTGCCCTCTCCCCGCCCTCAGTCCTCCTATTAGTATTCCATCAGCGATTGCTGCCAAAAAACTATTCTCTCAGCTGGACTGGAGTGGCAGCCACCGTTTTGACTGCTCTTGCCTTGTAACTCTGTGACTGATGAAATAACAAATGGTGGCAGAGAAAATAACCAACGGTGCCGTCTGCACAACAGGGTAACCAATGGTAGTTCAAATAGCCAACTCTTCACAGTGTTGGTTTTTTGTGCTGGTTATTTCAGCCAAATAATCAACTGTTAGTTAAAAAAACCTCCCTCCACACAACATGATAACCCATGATGGGTTAAATAACCAACCATAGACTATTTAAATTTATCATGTTGTCTGAACCCTGTCCATATCTGAGCTAACAAGAATCCTTAAAATGGGGGAGTGTATTGTTGCTTGTTTTGCATCAGAAATAAGCAGATGTGCATACAAATGGCTTGCAATATCACTGCAGTCCATTTGTGTAGAACATCTGGGTATGTCTTATTAATGATTGTATCTGTCTGGACTTCTCTGGTCTATCTACAACATTAAGACTCTTAAAAGATAAGGATGACCTTTGGCAGTTAAGAGTATCCATTTCATTGGCATGTGAAATCCTAATGAATAGAAAAAATAGTTCATGAAGCCTCAGAAAGAGTCCCATTGACTACATCAATCTGCAATAGTCTTCACAGTTTCTGTGTTTCAAATAGCCAAGACAAAAACCAGAAAATAGTACTGGTGTAAACAATTAAAGTGACTCAACTCCTTTGCATATTATAAGAATGCATGACAACAATACAAGTCTTAAAATCAGAGCCATCAGAATGAAAAGGGTGAACATTCTTTGTGTTTTAATTTGTTTAATCATTAAAGTACCAGTGATAGTATAATTTTTACTTAGAATAACATTTAAAAACTACATTATTTGGCTGCTTAGCAGATTGTTTGAGTTATCTGTCCCGCCTTTAATCGAGGGGATTACTCAACAAAACCAATGTTCATTCAACAACATTTATGAAATCTGTTGTGGATTACCAATATCATCAGTTAAACCTGTTTCAAATTTATTGCTTTCATTCAAGTTAAATTATAAAAGGGTCCATTTGTACCACCACATGTATATACATGAATTCAGCTTTCATCATTTCCAACAAGTTTAATCTAGTGATTTATGTTTTTGACACAGTTTTGGGGGAATCTGTTAAAGAAACTCAGACAGTTTGATAGAAGAGTTAGACCGGATTAATGTGCTATGTGCCAAGTTTAAAACCTGTCCATTAAAATTGTTTGTAGAAAGAAGAATGTGTAGGTTTTTTTTTTTTAACAATCTCAACTTCCTTGAGTTTCTAATCATTTTAGTCACTTTAGCAAAGGGTATGGAGTTATGATAGGAAAATCCAAAGACAATGATCTTTATTATTAGAAAAATGTTAGAATGGCAAAGAAGCAAAACTGCCTTTTCTTTATCCACAGCAGGAAATAATGCTCCTCGGATTACAGCGTTCTGATGTCTAAAGAGCCAAGCCAAATAGCTGCATGTTCACTTATTTTGCAAATTATCTTCCTTTTAAAACTCTCCCATTTATATCCATATTAAAAAAGTTTTAAAAAAAACTAATACACATTAGCAGACAAAGGAAAATGAAATGTAAAATGCTTATCTCTTATGTTTCACATCACAGGTAGAAAATTCCAATTTAAGCTCAAGGGAAAGGAGGTCAGGATGACTGGAGGTGTGCGTGTTTTTTTAATGGGATGCCAAGATTTTTTGTCATTAGGTTGTTTCTGTATATGCATAGGAATCTGGAAAAGTTAAAAGTGATTGAAAGTTTTTCAATCCTCTCCCCAAGAGCAGTTTTTTTTTTTAAGAGAACAAAGTTACCTTGGGAGTTCCATTCGCAGAACTCCAACATAAATGTTGTGACCAGGTTCATACATATCCCTAACCCATGGTTTATTTAACCCATGGTGTTGTGATGTATTATTTATTTACTTATAACATTTATATCCCGCCCTAAGATTTCAGGGCGGCATACAGATAAAACGAAGTATAGAATAGACAGTGCCAAAGGCTAGTAAAGGAAGAGGACCTACAGAAGGCAGCAGACCAAAGCAAATTGTGATTCATTTGAGTGAATACTCTTGTACAGAAGAACCCTGCTGGATCAGACCAAAGGTTTATCTAGACAACACCTTGTTTACCCAGTGACCAACTATGAGCTCCAATTGGAAGCCTACTAGGATGACACAAGGGCCATCTCCCACTGTTGTATCCCAACAATTAGTACTTCCCGTGGAGCATACTAACCAGGGTACCTATGAATTGTGCCATAGCAATCAAGACATGAGTCTTGGCTGGCAGGTTCATTGGCTCATTTTGGTTCATTGGTATACATGGTGGCATCAAATTTGAAACCTAATGTACACTTCATTGCAGAAAACACTTTTAAAGAAATAAAGATCCAATTGAGGCATTAAACCCCCCTAAAATCCCAGGGTTTACTGAGTTATTCTTCCCTTTCATCTTTTGCAAAGATGAAATGAAAAGCAATGAGAAATGAAACAAAGTAACAAAAAGAATTCGGGCAAATTAAACTGTTATGAATCATAATGAAGTTTTCAAAGGGGTGAATAGAATTTGAATATTCATCAAATTAAAAACACACTAGCCATTTCATCTTTAATTTCTGATATGGGTGGAAAGGAATTTCCAAACACATTTGTTGTTAAAGTACTGCAGGAATTAAGAGGGCTGGAATGTACAGCTCTATGTACAGATTCCCACAATTCATGTGGTCAGGGTATTTTAAGAAGCAACTTTTTAATCTTCAGCAGCAAGATTAGACTTTTTAAAACAATTCTCTGTTGTTCAGTAAATAAGCCTTTCTCTATCCTCCTACAAGCAATGAGTAACCCAAAGCTTCAAAAAGAAATGTTTTTGTTTCCCTTGATATTTGATTGAAACTATTTCAGGTTCTGCCTAACTAGAGCGTTTCTCCCCCTTTAGACTTTCTTGCCCTGTATTCCTTATCAAAGTTATGTGACCTTGAACACATAAATTAAAACATAACAAGAGGGAATGTGTGTACCGTTGCTTGCAACAAGGATTCTGAGTTAGGGTCAAATTTGGCCAGTCAGGTACAAACCCATGATTCAAGAAGTCTGGTTTAAATTATTTCTTTAAAATGCTTCTAGTTTTAAATAGTGCAAGCTGCTTTGAGCTTGGGAGAGGACATATATAAATGTGACATAGACAAACAGAGAGAAAGACAATCAAAAGACAGTACTATGGAAGTAATGTCAGCCTTGTAACATCAGTAAGAAGGCATTGCATATTACACAAGAGTGATGGGATATATGGTCCTGTAAAAAACCTCTCCATTGTGGGGAGTTAAGGGTGCAATCCTATGCATGTTTAGAGAGGAAAAAAAGTCTTATAACTTCAAGCATGCTGGGAATTTGTAGGACTTTTCTCTCTCTAAACATGCATAGAATTGCACTCTTAAGAGAATGTTCTTCTTCAAGCTGAGGAACATGGGGTTGGAGAAGAGAGAGAATATTTTATTTATTATTAATTGCATTTGTATATCACCTTTCTGCAAAGGATCCTAAGACTGTTTAAATTTAAAATAGTAAAACAAAATACACAAATAAATCTTATAAAATATTCTCTCTCTCTCTCTCTCTCTTTTAAAAGAAAAAAGTAAAGTTATCTCAAGCTATTAACCTCTTCAGGAGCTCCCTTGCTTTGGTATCTTCTTTTCTGCCTTCCCTAAAACAGATCCTAATCCTGGGAGTGGAAGTCAGGGGAACCAGAGATCACAGCCCCCACCCCTGGCTCAAGGTCAATTTGATTGGATTTTATAACTGTGCTGCCCAGGTTTATTTATTGTTAGTTTTCTGATTTTAAATATTTTCATTTTAAAAAAAAAGTTTTCAACTGCGATGTTTTGTATTCTGTTTTGAAATTATTTAACAGCAAACATTTTGTAGTTTAAACATTTAAGTTATAAACTGCTTTGAGATACCTTTTTAGATATAGTCATCCACCCAGAGAGCTTTGGCTATGGGGCGGTATATAAATGTAATAAATAAATAAATAAATGTGGCCTATAAATTGAATAAATAAATGAATAAACAGCACGTGCCCATAAAAACCTGTTAGCAAATGAAACAGTACTGCAGTACTTATGCCCCCAGTTTTCAGGATACTTAGGCCTCATCTACACCTACCACCCTTTCACAAGGGAGGAGAGGTGATTGTGAGTTTTCCCACTTGCGTGATTGTTGCTTATGGGGCACATGCGAGGGAAGTTTCCTGAGCCATTGTGGGAGAAGGTGTGCCCCCTGTCGGCACTTCTGCATGTGGATTGGGAGAAGTGGGCGGGGATATGTAGATGATGCGGCTACAAGGCTTTTTCTTATGAATCGGGAGGGGTGCAAAATCACAGCTACGCCTGGGGTGGATAGGAGGTTCAGTGAGTATGCAATGCTGCACAGAGATGTGTGTGTGTGTTTTAAAAAATCACACGGTCAGTGCCACAACGTGCTGATTGCCAATCAAAAACTGTGCCAAAACTGGTGGATGGTCCAATCCTGCACACCTCCGAAACCACCGGACACACCTGACAGCGGGTTAGTTGTTTGCTGAGCGGGGAGCTTGCTCCGAACAGCAACAGTTTCACGAAGGGGGGTCACACCAGCTGCGGACGTTGGGATTGTAGCAAGATAGCTGGAAGAACTGCTACAAAACCAGTCGGCGATATTCCTGAATAATTGAGGGGTCGACCCAAGATTGCAGTGGGATCAGCTATGCATCATGTGGCCCAGTAGGGACGACTTCAATATTATCCTGGAATAAACAGATGGTGTAGACACAGCCTTGAAGTTAACCAAAGAAACAGCAAGACTCATGTTCTAAATGAAATAGAACATGCAAACTTCTGAAGGACTTGCAATCATGACTGAGGCTGCAATCTTATACACACTTACCTGGGAGTAAAGTCTCTTTGAACTCAGTGGGGCTTACTGCTAGGATTACAGTGTAAGTCTTTTGGTTAAACTAGCTACAACATGTGATTTTCGGTTGGAGTCTGGTGTTCAAATCTCAACTCAGTGGATTATTCCAATGTGTAACCCTGACCAAGTCACTGTATCTCAGTCTTAGTTCCTGCTCTGTTTAATGGGGCTAATAGTCCTAATCTAATGGCCATTTAGGGATGTTAATGATTCCAAAGAACTTTGAAGTACTGCATAAATAAGGATTATGATTTATCTACCTAAATCTGATAATGTAGCCAGTATTTGTAAAAGACTTTACAATGGCTGGTCAAAAAGTTTTGGGGTTTTTCCCCCAAAGTGCAAGGTATTCTTGTGCTTAAAATGGACTTCAACCAAATGCCTAATCAGAACAGGAGAACAAGGTAAACCAGTTGTCTCCTAGTCCCAGTATGAGAAAGGATTAATGACCAATTCAGTTCAGGATTAATGACTAATTCAGTTCAGGTTTATTCCTAGCGCATCATCAATAGCAAAAGATCAAAAAGTTCCATTCAAGGGCAAACTACCTTCATTTAGAGAGAAATGCAACTCAAAGTGTACATTACCTCAATCATAAAATAAGCTCCTAACCATAATTTGAACAGATAGCAGTTTTTGGTGCCAGGTTTCTAGCATATACTACTGAGCACTTTCGAATGGTCAAATCTACATGAGTGGGATGCTACAGGGATCGGCACAGCACCAATGCATTCTGTGCAGTTCACATGGCTGGGTTCGTGTGCCAAATGCAAGATACCCAGGGCAACTTTCCCTGGAAATTTCCAACATTTCTTGTGGTGCATTTCCACACCAAATCGGCAGTGCAGAAAACTACTAGAAGATGTATCAATAGTGGCCTAGCTCACATGTAATGCCAAGCCAAGATTCAGTGCGATGCGCACAAGCTGGAATGAGCCTGATCCAAACCTTAGGGTTGTGCACGTCCCTCTTCTTTTCCTGTGTTGCCAGGAGGAGGACTCCTATGAGTTTACACAAAAAGCTGAACCAGAAATTGTAGCTTAAAACAAATTCTGGTTAGTTTCAAAACAAGCCAACTTTCAAACATTGGATTGCTTTCATGGTTGTAATGTAATGCAATGACAACCCAGCTTTTGTGCAAGTGATGTTAAATTCAGCAGGAGTACTCCTTTTGGCTGTTCAGGAGGAATGGAAGGGAGGGAAGAGGGTGCAAAACCAAAGTTTTATGCAGGCATGTTCCATCTGATGCATGTAGTGCAAACTCCTGACTTAGCATTACGTATGAACCAGTACAGTGTCTTGTAGATGGAACATTTCTGACCAAGTATATCTTCTATTTTTCTATATAAAACATCCTAAAATGTAGAGTTGTGGAAGGATAGATAGACGTTTTAAAAGAGCTTCAATAAAGTCTGGAAACCGAATGTCTGCTAATGCTAATATCTCTCTCCAGTTTGACTCCAGCAACTACGCAGCTTTCCTGAATAGATGAGAATATTCACTGTGGGGAAGCTACATTTTTAAACAGATGGCATCGATGCATCAGGCTGGAAAGAAAGAATGACAGAAAAGACAGACAGAAAGGAAGATATTTAATAGACTCTGCCATTTGCCAGTCTGCTGGGAATTTTGAATCGCTTCTTGGCATCCTTCATCACTCCAGCCTGCTGAGAAGAAATGTATGTTTTGAAAATCTGAATGTAGCTTTGAAGCAAAACCTGTCTGTAAATCTTTGACAAATCTTTCAGGACACAAACGTGCAAGTGTGGTTACCAGCGTTAGCTAGGAGAGTCTTAATGACAAGGAACAACCATTTATCATCCATACTCTGCACATACCATTTACTGAATAAGGTACAAGTCCAGGCGTATGCAAGTTAAATAGCAATCCGCCCAGCTGTTCTTATCAATCTGAGTCACGGTTCTGGAGTCTCTATTTCATATAGCTCAGCACAGAATCAGTTAGTGCCACCTGCCTTTGACTCTTCACTGGTACAGAAGTCTAACTTGTCTGGTTCACACATGGTATAGTTCGATGGGCCCCCTTTTAACAGTTAATGATGAAGCCATCCATAGTGACGTAACACTAAACAATGTATAAGACACTCAGGGTAAGGTAATATGGAACACTGTACACTGTTTATCAACTAAGATAAAAGGACATTTACTCTGATTCTTAAATGTATGCCAACATGTGTGCAAACACTCACACATGCACTCATTGTGCTAACTAGGCCAGCAACACTACTGAAGTATGAGGTCAAATTTCTATCACAGGAAGTCAACATTTTTCACCAAAGGAGAGTAATTAAACTCAAAGCAAACTTACTTCATAGGGGATTCCCATTAGAGATAGTGTCTTTCATCAATTAATGCAAAGCAACATTCTTGCTTAGGGTGTCTAAGGGAGTGTCTCTAAGGAGTGTACTGCGACTTTGGGTAAATGGAGTCAGAAGCTAATTTTTCAAAAAAGGAAAGAAAAAAGGCACAGCCACAAAACACATGGACGTTCATCATCACGGGCTTTCCTGAAATAAAGTGATAGACTTGATTCTCAAGTGCCATTGTTAGGATTCAACATAGAGAACCCCATAACATCTCCATGGCTAGTTTTACGGAATTCACTGAACAATCAGGAACTCAGAAGGGTTACATGGTCTTTGCATTGGCCAATGAGCTAGCATGCTGGTCCCTAGGGTGGGCCTAAGCTAAGCTGCTGATGTTCTTTTTTGTTTTACACTTAATGAGTAGCTCCATTTGACTTGGAAGAGTCCTTCTGCTGCTGCAACTACACTCTGGTGAGAAATGGGGAAGCAGCAGCCTGGGCTTGGCTTTTCTGTGGCATTGAGAGGCACAGACAGAAGGAAAGCTGCCTTGGCAAGCCACACTTGGAGGGGTGATGGTGGCTGAGATTGTGGTCTTACAGTATAGGAATTGAGCACAGCAATGAAGTTGGTGTGCAATTAATTTTTCTTAAAAAATAAGTGCAGGGAATGGGCAAGCGGAGTGAGGAAAGAAGCCTTGCTGTCCTGTAAACCCTTCTATTTTATGCTCTGCATGTGTGTGTGTGTGTGAGAGAGAGAGAGAGAGAGAGAGAGAGAGAGAGAGAGAGAGAGAGAGAGAGAGAGAGAGAGAGAGAGAGAGGAGAAATTAAATACAGGGTAAGGCTGAGTAACAATGTGAAAGAACTGCTGGATTCATCCTGAGTGGGTTGTTTTCCTTGGGAAGAACCAGGGAATGGCTGAGAGCAACAGCCACTGCTTTTGGCCTGTGGAGAGAGAGGCCACAGCCTGAGAGAGCTCTGTGGAAAAGGCTTTTGTTTAAATAAAAAATAGGTATGTTTAGAAGGCAGAGCATGTTTTAATCTAAGGGGCGCAGTCCACCAACTTTGAAACGGGCTGCACTTGCTCAGTGGAAAGAGGAAGGCGCTCTTCCTGCACCAAGAAGCACTTTCAGTATATTACTGCTGGGAAAAGATGGAGAGTCCGCCATACTTTCCAACCACCCCATCCACAACCTATCACCCTGCAGATGTTTTATACTACAACTCCCATCACCTCTGACCATGGCCATGCGGGCTGTGGCTGATGGGTATTGTAATACAAACATCTGCTGGGTGAGAGTTTGGGAAAAGTTTCTTTATATCAATGGAGGTTAACGTTGCCCAAGGCTAAAAAATGCCACTTTAGTTTTCCTAATTTTGTAATAACTAACGGTCATAATGTAACCAATTATAAAGAAAAGGCAGGTCCTTCTTCCAGTGCCACATTTTTTATACTACCATAAAAATGGCATCTGGTAGAATAAAAAAGAAAAGAAAACCAACAACAACAAAAAGGAGACTTGTAAAGAATAAAGGTATATTTAACAAAAGAAGCATTGCATTTACCACTGCTGATAATTTCTGGAATGCATGCTAACATTTCCTAAGAAAACAAGGTGTTCTTTATCGCATGTGTTTTATATTATTTTCTAGGTTTTTTGACGTTGGAAACTGCATATATCCCGGTTGCTTAATAATGATGTTCTTGTATTCATGCAGATCTCTTAGAATTTGCAATAGATATAAACATGAATGATATTTCTGGTGTGTTATCGTCTGTAATTATCTGGATCCTAATGGGTAGGACCATTCTGAATCCAAATATAATTTCCTCTCCAGTTTCATATTCACCCCTCAGTGTTCCACAGAAGTAGCAAGAGTCAGAAGAAAATGTTAACATTCCAACAGGGTATTGAGGGAAGATATTGACAGGAAGTGCTCCCGAAATAGATTATATCAAAACACCAAATATATTACCTTTACCTCAGCAGTAAGCTTTTGTAAATTGAAGTCAAATATGTAATTGTTGAACTTTGCTATGATGATAAAAGGAACGACGAGCGGGTTTTAGATGGTTCACGTTTCTGCACAGAACTGTTCCATCTAGCCATTCCCCCTAAATGAAGCTGGAGGTATACTGCAAAAAGGCTTCATTTTTTGCACATACTTCCGACTTTGGACTTCCAAATGGAGGGTAAGCTTCTACTACGTTTGTAGAGGCAAGAGCCCCATGGGAAATATCTGTGTGAAGACAGTGAAATACCCCCAAATTGAAGCATAATTGGGGAATAGGGTAGGTGACCTGCTTTGAATTTAACTTAATTGGAACTCTACAGAAGTGAGAGTCAAAATCTGCAACATGGAGGGAGCGATCCTATATTCCCTAGATTGTTTTTTTTTGGGGGGGATGACAACATAGAATTGTTCCATTTCCTAGCTCTGAGCTCATAGACAGGATTCTTATCTGGGAGCCAGGAAACCATGCTCCCCATCCTTGCCCCTTTTAGCCAGCACAGAGAGAAAGAAGCACAGCGGCTACCTCTCCATGCTCACAAAACACAGCATTGGGAAAAGGAAATGTTCCTGGAGTCGGGGGGGGGAGGTGACTGGGGACGTGAGGCTATGATCTATCCCCAGCCTCATTCCCTCCCCGTCCCCGAAGCTTCCGGCGACAGGCAAAATTGCCTGTCTAGTTAAAATGCAGGGTGGCTGGAGAATGGGGGTGTAGATCACAACTGAAGGGCACAATTCAAAAGCTTCCCCATACTGTACTTCTACTGAAGTCAATTTGCTTGCTGTGCCATCCATGAAATGTCAAGATCGCATCAGGAATATACGTTTTGCCACATGCTCTTTGGTACGCTCCAACCCAATACAGAGGGTACAGAAAACCTATTGGCCACCTCACATGGCATGTAACAGCAAACACGGTTTGTTCTCGTGTGCACACGTGGATGTGAGTTTTAGCCAGCGACACCTGATGTATGAATTGTTACAACATTTTCAGGCAATGTTTTGTGACTCCACTGTAGAAATCTAAGTGGTGAAACTGCTCTTAGGATAGGACTCCTGGTCACGTTGACTTTCAATACAAGTTCAATTATGGATTTTTAAGGGCCTTCTGGGGAGCGAATGAGACATGATGTACAATGCATCTTCACATTTAACATGAACATTTTTTTTAAAAAAAAAACCATCTGTGGGGGTTAGGGGGCTGATAATTATCAGGACTGTGCAGCAGGCATAGTAGGAGAATTGAACCCTATCCTCTGCTACTTAGTCATGAGGAAATTCCCCCTGTGCATTGCATTGGTAGGACATCTTCCATTGGTACCAATAGCAGTGTTCTCTCATTTAAAATCTTTCTTCTAGAACTGGTTATAGAGAACGTTAAACAAGGCAGTGGTGAGGGGGGAGCAGTGGGAGGAAGAAATCAGTATTTGCTGCAACTCAGATGTATGTCTCAGGCAAAGGGACTTCCCAGCTCTTTGAGGAGGAAAATTCTCCCCCACTCACATGGAGTTCCCAATGTACACATGCAACATTCCTCTCCGTAAAAGCAAATAGGAAGCCCATATGTGCATCAGGTTTTGGATTGTGCCCAAGAGACATACTTGGAAGAGCTCTGCTAGCCTTGAATTCTGCCCATGTCTTCTCTTCTATTATATATTACTATTTCTCAGCCTCAACTTCCCATCTGCATTAAGGAAAGTGGAGGGTCATAACTCTCACAGTTGATGTAAAAAGTGATATTGGGCACAGTCCAACTAAAATTAAGCATTAAAAATAAAATTAAGGGATTTTAACAGAAACATTACCTATGTGCAGTGTCATCCTATGTTTACTAAAAATTAAATCCCAGTGTGTTCAATGGGGATTACCCTTAGTAACTGTGCACAGGGTTTCAGCCTAATATGACAACTTGTCTTATGACCATTGTTACTTGCTCCAAGTAATGTCAACTAACATGTTTATGGAAAAATAGATTCCTTGTAACACTGAATACACCATTTCATTTTTGAATCGTTGGGAAATTACACTTAAAATTTGATAGGCCTTAAATTGATCTTCTCTCTAATCTATGCTTTCATCAGTCCGTTGTGCTGCTGCTTCATCTGCATGAAACAATTGCACCATTTTGGCCCGGAGGAGCCGAAAACTTTTCAGATGATTCTCCAGTGCACCCAGTGACCCCTTGCATAAGCAGAGCAACCTCCCTGCCTGGCTTTCCAATGACAGACTTCACCTCAGTGACACTTTATTGGCACACCTTTCCCTGACCAAGGGAATGAAACCAGTTAGCCAACTATGATAGGGAAGCCTTTCCCTTGGAACATTTCCTGCTTCTGTTGTCACACCACTAACGCTTTCTTTGCAGACATTTGTGTCTCCATAGAGACTTTGCTCCTTGTGCTTCCTGCTTCAATTAGGCCGCAGATGACCCTGGGAGAGAAACTAATCATTATGACTTTAAAGCCTAGGATATGTATAACTGAATACTTCCTATTATTGTCCAATGTTTCTTTCAATGCATTTGATTGTTATCAGTGGTCTCTGACGTATCTCTTTCACGTTTTATATTGCTCTTCCACATATTTAGTTGCAGATATTGGGAGCCCCTATGTAGTCTTTCCCAACGTGAAACCTGGACCCACAGAATATCCAGGGTTTTCAGTTGTCATTGCCACAGACCAGCTGCTATTTGTCACTGATGACTAGATAACTGGGGTGGGGTGGGGGTTGATCATTAATGTATTGCACATTAAGCTTGCAGAGTACCAGTTGCCTACTCTTATTGTACATGCAGTTGCTATTACAAAATTGGTTAACTGTTTATAGCAAGCAAAAAAGTCAAATGCTATCAGTAACATTCTCAACTGTCCCTGCCCCACAGTAAAGGACGCTACGGTATGGGCCTTCTCTCTCATATAATGCACCAGAGAAGGCACATAGTGTGCTTTAGATTTCTAGAGTACAGTCCTTTAAAAAAAAAAGGAGTATCATTTGCTTGCAGTCACCTAATCCATGGCTTCGTGCCAGTGATTGTCTGAATGGGGCCTAAGAAATATTGATATGCACAGGATCAGCCAAATTGCTTCTGAGCAAGGATTTTAACTAAGGTCTGTTATGCCCAAGGACACTTAGGCTGTAGTCCTAGCTATGTTTGGAGAGAGAAAAAGTCCTGCAACTCCCAGTGAGGCTGGATGAGGAATGCTAGGAGTTGTAGGACTTTGTCCTGTCAAAACATGCATAGGATTGTACTCTTCTATTTTCTCTGTCTGTCTCCTTTGCTTCTTTGCAGGTTTTATGCTATGTGCCTGGGAGGGAGGATACAGAGCCAAGTGGGGGGATCTGAGGGAGCGCCCAGTAGTGTAGCGACGGGTAGAGGGAGATATGGCGTTGTGAGAAGGACTTGCCAGTTTAGGGGAACTCGGAGCAGACAGTTAATGGCTGTCCTGTGTTCCGGCCCTCCTCGCACCCGCAAGTTTGTTGGTTGTCCTATCAGCCAGCCCTTGGGCCTCCAGATGCTGCTTTTAAATGCCAGATTGGTGCATAACAAGACCTCCCTCATCCACGACCTAATTGTGGATGAGGCAGCTGATCTGGCATGTATAACTGAGACCTGGGTGGGTGGGCAGGGAGGAGTTAGTCTCTCCCAGCTATGCCCACCGGGGTATATGGTTCAGCATCAGGGTAGACCTGAGGGCCAGGGAGGGGGGGTTGCTGTGGTCTATAGGAACTCCATCTCCCTCTGCAGGCTCCCTGTCCATGTAACTACTGGTCTGGAGTGTTTGCATCTTGTGTTGGGCCAATGGGACAGATTAGTGGTCCTGTTGGTGTACCGCCCACCCTGGCTAATAAACTGAAACTCAATCCAGACAAGACTGAGATGCTGTTAGTAGGTGTTTCCGCTGACAGGATAGGGTGTGTGTGTGTGTTCTACCAGTTCTGGATGGGATTGCACTCACCCTGAAGGGGCAGGTTTGTAGCTTGGGGGTTCTTTTAGATCCATCATTGTCTCTTGAGGCTCAGGTGACCTCAGTGACATGGAGTGCCTATTACAAACTCCAGTTGGTTATCTGGACAGGGATAACCTGGCTTCAGTTGTCCATGTTCTGGTAACCTCCAAGTTAGATTACTACAATGCACTCTACGTAGGGCTTCCTTTGAAGACCATTCAGAAGCTGCAGCTCGTGCAAAATGCAGCGGCCAGATTGATTTTGGGAACTAGAAAGTTTGACCATATAACACCTGCTCTGGTCTGTTTGCACTGGCTGCCTGTATGTTTCCGAGCCCAATTCAAGGTGCTGGTTTTGACCTATAAAGCCTTACATGGCTTGGGACCACAATACCTGACGGAATATACCCCGTCACTACGTTCAACACCTAAGGTCCTCCTCTGGGTGCCTACTCTGAGAGAGGCTCAGAGTGTGGCAACAAGGGACAGGACCTTTTCGGTGGTGGCCCCCAGACTATGGAACGATCTCCCTGATGAGGCTTGTCTGGCACCAACGCTGCTATCTTTCTGGCGCCAGGTTAAGACTTTCCTCTTTGCCCAGGCATATGGCAGCACATCTTAATCACCCACATGTTTAGGTTTTTTAAATGATTTTTAATGCTTTATGTGTGTATGTTCTGTGTTTTAGAATTTTAAATTTTGTATACTCGTTTTTATCTTAATTTTAGAATTTCTGTAAACCGCCCAGAGAGCTATGGGGGTGGTATATAAGTGTAATAAATAAATAAATAAACAAACTACATACATCATACAATAAATTCCTTAGTGTCATTTCTGTGATATCCGGGAAGAAACTGGAAGGCCTAATCTACACAAAGCAGGATATTACACTATGAAAGCAGTATATAAAAGGCAAAGCCACACCAAGCAGGATATTGCACTATGAAAGTAGTATATGGTCTGTGTCAATGGGCCCCAAAAGTTGTCAATGCACTTCAATACCTCTATAAAGCAGTAGTGTGGCTCCTGCCTCTTTATACTGCTTTCATGGTGCAATATCCTGCTTGGTGTAGATTAGGCCAAAGAAGGCTATTAGGGAAGGAACTGGAAGGTTTTCAGGTACTGATAAAGGAAGAAAGGAAAGAACCAAGTAGGGCAAAAGAAAGAAACAAAGGGCTGTTGTTATCCCGGGGGCAGGGAGGGAAGATCCCTGCATTTTCCCAGGATAACCAGGATGGCTTTAATCCCGACTTTTCCCGCGGCCTTGGGATCATCCCGAGACAGCAGGAGGTGTGGGCGGCTGTCCAAGTTTTGTCCCAGCTCTTTGCGAGTAAACGTGAGGAGCTGGGAACTGGGTACGGATCTCCTCAGGTGCTCCGTGTCCATCAGGGGTTGGGGAGGGGAGTGGTTTTTTGTTTTGTTTTTGACCTTTTTATTTTCGCCGAAGCGCTCGTGCACTCCAGCTCTTCTTTCTAAAAAAAAAAAAGGCCGCCGTGACAGACGCGATGCCCGGGATGTCACGCAGCCACGTGTGGATTAAAGGGGAGGATCTCATGATCAGAAAATTGCAAGATCCTCCCCCCTCCCTCCTGGAATGCCGGAAGGTCTAGACATGCCCAAAGAGTCATTTGGATATTACATAACAATCCAGTGGATTAAACTGTTTGTGGGAATGGCAAAAGGGCTACAAAGAGGTTCTGAGCTCAAAATATGTAAGGCAGGAAATACAGATACCTCAATTTATTTGGTTTGAAAGTGGATAAAAGGAGTAGCAAAATTTGAAGAAAAAATGGATGAGAAGTGGTTAAAGTGGTAGATGTGAAGTGGTGTCATCTATATTATAGGCTATATGTAATGGTAAATGATTAAGGGGGGTGTATTACTAGACAGTGGACGGTCTTCTATTTGAAGGGTTGCCAGAGATAGTCCTCTGTTTGAAGATGTCCTATATTTGAAGAGCTGTCCAATCCAAATTCAGTTTAAAGATAAAGAACCATGAGAAGGGAGTGCAAGCAGGGACCCTGAAGTGGCCCAGCAAAAGTTAGCATCAGGATAGCAGGTGGTGCAGGCACATAGCTTACCTGGTCACAGCCTCCCCCACTATAGTGAGATGCATTGCATTTCCATTTAAATTATAATAACTGTTTCTAAATTTGCATCTATAGATATAAATTAGCATACACAATTGTTATGCCAATGAGTGTCCTCTTCTGTTCCTTTCTTGGTGATGTGTACGTGTCCACCCAAAGTATCATACTGCTACTGTCTACTTCCATGTCTGTATTTTTGAGTTAATGGTAAGTATGTCAGAGCTTGTAATTTTATAAATATAGATGCAAGTTTGTATTTTGTAAAAAACATTCCCTTTTGTGGAAAAGTAAGTTGTCACTTGTACCAAAAAGATGAGTTATTATTTGAAAAGTGTATTTATGTGTAATGTTTTTTAAACAAGGTATAGTATGAACATTAAAAAATAAAAATAAAAAAATCCAAAAAAAAAAAAAAAAAGCACACACTGCTCTCATTCCTAGGCATTTATGCACCTGAGGCAGTAAGTTATTAATGAGGCTCTCCTCTTTTCTTAAGCCTGTACTAGGGTTCAAAATCAAGACAGGCATGTTACACAGCGATGGTTGTTTGAAGAAGAAAAATGGCATCCCTTTGAAATCTGCTCCCTGAAATGACTGCTTCAGGGTAAAGTCACTAAATCCACATTTCTTGAACAAAAGCATCAGTGAAATGATCATGTGTGGAAAATCAGCTTGGTCATCTATGATTTTATATAGTCCTACCTTGTGTCTGAAATGTGACTGTCTATCATACATACAATGTAAATATCTAAACTTGAGCAGCATTAAAACCAAATATTGGCAGCTTTTCAGAATCTATACCTCCTCGTTCAGGTCTGCTCTTTTTCATTATGTAGCTCATTCTGAAAATGACAAGGTATAATTAATTTGGGCACACTCAGTGGTTTGGGCATGGCTAGTGGGATTTATGCCTCCCCACCTATTAATAGAACACACACAGAGACACACACAATTCCATATCACAAACTACTTTGTAACAAAAGATGTTTGTCATAAGCCACGTGAGGGAAAGGTGCTTTTGTCTGAGAAACGTCTGAAAACCCCTCACAAATAATTGTGTGGGCCTTTTTCCCAATCCTGGTTCAAATATTGATAATCCTGCGTTTTTATGGTTCATGTGTCATTAAGGGAAATTGTGGTCTTGCCTGAGTCAGATCTGTGCATAAGCTGGAAAATACTACAACTATCAAGTGTGGCCATTTTAAGTGTGGAAGTCAGCATTATTATTGATTATATTATATACCAAGATGAAGATTATGCCACTGTTCCAGTAGAAGAGCAGAATATAAATACATTGTTATTATTGGGTTGTGTATGTATGTAGCCATACTTATCATATAGACTCATTGAAATCAGTGGGAACTAATAATCAATGGGACCTAAGTTAGTCAATAGTATGATGAAAACTTTGTGTGTGTGTGTGTTTTCACTAAATGAAGCTTCCTCCCTGAAACACCACATGGAAATTCTCACCTTTTCATGATTGGGTACTGTCTAGAACACAGAGTCAATGAAGACAGTCAAACCCACTTGTTGACAGAGGGTTAAGCACAAGAGACTGAGCCATCCCAAAGCATTTTGGTACCTCAGGGAAAGGGCAAGATGCTACCCACCCCTATTCTATGCCAACTGGACTGTCAGTTGAATCTCATTTCAACAGTGGCAACAATACAACAACTTCCACTGTAACGAAGCATGCACTGGGGAATGCTGGGAGTTGTAAGACCTTGTTCTCTTGAAACATGCATAGGAATGCACTTTAAGTATTCTTATTCATTCATAAGAATTTTTGCTTCTGTGCACACACACACACACAAGGCAGGAAGATTTCCCCCCCCCTCAACCATGGCTCTTTAACCATGGCTAAAAGCGACAGATTAATGTATGGAAAAGTACAACATTCAAGGTAATGTTTCTGAGTATCTCTAGCTGCTTTGTTCTTATTATCTAAAAGCACACACTTGTCTAACTCACAACTAGCACTCTCAAAACCATTTGCTTACTGTAATTTCCCCAAGAGAATGATCTCTATATGGTTTTACTATGGATATGCAAAATGTCACCAACTAGAACTGTTAGTACTATTTATATTGAATAAATTGGACAACCACCGGGATGGCCTGTCGGTATAAGCATTTGTATCCTCTGTCCATTGTATGCATGGGGAAAAAAAGTGTTTGACCAACATGCACTTGGTACTGAACTTTGATGCAGAGTCCATAGTAATAACAGTAAAGTTTAATGATGCATGACTTTGAGAGACTGACAAATTCCCAGCCAAAGTATTGATTCCTAGAGAATTTATGAAGCACACGCTGTATTCTGTGTCATTATAGTCCATTTTTGGCTGAAAGAATCATGTAAAATAGATTTTTAAATGAGTGGTAATAGCCAGACATAAAGAAGGTATTGATGTGTGTCATGAAGGGTGAAATAGCATGCCAGGTAAAGGCATATAACAAATTGAAAACAACAGCACTGCAACTCCCCACAAATGTAAATTTAGTTTTTAGATTTTAATCAACTCTTTGTTTCAATATGTACGAATTCTGTCACAACCATTCTTAACAAAATAAAGCAATTATTTACAGTTTGATTTCATGCTTGACATTTAAATATGTCTCTAAAATGCATATCTCAGTTACAGACATATTAATCAATATGATTTGTGTATTACATTACACACACCAAAATACTACCTCTGAGTTTATTAGAGAGATTTTTTTAAAGGCCTAGTTCTGCTTAGTTGAACAATATGTGAAAATTAATAACTTGGAGTTTCCAACACGAATATGGTGAGCTGAAGAGTAAGTCTACTGAAGGGGGGGGGAATTAAAAATTGAGAGCTCCTGTAATATTAAACAACATGCTGTGACAAGGTAAACCACAGTTTTAGAGCAGACGAGACTTGAAAGAATGCCATGGGAGGAGAAGGGGGGTGGGCAGAAGTAGAAAAGCTCATACAAAGCTGGAGAAAGGGAGAAGACAATAACTGATTGGGTTGCTAAGGTTTTACAGCAAAGTAACACTGCATTTTAATTGCATTCCAGCAGTCTCTTTTTGAACAGAAGGGGAAAAAAAGGTCACCTAGGTCTAGCAGTGTTACGGCCCCGACACAGTCCAGACATAAATATATCTCCCACACACCCAGGAACACCATGAGAATCAGCTAAATCCTCCTCTGAGCAGCTGCCTTCCAACAATTCAAGAGTTTATCAGCCTAATAAAGAAGGAGAAAAGGAAGAAGAAGGAAAAAGAAAAGTAAGTAGTTTGGTGAGGAAAAAAGAGGCTGACAGACTCAATAGATTGTTCAGTGGCCTAGTGAGCCCTGAAGAACCCTTCATGGCTTTAGTCGTTACTGAATGGAGGCCTCTGAAGTAGTCCGCCCACTTCGCCCGCCTTGCAAACAAGATCCAGAGGGACCCAGAGAGACATTGTTCTTTACATAAACATGTTTCCAGGGTAGATAATAATAATAATAATAATAATAATAATAATAATAATAATAGCAGCAGCAACAACAAAAACAATTCAGACAACTACCACTACCACCATGGCAGAGCCTTTTAAGAGTTGAAGGAATTGGGAAAAGCAATTTCCATGTGCATCATTCAGTTTGGTCCTGGGCTTGGTCCTGGAACCTCTTTTGAATGCTAGGATCCAGCTCTTTAGTATGCATGGCTGAGCATGTGG
The DNA here is from genome assembly GCF_023053635.1 of Elgaria multicarinata webbii. Taxonomy (NCBI): domain Eukaryota; kingdom Metazoa; phylum Chordata; class Lepidosauria; order Squamata; family Anguidae; genus Elgaria; species Elgaria multicarinata. Next base: position 132,494,153 of record NC_086171.1, read on the forward strand.
AGAAAGTGAGTGCTTTTTCTCCCGCCTGAGAAACCCAAATCAGCATTTACCCAATACCCCCAAAGAGGAAACGCATTGCCCCAAAACAGGATCAAATTTGCATATTTGGCACTAGTGCTAACCTAAATTACGTTGCACCTTGACGCAATGGCAGTACTGTCTGCTGGTGCAATGAGTTTCCTTAGAAAACCTGTCATTCCAGCAAACACTATTGCTAGAAATCACTTAAGCTAGCACAAAATAATTTACATTAGCGATGGTGAGGAACTGGATACTGCCTAATCATTATAATTTAAAAAGATATACAGCACATATCACCATAGTGGAGAAGACTGGCTAAGTGACCTCAGCCTGCTGTTCAGGTGCTAACTCCTTTAACTTTAAATGAGACTTGGAATGGACAGCCTTTCAAATAGAAGACAAGCTCAAATAGAGGTCTGTTCTCTGTCAGCTTTCCAAAATAGAGGACTGCCCTCTATAATTTAGGGCACCTGGTCATCCTATGTCTGCATCTGGCATGAACTGGAAATGACTTTCAGCTGACAAAGCATGTCAACTGAGAAAGAAACTAAAACTCACTTTAGAACCTTAGTATTCTAAAACTGGATCTTATTTATTTATTATTTAATGCATTTTTATACTGCCCAATAGCCAAAGCTCTCTGGATGGTTTACAAAAATCTGGAAAAATAGTAAAGAGGGTTTTGTTTTGAGGACTGCACCAGGATCCAGGATTGGCTGTAGCTCACTGGTATGTGTCTGTATGTTTGCAGGCAGGTGACAATGTAAGGTGAGAAATTAATTGCTTCCTTTTTCACATGGGGGATAGAGACTGAGAGAGTGACTTGCCCAGTGACACTCACATGTCACGCTTGAGAAGGAATTTAATAATTTGACCAAGTAATCTGTGATTCAAGTCCAGCATTAGCTACTTTGCCTCACTGGCTCTTGTAGTAATGCAATAACATACCAATGAAGCAATAAAATCATGATATTAAAGAACAAGAATTGTTCCGAATTTGTATGGTATTATCAATGAACTCAATGTCACTGTCTTTAAAATGTCATCCTACCAGCTTGAATACAAATCTCCATTTTTCCTATGGAGGCTAACTTAGCATAAGTCTGTAGACAGCCAGGACACGAATGTTACGATTTGTACTTGCTGACTTTCAACTACATTAATCAATATGTCAAACTTTTGCTAGGTATAACTCTGGAACAGGCAAATACCTTACTCCTACCCTGTCCCTAACCCAGTAGTTCCCAGTCATGGGTCCCCAGATATTATTGGATTAAAATTCCATTATCCCATCATAGTGCAGTCCAACAACATACCCAATGTTAGGAACCATTACAGCAATTAAAAAAACAAAACAAAGATGGAACTCTAAAACAAACAAAATGACAACAGGGTCAATAAGCAAAAATATTATTACTGTAGTCCAATACATTTCGGACTCCCAATATTCGTCAGTATATAATGATTTTTCCTTATCAAACGTATTCTCTCTTTCAGATGAATGTTGATTTATAACAATGTCTGTAGCAGACAGGAAATAAGCTCTTTCCCTTCTATCAGTGCTGCGGCAGGGGAAAGGACTTATCTGTGGTTTGCTTCTGATTGGAGATAAACCTTTTCAGCCAATGCCAGCTCTAGGTTTTCGCGGGTCCTTGGGCAAGACGCCCTCAATGACACCTCCCTCAACGAGTCTACCTTCCCACCACCATTGTCACCAGCTGCTATTGCTCCTCCTCTTTCTCATCATTGCTACCATTTGCTCACTTGACAACTAGAATGAACAAGCTGATTACAAAGGTAAAGAGAAGCAAGTCCAGGCGGCTCTTGTCAGTGTACCCTTGCTGGCATGTAGTCTCTTGGCCAGTGCTTGACCACCATGCCCAACCTTCAGCAAGAAAAAGGACTGCAGATAGGAGACTATGGCCCCGTTCAGAAGACATCTTAAACCACAGCTTTAACCACAGAGGTTAAGCCAGAAAGGCAGGCTGTGTTCAGAAGACACTCTAAACCATGTCTTTAACCATGGCGACTAAGGCAAAAAGCTTTAGTCACCATGGTTAAAGCCATGGTTTAAGGTGTCTTCTGAACGGGGCCAAGATCTACTGCCTCTGGAGAATTGGCCAGAAAAATCTGGTCGTTGGGATGGGGAACCCCAATGGGCCAGAGGTTCTTCATACCTGACCTACATCATTCGGTAGTTGACATTACAAGTATGCTTTTATTTAAAGAATCAAACTTACAATGGGGGATGTCTCTGCCCGCCCCCATTTTTAGAGAATAAAGTAGCTCTTGGCATGGTGTTATGTAGCTCCCCCTCATGCCCGCTACTCAATTCCCCATAGCCTTCTCCCCCCAACATGCTTTTCTCCTGATATCAGAAAACAGCTGAGGAAAAAAGGACAACACAGAAGAGGCTGAGGAGCCTCTAAAGATGCCGTCTGCTTTAGATAGGACTGGATAGACCCAGGTTTAAATCTTACACTTTCCTGTCCATCACTGTCACGTGTAGTATAGAATCATAGAATAGCAGAGTTGGAAGGGGCCTCTAAGGCCATCAAGTCCAACCCCCTGCTCAGTGCAGGAATCCACCTTAAAGCATACCTGACAGATGGCTGTCCAGCTGCCTCTTGAATGCCTCTAGTGTGGTAGAGCCCACAACCTCCCTAGGTAACTGGTTCCATTGTCGTACTGCTCTAACATTCAGGAAGTTTTTCCTGATGTCCAGCCAGAATCTGGCTTCCTGTAACTTGAGCCCGTTATTCCGTGTCCTACACTCTGGGAGGATCGAGAAGAGATCCTGGCCCTCCTCTGTGTGACAACCTTTTAAGTATTTGAAGAGTGCTATCATGTCTCCCCTCAATCTTCTCTTCTCCAGGCTAAACATGCCCAGTTGTTTCAGTCTCTCTTCATAGGGCTTTGTTTCCAGACCCCTGATCATCCTGGTTGCCCTCCTCTAACTATGATACTTAGTTATGAGATCTAAACACTGAACCTCACATTCATTTTTGGAAGTGCTTCTAAGTTAACACGGCTGAGAAATAGGCCAAATGTAGCCTCATGGCTTCAGAGGCTTATATGTTTCTCCAATATGTTGTTTTCTTTTAAAATTATAATTTCACAGGCCATTTCCCCTTAATTCAAATTCTCCTACACTTTGCCAGTGTTAGACAGGCCACTTTACAAGTCCTTGTAGCATTTTTTTGTGCGTGGAGATATGATCATACTAAGAGTATGCCGAGATGTATGTAATTAGTACATTGGACTGCAACAAATCAACTTTGCTTCAACAGAACTGTCTTCTTTATCAAGACAATAACAGCTGAATAAAGAGGGAAATGAGTCAATCTAATGATATATAGATTTAGCAAATAAGCTATTCCTACCACTATTAGTTCATTTGATGACAGGCATTCAAGAACCACCTTTGATCACTGACAAGGCCCCACAAAAGAATTGTATAAACTATGATAAATACCTATAATTAATATTCTCAAGTTATTTCTGACCTACAGCAAAGGAATGACTTCACAGGGCTCAGAATTTTTCAAGTTGTTTACTTACCAATCCCTGCTGCTCATTTGTGCTTTCAGGCTCTTTGCCGTGTGAGTCACTTTTTTCTAATGTGCCAGTGTACAAATTGTACGCACAAAAGGGTATTTGTACTACGAGTGGCTAGTTTTTGTGCTTGAATAATTACAGCAATAGCAGATGAAGAGCAGGTAACGGTGCACAATAATTGGCCAGTTTTGCATCTCATTTGGGTGCTTTTTATTTATTTTTTTGGCTAGGATGGCAGTTGCAAACTAAGCAATTGCACAAGGAAGCAAATTAAGCAACAAATGGCAGAGGAAAACATGGCTCGGAACTACAAAATGTTTCATGGTTTGAATTGTTTAAGATCAAAAGCCTTCCACCACAATCACGCCGACTGCAAGGCTATTGCTGAGTCCATGAGAAGTTTCAGTTGCATGAAATGGTTCTAAAAGCTGGCAAAACTTTGTAAACACTTTATTTTTATTTTGAGATTTACCAGAGGTTCTAATACAATGAACTATCAGAGTGGAAAATAGATGTATCCTTACTCAAAGGCAAGATAGCTGTAGATTCCAATAAAAGAATTGTCTCTTGTGCTTTGAGGCTATGACTCCTAGTGAAAGAATCCCCAATCTTGGCCCAGCATTTCAGCATAAGTCAGTAAGTGTGGAAAGCATCCTGACTATGCAACTGTCATGCTGGTTCCTCTATGCAATAAAAATGGATAGTGGACTGTCTATCATGGGCTAAAATCTTTACATTTCAACTGCAGGACCACAGGAATGGACAAATTTGTTGGGTTTGCTTTCTCCCACGTTTGATTTTTAAAACCAAAAACCAAAAAAACAACCTCAAGTTCTTTCCATCCTGTTTATGAAAATAGCAAATTCTGATAAGTTCTTATCAAGCAACAAATTGAACAAAATCCTTACCATTCCGCACTGGCCAAATTCAATTACAGCTATTTCTAGCATGCAGAAGACCATGTTCCACCTGCCTGCCATGTAACTATTAAAGATGAGGAGCCTGTCAGAAAAAAAGAAGTGGCAGCCCCAATTCGGCATCACAAATATGGCCGAAAAGACAATGATTCAAACCCAGACTACTAAGTGCTAAGCACTCAAAGCCCCAGACCTGGATAGATGAATTTGTCAGTTTTGCTCTCTCCCACATTCAATTTTTGTTAAAATCTCATGGTTTTTTCTGTCCCATTTATGGAGAAATTTGTGAGATCTGGTAAGTTCTTTTTTCTCCTTTTAAACCAAACAAACACAATCCTCACCCATCTCCAAGTACAGGGATTAGAGGTAGAGTCATATTTGCTCCCCTTCCAAATTTCCTCACATTAGTACTCTTAAAATGCAGTAGTCTGTGAGAGCAATCTGAGTTAAAATGCTCCTCCTAAATACGTTTTGTGTTGAAAAACTCTTCCTTTTTGAACAGAAGTCTAGGAGAACTTGTAGTTTGTTTATCATGTTATTTCTTTAGAGAACACTCATTAAAGAACACTCATTCATCTGTACTTCAGTCATCCAGACCACCTAGCCCATAGCTTCTCAGAATCTCCTCACACACACCAGTCTTTCCAACCTCAGGTGCCATTCTCTCTTCACTTGACACCCTTATCCTCTCTAGAACAGCTCAACCGTATCTTCTATACTTGACAATTTTGTCACCTAAAGCTTCACGAAGCATTCATAATAGAAGAGGGGAACATCGCCATGTCGTTTTGCCCAGACTTAAAGTCCAGTGGCTGAAAGCCCAGTTTCTATCATCTCTAAAAAAACTTCTTTAATATTCTTAAATCTATAGTGAATGAAAGGCTGGCTTCTAATTTAGCCATATAAATCCAGAGCGACTCTTACTTCGGTAGAGTTATCTAACATTTATATTTGTGTAATAAGTGATACTGGAACATGTCACTTTGCTGTTAAAAATCCTATTAGGCTCAACACAAAAATATGTCAAAATATGGTTCTTATACAGGAAAATGTGAAATTATAATTATTTTTAAAAAAACACTTGGAAAAAAGAGACAGCTCTTGTAATTAGCTCACTAATATTTCTAGAAATCAGTTACAATTAGTGTTGCTATCTGTGATTTAATTAGCAGTTTGAAAGGTATGTCACACAAAAGATTTCCCATGATTTTGACATGATTTTGCTACATTCCAAGACTATGTTTGGCTATCCATCTAGTCCATATGTAAGAAAGAAAATGCAGCAGTGACAGACAAAAGGGGGGTGGGGCTAAGTGAGGTTAGGAGTATGAAGTGGCAGATTGTTCATTTCTGACTACAACAGGAAGTATGTAGTCCCACACTGGTTGTTGTTGTTGTTGTTGTTGTTGTTGTTGTTGTTGTTGTTGTTACTATCACGAGGCTGATATAGAGAGGGCGCAATCTTGAGATCTCTCCGATCAATCAAGGAGTTTTAGGTCCAGTGGATCCAAGGCCTTCTCCATCCTGTCCTTGCTCTGCTACTGGGTTTAGCTACACCGGTGAGAACACCACTGGCAGTACAGTGAAATCCAGAAAGATTTCCATGTGTATGGCTGAAGAACTTGACCTTGGGGGAGCTGGGGGGTGGCGACGGCCGACAGAAAGCTCTGGTGTGGGCTGGTCCATGAAGTCACGAAGAGTCGGAAGCGACTGAACGAATAAACAACAACAACATGGCTGTATAGGTGGGTGCACCTTTATTGCTGCCTCCAGGTTTTAGAGGGTCCTTTGGCAAGACACCCACAATGAGCTCCGTCCCTCTGTGAGTCTACTGTTTCTCCACCATTGTCACCACCTGCTATTGCTCCTCTTCCTTTTTCTCATCATTGCCACCACTTGCTTTCATGACAGGGAGCGATCCAGTGAACAAGTAGGCAGTGGCATCTGTTGCTCCTCCTTCTCACCACCAGCATTGTCTGGACCAGAGAGAGAAGCAGGTGAACAAGAAGGTTGCAGCGGAGGAAGAACAATTCCTGGGTCTCTTGTGACTAGGGTGTGGCTCCTCGGCAGGTGCCCAACCATGCCTATGCTTGACAGTGGCCCAGTATTTTAATGTTATATTAACTAGCACACTAAATCCATTACAGTACAAATAATAAGAGCATAAGAATGAAATTACTGGATCAGACCAGGCATCCATCTCATCCACCAATATGTTTCCAATGGAAACTTCACAAGCAAGTCAGATAAAGACAACACATATCTTCTCTGGTTTGTCCCAACTTTCCAATACTCAGAAATATAAAAGCATATGGAAGGGGACTTGTAGTCCAACTTCCTGATTGATACAGAAAAATGAGAGCCAGAACATGGCTATGCAGTCTTTACAGTGAAATAACACCAACCACCATTCTAGGTAACAGCTTCCATTGTCAAACTGCTCTTGACATCAAGAAGTTGTCCTGATATTCAACTGAATTCTACCCTACTGTAACTTAAAACCATTATACATGTACTGGATGGACCCCGGGAGAGCAGAGAACAAGTCTTTGCCGTATTCCATGTAATATTCTTTGGACACTTGAAGAGTGATATTATGTCCCTCAGCCTCAATCTTTTCTTTTTCAGTCTACTGCCTCTGTACGGAAAACTAGCTAAGATACTGGAGATCATGATAGTACATCTTGTGTCTTACAAGCAGCCTTTGGGTAGAAAGGTAAGGAACTGGATTATCCATAGTGCTGCAGAAAGTGGGTTTGACCATCTCCCCATTGTAAATCACATATCCTCCAGTTGTTGTTTGACCCATTGGAGTAAACAAATGTGTACCAAAATATGTCACTGATCCTAACAAAGAGATGTTCCACTCAGCCAGGAGTGTTAAACCTCAGGCCTGCAGGGCAAATCCAAACCTACTGGTGGTTCCAGTCTGGCCCTCCAGGGTTATCCAGATGGCCACATCTTCTTCCCCTGATCCCAAGCCCTCTCCTCAACTGCCAATCATTTGGTGGCTTCCCGGCTTTTGTACATTTCCCCCTATTCTAAAAGGTCAAAATGCCTCTCCTAAAAATTAATTACTGGAAGTAAGAACTTTGAAATTTGCTGGTATTTTGGCCCTTCTCCTTTTGGCCACACCGGCCACTGGAAGGTGGCTCCCAAGAACTCCTCTGAAATTTGGCTCAAAGAAGTTTAACACCCTGGTAGCAAGCATGAAATTACCAGAAAGGACTGTGTCATTTGGCAAAGAAAATAAATATAATCTGGAATCCTTGGGAATCCACTGTAGTACTTTTCCATTAAAAAGAGAATCTTGTTCCTCACCTTCAGTGTGGAAGTAATACTGCTAATAAAATAATCTGGTTTTTTTTTAAAAAAAATCAAATATGTAAGGTGAGCCAAAATTAATGATTATAACCATGGGGAGGAAGGACTACCTCAAAAATGATTCTTCTCCTGTGCTATCTGAAGTGTTCATTGGCTGTACACAAAGACCAGAGCCACTTTGCCATTGTGCCTTGACTGAAGAATATGAAAAGACAGGACCAACTTTTCCAAATTTCTTTAAATTAAGACTTGCACCTTCTGGTATCACTGTGCTTCTTTCCTAAGCCACACAGGGGGGCAACACAGAGCCTAATAACTTAGCAGAAAATTGCAACTATAGTCACGGTTGGAGCTTAGATAGGCATGGTTGATAACATAAGCCCCGAGATAACATGGCTGGATGATTTAAAAGCCAATTCAACAGACTGTGACTCTGAGTCATAGGGAGACTTCCCAGAAGAAGAAAGCATGTTTTCAGCACTTGCAAGTTCTAGATTGGGGAGGAAAGACAAAGCCAAAAGTTGGCACAATATCTATATTGCCAACATTATTTTAGAGAATGGAACTCATTGCTCCCTTCAAGTCTATTAAACAAATGAAAAAGCCACTTGGGAAACAGTTCCTTGCATAGCTGAAATAATATACTTGTTAATAAAGGGCTGTTTTTACAGTCACAACCAATATTGTCCTTAGGCAAAACCACTGTGTGTGTGTACATTAAAGTTGGCTGAGATTGGTTGTTCATGTGTTCATACAATTCAAGAGTGGCTGTTCATGTGTCACATGTTGTATGGCCCATCTAGAGGCCACACGAACCCTCTGCCTATTCTCTTCCTCATCATTTCCTACATCTCATAGCAAATTTGGTGGTCTGATGCCTATCAGTGGGGCAGCAAATGGGTAAATAAATAGGAGTTCCTGCATACTTGGGAGATTCCTAGGAATGCAGACAATGTTAGTCTATAAATCGAAAAAGAGACCAAAAATGAACATTGTCTTTCGGGAGGCACAGAATGTGTAGAGGGAACTTGAGCATCAGTTGGGGGTAGGGTGGGGATGTGGGGAAACAGGTGATGTGATGTGGGGAAAGTTGGGCTGCTCAAACCACTAACAGTTTATAGAAGCCTAGAGGGAAGGATTACAGTTGGGGAAGGTGGGGACATTTGCTCTCTCTCCCAGTCCAGGATGCTATAAACATTTAAAGGCTGTGACCCTACTGAAGCTAAAAGAGTCCTGAAGGGGATTTATTAGGATTGGCCAAGAAAGTGCTTCCTCAGGTCCCAGTTAATAGTCCCCAATGACTCTTATAGCTTCAAAGGAGACAAGGCACTAACAGCTTAAAAGCTCCATCCGACGAGCATGTTATTGCACGCTCGTTACTGGGCACTCATGGAGTTTGCTCAGGTCCCTCACATGACATCGTCTGCTTCCTGTGTGCCTTCTGACCCTTTTGGCCTTCCTTGCGCAACAAAAAAACTCCCATTAAGTCGATGTTTTTTTAAACTCTGAATCGCTGCTCTCTCCTGCTGTGTGCAGGAGAAGCAGCGCCATTAGAACAGCAGACTCAATGGGCCTCGTGCTCATTGTATACTTCCTCTTTTGAAAAGCGGAGGTAACTGAAGAACGAAAACACAGGCGCAGAAGCAAAGGTAGGGAGCGTGTCCGGTGTGATGGAGCGTCAGGGGATGTACATCAAGAGGCAATTTCCCAATCCCAAGTCTTCCATGCATCATAGGAAAGGGGGAAGTAAAAATACACCCTTCCCCACACTGTACTACTCAGGTCCAGGGCTAAATGAGCAGTTTCCTGCTCACTAGAGCTACAGGATGATTTCATTATAGTACAAGACTTCAGAGGTTCAGGCACAGGTGAACCAGAAGCCACTGATGTAGCTCTACTGCTTACCAGTCTCGCACAAATGCATTGTTTAGAGTTTCCCCATCATTCCTCATGGGCCACCAACCTGTCATGTTCTATTGTTATTTCTTTTCCAAACTTTTCTTTGAAGCCCCTTAAGCCAAAAGGGCCCTAGGTCCACACTGCCATGTTTCTTTATGAAATTACATATGTGCCAAAAACATGTGCCACACATCAATGAGAGTAGCAGGCATCTCCACTCACTTAACAATCTGGATGATGTGGCTTTTGAGGGGAGCAGATCCCCTTCTAGGAAAGAAAAAGTAGTCTTGATGGCCTAAATCAAAGGTCCTCAACCTTTTTGAAAAGTTGAGAGTGTTCTCCCAAAATGGTTGCCATGAGGAGCGTCACAAATACTAATTTCCCAGAATGCAAGCTGGTGAGACTAAAAGAAAAGTAACTAGCCCAACAACCTAATATAAAGGTAGCGATAGGGTTTGGTCTCCAAAACAAAACCATTCCTACAAACCGAGATAACGATGGCACTGGAGGCATGACCTTTGCTTTGCAGTATACAGCCTCCAGTGTATTCAGTATACTTGCCCCCAGTGCCATCTTTATCTGGAGGAGAAGCCTATTAATGGCTACTAGTCCTGATAACTATGTGCTACCTCCAGTATCAGAGGCAGCAAGCCTTTGTGCACCAGTTGCTGGGGAACATGGGCGGGAGGGTGCTGTTGCACCATGTCCTGCTTTGTTAGTCCCTGGCCGATGGCTGGTTGGCCACTGTGTGAACAGAGTGCTGGACTAAGAGTGCTTGGTCTGATCCAGCATGGCTCTTCTTTTGTTTGTAGGTAGTGGGACAAGTGAGATTGGAGAAGCTTGAAGGAATGGGTCAAGATGAGGAATAGGAATGGGCAAGTGCAAGAAATATGAACAGAATCTGTAAAAGAAGTGGCTTAGGGGACTGGCACAGTTCTATAAAGTCCAAGAGTCTGAGTACACTCTCTAATGTGGTTCTTAACAAACTCGCTATTTAATTCTCCCATATCTTACTTTTGCACCACTGAGCCTGGAGAAATCAAAAGTTTGCACTTTTTTGTGGAATTTTGTTTGGTTGTAATAAAGGTACTGCCCAACTGCAGATCTTGGATATTTGACAAGTTATAGATTGTGCTTTTGTTTCCCCTATCTTCTGTTTCAGGTTTACTAATATGCAACAAAAAGAAAGAAAAGGAAACTGATATGGACAATTTAAATTGTAACAAACCAACATGATTTCTCAAAGGATACTATCATGAATATCCGTAAAGAAGAGAAGCTTCTCTTGTAAAAAGTTCTATTAGGTTTAGCCTTAATTTAAAAGAGGGGTTACAGAAATCCTATTGGACTGGCTATTTTATTTACTGCAAGGCTGTTGAGTGTCCCCCCATCTCCACCTAATGCTCTCAGAGGTTTTTAATGCCCATTTTCAATTCACAGTATATTTTTGCATTAATTTTATTTCACATTATTCCACTTTTCGATAGCAATATTCATGATTCTAGAAAAGGATATTTCCCAAAGGATTTATTCTAATGAACCTGGATGGATATAAGTGAACTTTTCTCACAAGGAAGAGCAGGAGAGAGCTTACTTAAAGTTAGGACTATGGGGAATAATTACTCAAGCCATGACTAGTTTCACTTTGTTATTTGCCATATGTTTTATCCTCACCATATTGGAATGTGAAATTTCAGAGCTGCTGTAATTGCATCTTTGATTAGATCACTTTTTTTAAAAAAAGCCTATTGTTTAAAAATGGGCCAATCTTACTTTCCTCGAAGCAGTATGACGTAGGCTACCAAGCACCTTTTTTATTCCTTGCATTGTGCTTTTGCACAATTAAATTGGCATCTTTGCCCAATTTCATAACGTAAAGCAAAATGGAAAATGGGAAGAGGGGATTTTGGAGAGCGGGAGGATGAGAGAAAAGAAAAGAAAATTAAGTTAGATCCTTGAAGAACTCACATCACATCTCGTGCCTACCTGAGAGTTGGGCCACCTAGTTTGCTATTGTATCATAAGGCAGGACTATCTATTCTGCAGCCTCTCTGCCACTATCTGTTAGTCTGTGTGACCTAGACTAGCCTTTTTCAACCTGATTCCCAGCAATCTGGGCTATTGGCAATACTAGCTGGGGTTAATGGAAGCTTAAGTCCAAAATATCTGGAGGGCACCAGACTAGGAAGGCTAATTTACGTTCATACACATTTGTTGAATATACATATGGTGAATCTGATGAATGATCCTGACTTAAAAGTGACAGTAGAAACCCTAAGTGAATGGCAGACCATGAGAAGAATCATGAGGGCTTCTGAAATCATACAAATACAGCACCAGACACAGGAGCAGCCTACCATAATGTGGCTGGTGGAGTTGGGACAATGTCCAGATGCTCAGAAGACTGCACTTTTGCGAACTGCTCCTGCACTACATCAGAATCAAAGTCTATGCTCCAAAATCTTCCTCAAAAGAAGCAGCAACAGAATAGCAGTCAACAGTTAAAACAGTGATATCTATACTAGGCAGGGGGTAACGTTATCGTTACTTGACTTTTCAAGCTGAAGATTGGATAGTTTTTAAAAACACACAAGTGAGATGCATTCAAATTATGTGCATGCTTAAATGCAACAATAAAATCCAGTTCTCAGCTTACAAGCTTACAAAGTGCTTATGTCTTTGGTTTCCAGGCTTCAACTTATGTACAGAGTGTTGAACCTAGACCACATAGACCAGGGTTCAAATCCCTGCTTGGTTATGAAATTCACTGGGTGACTACGAGCCCATCATAACCTCTCCGATTAACCAACCTCACACTGTTATTGTGATGAAATGGGATAATCTGCAAGGATGCCATACTGAGTACCTCAGAAGGAAGGCATAATAATAATGTGATTAATATTAATAAATAAAACGACATCTAGAACAATTAAATGGCTTGTTGGCAACATTGCCTGAGGGGCAAAGTTTTCATTCTTGTGCATTTTGAAATTTTATCTCTGCATATGTAAAGCAGGTGTACAATCCAGGGTCAAGCCAGGCATTAGGAAATCAAGGGCTCCTTCATAAAAGGCTTTTATCATGCACTCATGGTAGGTCACTCACAGAAGTTTGTGGCTCCTTTTCAATATGTCAACAACCTCTGGTGCCTCTCCCATATTTTTTTAGCTTTATTCCACCATTTTTTAACTCACCAAAAATGTAGTAATATATAAATATATAAACCGCCATCAAAGAGTTGTGTATTCCCGGAATCGTGCAATGTCGCTCAATATTGCAGTGCCATTGAAACATATGGAGCTTGCCCACACAGGAAATTGACCCCCCCAAAAGGGGGAAGCATGTGTATTGTGCACTCACCACTTGAGTGGCCACCACAGTCTACCTAATGGCAGGGTTCTTCCCACTCCTTATTGAAAAGACTTAGGTACCATTTTTTTCTTGCCTGCCAAAATGACATGGCTGTACAGGAGGAGCAGGTAAATAACTGGAGAGGAAGATTGGTGAATTGGGCAGCACATGTCAATTACAACAGTGGTGCAAAGTTGAGGTAGGACTCAGAAGTTGGGGTCGGGGTCAGGGATGTGACCAGATCTGACACTGTGCAGGTTAGGATGGAAATCCAGGTGCAAGCAGCCCATGCACAAATTGGTTGCATCACTATGTGCAAAGAGTTCTTGATAGTGATTTATGCTGAGATTAGCTGCAGTATATAAATATTTAGTGATTTAAACTTAGCAATGTATTAATACTATAGTTGGTAGAATATATAATAGTATAGATGATAAAATATTAATTACAGCTTTCTTTGTTTGCCACCAGATAAGAAGACTCCTTTCACAAAAATAGAATCCCATATTCTTTTGTACTATTTTCAGAAAAGGCTTATATTAGAAGTGTTTGCTGTGTTCCGGTGATATAAAATAACCAAAATTAATGATGTAAGACATACCCCCATTTTATCTACGAAGCAATTTATTTTGACTGCCCTCAACAGAATTTTTACATCTCTTCTTTCATATTTATTTATTTGTAGTAGTATTATTTTATGAACAACCTTCTCCACATTCAGAGATAAAGCAAGATAGGTAACTTGATTTATGGGTCCCAGTTGTCCTGTCTGATGTGTGGACCTCTGGGGGAAAAGGGAGTGAATTCTGCACATAGGTAAGACTGCTTAAATCCCACTTACGTCAATGGAATTTTAGTATGGGACAGGTCCTGCCATGAAGCAGAATGAAACAACAAACTTTGGGCAAAGCCATTTAGGGACAGGCTAAATGCAGGCAAGAATTAGTCTCTGAATGCTGCAACAAGATTTTTTAAAGTGTTGGCCAAATCCCTCTCTCCTTCCCCTTCTGCTTTAGGCTGCAAATTATATATAGCACTAGCTGATATAACCAGTGTTGCTCCCCCACCCCCTAAGATATATGTCTGCAAGGTAATCATCTTAAAGTAGTAGGCTGGTGCTAGCCTGTGAGTTAACTTTTAAACTAATTAAATTCATATCTTTTTTACCTCTCTCACTCTCACAAGAATCCTACAAGGTAAGCTGGTGCTAGACCTGTGATGTAACTTTAAAACAAATTAAATTCATTTATTTTTCTCTCTCACCCCTGACACAAGGTGGGTTTTTTTTGGGGGGGGGGGATGACACCATGATTTTACTTGTCCCCACAGAAAACAAAAACTACAACTCCTACCATGCCTTTCGCCACAGTGCCAACTTGCCCAACAATGGGAGTCCTGCCACTGAGGATCATGGTAAAGTCAGGCTGAGCCAGTCCATGCTGCACTGTGCAATCGGTGCTCATAGGTAGGCCATGAGGAAATTGGCTGGCTGATTGACGGTTAACTCGATCATTGCTGTTGGTGACAGCTCCAGACCTGCACCCTCCCTCCCCTACTGTTCCCAATGGTGCCCAGCAACATGTGACCAAGGATGGAGAGTCATTTCCAGATGATGGCTGCTGAAGCCTGAAAAATCTTTCCTCCTGCCCAAGGCATGCTGGGGGTTGTAGGTGTAAGCCTATGTTTCTGAATAATGTGTTAATCTTTGAACACCATCTGAGGTGTGGTAGGAGACAACTAGAGAGCGGGCATTCTTAGTTGTGGCACCCTGCTTGTGGATTTATTTTTCCTAGGCAGGATTGCCTAGTGACTGCATTAATGGCTTTTCAGTGCCAGGTTGTTGTTGTTGTTGTTGTTATTTTTAACTTGATGAGATTATTAATACTGTGTCTCCCCCCCACCCCCCGGGTCATAACTAAACCGCAACATTCCAAGACAGATGCGGGAATGACTGAATAAAGTTTATGATTTTTAAGTAAAAGCCTGACTATACCATTGAAACAGAAGAGTGAATGGAGGAATGACTGATAGCTGAGGCTAGAATGGAATGGTGGGCAGGCTGAGTGGCAGTTAGAAAGTCAGGTAGAAGGAGAACAAAGCCAGTTAGTGAGTGGTCAGGCAAGTAGGAGCTGAGTTAGGATTAAGAGATAGTGACCTGGTTTGCTCACCAAGTCACTCTACATGCCAGTACTATACCTCCCAGCATGCCTTTTGCAGCCCATATGTGCCCAAGTCCTCTAAGGCATCCTCTTGTTGCCGATGCTGCTCCTCGATAGAGTGTCTAGGAGTAGCATCGCCGAGGAGGGGAGGTAAGTAGCTTTCAGTGGAGGCGCCCAACTCTGGCCAATCCTGCTGGGACTGCCTTGGCCTGCGCTTCTCACTCACCAAGTGCTCCATCAGGGGCCAGTGAAGGGGGCACTTTCCCCCTTCATCAGGATTGTTTCTGGGCATGCACAGAGTGCCTCCCCTTCCTCCCTCCCTCTTAAGGGTGAAGGCTGCACAGTTGCTTCCCCCAGATTCTGAGAAAACAGTGATATCAGAAAGGATTGCCTTTGAGCTTGTTCAGCCCCTCAAAGTCATGCTGTTGTACCTAGTTACAATTTTAAAACCATGCAGAGGATGAGAGGAGGAACTGCAAATTGACGCAGCCCATCTATATAGGTTGTTTCCTTTTATGTGGCATTGGGTTGACTGCTCCAGACCAACCTTAGGAATCAGCGTTGTGAAAGACACACAGCAGCAACCCGCCCATACACTCACAATGGCTGCCAAAGGTCAGTAAGTCTGGCCTCCCACGCAAGGCATGCTGGGAGTTCCACTCAAGGCATGCTAGAAGCTGTAGGCATGTCTTGTGTTTTTAGATTTTTCTGGTACATTGTACAGCCAGACCTATCAGCATGCCAAATTTTAAATTTCTAACTCATCTGGAAGTGGATAAACATTCCAGACATACATTGCACCTACATATGTTCCGCTTTATAGGTAGAGAATAACAAGCCATATCCTTACACTGCATATAGTGGATATGGTCACCAATCCACAGAGTCAAAGTAAGAAAAAATAGCTTTTTCTGGAGCTGTAAAGAAATGATTATATTGGTGGAAAGAAGCCTGAGGAGCCTCAGGCTTCTTTCCACCAATATAATCATTTATTGAAAAGAATAAATATTTATATGAATAAATCACACACACACACACACACTAAATTAAATGAATAAATTATACATGTAATAAATGTTTATATATAAATGTTTATATATTATATAGCAATATCCTGATATGTATAAATAAATTCGAGTGGACCATTGAGAGCACATAGGACTTCCTGTAAAATTCCCTGATCTGATTCAGATGAACGACATGGGTGCACACTGGATGGGGTGGACTATAAACACCAGAGCCAGTGCTGGTTGAGGATAATGGGAACTGTAGTCTAACCCATCTGTAAGTCACCAGGTTGAGGTGGGCTGCTGTAAGGTAAGTTGGTATTATTATCCGTTATATTACAGATGAGGGAACTGAGGCTGAGAGAGAATTCCCTGCCCAAAGCCATCTAGTGAACTCAAGGTAGAGGTGAGATTCAAACCAGGGACTTCTTGATTCACAGCTCAGTCTCTTAGCCACAATGCTATACCATCAACGTTATTTTACTTACATCTACTTACATCAGATTCAAATAGAAAAGAGATCTTGTTAAATATAAGGAGACACTACAGCCCAATTGGAGCTATTCTATTTCATTATTCTCAGTTCTAACTGCCAGCAGCTCTCCAAGGTCTCAGACAGACATCTTTTCTGGTCCTCTGAGATTCTTTTTATACACCCACCCACCCACATATACATATAAGTCAGAACTAATCAATGGACTGCAGTTTTGGTGTCAGTATCTGATATGTCTGTGGACCTCCGGTTACATCTAATTCAGCAAAACTTTTATTTTGGGTCTATTGGACATCACAACGTCTCTTTAACAAAGGTTTGGCTAAATCTGCTAATTGTTGGAGATGTCGTACAATTAATGCTTCTTTTGTTCATATGTTCTGGAAATGCCCAATAGCTGCCTTCTTTTGGGAGCTCTTTAATATTTTCTGATGTACATTTTATCTTAAACTATGTACCTGCTTCTTAGAATATAACACATGGTCAGTGTAAATTGATTTTTTGTGCTCTCTTGACTGCTAAAAGACTGATACTATAACATTGGAAAGATAAAAGCCCATCACCTATAATGCAACGGATTGAAGACCTAACAACCCTAGCTACATTTGAAAGAGTGGTATATAGGCACCAATTATGAATGAACTTGTATTTGGATATTTGGTCTGCCTTTACTGAAGTTTAAGTGTAATTTACTCCTTTCCCCCCATTTTTTCTTTGTGTCTGCTCTGCAGACAGGAGTTCCCTTCTTCCAAAGATCCAACTAAGAGTGTCTTCTAGAAGTGAATTATAGTGCAATTCTATGCATGCTTAGGCAAAAAAAACCACCCACAACTCCCAGCATGCCTGGCTGGGGCATGCTGGGAGTTGTAGGCTTTTTTCCTGTCTAAACATGTATTGGATTTTGTCCTTAATATCTTTTTTAGGTATTTGCTCAAGGTTTTTTTTTTTGAAGTGCACACCTATATGTTTGACTGAAACAGACACATTTTTGGAAACAGATGTATCATACAGGTGAATTTACCAGAGAGCCAGGACTGGCGGCAAGTCCTTGCCAAGGGCATCCTGACTGACAAACCTGAGTTTGCTGCTATTTAATAGCTGTAGCTACTCAGGAGTAAGAGAGGATTCTTTTAACTGAAGTCCTATGTACACTTGCTTGGCAGCAGCTGACTCATCAACGCATATTTACAGCTAGGGCAATAGTATTTCATATTTCATATTTATACGTACAATATGTGCATGGCCAACATTTTCTTCCCATTTCATAACCCACGTTCTGGGCCTACTTTGGCTGAAAATAAATTCAGGGCTTTCTGGCACAACCCAAGGGGATTAGAGGCCATCCACTTATTAGAAAGTTTTCCGTGAGCATTTACAATATTGTAGCCTTCTCTAGAGTCTGAAAGGCGAAGGCCACCATTTGTAAAAAAATAATAATAAAAAAAATCTTATTTCAGGGCAGAATCTCTGAAGCCAGTGCATCTACTCTGAAGTAATTGGTCTGGAAATTGGAGCCTGAGAGAACCCCCGACAGGGGGTGAAGTAGGATGGAGATGAGATGAAGGCAAAAGCACATCTCTCCCGCAGTGACCCTTAAGCAGGGTTGATGAATGAGGGCATCAATCTGTGCCATCTATTCAGAATTATACAGAAAATGTGAGTGAATTAAAAGAGAAGGTCAAATGAAAAACCATTTAATCCTACAGGGCCATATCCTGTCATTGTTGAGTGCATGAACTCCTACTGACTCATAGTGCTTTATATGCAAACAGAGTAGGCTTTTTAGCTCTTACATCTTTTTTTAAAGGGTTAAGTTTACTGGAATACACTTGTTGTGGAGGGAGCAAAAAAGAGATCATTTCAAGCCTTCCAGAGATTTAAGAGACAAAATATAAATAGTGTCTCACTCATCATAATTACACGGTAGCTCAACTGTTCAGAAACATTCTAAAGATATCAGTAACAATATAAAGATGTCACTAACAGTAGTTTTCCTTTATATTGAAGAAAAGATAAGGAGATGAATCCTGGCAGTTTTCTCAACAAACTCTCTAATATAGAAGGCAGCGAAAAAGGAGATTTGGCAACTAACTCGAGACTCTTTTTAGAGATGTAACTCCCAGACATGAGTCAGAGACCTTGAAGGCCTAGCTACTTCATGAAGCATCCTTCCTACTATCGCAGTGGACTGATCCCGATTAGAAGGGAGTTCAGCATGCATAAAGAGCAGCAAAACTAGTGTGCCAGGGTGTCATTAGCAACAATGCTTGTTATCAAGCATTATTGCAGTTTCAGCTTTGGCTTCTTCTCTTTTTTGTCACCTTCCTGAGCTTCTCTCTTGCAATGCATTCATACTTCTGAGGAAAAACTGTAAGATATTCTTAATAATTCTCTCTCCTTTTAATCCTAAGAGCTTCCTCAAGATTCCTCTGAGATACGAAACACATAGAAAGAATATGAATTTCTCAGATCTTCCCCTTGTACTCTAATGTCATTTATTAAGCTTTACATGGCTTGGGACCACAATACCTGACAGAACGCCTCTCCAGACACAAACCTACCTGTACAGTACGATCAACATCTAAGGTCCTCCTCCAGGTGCCTACTCCAAAGGAAGCTCAAGGGTTGGCAACAAGGGAGAGGGCCTTTTAAGTGGTCCAATTATCCCCGATGAGGCTTGCTTGGCACCAGCGTTGTTATCTTTTCGGCACCAGGTCAAGACTTTTTCTTCTTCCAGGCATTTAACATGTTGAGCTTTCTAACAGACCGCAGAACAATATCCGTTTAAATGGATATTGTCTTTGTATATTATCTATTTTATGTTTTGATGGTTTTTAAATTTTGTATATCTGTTTTCTTAAATGTACAATGTTTTAATCTTTGTAAACTACCCAGAGAACTTCAGCTATGGGACTATATATAAATGTAAATAATAATAATAATAATAATAATAATAATAATAATAATGATACTTTGTATGGTATTAGGGTATTATTTGTTGTATATCTTTTTCATTTGAAATTTCAGATGTAATGGGCTCTAGAGATGTTTGTTGTTCTATAAAGTTCTTATGTTGAAGTTGTTTTTAAAATAAGAAAAAAGCTGTCATATTCAATTACTGCACATTCAGAAACAAGGGTGATCCCACCCCATGCTTTTCAGAAGCCAGTGTTGTCCAACAGAGGTATGTGTTGAACTTGAAAACTTAAGGAAGTCTAGATTCAAGTTTTTGTCACCTATAATATTAATAAATGTATAATAATAAAAGAGGACGTGTGTTTGCCTCTCAGTGGGCTATAGAAATGGACTGGCAGGGGTCATGTCTAGGAGGTGCCAGAAGATATGGCTTCACTCAGACAAGGTGTATACAATGTGTCCAGCTATAACAGCTGTGCATGTTTGCTTAAAGGTTTCACTATTCCAACCCATGTGAAGCCAAGCCCATTCACTTGTAACTGAAAAAATAAAATAAAAAGCACCCCTTGTTATAGAAGACACATGACAATCATTTTTGTATTATTTGTGTCAAGCAGAAAAAAATTCAAATTCAAAATTTATTACGGTCATAGACCAGCAAAGCAGAAAAAAGATCTGGGGATATTTGATCAACTTTTCAAATATAGCAGTGCATATAGTGGGCAGTATCCAACACTGGCAACCCACCAATGCCAGTATATTGCACTAGCGGGAATGACTGCTAGGGCAACAGGGAGCTAGCACTTTGTAATGCAACTTCAGAAACTAGCTCAAACCAGAGTTTTCAGAACAGGACAAGTCAGTGGATCTCCCTTCTGCACTATCAAATGCTAGCTTTCTGTTGTGCTAGCAGTCATTCATACTGGCATTAAGAGCAGCATTGCATACTGCCCATTGGATGGAATATTCACAGTCTTTTAACACACACATATATTTGTTTCTTGTACTCCTAATAAAATCTCTGCACTCGTAAGGTGATAGTTTCAGGTATACTAGTGTGGCAGTGAAAGTTACACACACATTTATGGATACAAATGACTGGGGGGAAATCAGTATCATCATTTCAAGCAAATTACTAAAATGTTATTTATTTATTTAAATTATTTATAAACCACCCTTCATTGAATTTGGTTTTAGGGTGGTTTAGGAAAAAGAATATCAAAATAGAATAAATTGATTTGACACACACTAAAATTTCCTTTAACCATGGTCCGTTTAAAGCCAACAAGGGTCACTACAATTTTATCTCCACATACATTATCGATAGTAACTGAATCTACAATGCTTACAATGCAGAAATAAAAATGTCACAATAGACATTGGTTTGGATCCAGGATCTGCCTTCTATGAGATGAAGGGACCTTCAATAAGATGAAAGGTTCTGTTCAGAGAAAGCCCCTCACTCTACTTTGGGGGAATCCCCCTCCTTCACACCACAGCTCACCTCAGCAAGGTCTCCTGACTTACTATCTAGCCATTTCAGGGCCTGCCATGAAATGAAATGGTATGGGAAATCATCAGCGCAATTGATCCCGCATAAATCTGGATCCAACCCATTGAGATTTCTTTAACTTCTATGCTTTAGAAAATCACAAATCATATGCTGAACAATTTCCCTTCATGACTCTAAAGCTTCCCCCTCAACTAAACCTTGGTAATTTATTTGAAGGCGTTCCAGTTTTGTAAATAAATTGTCAGCTCAGATTTTGTTTGCCATTTTGTGAAACAGGAACCTCCACTTTGAGTTTAGAGTTGTTAATTAATAGGTAATGTAAGCATTTTCCTTCCCATTTGTTAATCAATTTGGGTGCTATCCAACCCTAATTGCATTTAGATATCTCTAGAAGACATATTTTATATAGAAAGTTGTTCTTGTACATATTTAGATGGCAAACTAGTGATCCACAATCTAGATTTAGCCTTCAAAGCAGTTTTATTTGGTCCTCAATGGCCTTAATGTACAGTAACTGAAATATGGTAATATGTTTTACTAATAAGAGAGAAAAGAGGTTTTCAAGGACTCAAAATTAGTGCTAATTCAACATACATCTCTCTTTGGATGTTGCATATCTAATATGAATGCATGTATTTCATAACAATGCAGCCTTTACTGCTAGATGGCACCATTTTATTATAGAGATAGACCCTTAGGAAAGCAATTTAGTTTATATGGCAAAATATACTCCCAGCCCTGCACTAGTCTGGAGAGTACAGCATCCACAAGAATAAAATAAGTTGCCCATCCATGCAAACTATGGGCTCATGTACACTAAACAGGATATTCCACTATGAAAGTGGTATGACAGTGGTATATAAAAGGCAGGAGCCACACTACTGCTTTATAGTGGTACTGAAGTGCACTGACAACTCCTGGGGCTCATGACACATCTACACCAAGCAGGATATAACACTATGAAAGTGGTATGAAAGCGGTATATGGTATGTGTCAATGGGCCCCAACAGTTGTCAGTGCACTTCAATACCACTATAAAGCAGTCGTGTGGCTCCTGCCTTTTAAATACCACTTTCATACTGCTTTCATAGTGGAATATCTTGCTTGGTGTAGATGAGCCCTATGACACCAACCAAGATATTTTTCTTCTTTTAAAAAACCTTCCTGCCTGAGAGGTGGGAGGCAAAATGTTGGGGGAAATGTGTGTGTGTGTGTGTGTGTGTGTGTGTGTGTGTATTAATCCTCCCCTATATTTGGTGGCCCCAATCCAAATCAGGCTTGTGCATGCTTACACTAAATATAAAGCTAACCTTCCACTACACGCTATGATTAGCGTAACGTTTGGCTTGTCTTCTATCCAATGATTTGGGTATAGGAATGTGTGTTGTAAAAGGAAAAAACAAAACACTTATGTCTCCAGCCAGCATTACGGCCTGCAACAGCTGTCAATTTCCTAGTGCCCATTACTGAGATGGCTGTGCTCTGAGCTTTATATAACTTGGTTTCAACCACGGAGGTATGTTTATTCCTATTTAACACATGGACAATGCTGAACTCAGGATGATGACAAATGCTCTTTTGTTTCACAGCCCAGCCTTTCTTGCACTGAGTAGTTATAAAAACAGTGCTTGTCAGCTCTGAGCAGAGGAACCATTTCATAACATCAGAACAATGGCCATACAATCTCACTGTCTAGTATCAGCACAGAGACACCACACTGGCATACTACCCCCATTACACAGATAATTTGTCATCAGTTTCCTAACACTCTAAGGTTCTCAAACTGAGCATCAATTTGGAAACGCATACCACAATGACATCAGTCTCATTGGCAGGCTAGATGAAAAACTGCCGTTTATTAATATTCAAACAATCTGTCAGGCCAGAGTGGGGCTGTGGGTGACCATACCCAATATAGATTTGAATGGCGCGTTTCCCACTCAGAGGCCAGTGACCTGAGCTACAGGCCAAAAGTAAAAGGCCAGGTTCTGGGTTTTTATACAAGACCAGTCAATCCAAAAACTATACACGGGGGCCAATATTGTGCACCCATATACCATTCTGCACTGAAAAGTCTGAGCATGCTCAGTCAGGCTCAGCATCAGCACACAGCACCAACACCACAGTGTGCCTAACATAATATTATCCCTGGGGAGGGGAACATTGATGTAGGAAGGCATCCACAAAGGGAACTTTTCAGCCAGACTCCCTTCGACCTGGAGTTGTCACAGTATACAGTCCCCAGATGCCTTGGTCCCTAAGTTTCCTAGTTCAAACTCCAGAAACGCTTAAATTATCAAAAACAGAATAATAGAACAAAGTTGCATAATATGGAGGTTGCACAGATGAAATTATGTTATAACACTGCTAGAGCATTAAGTTGACCAAGATGCTAGAGGTCAAGCCTACTAAGAAGCCATGTTTATTCTTATTTCCAGTAACCCTGTTCTCTTCCAGTTCCAAGTATGTGATTAGTGTTATTTTCACACCATCAACTTGCCCGCTCTTACTCAGTGTAGGCCTTCTTCCCTGCCACTGCTGCTTCTCCTTCTTCCTGATACTGCTGCCATGTGCTTTCCTGCCAGACAGAAACAGTGAGCAAGCAGATGGTGGCAACAGCTCCAGCTGTTCCTACTTAAAGTTGCCATCATTCACTTCTTCACCCCTTCTAGTCCACAGGAAGAAGGTAGGCGAGCAAAGAGATGGTGAAGAAGAGGATGAGGAGCAGGGGGCGTTTGACCATGGGCCCTCTCCTGGAACAGGTCTTGGCAGGTCCCTACCCAGGCTGAATCCTGCTGCCAGCACTATTCCTGCTAATTCCATGAGATAGGAGACCTGCACCCTAAGCATCTTTACTAGGGATGTGTGGATCATTGAAGCTCGAGCTCACAGAGTTCTCTGAATTTCATTTCAAAGCTCATTCTAACTTGTGTCAACATCAGACTGCAAACTTTGGGGTGTCCCCCCCCCCCCATTTTGAATGGAAATTCATATGTATTTCATACACGTTTCCCCAAATGTGCATGTCTATGCACATTTTTCAAAAGCATGCATTTTATATGCATTTCTCAAATGTAAAAGGTATTTTAACCTGTTGTTGTTGTTGTTTATTACATTTTTATATTGCCCAATAGCCAAAGCTATGTGAATTGCATTTCAAGATCAGAAATATACAAACTTCCACTGCAGCCTGCATTTGGTTCCGTGTTTGGCTCAAGGAGGTGCAGACTGGTTAAATTCTGATCAAAACAAACTGAAATGAATTTGTCTTACATCCCTAACCTTTGCTCAGAAGTGAGCCCCATTGAGTTCAATGTAACTGACTTTCGAGCAAGTGTGTTTAGGATTACAACTGCAGGGTTTACATTTCATTCTACAATGTATGATGAGATCCCCAATTGGGATTACAAACTAAAGCCAAATCTCATATTGTTCCAGTGGTGAAGATAACCAAATCTATCACACAACCTTGGCTAGAGGATATGTTATGTTTCTCCGGATGGGCATTAGCTATAGGTATAGAAATATGCTGTTACCTATCCCTGTAGATTAGAAGCAGCAGTAACTGGGTCACTGTTTTTCTTATTTAACAGTAGATGCCACACATGATCCAGTAGCCGAAAGAGTGAAAGGTTTCTAGGATTAAGTCAAGGTGAATTAGCACACTGGTCTTGTAGCCACCATGTGGAAACCATAACATTTGCACAGTTTTATCACAATGTATTATACTGTATCATCAGAGTGAAAATAACTTTACCATGTTTCTTTCTATTCAACACTTCTCAGAGTGCCCTGAATTTCTCCAGGAAATCATGAAGTCATAGTTCCATTTGCTAAAACAGAAAGCCATTGCTTATTTATTCTCTACAGTCTTGAGGAAATACACAGCTCATTTTCAAATGGAAAGATCTTAAACAGATCTTTATCCAGAAAGAGGAAAGTGGGGAACATGAAATTCTAGATTATGCTGACATCAACACATTTATTGCCATTATTTTATATCTGAACAGATACAGGTAACTGGGCAAAATGATGCTATTGGATGTATTGTCTTCACACTTTCCCATGGTCTATAATCACTTCAAAACAATACTATTACACACACACACACACACACACACACACGATTAAGTCTTCATTGCTATACCCAATTATCTGAAAGGAAACCCTTTGGAATTTATTTATTTTATTTATTAAAAAAATTGTATCACACCCTATATCACAAGGATCTCAATAGGATTAACTTCTGAGCAGATATGCATATGATTGTACTGTAAAATCAGGCACTATTCAGGCATTCATTACCTATGGATACTAAAATATGAATTGGCAAGCAGGAATGTGCAGAGCTTGATGTCAACATGCACACTGGCTATGCTTTCCACTCAACGTGTGATCAATGTGTAGGATTTTCAAAATGGAGATAGGAACACTAGTCAATCAAGTTTGTCATTCCTATGGAGAAAACAATTGGCTTTTGTCATTGTCATAGAGAAAAGCCTACATAGATTCGTCAACTTAACAGTCTTCCGGATTTTAAGAAAGCTATAAAGACTGATCTCTTCCAGCAGGCCTACCCAGTTGAATTTTAAGATGTCTTTTAATAATGTGCTGCTTTTAATACTGTATTAGTTTTAAATGTTTTAATTATATGTATTTTATGGCGTTTGCATTTGTGTTGTACCCCGCCTCGATCCGGAGGGAGAGGTGGGTAACAAATTATTATTATTATTATTATTATTATTATTATTATTATTATTATTATATATGCAAAAGGTCAGACTGAACTGATCATGCATCAGCTGGAGAGCACAGGTAGCACCAGGGTTGGCATCAAGGGTAGGTATGGTGGGGCACCTGCTGAGGGCCCACACTCTAGGGGCCCACTAAGAAGAGCCCCTTGAGCTTGATCCTCCTTTTCACCATTGCAACCTGCTTGTTCTTCTGCTCTGGCAAAGACAATGGGGAAGGTGAGAAGGAGCAGCAGCATATGCCACTGCCTTCTTGCTCATTGGCTCTGCCTATCAAGTAAGCAAGTGGGAGCAATGATAAGAGAACAAGGAGCAATAGCAGCCGGTGACAATAGCAGTGAGAAGGTAGACACACTAAGAAAGGGGCCCATCAAGGGTATCTTGCCAAAGGGCCCTCAAAAACCTGGAGGCAGCAATGGTTGGCACACGTTGTTGCTGTGGTGGTGGTGGTGGGAGCAGACTATCCCACACACATTCCTGCTTGGCTCTTCATGAATTCAAAGTGAACGCCTGAAGAAGTCTACAGTCTCCTTTAAAACTTCAATTTTCTTGCTGCATGATTATTTTACAACTGGTCAAAGATCGTGTGTGACTGTGATATTTGAATTGTGACTCCTCTATCCCTCAGCAGTTTCTCCAAACTTATATTATTTATTAGCTTTACATCCTGCGATTCCTCCAAAGAGCTCAAGGTAACATGTGTGGCTCTTCTATTAGTTTTTACCTTCAAAGCAATCCTGTGAAATGCGTTAGGCTGGGGGATTGTCATGGTTTGTTGTGTTGTCTGAACCTGGATGACAGGGGTTGTTTGAAGGTTAAGCAATAAAACCCTCCAATAACCCTACAACAAATCATGTGTTATTTGAGGATTGTTTAACTCTCAAACATCCTCTGCTGCCTGGATTTGGACAACATGACAAACCATAACACACCCACTCAACCACTGGTGTTGTATACTCCAAATGACCGCCATCATACACCAGAACCCACCATAGCTTAAATACACTATGGTGGGCTGTGGTGATTGTGTCAACCAGCCCAATGAGTTGCCCAAGGTTACCCAGTGGGCTTCATGGCTGAAAAGGATTTCAGTCTCCACAGTCCTCGTGTGATACTCTTAACTACACTGACTCTACAATCAAAATATCAAACTACACCTACAGAGTCATCCAACAGGAATATTTTTATCCTATATTTCAAAAACACAGCATATAAATTTGGTCAAAAAACAGCATCAAATCAAATGGTGTTCTCTAATAGAAATGGTAAAGCTCTCTCCATCAAATGTTCGAGTTAGTATCTTTTGAAATGTAGAAAATATGGTATGGTTAAAAATGCTGTTTCTATAATTTAAATTTGGTCTGCATTTTTTTCCTGCTAGGTATGATTTTGTTTTTCTTTAGAAAATATCTGCTTCCTATGACTTCTTTTAAAAGTGTATTAGAGCTTGACATCCAAGGATTACCTCTACTAGAATAACTTTAATCACCTTCTGTCTTTTCTCTCTTACTTTAAACATAGGCCAGATCTACACCAAGCAGGATATAGCACGATGAAAGCAGTATGAAAGCAGTAATTAAGAGGCAGGAGCCACATTACTGCTTTATAGCGGTATTAAAGTGCACTGACAACTGTTGGGGCCCATTGACACATACCATATACCACTTTCATTCCACTTTCATATTGCTATATCCTGCTTGGTGTAGATCTGGCCATAATATATTGATTTGTAGAATTTTATAGCAGTTTGAATGGTGTGTTCATTTTTTGAATATTTGTGTAGTTAAGCATTCAGTACAGATAAGCTGAAAGAAAAATCAAAGCTACTTCTGAATTCTGAGTATGGGGGATATTTAAAATATGAACAGGCCAAGCTTATCTTACCAAAGATAGTGAGAAAACTGACATGTTGCAAAACAAGGGCTTGGATTCAGAGCATGCATGCATAATAGGGTTGGCAGAAGGAGACGTCCCTGCTCCCTCCTTCCCATAGCACTCCATAAGATTGCTATGCAGAGGGTCGGGGACCTACTGAGTTGGGCAGACTCTGGCGTGTGTGCAGAGGGTGGCACTAGGGGGGAGATCCTGAAAATCAGACCGTTTAATTTTGATCAAATTACAATAAAGTACAAATTGCAATATGTTTTCTACTGCTGTACCGAAAATTTCCTCAATGAAAATTTCGACTATTCTCATTCAATTTGGTAGAAACGAAATTGCTTATGAAAAGAAATTCAAAGGATAAGAAATTTCAGAGAAATTCTCATGGCTTTGGTTCAGGGTTCTTGTGCTTACCTTACTTATGTGGTGGCTGAAGAGTGCACATGGTTGCCCCGCCTTTCATTGTACAGTCATATCTCTGAGAGCCTGTAGCTTTCTTGGCTTCCCGCACTTCCCATCCAGGGGAAGACATTATGAATTTATTCCTCCAATAGGGTCTTTTCAGATCAACAAGTACAGGTAGCCTGAGAGACTGTAGAGCAATGGTGAGATGTGTGATAGTAAGAAAAATACAGACGATACCCTCAGTAAAGTCAAAAACACCACCAAACACACGTTCAAAATAAATTATAAAATGCGCTGAGACTGAGGCAGAAAAATTGGAGCCTCTTTCATGGGGAAGAAAATTTTCAGGAAATTGGAAGATGGATTTTGGCACAGCATTAGCTCCATCCTTTGTCTGGAGCTGGATGCAATACTGACCCCCCCACCCACCCACTCACACCTGGTACAGGGCTTTCAAGGAAGGAGCAGTGTTGCCAGCACCTGCATTAGAGATGAGATGTATCCAAAATCACCCTTCAAAAATGTGGAAGACCTTAGAGAAGTTGCCCTGAAGAATGACAATACAGCTGAGCCAAAGTTCCTCAGAATACATTTTTTCCCATTAAATTCTTGAGATTTTTCTTTTCTTACCCCCTAGAATTTTCTCCACATCTCCTTCACTATTCTTATTTTGTGGTGGCTGCATTCCCTCCCCTCAATGCCCTGGAGTGATGCTAGGTATATGGGGGGAGCCAAAAGGGGGTCAGGATGCCAACACAGTTGATGCTGTTGCCACTTGCAGTGACAGTGCAGAAAAACCAAAGGCCCATAGGGGAAAAAAGAAAGATTTTTCCCCCTACAATCCTTGCCAATGGTGATGCCTACCTGTGAGAAATTATTGGAGAATTTCTCCTCCCCCTGGAGAAATTTGGGAAATTGTCTCCCCTTACCCAAAAATAGGGTGGAGGATTTTGAGAGGCCACTTGCACACAGCTCTATTTTTTTACTGCCTCTGATGCTATATAACCTATATATCCCATCTTAAATACTGAGCTTTGTCTTATGCTGTTTTATTTGAGTTGTCCCACAGGCATATCCATATAGTACAATTATATTCTGCAAATTTATCTCTTCAGTGATCTTTGGGGGGTATTGTTATGTTTTGTTCCCCTTTGTTGATGAATTTTTAACTTTATTTGAAATTAAAATAAAATTACATGAGAGAAACAAAACAAAACACCCCTTTGATTTGTTACCTCATTGGGGAAGGGCAGGCAGTCATAAGTGAGAATCCCAGTCAGGGTTGACAAATACTCTCCACAATCTTTAAAAATGCATTATGTATATTTAAAAAGGCTAATCTTTTCTCCTTCCCTACCTGGTGCCAGGATGGACCTGGCATTGAAAGCATTTTTGCTATTAGCAGACAATGGAGACTCGGGTTAAAAAAAAAAAAAAAAGTAGCCATGAGAAAGCAATGATTCTGATTAAGTAAATTCCACTGAACTCTTTCTAGTAAGCATTATTCAGGTCATGAATGCTAATTTGTCCTGCAGGGGGCTGTGGGTAATTACCCAGAAAAACTATCAGCTTTATTGAGTTGCTACAAAATAGTATTACTGAATGGTATGCACTTTAAAGGAAGACAACCTTGATGTGTGAGAGAGTATGAGAGGAGAGAGGGTTTTTTAAAATAAAATTATATATATATATATATATATATATATATATATATATATATTAAAGACCTTGTGTGGCAGACCTGAATGAAAATAAGTGACCTTTTACTTCAGAAAAAAAACAGAAATATTCCAGGATAGTTTTGTTTAATAGTCAAATAACATTTGCATGCAAAATTATGCCTCACAGAAGCACCACTGTGACACCTACAGCAACTGTAGTTTCTGCATATTTAAAGTTGTGTAGAATCAGAACCATCTTAAAAAAAAATGAAGCAAATGTGTCACATTGGCTGCATTCCAGCAACCGCATAGAACTGCTGACATTTCTAAAATCGGGATAATTTAATCCCATATGGGAATCCATACCACAATTATATTGTCCCTGTTCCGACACAGTCCTGATTTTGCACTTCTTTTAAGCCTAGCTTTTTATAATTTTAATTCCCTTCGCCAATAAAGCAATTTGCATTCACGAGAGTCTTCCTGGCTAAGTGAGACAGAGAGAGAGGAAAGAGGACGGAGAAAAGTTGTTGGGGGTGGCAGGGTGAGAGAACGAAAGAGATCTGTTATGTGACCTAGGTCTCCTTACAGTTGATTACAAGGAAACAAACTACAATGAAACAATTTGCTCATCTGTTTTTAATTGATATTGAACATTGTGCTACAAATCACGGGAGGACTAAAATTTCCAACACGCTTGAGAATAACCATTCTCTTCCCTTTAAGGTATGTTTTATATGACACACGTATATGTATGCAAGGTATCTATATATTATACTGGGAGAAAACAAACAGCTTGTATTAAGCTCTCTCTTAGGTATTAATCAAAAAGCACTCAAAAATTTTTGAGTCAGCTCAATGAAATGAAACCAAAAGCCACAACCAGAAGAAGCTATTAGGATATGGTGTGAGTTAAAAGAAAAGGGAAGAGGGAAAAAGAACCCTCTGGGTAATACAGCTGTTGAAAATTCTCACCTTTTTGGAATCATTTTTTTTTAAAAAGAAATGACCTGTCTTTCAAACAAATGTTATTCATCATGTGATTAAACCAAGTGTACATAGCGGCTTCCCCACTCCAGTTGCCACAAAGCCCAGCTATACTAGAGTTGGGCAAATGTGGAATCTATAACATTGAAAGCACTTACTTCTAAGTTGTTCCATTTACCAGTGGGAAAATAGATTCATGACTGTATCTGAGCCCAAGTGAATACACTACACATTTAGCAATCCATGTTTCAGAAGTAATTCTTTTACTACTAGTAGTAGTAGTAATAGTTGGTAATACTAAAAACCAATAATAATAAACATTCATAGAGTGCTTAACAGTGCTTAAAGCACTTGTCCTACATTGTCTCAAGAATCTTTCCATGAAATCTGTAACTTAGGTTTGTAGTATTAGACCCAAATTGTAAATACAGGCTAAGGGTGAGGGGCTTTGTAGTGAGCTCATGTTGAGCTGTGGCTGGAACTGGGAGTTCCCAGTCTGCAACTCACAGTACAAACCCCAGAGACACAGAGCTCCATCACACCTAGTCCCCCCCTCCGCTTGGTTTCCACGCCACACCAAGGCACCACACCTCCTCGTTACAGTTCCACAATTTTCACACGGCTGTTGCCATGGGGCTCATACCACTTCCGCCACACCCGTTTCGTCTGTACAGGTCCTTAGGCTGAGCTTAGTGTTCTTTAGCTGTTGCGAGAACTGACCATAAATTCAATCAGAACCTTTCTTTTAAAAACAAAAAAAAAAAAAACTGAGTGGTTCATCATAAATATTGGGTGAAGAAGCCTGATGCCCTCCAGGTGTTTTGAATCACAACTTCCATAATTCCTGGCCACTGGTCATGCTGGCTGTGGCTAGTTGAAGTTATAGTCCAAAACATCTGGAAGAAACCAAGTTGCTTATCCCTAGATCATCCTTCCCCAACCTGGTATCCTCCAGACAAACTACAATTCCCATTGTCTCCCAGCTAGCACTGCTGGATAGTTCAACACAACTGGAAGGCACTACATTGGGAATGCTGCAATCCTATACTGATTTACATGGAAGTAAATCCCATTGAAATCAATGGAAGCTACGTTTGAGTAGAGGTGTATAGGATTGTGCTGTAAGGCTGCAATCAAGTATGCATAGAAGCTTCACTCAGCTCGGAGGATGGCAACAAGGGAGAGGGCCTTTTCAGTGGAGACTCCCCAATTATGGAATGATCTCCCAGATGAAGCTTACCTAGCACCAATATTGGTATCTTTCAGGTGCCAGGTCAAGACTTTTCTCTTCTCCCAGGCATTTAACAGCATCTAGCAACGCTAAATTTGTTTGTTTTTTAATGGAGCCCAGAACTGTTGTTGTTTAAATGGATACTGTTGTTTTATACTGTTGTTTTTATATTTTTGATGGTTTTAAATTTTGTATACTTTTTAATGTTCACTGTTTTTAACTTTTGTAAAGTGCCCAGAGAGCTTCGGCTATGGGGCGGTATATAAATTTAATAAATAAATAAATAGGACTCACATTCTGAGTAAACATGCTTAGGGTTGTGTTGCAAATGTGTTCCTTTTTTTCCAACCAAATTCTCTTTGCCACTCTCTCTAGTGGTTTCTTAAAAGGGGGAATATGTGGAAAATATAATCACATTAAAACAATTAACACTGACTGGAAGAAAAGCAGCAGCACTGGCATGTTTCTTTTTGAAATCTCTAGAGGGAGAAAGGTATTTAATATGCAAGCCTGCTGCATTTATTATAAAGGACAGGAAAGCTTCAATGTAAAGACATACCAAGCTGTGACAATTATGTTAATTAATTTGAAGATCTGTGTCTCTTCTTATGTATGGCTTTGTGAAAAATTGTGACCAGTAAGTGTTACTACTGAAGTACCGGATTTCCACAGGCAATAGATGGAAGGTTTTTTCAGAGGGCTAGAGGTAGTATGATTGAGCCAACCTTGCTTGTGATATTTCATTCTAAAGAAGAACCAGTTAAGAGTGCTGCCAAGTCAGGACAGGTAGAGTGGTCACTATGGCCAGATGGTGATAGCGAAAGTGATGGAGAACAATCAGACAGCAGATACTCAACCTAACAATTCGCAAGAGCAAAACCACACCCCTTATCCAAACTTTGGCGGTAGACCACAGAGACTACATAGGTGTCTAAAATGGGGTAATGTAGAAGGAGTTGAAAATATCAGATAGATACAGCATAGGTGGGGGGAAAGGAGCAAAATGCCAAATAATAGAAAAAGAATGTTGATGAGATGGCCTCTCCCTTAACTTAGTCTGTGTACTCCATTTATTTTGACTCTGAGGTTGCCTTTCCATGCCCTTTTTAAGCAGGTAAAGTTCACCCCGAATGTCCTGTAAAGCCTCTGCAATTATTTGCATATCAATCAATTTATGAGAAACGGCCCCTGTCTCCTTGGCTGCATGCACATGAACCCTAGTTTCAACAGCCAGAAAATTCCTACTTTCTAATTTTCTAGCCATTTCCATTTCTGTGGCCAATTTAATGGCCTCATCCAGGAGCTGAGGCTTCCCCAATCGGAGTTGAATACACATCTCTCCAGTAAAAGCATTGTTAATGAACTGGTATCTAGCCATCATATCTTGGACTTCTAAACTTGTTTCAGGAAAAGCTTTTGCAGTCAGCTCTCTGAGAGTAATTCCAAGTCCAAGCAGTGATTCTGTAGATCTTTCATAATTAAAGAAAGCAGCTTGATCCCATTCTGCATATCTAGCTGGCTCAAGGGAAGTTTTCAATGCTTTAATTAGTTGTTTATAATCCTGTCTTAAACCTTTGCTAAGCCCATTTATTTATTTATTACATTTATATCCCGCCCTATATCATTAAGATCTCAGAGCAGCGTATAGATAAAAGCATACAGTATAAAACAATAAATATGCACAGTTAAAAACAAATTAAACCATGAACAAGTTAAAACAATATATAATGTAAAAGCAATTAAAACAGTTAAAACAATGTGCCAGTGAGTTTAACCATCAAAGGCTTTGTTAAAAAGCCCATGGTACACTCTCCTAGCCTTCCCCACCAGTAACAAATGTAGGAACTTTAACTTGATATCTTCATCCCACCCATTTAACTCAGCTGCTATTTCAAACTGCTCTAACCAAACATACCATTCTTGATTTTCTCCACTGTATGGTGCAGGATTAAATATTGTCCTAGACAACCTAAGTGATGAATGCATATCACTTCTTGCTTCTGAAAGTGTCGCTCCCTCCTCATCACTCATTTTGCTTACTGTATATTACAATTAACAACAAATATGCTGCAGGAAAGATTAATCTAATTACAAGTACCCAGGATTCCCCAGGGTCCCACCACTACCACCAAATTTGTAATGGACCTCAGGTTCCTAGATATATGTAATTAGATGCAACAATAGGGTGTGATTAACACAAATTTATAAAATAAAAGAAAGGCAAGTACAGAATTCAAGTAATAAAAAGGGGAGTCAAAAACCTATAACACTGATGCTAGAATAAACGCTAAGAGCATTTAAACAAATAGTTTTAAACAAATGATAACAGTAGGCACAGTAAATCTGTTGCAGTCCTGTCTCTCCTTCCCCCAACTTCCAGAAGTCCCTTCAGAAAACACAAACCCCAAAGTCCTGTTTGCTTCTTCAGTCCGGCCTGACTCACACAGATCCTTCATTCCCTCAAGAATTGATGCTGCTTTCTTTCTCTTGTTACTACTACTCTTGGCCTTCTCCTGTCTCCTGTGCTTATTCTCTATTTCTTCATCTGTATTCTTCTTTCTCTCGTGAAGACAATGGCCTGGTTCAGACAACACGCTAAACCACGCAGCGTGGTTTAGCATGTTGTCTGAACCAGGCCTTTCTTTAACGTCTCTCTCAGTCAGCCATGACTCCTTTTTCTCTCTGTTCCACCCTCACTCTCCTTCTCCCCTTCAACAACTATCAATGTTCTTTTTCTGTTACTTTTCAACTTGCTCCTTTCCCCCCACCCCTGCTGTATCTATCTGATACTTTCAACACCTTCTACAATATCCTTATATGGGATGTCTAACAGCGGTGCCCGAACCAGGAGGATAAGTCACTGCTAACCCGGATAGTTAAGCTATAGGGTGACCATATGACCGGATCTGTCTGGGTTTTTGATGACAAATCCGGGGGGGGGAAGGGAAATCCGAATTTCCCCCCCCCCCAAAGAGCGGATCTAATGGGAATTAACAAAAATGCTTATAACACCGTCATTTTTTAAGATAAAGACATGAAACTTGGCACGATGGTACCAAATTTGGTACCAATACCAAATTTGAAACAGATCCGTTCATCCATTGATTTTTTTAGGATTTTTTTTTAAAATTGAGGTTTTAAAATTATTATTTTAAAAATTGTCATTTTTAAAGATAAAGAGATGAAACTTTGCACCATGATAGGATTTAGGTAGAGCTTTAGCCACACCAAATACAAAACAGATCCGTTCATCCATTGATTTTTTAGGATTTTTTTAAATATTGAGGTTTTAAAATTATTATTTTTTAAACTGTCATTTTTAAAGACAAAGAGCTGAAAGTTGGCACCATGATAGATTTTAGGTAGAGCTTTAGCCATACCAAATTTGAAACAGATCTGTTTATCCATTGATTTTTAGGAATTTTTTAACATTTGAGGATTTTAAAAAAATTCTTTTTAAAAAATGTCATTTTTAAAGATAAAAAGATGAAACTTGGCACCATGATTGCTCTTAACAAGGACTTTAGCTAGGCCAAGTTTGAAACAGATCTGTCCATCCATTGAGTTTTAGGATTTTTTAAAAAGTTTGAGGTTTTAAGATTATTTTTTTAAAATGACATTTTAAAAGATAAAGGGCTGAAAGTTGGCACCATGATAGCTCTTAAGGAGAGATTTAGCCATGGCAAGTTTGAATCAGATCTGTTCATCCATTTTTTAAAAGGATTTTTTTAAAAGTTCAAAGTTTTAAAATTATTGTGTTTTAAAACTGCTGGAGCCATATCCTGCAAACTGAGGTTGTCAAACCTTCTCTTTGGAGTCTTGCACTTTAAGCAGTTTCAGCCCTTGGCATTAGGGGGATCTCCAGTCTTTAGGTAAGAAGTCCTGGGCAAGCAGGGTACCTTTCCTGTTGCAGATTTGGTGTGCAGTCGGGTACCTGGAGCTCAGCAGAGGCAAGGCATCCACAAATCAAAATATGGGAAAGGAGAAGTAAGTCAAAGCCACCCACAGGGCAAAACAGAATGGGCCAGAGGCCTTTTCTTCAAATTTCCACATCATGGGCGATGAAGGGTCATCTTTAGAGAAAAACTCTCACGACCAACAGTAGGGTGCCAGTCGAGAGAGAGGCACTCTTGTTTGCAGGTGCCCTGTTGCTGCAAATGTTGGAACCTGGCATATCATTGCTTTGCTTCGCTACCACTTCCCTTCTACTTCACTTTGTACACTTGTGAGCTAGGCTCTGACTGCACTGCTGGGATGCAATACAGAACATTTGAAGTGCATAACAGAGAAAAATAGATAAATTTGTGGCTTTGGCCAGCTGGCATATCTCTTAGAGACAGAGTTAGACTGAAGCCACAACTCAGAGATGGCTGTAGCTGAGCCCTGACAGGCTGCTGTACCACACAGAGCCTTTTTAAGAGTGTCTCAGAGTCTAGTTTTGGTGCAGGCAGAGGCGGCTGGCGGTGGAGTTATTTTAAAAAACAAGAGTCACCGGATGCAACCAAGCCATAAGCTGTTGCCCTACCCCCAGCCACAGGGTACAAGTGCATAGCCTGGCTGGATCGTTGGGAGACTTTGGCAGAGAGAGAGGGGGTGGGGGATTATTTGAGGCTGGAAATGTTGGCAGGCTGGCATAAGGCAGAGAGAGGCTGAAGACAACCCATATGCACCCGTAGCTTGGCCCTGAGGCTGGCTTTGCCACGCAGAGTGTTTAAAGAGTGCATCAAAGTTGTGCAAGAGGAGAGATGGAGGCGGCTGGAGGGAGGGGTTTTTAAAGTATTGGGCAAAAGGCAGGATATTATAATAATAACAATAACAATAATAATAATGTAAGCGTCACCAGACATGACCAAGCAATAACCTGCAATAAGCAATATCCCAAGCCACAAGTGTGTGCAGCCTAGCTGGACCATTGGGAGACTTTGGGGGGGGGGGGAGAGAGAGAGATTGTTTGAGGCTGGAGTGCAATGACTTAGAGTGAGAGACAACAGAGGCTGCACAGACAACCCAGAGACATTTATTGTAACTTAGCCCCATGGTGCTGGCATGAAACGCAGGGCATTAGGCAGAGGGTCTCAGTCGCATGTTTGTGCAGGAAGTAGACAGGAGTTCAAAGTCTGGATGTGCGAAGTGGTGCCAACACACAAGCCTTGAGAAGCTAATGTATATCAGTGAGAAGTGTGAATGGGCAAAGTAGTGTTCACTGCCACAACACCCACCCTAATGTTAGAGTAGAGAAACTTGTGACAATTATGCACAAGCTTTTTAAAAACATTGAAATTAAAAAAAGCCAGCCATCTGGCCGGCCAGTAGCAAACCCTGTTAACAACAACAGCAGCTTGCAATGAGTGAAGATACAGTCAGAAAAGATATTTGAGGGAAGGGGAGAATGTAACACACAGAGTATAGCAAAAGCTTCAAAGTACAGCAAA
Organism: Elgaria multicarinata webbii; assembly: GCF_023053635.1. Taxonomy (NCBI): domain Eukaryota; kingdom Metazoa; phylum Chordata; class Lepidosauria; order Squamata; family Anguidae; genus Elgaria; species Elgaria multicarinata. The sequence continues at coordinate 132,531,659 of NC_086171.1, forward strand.
ACCTGCAAAAGTAGGAGTGAGTGAAGTTAATTTCAGATACATTGAATCTCTCACTTGTTCTTTATTTCAGTGATTTTAACATTAGGATGTTATGTAGAACAGATTTGTCTTAAATGTGTGCTGTAAAATCAGACATGTGACCAAGGCTATGTTTGGGTGGGCACACCCCCTTGGTGCTGGACACACCCCCTTGGGGGTGACCATGTTGTCCTCCTTTTTGGTTTCCAAAATATGGTCACCCTAGCTATAACCATCTGTTGAAGGACTGTCCAGCTGAAAAGTGCCTCAGCTGAAGCGGAGGTGTCATTGTATAAAGTCTCACAAAGGTTGACACAGATGCCAATGTTGTGGCTCTGCATATGTTAACAATGGGAGAATTGGTACTGAAGGCAGTACAGGTGGCTGAGCTCCGTGTAAAGTGACTGGAGATCCACCCCCCACCAGGCTGAGCAGAATCAGAAATGTCATAATTGAGGAAAATGGAGGCCCTCATCCACCATGCCATTTATCTCAAGCACTGACTTGCTGTGGGAAGGGGGTATCTGGGTGGAGTCCCTCCATTGCAGTGGTCTGCTGGATCAGTTGACAGAACTCTGGCTGACTTGCTTGGACATCAGTGATCAGTGGTGAGGGAGAACTGGGGGTGGTTGGCTGAGAGAGGGGCCCCTTGGGACTTACCCCATCGGAGTCCTCCTGAGATCATTGCTAGTTCCAAGGTAAGGTCGAGATATGATGCCACATCAGGCTCGCCTTGCTCCTACTGGGCCTGCCTGCACTTAGGAGGACAGACTCTGCTTTGGCCTATGCTTGGATGGTGCTGGGGGAGTCTTACCTGAGTGGAAAACTTGCTCTCAGAGGATCCCATGTCCACTCTTATAGGTTCCAGAAAGGAGTCCCCTGATTCCAGGGCTGTCTATCTCTGAGGAGAAACCAGGCATTATAGGTACAGGGCTGGTAACTACTGAAATCAGAAAAGCTGCTAACTCCAAAGAGAGAGGGGAAGGGTTTGTTTGGTTGTTGTTGTTTTAAACTAAACAACGGTAGAGAAGGATAGAGAGGAAGAAAGAAGTGAGGCAAACTGAAACTTGAAGTGCTTGAGAAGCTACTCCAGTGACCTGCTTGAAGCTAAGGCAGGAAATGAAACTTAAATAAGTTGCTCGCCTACCTGAGAGGACAATTCAGTTAACTGAATCTATATTGAACCATTAAAGCCTCTTTGATACACTCCTGACCACACACATCAAAATAGGCAGGCAAACAAGCAATACTGTATTGAGAAGTCAGACTAGCTCATCCATGCTAACCGTATCAAGCGTAAGGTGGTCAACACTATTTTACACCCTAGCCCCTTTAAAAGAGGGAGAGAAAATGAGCTAGACATCCCTAAATTGGTGCCCTCCAGATGTGTTGGATACAACTCCCATAATCCACAGTCAACATGAAATGATGGGAGTTGTAGTCTGACACATTTGGATGGCACCAGGTTGGGGAAGGCTGCTGTAGAATTGTATGTTGACGGCATGTACTTAACATCATTTGGATATCTCAGTACTCAATGGAGTGATTGGTTTACAAACCTTAAAACCTAAGAATAAAAATAAATAATAACTAAATAATTCTAAATACATTAATTTAATCTCACTTTACTCGGACAATTAAGTTTGGGATTTTGCTCAGAGAACTATGTTATACTTACCCGAACCCGAACCCATCCACCCCCCCCCCCGCAAGTGAAAACTTCTTTTTCTCCTTAGCTCTTTACAGAAAAATCCACCAGGAAGTTCTTATGATCTGAAACGTATGAATGCCACGCAAGTGCGCTACTACTTTCACCAGAAAACATCTGGCTGGATTGTGCCTTTACTTTGCTGTGTATTTTCCAGTTACTCAAAATGAATCAGCTTGTCTTTTTAAGCTCATAATCAATTGTTTTCAAGCAACCTGGAAAACAAACAAATTAACAACAACAAAAACACACCACCTCCTAGCATATATGATCTAGATAAAATGACAACTGTGAAGTGTTCTGAAAATATGAAAATGTAAAAGTTTAGGATATTTTTCATTACTTCTAAACTTTAGCAATGATAAAGTAATGTACGAACAAAACTCTGTCCTCTGGCGGAATCAATATCATTTCTCCATCTCACTTTACTAATAACTCCACCCACTAATCATAATGTGCTTAAAGCTTTATTTTCTTTCTTAAATCAATAGACTCAGAAAGGTAGCTGTTCTTTAAATCTATATTCCCTGGAATATGAAAAATCTCTCTCCTTTATGGTGCCATTTAAAGAAAAGACAAATAACAAATACATGTTTAAACCGTGGTTATGTAACCACCATGATTAGGCATGATTCACACAACACGCTAAGTCATGGTTCACATGACACACTAAGCCAAAATGTTTAGATCAAAATGCTTAACCACCATGGCTTAGTGTGTCATCTGAACAGGGTCAGCGTGTTGTGTGACCATTCTTAACCATGGTGGCTACATAACTATGGTTTAAACATGCTCACTAACCATTTGTTGCAAAAGGGTTAGTAGCCTAACCATGGCTTAGCGTGTTTTCTGAAGGAAAAGGAAAGGAACCTCTCGTGCAAGCACTTGAGTCATTACTGACTCCTAGAGGGACGCCTGCTTTCGCTGACGTTTTCTTGGCAGACTTTGTAGCGGGGTGGTTTGCCATTGTCTTCCCCAGTCATGGTTATCTTTCCCCCCAGCTAGCTGGGTACTCATTTTACTGACCTTGGAAGGATGGAAGGCCGAGTCGACCTGAACTGGCTGCCTGAGAACCAGCTTCCTCTGGGATCGAACTCAGGCCATGGGGAGAGTTTCAGCTGCAGTAACTGCCTCTTACCACTCTGCGCCACACGAGGCTCTATGTGTTTTCTGAACATGCCCTTTATGTGTTGGTGTTATAAACTATACATAGATAAATAAGGGTGAGCGTTCATGTACAGGCCAACATGAAACCAAACACTTCCAAAAGATTAGAAGGTCCTCCTGGGTTTGATTCCATTTTCCCCAGTAGAAATTAGGATTAACACCACAGGATTTTGCAGTGTGTTGTTCAGGCTATACCTGCTCCTATTGAGAGCTGGATTAATGGTTTCCACAATCACAGTTTAAGTGAATATTTCACCTTCGAAAGGGTTTAAATAGTATATGTATAAAACAAGTGAGGTAGCCCTACTTTTGCCAGGTGAACAGGATTTGTCTGAGTTTCCTTGATCTGTCAGAGGATATATTGCTAAGCTTAAGAAAATGTGAGAATCCTATTTTGATATCCAGGGCAATGTGGCTTCTTGGCCTTTTTCTTGTATATTTGCAGTTGTTTTCCGTTAAGGGACTAGTAAGCCATAAGAATCTGAAGCCAAAACAAAAGGGGAGCCCTCCGTTTATTTACAGCCTGGACTGCTATAAAAGAAGGCAGTGGAGGTGTGAATCTCCTAGTGACAGTCCTACTGAATAAATATATGTTCTCTCCTGCTGGACCTGTTTCTCCGTAGAAGTGACAAACGATTCACTCCTGGTGCTTATTCAGTTCTGACCCTCACCTGAACACATCAATTTCAACAAATGCTATGACATTCAAGCTGGTCCCGACTGACTTCCTTCTACAAATTGAGGAGAATGTGGCTTCAGATCCTAAAAGCAAGTACTGGAATACTTTTGTCAAGTTAGCGATTTTACCTTCTTTAAGGGACATGTAGTGAAAGTTATAAAGATTCGACAACTGAGATGGCAGAGCCCTCAAATGAACACCTTAATTCAGGTCAGACCTGGTCAGGATTTTTCCTCCAATAAGTCAAAAATGTACTTTTAAAAACAATATACCTTTTCTACCTTTTGAGTGTATCTAGTATTCTCTTGTGACAGATGCCTTAGATGAGACGCAAGTCTCCCTTCAACCGTTATTGACAGGATTGTCATTTATAGGTCACATGGTCACCAATGGTGATATGAAATTGCCTCTTGACAATTTACAGCACATTTTGCACTGTGAACTTGTTCTTTAGAAGGAAAAAAATCCACTGGACATGCTCAGTTCATTTCAGATTGAACTGCCATCAGTTGCTCAGACAGTACTTTTGTGCCGGAATCCTCTGCTTTCTTTTGCAAAGTCCTCTGCTGTTCGTATCTTTCTTGCACCAATAAAGACCCAGTAAATTAAAATAACAACTGAAAGTCAGTTGATGGTCTATGTGGATATGGTTATTGTCTTTGGAAGGACATTTTCTTTCTTTCTTTCTTTCTTTCTTTCTTTCTTTCTTTCTTTCTTTCTTTCTTTCCTTCTTTCTTTCTTTCTTTCTTTCTTTCTTTCTTTCTTTCTTTCTTTCTTTCTATTTACCTTTTCTTTGCCCTGAAGCAAAGTCATAGGGAATGGTGTGGAGTGACTTGTAATTAACTGTTTGCATTTGCAGCAGACTACAGCTGCCTTAAGTGCAAACAACCTAGTAGCCGCTTTTGTATTAATACAAGATTTCTTATGGTTACTTGATGAGTCAAAATACACTTTACTAATGCATTGAGACCACATACTAGTTCATATGTTTCTTGGGTTGAGTCCCAGAAGTAAAAAAACAAGTTCTGGCCCAAATTCTACCAACCCCATGCCTCATATTAAGATGGGGAAGATGACATGAGAGGTGATATTGACGTTTACTCACAAAGCAGATATATGCACAGATTTGATATAAACAGATACCAGTTTGAGTAGAAATAACATTTGTTTTGTCTTTCATCAGTTAGATCTCTAAAGAGAACAAGAAAGCGATGTTCTTTTGTGATCCCTTGAAGTTCATTTTTATTTTATTAAAAATAAAAAAATGTTATTAAAAATAAAAACTAAATCTCCAAATATCTTCCTCCTTAGAGTTTTCTTCATTTTTTTAATTTTGCATTTCCAAACAAATGCATTTTAAACCTGCCCTTTCTAAATTCTGAGATTAATGGGGAGTTTAAATGTTTTCTAAGTTCACATATGTACATTAATATATGCAGGCTACTATATTGTAGGCTGGTATGTTTTGTGAATGTATTTGTAAAATGGATTACTACCATTGTAAAAGTTTGTACATCTTATCAAGTATGTATGGTGTTTACAAAGTAAGACTGAATTGTTTGCCCAACTCCTAAGAACTATAGGATGATGATGATGATGATGATGATGATGATGATGATGATGATGGTACTGATGTTCACAGCTCTTGAAGTAACCAAGAGACAATTGTTACTGAAATCTCTTACGAGATTTATCATTCATCCTGCTCTTCTAACTGGAAGTCTGTGGAAAACTCTTAAGAGTCCTTGTAGAATTTATCACATTGTGCATTAATAACCTCAAACAACTGCACTACATCACATTAATGGTATTCTGTTTCTCCTTGGCTTGCAAAATATATTGCACAGCCTATGTCATACATAACAGGCCATATGAAAACATGTACATCAGTTCATGTTTGCTTTAATAAAACAAAGCAAAAATAAAAGTACTCCAACAGGACAAATGGGAAGGAATATATAAGATGATTTGATGAAGTAACATAAGCCAACTTCAAACACGCAAGAACTGACCAGTCACCACATAGATTAAACCACATGCAGGGCCTGAGCTGAAAGAAATATTTACCCTGTCATCCTTCATATCATCTAAAAGTCCTCCTAAATTTTAGTGCAGTTATCAATAATTTGTTTGTGTGCTCGCTAGTCATTACAGAAACTCAGGATATGGATGGCCACCTAGCAGATGTGGATTCCTTGCATCAGCAGGGAGTTAGACTAGATGACCTTTGAGGGACCTTCCAACTCAATGATTTTATAGTTATACCTCAGTGACCCATTCTAAGAAGCAAAAATACAAGTTCAAAAACAACCAAAGGAGTTTGCTCTGCTGGAAGTTGGCCACTTCAGAATGCAGTGGGGGAACCATATGACTCCCTGCCCATAGAAAGCTGGTGATTTGGAGAGAAACCTTTTAGGCTAGCCTTGTCCCTGGCATGCTAGTTGTCTGGAGGGGTTTGTTTGTTTTTAGTTTTGGGGTTGTTGCTTTTTAGTGTGGATGGAGAATTCATTTATGAGGTAATTTAACCGCATTCTACTGTGACCACATTCCAAGAGGGTTTCACTCCATGCATAGACCTGATTTGATTTACGTAGCTCTGGAAGCATAATTACAGAATACCCCAATAAACCCTTGCACTTATGAATGTAAATGACAGCACTTAAGATGCCAAAGATGCACAACATGGAGGAATATTCTAGAAGATCACACTGATTATATCGTAGCACAAAACAGCAGCTGAGTAACTAAGAGTGTGGCAGCCAGCAATGCTTTATTGGGCCACTGAGTATAACACTGTAATGTACCTCTCTAATATATGTCATGTTCTTCTTATTGTTTCCTTTATAGAATGAAATATGTAGGCAAGCTTCATGTGTTATGGCCTTCCAAAATTAGAGGGTAACAAACTGTCCTTATTATCCAGTGCATTGGGTATACAACCATAAATACATTGCTAGTGAGCATCTGGTGGTTTCTAAAGTTAAAGCAAACCTAACCTCTTCATGTACCTGCCTGCAGCTATTTTTGAACAGAACAGCTAGATAAAATTATTACACTTCCTGCCCTGGCTGTTTTTATTGTAGGGCCCAAACCATTATTTTGTTGCTTATTGACAGGAAATGTGGGATTTATAGAGTCTGGCTCAATGCAAATATTTAGAGATCTTTCCCCCCTTCCCGCTGCCCTCCCCCAAGCCCCCACCTCCTAAGCCAGAACAGTCTTAGTGAAATCAAATTTTTGACGGAGTTGTTTTCCTTTGAACACTGGAATTTGTGGCTTTCTTCCAGAGGGGAGCTGTACCGGTCACAGACAATTTATGAAGAATAGCTTGCTTGTTTGTGAAGCAAATATATGTAATCTGATGAAATTATTAATGTCACCATGTTAACTCTTGTCGCATAAATACAGTTAGCAGGGCTGACACAGCAAATGCATTCAAATGATCGGGGTCTTTGTTTATTCGCTCAATCTGTCAGTCCAATATGGGGGAGACAAGTTTCGGTGAGCACTTTTGACAATGAACAAAAGAGATACAAAAAACTGACTCTGATTAAACCCTGATGAAAGATTAAACGATTCCAAACAGTTGCCAGATTCATCATTGTGTTTTGAAATAGGAAGTACTCAGAAACCCTGCTCACTACAACTTTAAGGCACAAACTACTGGGGAATTATTCTGCACAGGCTCTGTTTAACTAAATGAGACTAATGCTAAACACTACTGTGATCTTGGGACATCTCCTATTTATTCCAGTCTAGATTGCCCGTGCTCATTTTGTTCCTATCTGTTCCTCACCATCAATATTGTGAGAAGTTCATTCATTACTTGCACTAACCAGCGATTTTCAGCAACAACATTCTTAAAATCCACACACAGGGTGAATACCCACATAGCATCCTGTTCTTTTCCAACTCGGCTGAATCCAAAATATTTGAATGCCAGTGGTAACGTTGCTGCCTTAAAGCTGATTAAAGCAGATTAAAGGCAACAAGACGCAATAGTAATGTTCCCAGGGTTACCAGTTCTTAAAGGTTTTCCCCTGAAACGTACAATACAATCAATGATATGTCTAAACATGCCAAGTGCTGTAGCCCCTTAGAGATTGGCTGGATTATTGTGCCATGAAGCTCTGTAGAATCCTAGATCATAAGAGTTGGAAGAGATCTTGGAGATTATCTAGTCCAGAGCTAGGGAAGGTTGTTTTTGGCCGTGTGTTCATTCTGCTTTAAGATAAGACATTTATTAATAATTGTAATCTGAGAAGCTGACCTGGCCACCAGCAGAAAATGGCTGCTATGTGAGGCATGGCAATGTAAAACTGAGTGCAAGGCAGAGGTGGGTCCAACTCTTTTGAACCCACAGGTTGCAGCACTAACAGAAACCTATTTCACAACAATCCCAGCTTCCGATTAAAAAAAATGGTGTTCAAAAAAAAGTGGAAGGGATAGGGCACCTTGGTGGGCACCAAGAACAGTGTCTCAGGGTGCACTGGTGCCGAAGGGCGCCATGTTGCCTACTCCTGACCTAGACCAACTTCCTGTTCAATGAACACTTTGCGATTCAGGATGCAGTTTTACCTGAATTAGGTCTTAACTAAGAGATTCACTGGAGCTCAGTCACAGAATCCATTTTCTAGGCAGAACATATAAAATTAAAATAAAAAGGATGCTGTGGGGCACATGCAGAGTGCCTTTTCCCCTCTGCAAAGTAACTATAAACACTTATTACACATTGGGTGGGGGAGGGATTGGTAGAATTGTTTCCAGGCAGCTATATGAGCCCTGACACTCTTCCTTTGGAAAGTCAGTCACAGCTTTTGTCTAAGTTCAGCAGTGATATGGTTGGCTTGTTTTAAATTGAACAAAGCAAAAAAGGAGCCTCAATGCAAGCTGATTTGCTGTTGTTTTTATATCAACTTTTGAATGACTGAATTCCTTGCTTGCCAATGCAGGTGAAGCAAAGGAAGACGGGGGATTCCCCAACTTCAGAGAATAGGTTTCGATCTTTGAGCCTGGTTGCGCAAACACCTCTGGTACAGTCGTGAGTATTCATGCTGACTTCCCGCTGCCACTGCCACATGCAGCGTAATGGCTGACATTACGTGCAGAATCCTACTTGTATTCCCATTTTGGCATGCTATTTCCCCAAAAAATTCTTTTAAAGCACTCTTATGATGATGTTGCAGAACAGTCTGGGCAGGGGAAAGCTTCTCTTGTTCAGCCCAATTTTGCAGCAAATGATTAGTGAGCATGTTTAAACCACGATTATGTAGCCATCCTGGTTAGGAATGGTTCACACGACAGGCAAAATCATGATTCACATAAGAACATAAGAAGAGCCATGCTGGATCAGACCAAGGGTCCATCTAGTCCAGCACTATGTCAACACAATGGCCAACCAGCGGTCGTCCAGGGACCAACAAAGCAGGACACAGTGCAACATCACCCTCCCACCCAGGTTACCCATCAACTGGTGCATATAGGCTTAATGCTTCAGATACTGGAGGTAGCACATAGCCATCAGGGCTAGTAGCCATTGATAGCCTTCCCCTCCAACCCCACTATGACACAATAAGCCATAATGTTTAGCTCAAAATGTTTAACCACTATGACTTAGCATGTTGTCTGAACAGGGTCAGTATGTCCCTTACCCATGCCTCTGGTCCACATAGTTGGTGGTGCTGGGCTTACAGCTGAGCTGTGCTGCATGCCACCAAGATTCCTTTTCTGAGAGTGCAGAATTAGTAGGTGCTACAATTTACAATCATAGTGACCCATAAAAAAAAAAGATTGGAAAAACAATCTTGAAATCCAGCGAACCATGTTGGAAGCACCAGTTCTCGCAAATGGAATATCTGAAACAGCAATGCTAGTCTATGAGTCCATTGGGAGCCTCCCAAATGTGGCTGCTATTATAAAGGATTGGCAGAAAGTCCAGACATTTGGGAATAGCTCCCAGCATTCCTGACCATTGGCCAGGCTGGCAGGAGCTTCTGGGAGTTCAAGCCCCAAACATCTTGAGATCTACCTTCTGCCTATCCCTGCTATTGAAAATACGAACTGGGCCCTAATTGGTCAGTCTGTACAATTGAGTAAATTTTGGCTGAAGACTTTTGAAGTGGATAGTGGTAGCACTGAATTCATTAGCCATATGGCGCTTTCACAAATATAGCATGTTATGAACGGAAACGGTAGTCCCACAGATTCTGGTATGATGAACATTATCAAGTACAAAGGCCTGAGGGTAGGCAAGTGTTTTCAGGCAGGACACAAATAGCCAAGCAGTAAACAATCAGGCAGGTAGGCTGAAGGTCAGCAGTCTGGTTTCATAAATGGAAGGACTTGGTGTGATCCCTCAACAGTAACTTGCTTGACTGACTGAGGGACAGATATAAAGGTCTATAAGCTTTATATCAGCACTTGGCACCAGACTGGCACACAGTTGTCACCTGACATCCTGGACCAATAACATCATGGAGTATGAATACCCATCTAGAACTGCCTGCAATTTCCTACGTTGATGAGTCATCTTGATAGCATAGGCAGCCAGTGCCTGATTAACAGGGTCTCTATGTTCAAGCCTGGATGTCACCTGACAAATTGATATAACTGGCTTTCGATACTTGAAAGCACCCGTATAAAGTTGCAGAACACAGATAAACCTAATCTTCATTTTAATTATGAATATTTTAGTTTTGAAGACTATCTTTTCCTTTGGTAGATTGTGGCTTGGAAAAAAGGAAATACTTTAATCTAGAAACCCTGAATTTGTATCATTCTCATCCTAATCTCCAGATGTTTGAGATTACAAGTTCCAGCATTCCTGACCATGGGACATACTGAGTTGCAATGATGGGAGTTGTGGTCCAACACCTTTGGAAGGCACCAAGTTGGGGAAGGGCTGATCTAAAGAAAAAAAAGAGAAGTAGGTGGCCCTAAGTTGTTCGTCATCAGTTTTCCATAACCCCACAGTCACCTCTGCATATCCTATTCTCCATCCTGTCTTCATGGTTTATCTGCTTTGGGAGAATGAGAATTTCACTGGCACTTTCTGCCTCCTTAGGGAGGATGTGGCGTTAAAGCTGGTGAGCCTTAACTCCCAATTTCCCTGCTTTTTGGTGCTTGGTTGAAAACTGTAGAGCCTTAACGTTGTTTTGTAAACCGTAGGTTTTTAGTTTAATGAATTTCATGGCTTTGTGTAACAGATGACCAGATATTATACAGCTGACAATCAAGCCAGGATGTTACACCATGTTGACATCCAATATGAAATCAAAGCTAGTGTTATGTGTTGAACCCACTTTTCAAATTAATAAATGAGCCCCAGAAGTTATGCTCTGATGATACTCATTTGAACTTTTCAATAACCAGTGTCCAGAAATAATAACTTTTTATCACTGCCTCATGAAAAGGAAGAATTTCATGTTCTGCATCTGTATTTGGAGACAACCTGAAAAATTGTTCTATTGGAATTAAAAATCCCTGATTAATTCTGGAAGAACACAAAATGATACAGGAAAATATTCTGTATTAGAATAAGTTACAGTTTATTATGTTAATGATTACAGCTCATTTTATGCTGCATGCTTTTTCTTACTGTTTGGATCTCAAAGTAGCAGACTGGGATCAAGTCTGTGGTCAAGTATCAAGCTTGCACAGGCTGCATTTCCATCCCTAGATATTTACTCAAAAGTAAGACCATTGAGTTCCCTTGGTTCTTGAAAAGCAACATACTTGCTTTTAGATTTGCCAGTCTCAGCACTCTATGTGTGCTGTGCTATGTGTGCCTGCTCTGTCTGTCCCTGTAGTTTCCTGCAAGGTCCAGCCAGGGAAGGGCAGTAAATTAAACCCAGGGGTGGAGGGTGGGATTCCATCAAGTTCAGCTGGGAGCAGTTGCTGTAGAACATGGACCTGCCAGGAATGTTGAGGCCAAGTTTCTGGCGGACCCAGCCAGGCAACCTTATGGGCCTGTTAGTCCATCTGTTTGGTAGCCTACAGGAGCACCTGCCTCATAAATCAAATAGGCACATAAGAACTGTTTTAAAAAGGCTACAATCCTCTACACACTTGCCTGGGAGTAAGACCATTACATTCAATGGAACGTACTTCTGAGAAGTCACTGATTATTCCACTAAGGAAATGTCTTTGATGCATTTCCCCTCAAGGTTCCAATCTAGCTGAGGCAGGAGGGAGGGGGAGACGCTGCTGAGCATGTCACACACTATCCACTGTAACGGATGCCGTATACACTCTAATGGAATGAATAAATATTATTTTAAAATTTACTCACAAAAGATGGATAAAAATCGCCAATATAAATCTTCAGATCCATTTTGAATGAGAGAGGGTTTTTTTTCCTTTTCTACTTTAAACTGCCCTCCTTCCCTCAATCTTTCACCAATCTTCTTGAATTTTTCTGGGTATGTAAAACTAACATTTCTTTCTGGCACATGTAAATTTCATAAAGATTGGTGACACAGTTTTGATTTTATGAATGTTAGAATGACTAACCCCCCCCAAATTACCCCTTTATTATGGTAGAATTTTTTCCCCTGTCGAACCTTACCTAAGTGTATTATTATACAGCGAATTTAACTGACTAAATAGTGATTTCAGTTATCAGCTTCCCTTTACTTGCATTTTGTATCTAATGTGCATATGTTTACATTGTTTATATTTGCCCAGAAACTGAACATCTTTACTATTTCTGTTCGTTCTAAACAGAAATAGTAAATAAGGGAACAGACAGCATTTTGCAGGCTGCTATTACTTACATATACTCATGCATTATAAAACTGGTAATATATCTATACCCAATTATCTAGACTCTATTGGCTCAGTCATTATACAGTTGGATACAGAAATGACAGTAAAACAAAACATTGTTGTTCAAGTTAAGGACTTAGTTCTGTAAATACTTTAGCAAAGGTGAGTCCCATAACCATGCAGAGATCCTGCTGAAATCACATAAGCTGGAAAATGCCTTTGTTGAAATAACTCCTAGCTTGAATTAAAACCTCAAATCTGAGGTGGGGGGGATCCTCCCAGAGGATATATGTGGTTCCCTCAGACAAATGTATCTAAATGAATTCTCAGACTTTTTTTTAAATCTCCTTTCTTCAGGGTTCTGCAATAAAATCAAGATTTTCTCTATTCGCCTATTGAATGGGAATACTGAAGCTTCTTTTTATTTATTTTTAAACATTAACTTTGAACTGACCAAGATAGATGGAATATTTACATCCTATCCATATTTATAATCTTTCTTTTCAGCCTCAGCCTCAAACATCCCCATTTGTTGCCTGGGAAGACACATGCTATGTGTTTAAAGTTTTTTTTTTTATGTTATATTTTTAAAGAGATGGATCAGGATGCTTCCCTTTTCAGACCAAGGCAGAATAGGTGGTGACGAGGTGAATTCAGGCTGTTGAAGGGCTTAGGAGACCAGAACAATCATCATCTCCTTTCTGTGTGACAGAAACTGTAATTAATGGTTTCTCCCGTTGTGGCTAAAGAGAATGGAGAATGATGGAGTTGACAGGCATTTTATTAATGGTTTCTGCCATCTTAGTATACATAAAAGACCTTCTTACAGGGCTCTACTACTTCGTTGAAAGTGGTGTGTGTGTGTGTTTTGTGGGGTTTTTGGAGGAAATGTTGAAGATGGATGAAAAATGAAGGCAATCTGTCCATGGCTGCTGAAAGTTGGGTCTTCAATAATAAAATTAAAACTATTGTGACAGTTCCTATTGTGTCTTTTAACCATCTGCCTCCTGCTGGCACAATCAATAATGACATCTGCAGGGATGTTGTCATCCTTACCTAGTCCCTCTCTATTTAACAACAAAACCTGTCAATATTGTGTCTCATGGCTGCTATACCAAGAAGATTTATCATCCGGCTAGGTGGTGGTACATATTTGAGTGACTGCTGCCCTGTTGTTGTACTGCGAACCTATGGGGGATAGATATTCAGCATGAGGCACAAGGAATTAGACATGCATCAACCAGAAGTGACAATGAGTTGCCTGACTAATCCACAGGGCACGGGACAGAAAATATACTCTGAGGCCTTGGCTATGCTCAGGAAATTAAAGTGACAGAAAGGGAACACCAAATTCAATAGGACATCACTCCATAAGCCAATTCACAAATGCCAGCAAATTATTCCATCCAAAAATGGTATGCAGTACAAATAAAGGATAGAAAAGTATTTCCAAATGGATAGGATTTATAGCAGACCAAGGAAGGATGACTGGATCATTGATATGGGGAAAGGCAATGGAACCTTAATACCAGCTGAGGTGCGGGACAGCATGTCTGAGATGAGTAAAAAGAGGTCATCTTTTGAGAATGGCCAAAGAAAATTAAGAGAAATGAAGCCCATAAACAGCAACAACTATGCTCCCATAACTTTGCACTATCAGGGGGGGAAGATCTACCGGCATGTATTATGGGCTCTCTCCTTCCTCATAGCCAATGGTCATGCTGCTCCTATGGGCTGGACTACAGCTAATGATTCTCAGCCAGCCTTTCCACCTGGTGTTCTCTGATGCTTTTGACTACAACCCCAAGCATTCCTGACCATTGACCATGCTGGCCCGGGCTAATGGGAGTTGAAGTTCAAATTATCTAGAGACCATCAAGTTGGAGAAAGCTGTTCTAAGCCATGTATTTTGGTACAGCACAAAATTGAGCTTGCTTTGCCCCAAAATGTGGACTTTTTGGGCTGAAACGGAAAACACAAGTGTGATGTACCTAGGGGTTGCCTATAAGGAAGATTTTGTTCTGTAGAGGTCACTAAGTTTAGGCTTTTTCTTGGTCTCTTCAAAACACCAGTTGCCACCACCTACAGATTTAGGGAGAGCAGTAGGATTTCCATCTTATTTCGTTAGCATGTGGATGAGAAACACTAACTTTCAAATCTACTTGGACCAGAACATAGGTATTTAAAAGAATATACATATATTTATTTGTTTAACAGAACATTCAAAAAGAACAGTCAACTGAAAAATAATGGTTCTATCTTACAGCCTAATTTAACATTGTTGGCTCATCCCTTTAACATCTACTCTTACCACAAGCCTTTTACTTATCTCCCTCTGATTCCACTAATTCCTCTGTCTTTTCACAAACTAACGTTGGCCCCTTATTCCTCTCACTGTCTCTCTCCATCCAAATTCAACTTACTCTTTTGCTTCTCACTAAAGTCTCTGCCTTCCTTCTAACTGACTTTCTCCAACTATCTCTACCTCCACCCACCATTACGTTCTGGCCTTGGTTCTCAGTAATTCCTCCACTCACTCTTCTGTTACAAACAAAAAGAGTGCAGAGTTCATAATGGAATGATCTATGCAGAAATGAAACATGCATGAATTTGTGTCACATTGACCACTCTTGCTCTTATGTGCCACAGAAATGAGCTCAGAACACCCAGGGGATGTTCTTCATGTGGTGGCTGTGGTATCATACAGCAACTGGCATGTGGGAACAAGCCATTGCAGATCAAACACCACCAGCAGAATCTGATGGCAAGTCAAGAAAAAATCTTGCCAACAGAATCAGTTTACACATTCAGCTGTGAGTCACTCAGTATTCAATGATCAAGTGAGAAGAAATCAAGTGACACACATGCATGTGCGAACTGGGCCTCAGTATTGGCACCACATTTTTATGACACTGAAAAATGCCTCCCAGCACTTCCCATAATCCTGCCCACTGTAGAGAAAGGCAAGCATTCTTTCTGTGACTTTTTGTCTGTAATGTTTTACTTTGTCACTGGCACATTGTTGATTCAGTGGTTTTCGGGAATCAGTTAAGAATGAAAGTGCTTTACCACATGGATTCACAATAATGCAATCAGAAAAAAGAAAAAAAAACACCCATGAGGTCTACTGCAGCTCACATAATCCTCTATTTAAAAGCAAACAAGATATTCAATACCAAAGGTCCCAGTGTTTTATTGGAAGCACTGCTAGGATTTCCTCTCCAACCAGGAACCTTTGCTACTGCATGCTGTTGAGTCACAACTGGAAACCTTGACAGATTTATCTGCTTTAGTTCATTAACAAAATACCCCTTAACCCCCTCCTGCTCAGGACTTCTGATTCAGTTTTCAAAATTTCCATTTCGCCACTGAAGCCACTGGCTTGGAAGGCAGCTGCAAGTGTGCTGTTTGCACATTGATCTTCCAGCAACCATTCATTGTCCCTAGGAATTTTTTCATGTAAGCTTCCTTATTGGGAATATGCTAATGACATCCGCCATGATTAGTGATTTTCTTTGAATCGTTATTCCTCTGTGGGCAAAGCAATCAGAAAGGGAGAACAGGAGATTTACTTCTTCCTTGTGTGCCTTCCTTCAGCCATCTGGTCTATCCTAATTCATTTGAATAAGATCTGCAGTTTGAGATTCTTTACTCTGGCATTCAGAGGCATTTTAAAGCTTTAAAGGAGTTAATAGTTATCTGTCAGTGTCACTAGTGTGGCCCTGTGATGCATTGGAAGAGCAAGTTCGCCTTCTGATGGCTTAGAGGGCCAGATTAATTTTATTAAAATGAACAAAGGGGCGGGGGGAAGAAATAAATTTCAATGTTCCCTAACAGCTTCATTATTTTAGACGCCTTTTGTGAGGCTGGTTATTATCTGGAGCATAAACGCTGCAAGAAAAGAGAACATACTTAGAAAGCAACAATAATTTTAAACACAGGGATTGTTAATCAAGAATACTTGGAGGGAGAGAGGGGGAAAAGTATAACTGAAGAATTATGCTCTAAATATGGAGGAAAATAACGGTTCCTCGCTTGTGAAATATAAAGAAGGAGAAAGACAGAGAGCAAGAGAGGGAGAGGGAGAGAGAAGGTTAAGAAAGTTGTTTTGATTGTAATAGATGTTACCTGTCCCGATTCCAATTAAATTTTTCTCTCAATTTAAAAACCTGCCTCTCACAGCAAGATCCAGCTCAACCAGCTTGTAATGTTGAATAGTTATGGACAGAATTGTACTGTTTAAATGGGTTGTCTGTCTTCTGCTCCTTTTTACATGTACAAAGCAGATTCAAAACAACGCTGCTGATTGATTGAAGCCAGTTTTACAAAACCCAGGCAGGGAAGTGGGGATTCTGAGAACCTAATGAAAATCAGCAGCTGTTATGGAAAGCGTTTTGCCTGATGGGCAGCTCAATCCTAGGCATGGTGTCTTGGAAGCCAGTCCCACTTACTACAGAGGGGCTTATTCCTGAGTAGGTTGGGTCTAGGATTGGACTTTTAGGTTATTTCTGCCATTCTATAATGCCAAAACAAATAGGAGGACATGGGCCTTTTCTTACCCCGCTAAACATCTTGGAAGAACAGTACCCAGACACAGAAACAGAATGGATGCGGAAGGGAAATGCCATTCAGAATTCTATAGTGTAAAAGAAGATAAGAATTCCAAACAGAAAATACTAAACATCATATTCTGTTTAATTTTCAATATATTCCTTATTTGACAGATGCATTAACATGTAAGAAAGAGCTGCTATCTACTAGAGGTCTAACTTAGAGGAAACAATCAGTTTGCTTGACAGATTGGCCTAAGGAAGGCAAAACCACTGCCTACTATTGGTCCTTTCCCTTCTCCCCACCCAAAGACTTTCACTAGCAGCTTTTATTGATTGGAATTCATTTTCCATTTATAATGCCCGCATATTATGGGCTTAATAACTAATACGATGCCTAACCAGTAATGGGCTCAGAGTCTACACAACAGAACCAAATGGGTTCTGAATAGCTTCCAGTATCTTCAGCATTTTCCCCAAAGTCTTCTCCCTGCAAAATAAAGATTTGTTCCAACTCCTTCCTTGGATAACTGTAAAGGATTTGCTTCAACTTCATGCTTCTGGACTACAAGAACAGTTAGCGGATGAAAGATTAGATGGACATTTCATTGAAAACTTTAGTTAAAGGATATTCTTTTAGGCTGCAAACAGAAAGTGAAATGGGCAGATTCTTTTTTTGGTATCAGGTAAGCTCTGTTTCCCTCATCTTCACTCTTGTAATGACATTTACAACTTGCCTTCTTCACTGACCTATGCTTCACTGGGCTTCGTGTCCCCCACCCCCCACCAAGTGCCTTGCATATTTTTCTGTTCAAATATTTGTTCAGCATTTAATTCTTTTTAAAAATATGTTAATACTAAAAAAAAATTACAACTTGAAGACTGCTCTGAGAAGGGGGAGGGGGACAAAAGCTGGCTTTGAGACTGACACAAAGGTCAAAGAATTGATGCTTTGCTCTGAGGAGGAGGGATGTGGCCAGGTTTCCTTTTGTCATAATCCAGAGGAAAAGATTGGATAGTTGATCAAAATACAATGAATGCCCTTCTACAGTGGGTTTACCACTGGGATTATTAACATCTGTATGGAGAGCCAGTATGGTGTAGTGGTTAGAGTGTTGGACTGGGACTCAGGAGACCTGGGCTTTAATCTCCACTGGGTCATGAAGCTCACTGGGTGACTTTGGGCCAGTCACTGACTCTCATCCTAACCTACCTCACAGGATTGTTGTGAGAATAAAATGATTAAGAGGAGGATCATGTGCACTGCCTTGGGCTCGTTGGAAGAAAGGTGCAATATAAATGTAACAAACATGTTTAACCAGGTTGTTGCAAAACTGCTTAGATTCTCCAATTTGTATACCAAAAAATGTGAAATCAAATCAATATGCTTATTATAATAGAAGTGGAGTATATTATGGATTGGACCCATTTAGGTTTGGGATACATGATCATGCCTCAAAGTAACAAGAAATTCAAGTCTGTTGCTATGATCCAATTATGAACCTCGGCCATATGTGAAAATATCTAAACAAATGTAGGAGTTTCCTAAAATGCAGAAGAGAATATTACTCTTAAGATAGAATGTGGGATACATAGGGCCTTTTCAAAAGTGCTCTGTTGTGCACCTTGTTTTAATGCATTGTATACTCACAACCTTTTGAGAAATGCCTAAAAATAGAAAGGCAAAAATGAGGCCTAAATATTTCATGAGATGAAAGCCATAAGAACTCCAAATTAAAAGATAGGCAGGTAGCCAATGAAATATGGAAGATGGGTATTCATAGAAATAGTATTCTGATAGACAGTGAGTAATTGCTATCTGAACACATCCATGTCTAACTGCTGGAATGTACTGCTTAGTGGTTGTGAACTGGGTGTGTCAGTACCATCTGCCCTGCTCCCTGCTGCTTCTCATGCCTGGAAATACATCCCGAGAACAGCTTGTACAAGATGTATTTTACCTTCCAAGTGCCCTTTTTCACGGCTGCAATTTTTGGGTGGAACAGAGCACCCCGTTTTGTTCCTGGTGATACATGCGATACATGATGACAAATAATGCATCTTTTCCGTTCCCACCCACTACACAGACCTATTCTGTATTTCAGGCTGTTAAACTAACAATCCACGGTTTTCTTTGAGTGGGTCTTGAATAAATGACTCATAAGATCTGAATTTACCCTCAAATTAACTTTTATATAAAAGTTATATTAAAAGGAAAGAAAACATATAACCAAATATAACCAAAGACAGAAAGAAATGCTCAACTTTAGGGCTGTGGTGCCAAAAGTTTTAGAAAATGAAAACATCACATCAAATGATATTAAACACTCTGAAATATTTTTAATTCCTGTAAATAATTTAGACTATTGTAAGACAACAACCAATATGGAACAGGATCTAAATTTGGCAAAACAAGGAAAAGGCTTGCATTAAATCTCCTCCCACACAACTTTCCACATCCTAGCCACCGTGTGTTCACTACTAAAATGCTGGCATTTTCCTGAAGATCTCGGTTTCCGTTGCAGTTCCTAATTACTTTGTTCTAAGCAACTGTAATTTCTCTGCCTCTCCCTTTTCTTTCCTCCCCTGTCACTTCTCAGAATTGGGTGTCGGGGTTCAAGCTGTTTTACAACCTTCTACTGTGGAGCTGAATAGCAGTGAGCCATTTTTCAAAGCCCTGTTTCAAAGCCCTGTCTTGCTGATAGACAGACAGCTGAAGCTTACTGCAAATAACACCCATGACATTTTTCTGTGGTCAAGTATGGGAGACGGGAGGCATTGATCTCTATATATTCAGTTGAGTTACTAACAAATCTGAAGATTTTTTTGTGATTTGAAGTTGTGGTCCACATGTTTTCAAAGTAAACTTACATTTACAAATAAAACACAACAAAAGTCTCTACCTTCCTCTCCCCCACTCCCCCTGCGATCACTGGGTTGAATCCAGACTTAGTTATATTTTGAGTAGACCCATTGAAATCAATGGTATTTAAGTTAGTCATTGCTAATTTAAGTTCCATTGATTTCAATAGATCTGCTCTAAGTATGATTAAGTCCAATCCATTGTATTTTCAGATGCTCCAGCCCTGTCATTTTCAATGTTGTAAAATTACTTTTACCCTATATAAATATCACAACCATATCTCACCTTTTGGCAAAGAAGTCAGAGTGATGTGCATGGGTTAGCTCCTTTTATGACCCCAAACAATCCTGTAAGGTAGCCCATGCAACTTACCCGGGATTAGTTGGTGAGTTTCATGGCTCATGCTCTGGACTCGCTGGCCATTCCACTAACCTGGTTCTCTCCTTTCCCTTCTTGCACAAGAAAAAAAAAAGTTTAACAAGCAACTGTAAAATGGGCAGTGATCTTAAATTTACCATTGCTAACATCCATTGCTTGAGTAAAATGGATCACCAACTTGCTTTCTTGGTGCATAACTCAAATGTGGCTCAGGCTGCTACTGGTTTTACTCAGCAGTAAAGAGAAAAACTTGCAAGTGTCGTTTACACAGTACTAAATCCTTGTAAAGTCAGACTGAAACAAGCCTGCTATGTGACCCAGCCCTTAGGGCTACTTAAACACCTGTGGATTTATAGAGTTCAGATGTCTACAAGGTCTCTGTTAACGTTCATTTTCAAACCTGCACCCCAAGTGACATGCACTGCTGGCATGGTTATATAATTTCTGTTTGCTTCTGGCTTGCAAGGTGATCACGTTAAGATATATGAACAACACTTATCATTATGCCAAAACCCTTGCAACGCAAACAGGAGATAAATTCTGAATACCAGGGAATTTATTTTCAGAAGCCTAGCTAAACAATACATTGCTTTGAGTTTAACTCCACAGCTACTTGTGCATACAGGGGCTTATGATGCCATTGACTTTCAAGCAGCAATTCCTTTTTGCTTTAATGAGCAGTATTTCTTTCTTTCTCTCTTAAAAAAAGAGACCATAATAACACCACACAACCAGCAGAGATAGAAAAAGGCCACAATATGTTCTGAAAATGAAATTCCTTATTATTGATTACTTATGCAGCACTTAAGAAAGGCAAAGGGCTTCACACTCTTTATTTTGCTTTTCCTCACAAGAACCTAGTGACTTTTTGGAACAATGGGCACTTTTGTTCCCATTCAACAGATGGGAAAGCTGAAGCTGAGAGATACTGCTTGCCAAAGAACGCCCAGTCAATCTATGCTTGAACAAAGGTCTGACTCTAAGATTTCTAAACTGAACCCACTTGACCACATTTTGGCTTGGAAACTTCAGCCTAAAGGCTACTTCTGATGAAACATGTTATTGTGGGTTTGCAGGGGGGACTATAGGGAGGAAGAGTAGAGTAGATCACATGATTTGCATCCCATCATTTGTTCCTGGCATCTCCAGTTAAAAAAGTAACAGGTAACAGAGGACGGAGAAGACTTCTCCCTAGGACCATAGAAAGACACTTTTGGTTGCAGTAGACAAAACTGGACTGGGTGGGAAATAGTCTGACTTTGAATCAGCGTAGACTGATGGTTCCAGTTTCAGTAAATCCATTCTGGTTTTCAGTCAGAACTAGTCAGAACTCTAAAGGAGCTTTCCAAGATACTGAACCCATTTTAGTGCTAGGATTCAGCACCTTAAATGACTCTTTTGGAGATCTGGCTAGCTCTGACTGAAACCCAGAATGGATTCACAGTACTACCAAAATCAGACCAACCTGACTCCACTGCCTTGTGCAATGGTAATTTTATGAATAGTGACACATTAGTTTGGACGTTATGAAGACATCCTGCTGCATCATATAGAGTCAAATCCTGGTCTGTGTAGCCAATGTATTGTTTGCACATAAGCACAGAACACTGTGGTTGTTTTTTTTATTGAGTGTGTGTGTGTGTTTTACATTGAGAGCAGCCTAGAATAGTCTGCATCTAAGAGCCAAAACAGACATTGCTACAAAATTTATGTTCAGGCCTCCTCCCCCACTTCTCCTCTCCATTTTAACTCTACAGTAGGCACTGGTTCCCCCATTTAGATTGTGAACCTAGTGTGGGACTTTTAAAATCTGTAATGGGCCTCATGCACCTACTCTAGTGTAAAAATGAACAAAAGGTGTAGCTGCTAGACACAGATTTAAAGTAATTTCTATTTTGTCCCTAAGCGCCAAACTAAACGTTCACTAATCATGCATAGCGGAGCTATGTGTGATCGTTTTTCTTGCTCTTGAGAAAACATGTGCAGTCCTGAATCAGGACCACAGTGCTCTGAGAGGAGGGGTTAAACCTTTCCCCCCTCATCCATTTCCCCCCAAAATGGTGCCCTCCTGTGGCGGGGGAATTAAAAAAAAAACAAAAGGAAAAAGTCTCCATTGGAATCAATTGAGACCTTTTTTTTAAAAAAAAACACACACCTCTCCTAGTAAGCTGATGGTGGTGGAATTTTGTGTAGGAAAGTTTCACACACCCACACCCACATACCAGAGTGCCTTGCGCTAATCTGAATCAGGGTTATGTGTACTTGCAGGAGAGTAAAAAACCCCAACCACATATAGTGATTAACCAAATGTTTAGTTTGGTCTTATATGTGACACTATTCATGCAATTAGCAATTGTGTGAATGTTTTCCTAAATGGACCTAGCAGGTATAGAGGGTGTGGGTGTGTGCATGCGTGCACTATCCAGATCAGACACCTGGTGGGGAGTGGGAGAGGGCTTTAATTTTTTCTCCCTGTGGTTGCTATTTGCACTAGAAGTCATGCTCCCATTCTCACCAACAGAAGCTTTCCTTCCAGTACAAATGGCAGATAAAGGCCCCAATCCAGATAGCGGCTGCTCCCTCTCCTACCAGAATTCAGGTCTGGATCAAGTCCCATTGCCTTCTCTGTACACTTAAACAAACAATAAAAAATTCAGTTAATTGCTAATTATTTGAATTTTGTCACATGTACTGCAGCCCTAAGTGGAATAAGTATGAGACGGAACAGGCATCTTAAATCCTTTTGCCTCCCAATGTATTCCAGCACAACCCCCTTTCCAAGCTACATCTCTCTCTCTCTCTCTCTCTCTCTCTCTCTCTCTCTCTCTCTCTCTCTCATACACACACACACACACACAGTGGATGATATGGGGGAAATACAGAGGCATCATATCTTTTACCCCTTGGATGAAAAAGCAGCTTCGGGAAGATAATGTTGACTCGGAAAAGGACAAGAACAAAAAGGGTTAAGTAGCTACTTTCCGCATTGCCTTCTTCCACTCAGACACGGTTTGTCCCACAGATTGCTTCGGGTTAAACACACACAGTAGAATTACGGAACTCTACATAACGCATAGGTTTTTTTAGCCTGACTGGCAGCCGTTCCCCAAGGTTTTAGTGGAGGGGTCTTTCCCAGAGATGCCAGGGATTTAGCCTGCTCCTGAGGTACAGGCACTCCTTGGCTGCTATACCAGGAGCAGAAACTTGGCAGAAATAAAAAGACCGATATGCTAAGGGGAGCTTCTAGTTTTCTGCTGTTCCTGGAAGAAACCAGGCACTGCTGGAGGGAGGGAGGCAGGGAAGGAGAATTAACAAGCAAGCAGATGGGCAGTGCTGAGTGAGGGTTAGAAGGGGGCTTTTTGCAAGGGCTGTAGCAGCTGTCAGTATCTCTAACTGCTACAGTCACACAGAAGCTTCCCAGCGTGTGCAGACTAGTTCACTCGCTCCTGTTTGAACCATTTATACAGGGTCCCCGTCTCCACAATAAGCACTGACAGTTTTGGAAAATGGTCTCACCTCAGGTTTATGCGATAGGGTCACCTTCCGCGCTGTGGGGCCAATCTCATAGTTGTTCAAGGCCAGCCATAAGCTACAGAAGCCCTCAGACCCACCTTACATATCCCTAATTCTTCCACTGTGCATTTCATTGGATAATTTATATAATGAATAAATGTGATATAGAAGTATGTCTTCAACATAGGTTTTTCTTCTGAAACCTGACAAATCCCAACCATTTTTTTGGTGATTCTCAGTTAGGTTCTGTTGAGGGTGTAGAATATTTGTATAGTCTCTTTTATTTTAAAAAGAAAAGCCACATGATTAATATCTCTTACTCTTTTATATTCTTCTCCATATGGCTTCCCAAACAGGTAGGTGTGTGCAATAAAGCAGTATCAAGCTTCGTCTCTTGCTGATCTATCTAAATTTACATGCAACTAAATCTTCTTTATTGCTGCTGACAATATGTTGTTCCTTACTTTTATATCTGAACTTATATTGCTTGTCGTATGGAGTTATCATTACTAGGGTGAATTGCTTTAAAAAAAGATGTATCTGTTTATCACGATCATATACATTTTCATGATCGTCAGTTTCCTCTGCTCCATATTTTAGTCACATGTGTTTTCTTTATTTATTCACAGGAAAATGACTGTCTGCCACTATTTCATGACCCATAATCAGGTAAGAAAGAAGAAGTTTCTTATTTGTGGCCTAAGCATCAGGTGGAAAATGTGCAAATCAGCTTGTTAAATGAAGTCACTCTCTTAGGGCTAAACTACATACTACATTTTCCAAAATGGATTATGGAATGTATTATTTTAACATGATGAATAAAATGTTCAAGACAAGGTGTTCATATATTATACTTCTCCAAATGATTTCTAAAAACTATGTACAGTATCTGATTATTACAATTTCTGTGCACCGAGGACAAGCAAATGCTAATATTGCATTTCCCCCCATTTCCAAAACTTTCTGTTTCCCCCCGAAACTTCCCGGCAATAAACCAGTTTTTTTCATGGCTTCAAAATTTCTGGAAATTTTACATCTCTAGTGAAGACCTTATCTGCAGTGAGACAATAGATATTCTACAGCCTAGGGTACTTTGTATATAGGCAGGATATAAATTGAATCAATAACTAATTTTTTTGTGAACCGCCCAGAGAGCTCCAGCTATTGGGCGGTATAGAAATGTAATAAATAAAATAAAATAAATAAATGACAACAACCATTCCTGATCTAGCAAGGCTAATCTACACAGATTGTGTCTTCTGAATGTGCAGGAAGGTGCAGCACGGAGAAAAAAATGCAGATACAGCATATGGGCCATGTATTCTTAATTTGGATGGATCCCTCCAAATTGATGGTCAGTGGTGGGAAAGGGATGTAGCTCAATGGTAGAGCACCTGCTTTGCTGGCAGAAGGTCCCAGGTTCAATCCCTGGCATCACCAGGCAAGACTAGGAAAGACTCTGGTTCGAAACACTGAACAGCTGCTGCCAGTCAGTGTGGTTCATACAGAGCTAGATAGACCAAAGATCTGATTTGGTCGAAGGCAGCTTCCTATGGATCAGCTTTGACAATGCTGATCACTTGTTTGGAAGGATGGAAGGGCAGAGTCCTTGTACATAGCATGCACATGCATGCACACACACACACACACACACACACACCGTGAAAGGACTTTTATGTCAGAGCCCACTTGCATTTTTAACACGGCAAGAGAACACTGACAAAATCAAACAACCATAGGAATGTGTGCAAACAAAAGTGGGAAGAAAGTACAAGCCTTCGCAAGGGAGAAGGCCCCACTGAGCTCAGTGGGACTTGAACCTGCTAGGATTGTACTCTGATGCATTCGCCATGATGGATCTCTTGCCCAGTGAAAGTCAGGGTGCTAGGGTGCCATCTCCTGATCCCAGTTATAGTGGAGGTTTGCCAGGACGCAGAGTCTGGGTTGGTAGTAGTTTTATATATTATTATAATTATTGCTCCATGGGTGTGTATACCAACTAAAATGCAAACTGACTCTACTAAAATGCATATAATAAGACGTTTGAAGGCTTTTCCCTGAAGACTTTGGCTAAAAAAGCTGCAATTTATAACCCCGAAGAAATCCTATTAAAAGAGCTTAGAGCACTCTGAAGTTTTCCTCTCAGGATAATGAACGGGCTCTTAGACAATCTTCTCTCTGTTTCAGGAGGAGGTAGTGAGTCCATGAAGTTGGAAAGGAAAAAAGATTGCATGTGCTATGAATGGCTGAAAAAAACCTGAAAAAATGAAAATAGAGGCACTAAGGATAGATAGGTCTTTCCCAAAAATATGCCTGTCAGTGCAATCCTATACATTATTTCCTATACAGAAGTAAGTCCCATTGAGTTCAGTGGGCTGACTCCCAGGTAAGCGTACATGGGATTGCCTCCTTAAATATCATGAGGTCATACTGGGTTTTTCCCACCCTCACTCTCCAAAAATGTCTTCATTCAACTAAAATAACCATTAAGTGACAGTTAGGTTTGTTGCAGTATAAAACAGTTTGTGTGAAGAGAATATCTCTGAAAAGGAATAACTCTTGCTCTTCTGAGTTAACTGGTTTGCTGCCACAGACAATAACAGCACAAAGTCCCTAGGGGAGAGATCAGCCCGCTTTTCCTTGAGCCACATAGTTGTGCAAGAGCTTTTGGAACTCTTCAAGTTCCCCTTTCTCACTTTTCTCTGACAATTTATTTTCCCTTTGTGAAGTGTTTCCTACTCTGTGACAAATGCTGTAACATGCTGGAAAAGGCCTTCATCAAAGAGCTAAAGGGTAGCTATTTTTAGCTTTCCCTTTCAGATTTATCCCCACCAAAAAATACAATTTTATATACTGTCCTGAATTTTAATGAGCAAGCTCCACTGATAATCACCAAGCATCTACATTTATAGAATAATCATAAACGTGGAACTGTATTTGTATATCTGCCAGAGTATTCCATATGTATAAATTCAGTGTGTTAATTTTTCTAGCAAAAGAAACATGAGAACTTCTTCCAAAAAATCCCCCCACAACTCTTATTACTCAGAGTGTAAAATTAGACCTAAGCCACTGTGTTTGATGCAATTTTAGAAATTCGATCTAGATATTTGCCATTTCTCTTTCCTTGGAGATACAAAAGGAGAACATGCTTCTGCTGTTGAGTGCTTTAGAAAAGATCGTTGAAAGCCCATTTGGTGTCTACAGAATAGCCCCCCCCAAAAGAGGATTAAAAACCAGAAATAAGAAATGGAACAAGATATATAACATTTATAGCTGTAGTGCCAAGGTACTCTATAGCTTTCCAATTGGGGAGGGGGACCTCTTTCATGTTCAGGGCCATAGAGAATAATTTGTTGAGGGCCAGATTCTGGCTACCACCACAGTGACGAGCCATGTGGGGAAATTCAGCATGCTGGGTTCTTGTTACTTAGGAGCCTGGCCTCTGTCTGCTACCCCCTCCCATTTCTGTCTTTCTTTAACGCCATGTTCTTCCTCTCCTCCCTTTCCATTTTCTGTCCCACCTAGTGGACTGCCAGGGAAGAGACAGATCACTCTTGCCAAAAGTATGAGCTGCTACAAATAAGGGGAGGAGCCCTCACTGAAGGAACAAACAAGGAATGGATCCTAGTAAGAAAACACAGGCCTATACTATCCAGTCTGTGCTAACAAGACTATATCGGATATTAACTAGTGCGAAATGTTAGACAGTATGGGGCAGACCAAAAGGAAAATAGTCCTTAATAAATCAATGTGAGTTATAATAACATAAAATTAAATTCTATTTCAACAATAATCATCTGCCTTAATATCCGATGGTTACTTAACATAGGACTTGTTACACAGTGGAGTACCACAAGTTAATCAAACCTTAACAGTATTGAATCTAAGTGAAACTTTCATTAATTATAACAAGAGTAGAACACACACATGAATTGGAAAAGCCTTAACAATTGTAACGAAGGAAGACACACTTGCAGAGGCCTTTTCAAATTAGTCCAAGGGCCACATGAAATTAGGTTGAAGGCTGCTTGTAGCTTTAGTGCTACAGGTTGCCCACCTCTGCTTTAAACCATGGAAGCAAAGGACTTGTACTCAGAAATTGGTGTTTGTTTGGTTAATTACTACCAATAGGCAGTATTGTTTTTAAATAGCATATTGCATTTATGTGTATAATTTTGACAAAAGGGGCCTGATCCTTACAAGCAAAATTCCTGCAAACTTGGCACCAAGTTCACTAATTTCTAGCACCTAAAATGTGACTCTGGAGACTGAAGAATCTATGTTTCATTACTGCAAATTCTAATGCACAATGTAAATATTATTAGAAATAAAATAATAACCTTAATCAAATTAACAGTGCGGGTGTTAACCCTCAAGTTAACTTGAGGGTGCAGTTAATCAAATTAACTGCACCCTCAACTAGCTATCTCTTCACCTTTGAAGTAGCAAAGACAAAAATCTACTAATCACATAAATCCCAACATTTCTGTATAAGAGAAAAAATGAATTCTAATTTCCTGTCATAAAAGCTTTATTTTGCGAACAATGAAGCACCCAGACAGTTAATATTATGCATCTGATGAACACTTCATTGTTTTTATTCCTTTTAAAAGAAATTTAACTTACTTGAATGAAGTAACAAATTGATAACCTACACTGAGCATTTTTGGGTTCATTTCTTACTTCCAATTGTGTATTTAGAATAAAAATAAGAATATGGATCAAGCAGGAGTCTTGAATCTGTTTTGCTTGGGATTGCCTCGAGCTAAACACCAGCCACATGAAACAAACTATTCTTATCACCTTTTCCCAAACCTAATGATTTACATTGACAATGAAAGTGCCAGCGCCAGCTGCACTTTAAGAAAGCACCACAGGCCTTGATGAGCTCCAAGAAAATGGAAAAAAGCCCAGTTCAAGCTGGAGGTGTCAACCTCTCCTCGCCAGCTGGGTGACACAAAGCTAAAAGTGATGAGGTGCTAATTAGAGGCTGATGAGCAGAATCTTGGAGTGGAAACTTGTCCAAATAGCCTCTGTCTATACTGAATCACAGGCTTAGAAGCCGTCTCTTATCTCCCACTACAGAGCTCTGACGGAGACACAGAAAATTAGCGTGAATCCATGTATCTTTATAGGTTACTTTTCAATCTCTTTGGGGGTTTCCCACTCTTATCTTCTTGAATTACTATAAAGTCACCATGTGCCATATATCATTGCTGCTCTAAAGCTTACCTCTACTGTGTGATAGAAAGGGAGTTTGTTTAACAGAATAAAATTAGAAATTGAAGTCAAGAGTGGCTAGTCTCAAATGGCATCCAAGGTCATACCAAGTTTTAGTTATTATTCTTAACATGTATATCCCATCTCAACACAGATAACGTATTTCACATTTTCAGATGCAGGTATTTGGTTTACTATTGTCATACATAATCACAAAATGCTAGGTTTTGTATGATTTTACCAGCTCCCCCCCCCCACTCCCCAAATAGACAATTGGGCTGCAATTCTATATATACATTGGAGTAGGTTCCACTGAAAACAATGGGACTGACTTCTGAGTAGACATGTATTTAATTGCACTGTCAGTTCTCAAATAATTGTAGTTATGTTACCCACTTATATACAATTGGCATGTAAGATCTAGCCTTAGGTAAAAAAAAATCCATTGAAACCAGCACTCAGTACATATTGGTAAGTTTTATCACTATTTAATGTTGAGGTAGAGTGGGCTGAACTATCGAGCTAGTATACAACATGTATTTCTCATAACATTAACAACAATAATGATTCTTAACATTTGCATAGTGCCCTCCTGTGTTCAAAATGCTTCACATGCCTTATCTAATTCATACAACAACCCTGTAAGATATGCCATTATCACCCCCCATATATACGATGGGGGACTGAGACTGAGAAAACGTAGCCTGCCTGTAGCCACCTAGTGAGTCCCTGGTAGATGCAACTTTAATTCCAAAGTGTTACAGTTATGTAGAGGACCGTACCACATGCACATCTGATCATTTGAATAGGCTCGTATTGCCTAACGACAAAAGGAATTTAGAATTCGAGTATCGGCTGGTAATCCATCATCTTCTAGGTAGGATTCCACTTGCATTCTTTGACAGAGTATGTTAGTTACTCTGATGCTGTGCTGGTTTTGGTTGTAATCTGAGTATATTAAAAACCTAAATGTATGAATTACAGGCCTTTGTGTGCCAATTGAAAAGAGAAAAATGCTAGCTTGATGAAAACTTGGCATAAATTAGTCACAGCACATTCAGAAACTCAGCCTTATCTCAGAAAAGCACACAAGATCTGCATAAAAATCAGATGTAGTGATTGTTTCATCTAAAGAGTATTGGATTTACTCTCTCATACTTTAAATAATACAACATAATAAAATATGAAATCTGCTTTCCAGCAGATTTGTAATTTTATTCAAAGTAACACGTTTTCCCATATGTTTTCTCTTTGCTTCTTCAACGTTAGTACAGATTAATTGTTATCTCTGAACAAGAAAAATCTTGTCTCTTTTGAAAACGTTAGACTAACCCTCCAATATAATGATGTTTTCTGATTCCACCCCTCCACACACACACTTTGATTAGGCTTGTATAATTTTGTATTATCTTGGTAGCTTTGATGCCAAACAAGTTTAAATTGTCAAGTATGGTACAATAGATTCATAATCTCAATTTGAAACAAACACACATAAAAACTCCATTATTATAAACAAGCAACTCTTAGTAGCAGCATCTTGGGACACGTTAGCGTAATTTACACCACAGAAAATGTAGTTCAATCTAAATATTTAGAGCCAATTATTAATAACTGATTCAGCATTTCTATCAGTCTCTATGATAGTTTGCCCATGGCCTTACTTTTGGATGAAGTAGAGACAAGTCCATCCTGCCTCTCAGTCAGGGCTGGGCAGATGGGGGGCCAGTGGGGCCACTTGGCATGGGCCTATGATTTTGAGGGGGCCTACTCCGAGTCCCCCTGGGCAAAATTGCTTTATTTTTTCTGTTGTTGATGATGAATTTGCCCAAAGAAAAGCACGTAAAGCATTTCTGAATGTGAAGAAGTGATGTCTTATATAAGTCTTGAATAAAATGCTTGCCATTACCTTTTTTATAAATTGTTCTAGTTCATATATATTTAGAACTGATTAAAAATACTTAATGAGCAGTTTGAAATGGGGCCTACATTTCCTATCTGGCCTGGGGCCTATTACCAGCTTTGCCCGGCCCTGCTCTCAATGGCATTTTACCATTGCTTTATGACAGACAGACACACACCAGTCATTCAGGCGAGAAGCTTGGCACATCCATTGCATAGGATAAACTAGGATGCATAGACACTGGGAGGTAAATCTCATGTAGTTTTGTACAAAGCTAAAATACTTATGAGCACTTCACACATGGAGTAAATCATTCTTCACTGTGCTAGTGCTGGGCTAAATAATAATAATAATAATAATAATAATAATAATAATAATAATAATAATAATAATAATATATTTCTTACCCGCCTCTCCGAATTTTGACCATTCCATTTTTGGCATTTTGTGGGGGATGAGGAAAGAACAAAAACTCGGTCAAAAGAGGCTGGGAGAGGTGAGAATTTTCTCGTTGGGGAGGGGAACAGGGTTTCCATATACCTTTTTAAATGTAGCTTTTAAGTGTTGTTGAAGGGGTCTTGTTTCTTTCTTTTTCTTTTTTCAAAATACCTCCGGCACTTGCAGGAGCCCAGCAGTTCTTCCTAAGTGCTTACTGGAGAGGGTGAGGTCACATGGTTTCCAATAGCACTCTCTTAGAACTGCTGGGCTCCTCGAAATGCTGAGTTAAGTGGGGTGGTTTGTTTTGTTTAAAAAAACTAAAAATATAAGAAGAAGCCCACTCCTCAACCTGGTAGACTTAAAAAAGGTTTGTGGAAACCCTGGCTCTTTCTCCAAATTTACCCCTCCCTGCGAAAGAGGCATTACAAACAAGTTCCCCAAAATAGGGGGCAGGATTCAGCCCAGCACTACACTGTGCTATAAGTTACAGTAATGTCAAAATTCGGTTAAGTATTTGCATTCAGATGTGAATGCTTACAATCCTGTATGAATTTTGGGAATGGATTTATTTATTTCATTTTTATCCAACTCACTCCTAGATTAACGATAAAACTAGTGTTGCCCGCACTCAACAAATAGTCCCCCCCTACTCTTCAAACATAGATTTCAATCATATTTAGCTCACTGTCAATATATCACAGAGCATCTCTGCACTTCTGGACATTCAAAATGTTTATCTGCGATTCTTAACATTCATGTGCAAATATCACTCACCAAAATTTGGATATTCAGTGTAACTGTTTTAATAGTTTTACTCCTTTTAAATTATATATTGTTTTAACTTGGTTTATGGTTTAATTTGTTTTTATCTGTGTATATTTACTGTTTTATACTGTATGCTTTTATCTGTATGCCGCCCTGAGATCTTATTGATATAGGGTGGGATATAAATGTTTTACATTAATCAATCAATCACTAACTTGTATCATCCTGTTAAAAACTGAAAGTTTGGGTCAGTGGTGAGCTCTCAGCCGAACCTACCTCGCATTGTTATATTGTTGCAACAATGAATTGGGACAACCCCATATATGCTGTTTTCCTGAGCACTTTGGAGGACAGGGATAGAATGTGATTATAAATGAATGAAGGAATGAATGAAGGAATGAATGAATAACAATTAATGAATGGGAAATGCCCCCACTCCATGATCCCAAACAGAAATGTGTAAATTAGAGAGAAATGGGGGGGGGGGGATAATACAAGCTGTCAGATTTGAGTATTTTTATAATAATGTTCTACTATAATATTTATTTGTGGTATAGTTTAGGGACTGTAATGCTCTGAATTATGTGCATAAGTATAAATCTGCTGTATTCTAGAAATATTATGGAAGAGCAATCACTAATATAATATGCCTGTTATAGTAATTTCCACTATCCCACGTACCACTGATTTTGTGTTTATCTTTTTTTTAAAAAAATATATATCTTGGAAGGTTTAAAATAAATGACAACTGATTGCTCTCAAAAAATGTAAATTGCACTTTTGCTTGAATCAGTCCTAGAGTGGGGGAAACACAAACCTGCATTTGAATTCCTAATGATTCTTCCCATTGTCTCATTGCCGTTAGAACCTGTCAATCACCAATGAAAAGTACTAATCACTCCCAGAAAATCTCAGTCTCATGGACAAAAGTACCAGTCAGTGAAAAAATAATAATAATACCAATTGGTCATGGATGGAAAGGAAATCTCGCTAGGGATCTAACTGCACAATGGAATTTATTAAGTCCATTTTCCTTGAGTCTAGCTCCACTTGCATGCAAAGGGCTGAGACTTTAATTTCAAAGTCAGCTAAAACCCACCAAGGTAACTTATATTCATTAGCTGGGCTCTGTCTGAACTGCTGTGAAATCTCATGGCTGTGACAAGTGCTTTTCGCTTTCAGCGGCAATAGCAATGCTTATTTTAATTTATCTCTCTCCCTCACCCACCACCTTTTTAAAGAGTAGATACAGTCAAATGTTAGTGGTTTGAAAATACTTAATTGGCTCGGATGCTCTTTTACATACATTTCTAAAGTTGGTTCTCTAAAAAATCTCACTAATTGTATATGTTAAAGGACATTTCACAGTTAATACTCTACATCATAGTACACTCTAGCATCACAGTGGTTGCCCCTGTGCGATTTCCTATTATATTTATTACAGTGAAGCAAAAAGAAAAGAGATGTGCCATAAAACACTGTCACTCCAGGTCACGGGGGACCGGGGGACGGGGGGGACGGGACACGACTGATATATTTTTTAGATATTATAGAAACGAAGAGAGCAAATTCAGTAGCCCTGACACCCAGTCCACTGTATCTTCAACTGAATTCCATTAATAGTTTTAGTAACCATTAATAGAAAGTATAACATGGACTATTGTCCTGCATTCTTCAACGCTTGATCTTAAAATCATATACAAGGAATACACAGTAATGACTGGGCTGTGGAACTCCCTCTTTGCTGTCTTTCTGGAGGCAGGCAAAGCCCTTTTCATTCAACCAAATTTTGGCCTGTACATGGTTCTGTTAGGTTGAATGATGTTTTAGTCTGTTACTGTTGTGTTTTTAATTATGTTTTAATGCATGTGTTTTATGATTGTTTTAATCGGGTTTCATTTGTGACTATAAGCCACTTTGAGTGCCATTCTTCTTGGTAGAAAGGAGAGGCACAAATCAGATAAATAAACAACAACAACAACAACAACAATAAAATACCTGTTAGTTATCTCAATAATGATTACTACAACTGGTGCTAGACTAGAAGAGATGGGAATGAGTGCAAAATTATTTCATTGGTTACATGCACTTCTTTCCAGGTCACGAGCAAGGTTTTTTAGTTGCCCAAAATGTCACAATTTAGTTTGAGAATTTGGTTTGTCTGTTTAAATAGAGCAATCAGAGCCAGCATAGCAGTTTTCTCACAACTTCGAAAAACAGCATGAACAGTTACCTAGAGAGTTACTCTTAATTATATCTTTTGTAACTTCTATTATATATTTTCTGCAGTGGTACATTTAGGTAATTTTAAGTGCTGTACTTCATGGTCTTACACACACACACACACCCCTTTGGATGGTAATGTGCATGACTTCACTCACTTCAAAATGTGGTAAGGCAGCAATACTGCCTTTTGGGGCCCTCCAACTCATTCTGCTGAGTGGAGCTTTGGACTTCTGCCCCAAAGCCCGGACCTAACAGCAACACCAATTTTGCAAAACTTTATAAGGTTTTTTTAAGACTGGCCACACTGGAAAAACTCCAAGTACCTACTTGGCCAGAGTAGAAAGAATTGTGTCCAGATGAGTGTATTCCAAACTACGGGCAAGTCTACACCTAAGGGTGTAGAGGGAAGGAGGGGGAGGATCACAGACTTACCTGTGATCGTCCCCCAGCATCTAGATGGCCAAACGACATCCTGGAAGGGAAGAGGGATGTCGTGGCTGCCATTTTTATTTTATTTTTTGAGAAGAGGAGCCCCATGAGTGCGGTGGCGGCAAAAAAAGATAAGTAAACAAAAACAAAAAAACCACCCCAACAACCCCCTGCCATCCCAGGGATGGTGAAAGTGACAGGGAAAGTGGATTCCTAACTGTTCTGTTCTCTCTTTTGTCTGCTAAAGAGAAACCCTTTGGAGGTGCTTTTCCCCCATAGCTTCCAGTCTCCAAGGGAGCTTCTGAAGCTTCTTTTCCATTAAAGTGTGGTAGAGGATAGGCACTCTGCACAGATTCTGGAATATTCATTACTCCACATCCTCTAGGGCTGAACCCTAGTATTGAAAACAATTTTCCGAAGATAAGAAGGGACGAAACCAGTCTCTAGAGGCTTGTAAGTGCAAATCATTGGAATCCACCCAGTGTTTCATACTTACGTGTGAGAGTGATTTGAGGTTCCAATGAGAGATCCTCAGAATACTTTTTCCAGGCAAAACTGTGGTTAACATGCTGCAGAACCAGTCCTGAGTTTGCCTTTGAGGCACAAGGCTATGACAAAGTCATACTTTGTGTCAACAGCTGTTGTACAAACATCAAAGTTAACTTCGTCACAGTACCACCATCCCTGACCTAAAAACCTGTTGTTGGTCAAGTCCTGCAAGTTGGCACAGCTAATCATGCAGCCTATATTCAATTTTGCAGAAGTTCTGGCAAGGAAGGGAGAGGTGAATTTGTTTCGCTTGTGTGATACAAGCCCTTCAGGCACATTAGTCCTCCACTATATTAATCCACAGTGCCACCTAGCCACCTACGAACATTTCTTTTAACCTGGTCCAAAATAGAAAGCGTTTTTAAAATAAATAAACAAAAACATCCTCCCTAAACTGTAAAACTATTTTTTTAAAAAAAAAATCTTCAGAGCTGCTAGCCACAAGGGAGAGAAAAATGGATTACCTGAATTGTTTTGCCAACAACTCTGACCCAAAGGAAACCTGCTTAGCTTTACTATCACTTTGGATTCAGCTGCTGTAACTTGGAACATTGTAAACTGGATATTAGCTCCATTAAATCATAATGAACCATCCTGAATTTCAATGAACTGTTCTGTAAACACCTGCTCTTATGCAATATAACACTCTTGCATTTATCCCCCCCTTTCCTTTTCAGAACTTTCATCTTAGAAGTGTCCCCACCCCCCACTCCCCAAAATAATTTTTTGTTTAATTGTAGTTAAGTGTAAAAGGTTCTTGCAATCTCTATGGGGTCCTATTACTGTAAAAATAAAGTAAATAAAGCAAAAAGATAGTGAAATTAAATGAGCCATTATAAAGAAGCCCTTTAATTATATCTTAACAGGACAATGGGAAAGTGTCTGTGCGTGTGTCTGTGTCTGTGTCTAGTGAGGAGGGAGTTGGTGAACTGCAGGATTTTAGGAAGAAGGGTGAAACGTCTTGCTAATGATCAAATATAGAAATTTAATGTCACCACGGCAGTTTGGAAAGTATTTGTTTAGATCCACAAAGATATAAACAACACTACATAGCCACATTCTATAGGATAGTGTGTGTGTGTGTGTGTGTGTGTGTGTGTGTGTGTGTGTGTGTTTGTTTGTTTTGCCAGTTGTATATAAGAGTTGCAGAATCATTTACTAAAGCGCTTGAATGGGTTCTGACACAGGGCTTCAACATTTATAATATAATATTGATTTAACTTTGAAAATGCGCGCGCACACACACACACACACACACACACACACACTGGTAGCCAAAATTGTGGACACTTTTTGAAATTTTCATGTTTTGCAACTTTGCATGCTTATAGAAAACGTTCTGTTTCACAAAATTCAAATGTTTATATATCAATTGAAAGACCTGATTCACAGAATCAAACAATCCTGCTTCTTTTCCTGGGTGTTGAATCAACTCTTTTCTTTGGTGCCATTGCTCTATTTATGATGTACATACGTACACTTTTAGTTTGAGAAATACTTCAAATATTCACACAATCTCCAACTGCGCTTCAGTTACAGAACAAATAGCAAAACTGACTTTCCCCAACTTGAAACATGATGTATGGCAGCTACTGGCATGTGATTGGTCCCCAGAACAAGGGCTGTGATTGGCCAGTAGGCTTTGCAATTCCAATCCGCTTCTTCACTCAATCACACCTGATTTTGTTTTTAGACTAAAGTAAGCATAACTTTTTTGCACTGCAGATATTTGCATTCTGGTTTTTGTATTGAATTCAGCATTAAATTCTCTTTCAATTGATATATATAAATCTCATGAGCTATAAGGTCATATCCCTGAGCAATGACTACACTAGGACACTGGGGGGGGGGGGAATCTGTGTTTCTGCCGTTTGTTTCATGAGCCTGCTTCCTACACATATATGTCAAGCAATCATGTGTATATAGGTACATGACAGCATGGGGGGGGGGGGGAGAGACTGTGAGCCAGAGACGGATGCTATTTCCACATAAGTACTGCCCAGTTTATGCTCAGTTTTCTCCGAACAGACATGCACTCTTATCCTTATTACAAGGGGGAAATGTTTCCCATATTTAAAATGTACAAAAAAGTTAATAAAAATGTATCCATTCCCCCTTACACTGGTAACTTTTCTATGTTGTTTGATTCCCACGCACCCCAAGAACCCTGGTCTACATTCATGTTCCATTCAGAACAAACAATAAATTTTGTCTCACGTGTTTCCATCAGTTGCCACTCTACTCTGGGTATGGGCCTTACTTGACTTCTTCCAATAATGGGTGAAGTCCCCTCATCCTAATCCCAAATCAGAGCTGAAGAGTTCTCTGCCAGCTCATATTATTAGTGCATGTACTACACTTCACCTGCTTTACACCCAAGTCGCAGTGCAGTTTTGGTATATAGTTACAAAACAAAGATCCCACCCATTCCCACAACAAAACACACATAGGAACAAGAGATGTTTTAGATCTGGATGGGGAACAACATCTGCAGAAAACTTTGGAGGGTGGGAAATCAAAAGAATTAACCCACAGAGGTACTCGCCAAACAAAAAGCTGCTTGGACAAGTGATATGGTCCTGTAGTTGCTGGGAAACTGAACCAGTTGCTGGGGAACATGGATGGGAGGGTGCTGTTGCACCGTGTCCTGCTTTGTTGGTCCCTGGCCGACGGCTGGTTGGCCACTGTGTGGACAGAGTGCTGGACTAGACGGACCCTCGGTCCGATCCAGCATGGCTCTTCTTATGTTCTTATGTAGTTTACAGCTATCAATATGATTCTCATTGAGAGTAGGAAGGGATGATATGAGAACGGACCTAGTTACTTTTACTGTGGTTTTCACAGGAAGCACAACAAATATAGAAAATTAGTTTAGCTCACCGTGAATTGATTATTGTTGATTGAATTATAGATGCTTAGAATAGTTTATTTATCTAGTTATAATATTATGATGAGTTATAATGCTTGTTAAATGATCTATTTGTATATTGTTTATATTTATAATAAAGGGAAAAAAAAACATGGCCAGATCTGCATGGAGGAATTAACGTATGAGCCAACAAAACCACACAATGTCTTGCCAATATTTCATAGGAGTATGAGAGAGGAAAATATATGCTGGAATATTCATGTGAATCACTGCTGATTAGCTGTACTGTACTGTCAACCCAATCCATACATTATTCCTTCCAAGCAGCTGAAGCCACTGGATTAGTCAACGTGGGAAACGTTAGTGCACATAAACTGGGTTAAACATTAATTATGTTTCTCACAAGAGCAATGACAATGGTTGAAAAGTGAGAGGAATAAAGGTGTTTTCTCAAGTGATTTACAGTGCAATCCTACACATGTCTATTCAGATGTAGACTTCACAAAATTCAATGGGACATATATGGGACTTCAGCCTTAGGGTCAAACTATGCATGAATATTTATTTATTACATTTCTACACCACCCAACAGCCAAAGCTTTCTGGGCGGTTCACACACACACACACGTGTGTGTGTGTGCGTGTGTGTGTGTGTGTGCACACGTGCGCTTGCACATAACTTGGCCAGTTTTGTTTTGGAGAAAGAACAATAATGGGGCCTCAAATTGGAATGTGCTCCCAATATGGATCAAGGCTCTGCACTTGTTTCCTTCTGAAAATCTACATGAAAATGTACTTGTAGCTCTGACATCTGTATTACCAACACAAGGACTGCAAAAGCCATTGAAAGAGTCTTGTTTAAGAGTCTTGTTTAAAAACAACAACAAAAACAGCCTCTATAAAGACACAAAAAAGAGCAAAAAGCAAACAACGAATAAGCGGCTCCAAGTAAAGAAAATAACAACAAACTCTCCTGTTGCTCCCCCGAAACCAAAAGCCTAAATTCAAAATGTTCTTGTTAGCAATGGCTACATTCCCAGTCTTAGTCCCAGTTTGGGCCTGTGTCCAGATGCTTACGAGCTGTACTTTCTTCATAGACTGGAACAAGAATAAAAGATGTGGGGAAAGGGTGTGCCATGCATGTGTGTATGTGCTTTCACTGTAAATACCTCTTCTGAAAATCCTGTAGGTAACACTCAAAGAATCCAGATGTAGGCTATCCACATATATGCACTGCCAAAAGGCTAGATCTACACTACTGCTTTATAGCAGTATTTAAGTGCACTGATAACTGTTGGGCACAAACCGCATCCCATATAACGCTGTCAGAGTGTTATTTCCTGCTTCTTATTCCACATCCGTAATGATTTGACACAAGGTGTAGATCTGGCCACAGATTTGCAGCTCTATCCAGATGATATATCTACCAAATGATTGCATTCTGGTATTTTGTATTGTCTTCCCATGTTGCTTTTAATTAATATTGCAGGGAACCTCTTCTGAATAGAAGCTACTTGTCAGTAAATATAGGAGGATCGTAACCATGAGAAAGGGCATTGCCGGATAATGGAGCACTATATTAAATGCTGTGTGGAATCGCTGTCTTAGGCTGTATACTCAGAACCAAGTAATGTTACTACTTAGTTCTGTTTAAGAACCCCTGACATTCCTATAACCTGGGTGGTGAATATGTGGGTTCCCCCCTCCACCATCCTTTTAATGCATGAATATGGAGTAAATGGAGGTTGCAATACCCATTTTGTGATTGTGATTTTATTATACCAGGTTGATCAGTGAATTCAAAACAAAAACTTATGATTTTGTGTATGAAACATTAATAAGGGGTATACTTTTTTCATCCCAAACTCTTAGACTGCATATCTTTGTCAATCAACCTCCTGACACCTTTACTCCCTAAAGCATTAAAAAAAAACCAATATGTGCATCTATTTTTGAGGACTGGGAAAGATGACTAATGTAGTTTGTTCAAAACTGGATTTTAATAGATCAATGTTAGCTTGACAAATAGATACATAAATAACAGTGCGATCCTACACATGTAGACTTAAAAATAAGTCCCACTGATCTAAGCTACTGCTTTATAGCAGTATTGATAACTGCTGGGGCACAATCCACATTCCATATACCGCTTGTATAGTGTTATTTCCTGCTTTTTATTCCACATTTGACATAAGGTGTAGATCTGGCCTGTGAGTCTTCCTCCCAAAGAAAGTGCACAAAGGATCACAACCGCACAACTGAATGAGGAGGTATTTGCAAAGAAGGGCCACGAATTGCTTGCAAACACGGAGTCAAAACAAATGTTTAAGAAAAACTTGGAACTGACAGCACGTGTAGCTCATATCCAACGTTAGTCCTATTTAGAAAAGATTCACTGAAATGAATGGGGCTTAAGTTAGACTGGCATTGGGTATAATCCATCAGATAAAACTCAGTCTGGACAAAAATGCCATCACATTAAAGTTTCATCAAGAGAAAAGATAGTGACCGGGGCCAGATCTACACCAAGCACGATATAGTGCTTTGAAAATGGTTTGAAAACGGTATATGGAGACAGAAACTGTTCTAAAGCAGTAGTGTAGATCCTGCACAGGACTCCGTTTGGGCATTCAAAATAATACATGTAGGTTTTAACAGAGGTGCAGTCAGTTTCTCCAATCCGGACCTTGTTGTAGACCCCAAAGCACAGTTGGTGTCAGGGGTGGGCACTGCTTGGCCCATGCCCCTGTAGAGGAGCCTCCTGGTCTTGTTGCTCTTCCTCCTTGCTGTCGCAGCCTGTTCAACGAAGAAGCATCGTCTACTTGCCTTGCAATCTCCTTCTGGGCAGATGTGTGGATTAAGCCCAGAGAAAAAGGGCAACCCCACAAAGGACTGACTGCTCACTGTCAAAAATATAAAGTGCTCTGGAAGCAATTAGCGGTGGTTGTTTGGACTCAAGGGAAAGCAAGGAAAATGGGACATGTGGGGAAAATACCCACTGAAAATAATTTGTGTGATGCTCATACACTACTAAGACAAAGTGGACTACGGCCCTTTCTACACCTAAGGATTATCCCAGGCAAATGAAGGGGTCGTCCCTGCCTGCTCCTGGGATACCCTTTGTGTCGTTTGGATGCACAAGGATGATCCCGGGACAATCCTGGTCTAGCCATGGCCTAAGAGCCAATTTGCACTGCCACTGATGTCCTGAGTGTTGTGAACATATATGTGGTGCTTTATCTTTTTTGGGAGGCTGCCAGTTACATTCTACCATTGCGTTGTGCAGGATTACATTTATTGTGCAACGCTTTCAAAGCATCTAGCAAAGTTTGTAAATGGAAGGTACACCTGGCCGGGGGGCTGGGGCACGGAGCCATCACAGTTGAGAATGCCAGGGAGCTACCACTTTTCCCGTGAAATGTGAGAATGGGCCCCAAGCAACTGGCCCTTAATTGTTTCCTGAGCGGACTTTAAGAAACATCCACCATCTTTAGGGTCAGTCTTTTATGACACAGCTGCACACTTGTCTTCCTGTGAACCTTCTTGAACTCTTGCTTTCATCAAGTAGTACAAAGAATGCAAAAAAGAAAAAGAAAACTATTTACCAACCAACAATTACAAGCCACCTCTCATGTAAAGGTGTATGCTAATGCGGGCCATGAACAGAAAACCCGGCCCTGCTGAAAGGAAAGAGCTGCTTGTAAAACGTTGTAAAGCCACACAAAATGCCTTATAGACTTCTCCTGCAGGAACTGTATCAATTAACGACGCTAAAAGCTCGAACGTAGATGGGCACTGCACACAGCATGTCTGCCAGTGTTTTATTATCAAGTCCATTATGATGAGTTCTTGTCCCAGACAAAGGAAGAACAGAAAAAGAATTCAGGCTGACAAATTAGACTTGAAATCAGTTTCATTTACATAACGACTGGAAGTTCATTAATAACAGAGTTTTAATTATTCATGCTCTTGTTTCACTAGATACAGCAGTTTTCCCCCTGCTGTGCTAGATGTCTGGATTAGCTAAAATGAACCATGGCAAACTGATAGACTGCCCAGATTCCTTGATTCTTTTCTGCATTCAGCATTACAAAGGAGAGGGTAGCAAAGGGAGTGTGTG
Organism: Elgaria multicarinata webbii; assembly: GCF_023053635.1. NCBI lineage: Eukaryota > Metazoa > Chordata > Lepidosauria > Squamata > Anguidae > Elgaria > Elgaria multicarinata. Next base: position 132,573,820 of record NC_086171.1, read on the forward strand.
TGTGTGTGTGTGTGTGTGTGTGTGTGTGTGTGTGTGTAGTGCACTGTTTCTTTCACCCAACTTTTCCAGCAAGCTTGTGCTCCTTAAAGAACAGTTTGCAATGGGGGAGAACTTCCATTTGAATTGGAAAACAGCCTTGTGAACTGTTAGGGTGAGATGTTCAAGCTTTGCATATATTTGTCAATCAATAATTTTTCTGCATTATGAATACTGCGTGTCATGAAAGACTTATAAAATCTGTGGCTTGCTATGTGTTTTCTTCCAAATGGAATTAAAATTACTTTGCTACCCGTCCAGTGTGTAAATACAGAGAAGAGCAGAGGTTCCTTCCTCGGACTGAGCTCAAAAATCTTGTATGGATCATGTGGGACTTCCCCCATCACATTCATAAGTTAACTAGATAGAAAGATGTCTCTGAGCAAATGCGGAATGCAATCACTGAGTTGATAGATTTCTGGGTAGGGATGTCTGAGTCAGGAAAACTGATTTCCAGTTAAATTTATTGGCAGCTCATAGAATCAATTCCAGAAATCTGGAATTCAGAGGCATGTCACCAGACAGATGCATATGTCATGTATTCTAACAATCTGTTTGTACACATATGAACACACAGAACCACCATCCTGTGATTGCAAAATTTAATGCAACATGAAAGGGTTGGATCATATAAATAAGTTAACATCTACAACTTGGATGCAGACAAGCTGGAGCGTGTTCAGAGGAGGGCAACCAGGATGATCAGGGGTCTGGAAACAAAGCCCTATGAAGAAAGACTGAAACCTATCCTTCTTAAGAACCCACCCAGTCCACCAATGGAAGAGCATTTAATCTTGCCTGAGTGAAGGCTACCCACATTTTAATATTTGGTAGATCTACGAGGTATTTTGGAAAATATAAATACAAGGGAATATAGGAGGCATAAAAACTATTAGATTGGCAAGTCTAGATCTCAGCCACCTGAGATTCCATCCCAGTATTCTTAAGCCTTCGGAGCAGTAATACTTTAGCTCTATCATGACCTTGAGTTAAGAGAAAAGAGATAGAGAATCCCAAGTTCATGGCAACCAGCTGCATTTTATGCTTCGATGAGTTTGAGCCCACCTCTTCCAAAACCATCAGACGAAATTCTGATACCTGCTTAAAAATCATTTTTAACCAAAAATCCATCAGAACTAAATGCTCAGTACCATACAGATTTCCATCTATTGCACTGAGCTGTGGCAAATTGTTAGCTTAAGAGGTGGGACTCAGACAAACCTTAACATTTAAAAGCTATCGGGCAGGAACCAATAATACTGCTGCTGCACTTCTGTTGTGCCGGCAGGACAGACCGCTAGTGCATCGGGAAGCTACATGAACACAGCATAGGCACCTGTGTAGTGCTGCAACATCATCTATAGAGGTAGGCTGGGAGTGTATCCTAAAACAATGTGTGCTTGTGTACCTGCAAAGAAGCCTCAGAGCCTTTCATTAAGGCTGCTTCCAGATGGATGGCTCCTAGCATTATCCATCAGAAGTCAGCTATTCAGTCTTTCCCTCCTTAACAGATTAATGGGTGTTTTTTTTGGGGGGGGCAGTAAGAAAAAAGACAGAATAGGTGAGAAAACATAGGAGGGTTACAAATGGAAGATGATGTCAAATTCTGTGAATGAAGGGCTTCAACCATTTTCATAAGAGAAGGCAGGAGGCCCAGTAGGAATCAACATGCATTGATTTATAAAGAGGTAGGGGGGGTTGCCTTTAAAATGGCAGCCTGGCACACTATGAAAACTATATGTAGAATCACTAGCATTGACATCATACGATTATCAAAGTAATGGCTGGCACCCAACATCAGAATTCCTTTTAAATTCCTTTTAAAACCTGCAAATTATACTAAACGTCTTTCATTTCAGCACTGTTTAGTTAAAAGATACGTATTGTTAATGTGATTTAGATTCATATACATTCACACAAATATTCTGAAGACAAGAAAATAAAAATTCAACATACTTTCCATTAAAGCTAACATAAAAATGTTCTTCTTAGAGTTTACCTCGCCATGTACAGCTTCCCTGTTTACAAATTCTGCTTCATTTTCATTGCCTCTCCCACTCACTCCACATATATAACATTACTGAGCCAAAGGAAAAGGAAAATACTCTTTTAACAATGTAGAAAAAGAGACAATGCAAGAGACATCTGGATAATGTTTGATCTGGCAGCGCCGTTCAGAGACTCCTCTTAACTTGCTGCTGTGGGCAAACAGGAGGTTTTTTCCCCCCTCCTCTGCATACATTTGATGTCCAGGTGCAGATGTGCACTCACCTAAATCCTCTCCAGATGCTGCCACACATCTGTATAAATCTCCTGCTTTCATTTTTATGAGTTGAACACATCATGTTCACCTGACCTGTGCGTATTATGGGCTGTCTCAGAATTCCAAACTACAGCACTCCCCACAAAATAACCCGGTCTTAGAAGACAAAAAGAATGGTGAAAGTGCTCCATTTGGCATTTTATTTATCCCATCCAGGCTTGCTTTTTCATTAGGACAGGGATCATTTTTCATTACGAAGAGGTTCAGAATCTTTAGAGCAGGGTATTGGCTCTTCCTCCAGAAGAACCATCAATGTGGATAACATTATCCATGCCTGATCTAAAGGTAACCGTTATCTTGATCTGGCCAGCAATAATAATTTCAGTCCTGTTTTTCTGGTAAAGATGTGGAAGGCTGCACAGTCATTCATATTAGGGAACTTTATTTAATTTCATTTGGTCTAATTGGTAACCAGGTTAAACTAAACTGGGTGAAGGGGAGAAAACCATTGACACCAAAATGCCAGCAGAAAGGAGTTAAGTAGATTGCTAATTTTTCCTCCTTATGCTTGAACAGAGACATAAAAACTAAGCGAGGATAGATCAACATTCACCATTTTCAGTTAAATGCTGGGATCTCAGAGCTCAGGCAGGTTGTACTACAGCTACTGCTACCACCACCGCCGCCGCCACCACCACAATTTTCCTTTCATTTATATGCTGGTTTTCCACAAAAAGTGTCCAAATCAGCAATACAAAAGCATGAAAGCATACCAATGCATCATTACAATAGTACATTACCACAACAATAAACAAGTCATTTCATTAATGCTAGCATTACAACATTTCAAATTAATTACAAAATAGGCAAAAATCAAACATTACAAAACAATATCATTATCAGTTATCTGTAAAACAGAGCCAAAGAAACTAACCCTTGCCTATGCATGAGGGTTTTAATAAACACGGCAAACTGCAAACAGCTACCCTGAGAATACAAAGCTCAGAAAAGAACAACCAACATTCTTAAAGTCTGCAGCATCTGATCTCTCCCATGCTCCACTCACTCTTGCTGGGGCAGTTCTCAAGGCCCCAACAGAAACAAAAGTGGTGGTGTTTAGCTTCTTTCCCCATGCTTTGGATGTTCTGCTGCTTCTCTAAGTGTCCCACAATTGCTACTGGGCTACAGCTGCCGTTGGCGTTGCTGCTGTGGCCATATTGGCCACCTGCTGGCTCAGCGAGGGATGGCCTGACCAGAACCCTGAAACCATGCCTGTGGAGACACCGGCACCACCATTTTAACTTCACAAGCCCTGCCTCTATTGTATGTCCATCGGGGTGAGGCCAGCATCATTAAGACTTGTCTGCCAACTGGAGAGCTGCCAGGATGGGGGTGGGTGCTGCAGCAGGCAAGCCATGGGGGGAGGTAAGCAGCGTGATGGATGCCACCTAGTTGGTACCAAGGAAAGGTTGCCCAGGGCCTTCTAAAACCTCGAGCTGGCCTTGAAATATGAAGGTGGGCTTCAATGTTGAATCGATTAATGGTTTAGACTAATTGGTTAACATACCTAACCTATCTAAAAAATACCCCAGAATAACCAGGCAGCAGGGTTGTTGTTGTTTTTAAATACTATTAAGGCACAATCATATGTATCATAACAGAAAAATGTTCTACAACTCCCAGCATGCTGGGAATTGTTGGACTTGTTTTCTGTCCAAACATGTATAAGATTGTTTCCCTAGTTAAACAAGTGCTCATGAAATCTGCAAATGAGTAACAACATCTTAAAAAGTCATTTACCCTAGTTAAATGATGGAATTCACTACCACAAGATGTAATGACGGCCACCAATTTGAATGGCCTTAAAACAGAGCAGGATAAGGACTTGGAGGAGAAGGCTATCAATGGCTACTAGTCATCATGGCTATGTGCTACCTCCACTATCAGAGGCAGTACGTCTACATGCAACAGTTACTGGGCAACACGGGTGGGAGGGTGCTGTTGCACCCAAGTCCTGCTTGTGGGTTCCTGTTCAACAGCTGGTTGGCCACTGTGTGAACAGAGTGCTAGACTAGATGGACCCTTAGTTTGATCCAGCATGGCTCTTCTTATGTTCTTATGACTGGCCCAAAGTCACCCAGTAAGCTGCAGTGACAAGGGAGGGGGGAAGTGAACCCAGATCTCCCAAGTCCCAGTCCAAAGCTCTAACCATTATACCACAATTTAACTTTTTAAAAATCAGGTTGCAGCCCTGATAAAAATAAGTCACTAAAGCAAGGGTGGGCCACCTGTGGCCCTTTAGACATTCTAGTACTCCATCTTCCACCATCCATGACCATTGCCCATGCCAGCTGGGTCTGACCAGTGTTGGCATCTAATAACATCCAGAGGACAGCACATTGCCCCACCACTGGTCTAAAGGGACAAAACACAGCTGTCTTGCTGAAGCTTAGCCGCTCTCTTTTTGATGAGTGCTTTGATGGGAACCCCTTGGCAACCCCTGAGTTCCAAGGCAGGATATAAATGAAAAGAGGAAAGAAAGAATCAAAGGATACTGAGGATAATAAACTTGATTAGGACTGAGAATAGCTAAGAACTTATTTGAATGTTAAATGCTCTTACTAACTCACAGCCTTTTGGGTGTAAGGTTCATTAGAGGACTGAATAAATAAATATATTTGCTGTTCTGTTTTAAAACATTATGCACGTTGCTCCGCTTTTAAGTGACACACTGTTTGCTATGTCGCTTAGTAAGCAAGGGTGATTTCAACTGCACTTTTGCAAAATTCAAACACGAAGTCTAAGCAGCAAGGTTGTGTTCAGCTGCATACATTAATTTATTTGAATCCTTAAGAATGAAAATTAAAAAGAAGTTCACGGCCCTCCAAAGACACCTGGCAAAGTGTAGCAAACCTCCCCAAAGCACCAACATGAGAAATAAACAAGTACTTTCTTTATCCACCTGCACTGACAATGTATTTTAAAAGTGCAAGTATAAATATTCTGGTCAGTCACCTAAAAATGTAACTCAGATACTATTGTTAGGCTCTGATCACTACATATCATTCAGGACTGCCAAATTTGTACAGTGGGCGCTGGAGGTACGGAAGCTTTTGTTTGCCATATAGGATCAAATTTTACTAATCTGAGATTACATGTGGGTCAGTACTGGTTTTTTTTTATTATTATCTTGTATTATTCCTCTGATTGCAGTGAGATGGTGTATGGACAAATATTCTGGTCCAAGGGATAGCTTTAGATTTCACATACTTCTTCTATTCATTTGCCCTACCAGGGGAGGATGTACTTTGGGCTGAGACTTGTTTCAGTACAGATGAAAGTCCATTAAAAATATGCAGTGTTCAAGGTTGAAGGCCATCATGCTTAAATCTGTCATTCCATTGGGGTAAAAGCCAGAATGGTGGGTGGGGTCAAAGCATACATAAAAACCTATTCAGAGACATAAAGGCCCTCTTCTGGATCAGTAGCTGGTTAAAGAACTTAAAACAGAGAGCAGGAATAAATAGACAGCTCTCACAATGGAGGGACGTTAACAGTGGGGTCCCCCAAGAATCTGGATTGGGACCAGTATTTTAAACTGGCTGATAAATAATTGGCAGTTAAAGGTAAGCACTGATGTGGCCAAGAGTGCTGATATCACACAATTATTTTGGGCAGTTAGAATAAAAAGGGACAATGAATAGCCCCAAAGGATCTCTCAAAACCAGAGCAATGCATTAAAATGGCAAAATACAGTTGAGTGTTAAGTATAAAGTAATGCACATTGGGGCCAAAATCCCACTGGTCCTGCTGGGAGTTGTAATCCAACACATCAGCGGGAGCACTGCAGTAAACTGACATGATTTTGCTCTGAAAATCAGGCCAAAATCTCAGTGCTGCTGTTATAGTCAGGTGAAAATATAAGGGCCAGGAGCCCAGGGAATTACCAAGCAAACCACGAGAGCAACAGATGATGGCAGATTGTGTCAAACAGGACCAGCAGCAGCGGACATGGTCAGATAGATGACGATGTTCATTGGTGATGGAGCTGGTTGCTGTGACATTCCACTTTCTTGGCTTCAATGTTTCAGGCCAGAAGCTCTCCCGATGTGGCACACAGCAATAAAACACATAAAACCAATACAATATTAAGAGAACTAAAGCACAATAAAACAGTAAGAATGCAGTAAAAACAAAATAGTAAAACCAGCAATAAAAAACAACAGCAAAACCCGCAACAACAGCAATCCTATAAGAAGGCCAGAGGAAAATAATAGGTTGTCAAGGCCTGCTTAAAAGCCTGCAATGATGGAGCATGGTGAACCCTTGCTGGCAAATTATTCCAGAGGTGTGGGGCCACTGCAGAGAAGGCTCTCTCGCCCACCTGTTTGCTCTCACAGGTGGGCAAATGAAAAGGGTCTCCCTTGCTGATTTGTAGGGACAGCGACCCACACTTACAGCCAACGTTGTAACACTGGCTACAGCCATCCAGACTGACGTGCCACACAATAAGTACACAAAACTATGGGTTTTTTAAGCCACTGGGCTTGGATATGTTTGGCACAAGTGAAATGGCTCTCTGTTCACTTGCTAAAATCAGGAGCTCACAGTGTACCAATCCATATGAGTACATTCAATCCTCTGAATGGCTGCTTTGCCAAACTGTCTTTTGCTTGGCAGCAGATGGATAATTTTTTATGGTTCTAGGGAGCCAAATGATTTAGGTCTGAAAGACACAGATAATCCAGGGTTTAAATTCTGATGTAAATAGCATCTTGATTTTAACGATATCAAATCCAGTGATCTCTGCGTCTTGCAAGCCTCACACCAGGTAATTTTCAGTTGCATACTCAAAACTTTCCCTTTAGCCCCAACGAGTAAACCTTCAGGTGGGTTTAGTGCAGAAGATTAAGACTGCATTAAGATTAAGTCTGAAATGTTCTGCTACCAATTAGCCCTCTAGTATTTCTGTAAGCCTTGAATTTTTGATGCGATCAATGACACCAAGTGGAGCCATCTTCAGTGGAGAGGTTATTAAAGATATAAAAATCAATGCAAAGATGATACTTGGAAATCTATATCACGAGATAATGAATCACCATGAGAGCCGACTAAGAAGGAACGTCAGCAAAGCAAACAGAAGGTTTGTGCATAAGAAAGTATTTGATGCCAGAAGAATTTGAGCTAAATTTTGCATGAGACAGAAATCTTCAGGCAACACTTATGATACATTTGCATGGCAACGTTTTAATGAGATGATGACACAAGCCAAACCAAGCACAAAGATTTCTTTTCTTTTCTTTTTTTTCTTTTTGGTGCATTAGAGGGGTGGGTGGGAAGTGGGGGGGGGGAGAGAAGTGAGGGCTGATCTCAATGTAATGCTCTCACTTGCTCTTCCTCTGTGCAAAAATGTATGCATTTGTTTAGTAAATTCACCTTACATCGTACAAGAACAGATATACATCCCTTACCATTTCTATATGTACAAATGAGAAATGGAAGTCAACATAGCCCAACGATCTATTCCATATTTCCGTCTGGTAAGTAAGAATCACCTGTACCTTGGCATTCTAGCATCAGAACTGCTTTGATGGAATCTGTATTATGCTAGGTCAGTTCATTTTTTTGTAGCTAGCCTACTATTGTTTACACTGAACTCTCCAAGGTCGCAGGGAAGAGTCTTCTACATCACCTATCTGATCCTTGATGGTGGTCTTTTTCTTTTTCTTTTTAAAATTGGAGATGCCCAGGATTGAACCTAGGACCTTCTGCATGAAAATCATGCCTTCTGCTAAAGTCTCTCCCCAATATGTGCATTTGTGTGTGTCGAGGGGGACATTTCTTGACTACCCCTCTGCTAAACCTCCCTCCCAATCTGATGCAACTTAAACCAAGCTGTTAAGTGAAGACACCCTGCCCCAACAAACCAGCTGGCCTCCAAATAATCGACTACAACACCCATCATCCCATGGCCATCACATCTGGAAGACATTACATTAGAGAGGTGTACAATTGAAAACAGCAGCAACAACAACACATGTTGGGGAGAAAGAATACCCTAGCCCTTTGAATTTCTGGCACTAGAAAACAGGTCTAAAAATATACCTGTTTTCCTCCCACCCATCAGTAGGTACACTAACGTAGTGACACAGGAGCTGCCTCACTATGACACAACTTCCTATACTTGGGAATATGTGTAGCTCTAGCAGTTACCTGAGCAGGACCAATCATAATGTTTTTGCTGATACCTGGCTGGGAAGGAGAGTGTCAATACCTCAGACTAGTATTGACACTTCCCCAAGCAGGAACAGGCAGCAAGATTTTGGCTGCTCATTTGAGGTGACCGTTTTTCAGGGCATGCAAGAATAAGACAAAAGGATTGTAAATTGATTTTAATGAAAACAACAACAGTAAAAGTGTTCTGTGGTTTGCAATCCTTGTTCAATTTCTTCTAAATGAAACATTTGTTTGGACTTTAAGTGTGTGTTGCAAATGGAGCTATAAACTGGTGTTTCTCAGGATATTCCAAATTTAATTTGAACTGGGGATTGAATTAGATGCCTTCAAAGTCAAGCTTTTTCCTCTCCCAAATTGAGCCGGTGCATGATGCGGCAAGTTCATTTGGGTTTTACCACTTAACACAATTGTCTTTACAGCATGTTCTGCCTTGTATAATAACACCAGAGAGAGACAGAGAGAGAGAAAGAGAGAGAGAGAGAATGGCATGTACAAGCAGATCCAATATATTCTCAGACATTTTTCATTTGAAAATAGTACAAATCTCAGATCGTGCCATTTATATCCAAAAGAGAACTGTGAAGGACTTCTGTCAATCTTTTGCTTAACACTATAGTCCCCATTTCCAATTGCAATTAAGTCTAAGTAAATTACTTGTTGTTGCTCACTTTGATCCCTTGTTATTCTTGTTGCTTCCATCTGTCCTTTCCAAATACTCTAAAGTTTGGAGAAGGAACCTGTGTCTCTGTGTGTGCATGCATGTTTGTTACACTGTAAAGTCTCATATATGGTACAATAATAATAATAATGAACGGTACAATTATGTCATAAAACTGCACATACATTTGATGCTTTTTACAGCGTCCTTTGAAAACAGAGTAGGTGTTGCTTCTAATATGACAGAAGCTATGCTTTCACATGCTATTTTGGCAAGTTTCCTTGTGTTTAACCAGAATCCCAGATTCTCTGACACAGTTACAGGTTTTGATCCAGCAATGTACATTACTCTATGTTGTTCAAATTCAAACGTTCACAGCCATCTTCTAGGGAGTTTAATCTGAACTTTGGTTTAATTTGCTTTTAGCTGTGTATGTTTATTGTTTTATATTGCATAATTTTAACTGTACGCTGCCCTGAGATCCTAGTAATATAGGGCAGGATACAAACGTTTTAAATAAATAAATTTTATATAAACTTACCTAATTCACACCTCCAAAAACCACAATCTAATTGAAATGTTCTTGCGCTTGAAAATTTGCACTTTACCAAATATGGGGGGGGGGAATACATAGAATAATGTGTATATTAGGAAAAGTGCAGATGAAAATGCATAGATTTTTTTCTGTGGATTTAAAAAAACTATCCTGATGCAGAATGGGACCTAAATGAATTTAAAGTCAGGAAAAAAAGAAGTGAAACTGTGGGGAACTGAAATGGAAAGATTTGCCAATCATTAGACATTTCTACCAATGGTAATGTAATTGCATGTTTAAAAGAACATGCCCATTTCTATTGTGATTCAGCCTTTAACTAAGCTTAAGTATGTGCAGCTGAAAAACTCTGCACTGATTGTGCTATAATGATGATGATGATGATATTATTATTATTATTAATAATAATAATAATAGTCACCAGAAAAAACAAAAACTACGGCAGGTAATGAAGAGCCTTTAACAGTGGTTAATAGCAAAGATAAGAGGGGTTATGAACATGTTCCCATTTGAATTTGTGAAACAGGGAATGGTATGAATGGTATGTACTAGCCGATCCAGCCATATTTTCTACTAGCTGAAGTTTCTGGACCATCTTCAAAGGCAGCTCTGCATACAACACATCACACTTATTATTATTATTATTATTATTATTATTATTATTATTATTATTATTTGCATTTTTATACCGCCCAACAGCCGAAGCTCGCTGGGCAGTTCTAATCCAAATAGGAGGTTACCAGGGCATGAATCACTGCAGCTAGGCTACCCACCTCCAGATAGGGTCACAGCTAGGATACCATTGGTGTCAGTGGTATATATGTGTAATAATAATAATAATAATAATAATAATAATAATAATAATAATAATGATGTCAATATTAGTTCTTCCGGCAACTTCTGGCCTTCGTGACAGAGATTCCAAAACTGGCCCAGTTCAAATATCATGTCCTCAGGCTGATAAACTCTGGCCTATCAGGCCAAGTTGTGGGCCTGCATGCTTCCTCCTCACCACTCTCAGCTTTGCATACCCAGCTTCAGCATTCACTTCTATATTTGCTTGTTCAATCACAGTGTTGCATGATGTCAGAACTGTGAAACTGTGGTTCACTTACTGTTTACAAACCAGGCTATGAAATCAGGAACGAAAAGGAGGAGTGAGGAGGAAGTACATGCACACAGCTTATTCTAGAGGTGTTCATGATATCTGAACTGGGCCACGGTCCCGTCTGTAAATACTAAACTTTTATTTGCACATATCTGTTTTTCTCTAGAAGCTACTAACCTCCAATTCTCAGATTATTTTTCTTTGTCTGTCTATGCACAAACACAGTGTTTCTGTTTCCCTTTTAAAAAAAATACTATTACATTTCCCTTTTCAAAATCATTCAGTTCTATGTTCCTCAACACTGGGACACTTGGGTTTCACAGTTCGTTGTGGCACAACAGTCCTAAATACTGTTTCTTCTAGACATCGTGGCTTTCACGTTTGCAGCTGCTAAGTAACAACACTCACGGATAATCATGCTTGCAATCACAGCCTATTGTTCTTTCTAACAGGACGCTAACTGCAAGGCGGGTATTCGTGGTTAATCAGTAGCTTGCTGTTGATTTTTAAAGATAGGCGGCAGCTTTGAATTTTCCTCTTTAGTATTCTGTGAGCTATTGGGATCAAGCAAGACATGATGTATGTGGATTATGAAAAGAAAAAAGTCATAATTACCTAAATCACATGGGCTTTGTCTTTACATTACAGTTTGGGGTACCATTGTGGTTCCTATCAACTTAAAATTTTGCTTTTCTGTCTTTGCATACCAACCATTATAGCAAGCATTTTCCTCCACAGTGCATGGCCATGGATCCATGTTTCTGGCAGGCCTCTGTGTTTTGAATTTCTACATGCCAGGCAAAAATTCAACAGGTGAAACATCATCTGTGAATTCTGATGGTCATGCAGCTGTTAAAGATGTTTGAGGGTAGAACCTTCCTTTGGGATTTCTCTTGCTGCTAGACAGGAACAAGAGAAAATGTTAACGTGTTGTGTTAAGGGCTTTCCATGTCCACTCAAGCTCCAAAATGCTGGGAAATAACAGACAAGTTATTTAGGCAATATGCCTATGGTATGGTATCCTATGCTGTGGTAAACTCCAGCTTCATCACTGCCTTCGAGCTGGATGGCTGTCTGTGGCAGAGTGGTGGACCTAAGTTCCAAATTTGTCTGTTTGCTGTACTAGACACATGAAGTCTATGCAACTGAAACTACTGTGCAACTGAAGCTAGCATTCCACATTAAAAGTACCAACTGGCAAGCAATACCACCCACATAAAATGGTAGAATTGGAAGGTATGTTTAAATGGGGTTAAATTTGGAAGGACAGATAGGACCTGTCTGAAAACTCCAGGTGTCTCACTTCCATTTGCTATGGCAAAATGGGCTCAGCTAGTGGGAAAAGATTTTTATTTAAGAAGAACATAAGAAGAGCCATGCTGGATCAGACCAAGAGTCCATCTAGTCCAGCATTCTGTGCACACAGTGGCCAACCAGCTGTTGACCAGGGACCCACAAGCAGGGCATGGGTGCAACAGTATCTTCCCACCCATGTTCCCCAGTAAATAATGTATACAGGCTTACTGCTTCTGATACTGGAGGTTGCACTTAGCCATCACGACTAGTAGCCAATGATAGCGCCTTCTCCTCCAAGAATTTATACAACCCCATTTTAAAGCCATCCAAATTGGTGGCCATCACCACATCTTGAGGTCATGAATTCCATAGGTTAACTATGCGCTGTATGAAGAAGTGATTCCTTCTATCTGGCCAAGTCCGGTCGACCACCTGTGTGCTTGACCCTTGCCCCTCGTGGATTATTACATCAAATAAGGAGGGGATCGCCGGCTGGGTCCAGGAGGTTGTAAATGCCTCCTTGAGAGAGGGAGTGGTGCCGGCCTCTTTAAAAGAGGCGGTAATTAGACCACTCCTGAAGAAGCCTAATCTGGACCCGGAAGATGTTAACAACTACAGGCCGGTGGCTAATATCCCTTTCCTGGGCAAGGTGCTTGAGCGGGTGGTTGCAGGACAACTCCAGGCACTCTTGAATGAAACGGATTATCTAGATCCATTTCAATCGGGCTTCAGGCCTGGTTTTGGAACAGAAACTGCCTTGGTCGCCCTGTGGGATGACCTCTGTCGGGAGAGAGACAGGGGGAGTGCGACCCTGTTGGTTCTCCTGGACCTCTCAGCGGCCTTCGATACCATCGACCATGGTATCCTTCTGGATAGGTTGTCTGAGCTGGGAGTTGGAGGTACTGCGTTGCAGTGGTTCCGCTCCTACTTGGATAGCCGATTCCAGAAGGTGGTGCTGGGGGATTATTGCTCTGTGCCGTGGCACCTAAGCCATGGGGTTCCACAGGGCTCTATCTTATCCCCTATGCTGTTTAACATATACATGAAGCCGCTGGGGGAGGTTATCCGGAGATGTGGACTGAGGTGTCATCAATATGCGGATGATACCCAGCTCTACCTTTCCTTTTCATCAAACCCAGGTGAGGCAGTGGCTGTTCTGAACCAGTGCCTGGGCACGGTAATGGACTGGATGAGGGCTAATAAACTGAAACTCAATCCAGACAAGACGGAGGTACTGTTAGCGGGTGGTTCTTCTGTCCGGCGAGGTGATGTTTGCCCTGTCCTGGACGGGGTTGCACTCCCCCTAAAGGATCGGGTCCGTAGTTTGGGGGTGCTCTTCGATCCAGAACTGTCACTTGAGGCACAGGTGAACTCAGTGGCAAAGAGCACCTTTTATCAGCTCAGGCTGATATACCAGCTGCGCCCTTATCTGGACAGAGATAGCTTAGCTACAGTTATCCATGCTCTGATAACCTCTCGTTTGGATTACTGCAATGCGTTATACGTGGGGCTGCCTTTGAAAACGGTCCGGAAACTTCAACTGGTGCAAAACAGGGCAGCAAGGTTATTAACAGGGACTGGCCGGCGAGATCACATTACGCCAGTCCTTTTACAACTTCATTGGCTGCCAGTCCAGGTCCGGGCCCAATTCAAAGTGCTGGTATTGACATTTAAAGCCCTAAACGGTTTGGGGCCAGGTTATCTGAAGGAACGCCTCCTCCCATATGTACCTACCCGGACCTTAAGATCATCTACAGGGGGCCTTCTCCGTGAGCCCCTGCCAAAGGAAGTGAGGCAGGTGGCTACTAGGAGGAGGGCTTTCTCCGCTGTGGCACCCCGGTTGTGGAACGAGCTCCCCAGAGAGGTCCGCTTGGCGCCTACACTGTACTGCTTTCGTCGCCAGCTGAAGACCTTTTTATTCACTCAATATTTTAACACTTAATTTTAACTTAAATTTAAATTTTACTGTTTTAACTCTGTATTTTAATCCTATATCAACTTTGCTGTGTGGTTTTATCCTGGTTGCGCTTTTTATACTGTATTTCGTAATTGTGTTTTAAACTGTTGGGTGTTTTACTGTGGTTTTAATTTTTGTGAACCGCCCAGAGAGCTTCGGCTATTGGGCGGTATAAAAATGTAATAAATAAATAAATAAATAAATAAATAAATCTATCTGTCCTGAATCTCCCACCGATCAGCTTCATGGGATCACCCCAGGTTCTGGTATTATGGGAGCGGGAGAAAAATGTCTCCACACCATGCATAATTTTGGACACCTATCATGTCTTCCCTTAGCCTCCTTTTTTTCAAGCTGAGCAATCCCAGATGTTGTAACCTTCCCTCATAGGGGAGATGCTCCAGTCCCTTGATCATTTTAGTTGCCCTTTTCTGCACATTTTCCAGCTCTACAATATCTCTCTTTTTTTAAAAAAAGTTTAAGTTATTTTTTAGAGGCTGCCTTTAAGGGTGAAACACTCAAGGCAAGGCTTATCATAGCAATGGCTTATCATAGCAATTTCCACCGTAATTATGGAAAACGAGATGGTGAGTATCGCAGCACTATGACAGGGGAAGTCATATTTGTGGGCTATTTCTCTACTTTGGACCTCTTAAAAGAGGTGGAAAGAAAAGTTCTTATTTCTTGAACTGATACTGTCATTTCTGGAAATGTATTTGTTGGTTCAGCAATCATTAAAACGCACAAGAGCAGGTTTGTCATACCTGTGGAGTTATAACTAGTCATCACAGTTTTGATTTAATATTTTCCCCTCTTTCTTTTACCCCCTGAAGGCTTTGAGGGTAAATGAGCAATCAGTAGAAAGCAATGAGAATTAGCATAGGAGGTGATAAAGCCCCAGCCATTTGCCAGCAACTTGTCTTGCATGGCACAAAACGTCTTTGCTGTAGGTGTTTTTTTTTTTTAGTCCTGTGATTGTTCTGACACCTCTTTATTGTGCCTTTTAAGTGTAAATATTTTGGACTCATCCCTACATAAATGAGGCAATAATGTTGTTTTGCCACTGCATTCAAAGACTGTTAACATTTCCATTCATTCTTATCTCGGGGAGAAAGTACACCTGTTAAAGGCTGAAGCAGTTCAGCTTGTGGGGCTTCAGTGCAGTGGCTGTAGTAGAGGGGAGAGAGTTCTAAAACGATTATCTTAGAAGTTCTCAAAGAAGCAATTCAATGCAAAGGTGTTTACTTTTGATAGGAGCCCGTCAAGTGGCTATTAAGCAAGAATACTTAATGGAACCTCCATGTTCAGAAGCAGCGTGCCTTCAGAAGCAGCGTGCCTCCAATTCCCTGATGCTCAACACAACTGACATGGAATGGCTTTCATATTCGTACCCCAGAGAGAATGGACATTTGTGAAGAGGGTGCCTAATGGGACTTGCTTTAACCCAGGAAGGAACAAATTAGTTTAATATCCTATATCCTTTTGAACCAGGGGGAAATGTAAATAGTCAGAATGATGCCTCCCTTATATGTTGCCCAAAGGGGCTTTTCCCAATGCGTGTGATGGCCTTCACCAAATACTAGCATGGACTTTTGAATTAGTGCTGTGCTGATTTTTTTTTATTTAGTTTTTTAGTTTGTTTGCATTTTGGGCATAGGGAGTGGGGGCAACATGAAAATCTGGCAAAAAGAGAAAAGTCTGGCTGGAGAGGTGAGAATTTTGAATTAATTTCTCCTTGAGGAGGGGAGTCATGCATTCCATTAGGCTTTTTAAGTGTAGGTGGCGGCTGAGATGGTCTACTTTCTACTTTTTTTTTTAATTAAAAATGTCCCATGCACTTGCAGCAGTGCAGGACTCTTTACCAGCTCAGCAGCTCTTCCTGAATGCATATGAGCATGTGCAGTGTCTCATGGGAGTTCAGGAAGAGCGGCTGGGCTGAAGCAAAGAGGCTGTGCAAAGAGCCCCACAATGAATGGGAGAGAAAAATCTTTCACAGGGGAGAGAAAAATATCACAAAATAGGGGCAGAGTAGCATGGTTCAGCACATCACAAATTTGAATTACTATCTCATAGGGCCTAGGCTTGACTAAATTCATGTTGCAAATTCAGCAGACTACAAATCTCATTAGTTCCAGCATAGCTTATGGTCAGGGCTAGGGCGACCATACGGAAAGGAGGATAGGGCTCCTGTATCTTTAACAGTTGTATAGAAAAGGGAATTTCAGCAGGTGTTATTTGTATGCATGCGGCACCTGGTGAAATACCCTCTTCATCACAATGGTTAAACTGCAGGAGCCCTGCCATCTTGATCAGATACAAAAGAGGGCAGGGCTCCTGCAGCTGATGAAGAGGGAAATTCACCAGGTGCCGCATGCATACAATGACACCTGCTGACATTCCCTTTTCTGTACAACTTTTAAAGATACAAGAGCCCTGTCCTCCTTTCCATATCCTCACCCTTTTCAGGATTGATGAGAACTTCAGGCCAAAACATCTGGAGGAATCTAGATTGCAGAAGGCTGGCATAGGCATGTCTATCCGTCTTTGTATACTGAGCCATCCAGCTCAAAATGGACTGGCAGTGGCTCTCCAGGTATCAGGCAGACAAGGGTCTCCCCCTACTCCCGGCGCCTCATTTGGAAGCAACAAGGTTTGAACCTGCTATTTTTGCATGCAAAGCATGCGCTCCAAGTGAGTATGGCTCCTGTCCCTTTGAATGTTTATTTAAAAGTATGCACATTCTAAATTTCCCATTGGTTAATAGTAAAATTATGCAGGAAGCAAAAGATCCAGAGATAAAAACTAGCTGTTTGGCAACAGCAGCCTAGGTCTTGGACAGGAGGAAATACAGCACATTGATAATCCATGCGCTTCTGCTGCTGCTATATGTGGGAAAACATCCGAAGTGCTTCTTGCTGAGATGTCTAGAATTACATCTTGAAAAATACACTGATTGTACTCTACTGCCTTCATAGCACTCAATTTGCTTCGCTAAAGTAACACTGTGGTTTGGGAGCCACCTGTTCCAGCCATTGATAAATTTTTGTTACCATTTTATTTAAATCCAAGGAAATTTAAAGTAGGCCGTTGTTTAACAGAAATCTTAATCAGCCATAAAAATCCAGCTGTGTCCATTTAAAAATGCAGCTGAAGGATAGCCTCAAAGACCTTGCAGGAAGATTTCAGAGGCTATTTGTCTTTTTCTGTAGAATGAATAGACCACATTATTGGTATTTGTCTTTATGCTTTCCTACAAAGGAAACTGTGGTGTAGTGGTTAGAGATGGGACGGGGAATATGTGGTCCTCCAGATGTTGGAATGCATCTTCCATCATCCCTTACCATTGGCTCTGCTGGATAGGGCAGATAGGAGCTGCTGTCCAACCACATATTCCCCACCACGAATTAAGTGTTTTGGACTGGACTGGACAGACACAGGTGTACACATTTTCACATACATGCATTTCACCCCATTGCATAAGACATTTTGTAGACATTTCTGAATATTTATATTTTTGTGGACATTTTCGGAAATATACGACTTATGTGTGCTTTTTAAAAACTTTGTACACTTTTTTTTTGCAAACTGTATCCCAAACTTTGGAAATGTACTGCTTTTGACAGCAAATTGCATTCCAGTTTGCATTTAGGTGCAGGAAGGGCAAACGTGGTGAGTTCACATTGACATGAAAACTGAACAAATTTCTCACCCACCCCTAGTGAAGCAACATTCAGAAGTGAAGCTGCCTGGTTTTTTTTTGCCGGGGGGGGGGGGGGAGGGGATTCACACCACCATTCTCTGAAGTCCTAAATTTGTAATTTAATGCTGGCAAGCATCCCTAGAGCAATCCGTAAGTTGTTGATATAAAAAACCAACCCTCTACGTTTGACAAAGAGCAATTGATATGGAATTTAGGGAAGGCCCCATCACCCTCGTTGCTTTATCACTCCTCCTGCTACAGGATAAGCAGCCGTGGGGTCTAAGGCTTATTGTTTCCTTCTTCCTTTGTTGCGCCTCTCAACATCCAGAAGAACAGAATCAAAGCTGTGGGAAAGAAGCTCATTGCAATGGGCCACCCCGCTGTTCTACTAAAATAATAAGTTATCTTATGTTTTATCTCTGTGGCAATACCATCGGGTTTCATTAATGTATCTTGCTTTACCAGCAAGCATAATTGCAAATGACAGTGGCTCTCCACAGACCATAAGAACAGACCAAAATAAAAATAAAAATCTGGTGGTCTGGGAAGATGGAAATGCTGATCAATGGATGAGCATTTCATCTCAAACAGGTTTGCAGCATTTATAAGTCTAGGAAAACGTCTTGTTGATGGTGCCGTGCATATATGTTTATTATGCATTTTCCTCTCCCCCTGCCCCACTCCCCAGAACAACCAAAGGAGGCAAATATAACTGCATTACTGTAGATTTGACTGCCTCTGTCCTTCAGATCTAAAATGGATATGCCAGATTTTTAGGGAACGATTCACATCGTTCAACTTGATTGAGCAGAAGTCAGAACATTTTAAGGGATCACATCAAAAAATAAGACACATTATGTGTGAAAATTAATCTAACGTAGGAGAAGGTATATTGGTTACAATCATAAGCTTTTAACTAGAACTCTAGTTTCATAGCCCAGGCCTGAACTCGTTGGACGCCTCAGGCAAGCCGTTATCTTTCCCAAGCATGCGTATGTTCCATCTATTTAGACCAGTACACATTGAAGAGACATTGACAATTGAACCCTATGTTCCGCTGTATGATTTCTAGTCTCAGTCATGGACACTGAGTAATGTCTGAATGATACCTGCCTGACAAGGACGATGACCCTGAGAACCTACCAGACCCAACTTTTGTTCCCTTGTTGATTTTGCCCCACATCTGTCCCGTGGGCCATGTTTCTTCTTTTTATCACTTAGTATCAGTGATGTGGGTTTTGCAGAAAAATGTAAATTACAAATTAAGCTAATTTGGGTTCTAATTTGTAATTAGAACCCATTCATTGTTCATAATGAACTTCTGAAATGGATTTTTTTCTGCAGAAAAATAACATATTAAAAAAAAATCCACCACTTACCATGGCTTGATGTCACCTACCCTTCCAATGCCCTGCATGGTTACTCAATTGTGTTTGCAAACAGTTAGTTGTTGTTCCACTCTTTATGTTCACGTTCATTCCTGATCCTTTAATTTCCAGATCTATTAATTATTTTCTTAGTGTGAGGTTGGTTGCTAGACATGCAAATTGATCTGAGATGAGAATTGGTATTGGTATGACATCCCCCTCTAAAGAAGGAGGGCACAGTGCTATTTCCCAATAGAGTTTTCAAGGAATGAGAAATGTGAGGAATCTTTCTCCGAAGTGATAGATTGCATGTTCTCCATACACAGTCCATTACTGTCCCTACCCACTCAGTTTTCTGATAATAACTGCCTGCCTGTGCCAGTGAAGTGGGTCAGCAGCAGAAGGTAGAGAGCTATACATAGGTATGGGACATTATTATATAAGAGCCACTGACTGAAAGGGAAAATATCTTCCACAGTAGGAAGTTATGCTAGTGTTCAGAAATTACAAAACACTTGACCTTTCCCATTTGTTCATTGTGCTTCATAACTCACAGCTTAAAGCTTTGTTACTGTTATCTGAGACTTCTGAAATTTGAAAATAATAATAAAGGATTTCACAGGAAACAGAGGATGAGATTTGCACAGTATAATATGCATATGGGAGTCAAGCACATGAATTCTATGAGATCTAGACATACGCACACTTAGAAATTTCTGTGACTGACTGCTTCCTGCCAAGGACTAAGGGTTATTCACATCATTTTTATACACATATACATAAAGATATAGAAACATACACACACCCAAACAATGCAGAATTACCTGCATGCACATTCTTTGCCTGATGTGATGCCTTTTAGGAGGCAATGCACTGTTTTTCTGCATCTCAGTTTTGTGATCTGTTCAAAACTCTAATCCCACACTTTAAATATAGTAATCCAATTGAGCATTGTCATGTTAGAGCCTTAACTGAATGACATGAGCTAACCTGAAAGCACGGATTGAGAACCATGCACTTTCCTTTTAATATTTATTGAAATAAGGGTGTGAATAAGATAAATCTGGATTATTTTAAAATAAATAAATAAATAATAATAATAATAATAATAATAATAATAATAATAATGATGGTACGAGTACATGATCCATTTGAAATATTTACATTCCGCCATCCCACATAGGCTCCAGGTGGCTTACAGCACTGAAAGAGCATATTGCCTTTTGATTTACTGGGTAAAACAATAAAACCTCTTCCCCAGTACTCAAGACGCCTTTGTAAAGAGATAGACCTTATACAATAGCTTGAACTGCAGCAAAGAGAAACACAAATGGGGGCTCACATGAAGACCCTTTCATGTTGAAAGCATATGTGATGGAGATGCACCGGCTAGTGCCACTTTGCCCAGCTATTACAAATGTGCTGGCCATAAAAGAAGTGGTTGATCCCCAAGTTCACTGTGGATTGTTCCCGCAACACTAAAACATAGTGGGCCTGTTCAGACAACACACTAAGCCATGGTTAGAGCACTAACCCTTTTGCAGCAAATGGTTAGTGAGCATGTTTAAACTGTGGTTATATAGCCTCCATGGTTAGGAATGGTCATGGTTCATATGACATGTTAAGCCATAATATTTAGCTCAAAATGCTTAACCACCGTGGCTTAGCATGTCGTCTGAACAACATGCTTTATCATTCAATCTGAAGGAAGGAAAGCTTTGCCACTGAGTTAGGCCTGTCCTGTGCACTTCCCACATACAGCGTGAATCGACTCTACCAAAGAAGAACTACCTAGGCGAGAAGCCAGTGCTTGCTCTCCGTATATTATTTAAAAGGTTGATATGCATCACTTACCCTAGCTTCGGCTCCATAGTTCCCCACACCAGATGATGCGATGTCCTAAAAGTTGTATGCCTAGAAAAAGGGAGAAACGCTTGTTTTAAAACAACTGAAATGACAACAACTACAGAAACTTATATGTGCTTTAAGATAAACAAGTCAAGATCAATTAAGACTCTTGCTAGAGTGAATCTTGGAGTCTATATTTATCTGACTGAGCAAAGGGCATGGGAGAACGCTTCTTCCTTGATTAGTCAACACTGAGGAGAGCCAGAAGGACTTTGTAGATGAAAAGAAAAGGTGGCCGGCTGGCTGGCTGCCTCTGTGGAGTAGGATGGCTGAGAGCAGGTGGGAGGCTGCTGATATCCCTCCCAGCAAGGGGAGGGGGCTAATCGTATAATCAATTTTCAATCTCCTGCCTTTCCTTGGAGACCCACTCACTGGCACCTGTTTACATTGACTGAGTGGAAACAGCCCGTCACTGGAAAGCCACCACCATCTGTATGCACCTTAGATTATTTTATTTTTTTAAGTAGATAGCTCTAATATTTCTTAGCATCGTCTGTTTCCATATGAGAAGGGCCTTGGTGGCTGGTAAAAGTGAGGCAAATATCCAAGTTTTATAAAGCAAGGAATGGGTTCCATTAAAGTTTTCTAGTTATCCCACCTTTAGTGACGACTAAAGCTGCAATCCTAAACGCTCTTACGAAAGAGTAGGCACCACTGAACACAATTCAAATTACATCCTAATAAACATGAATAGGATTTCACTGTTAATGCATAGGATTTCACTGCTACTGGGTGTGTTTTGGAAGCAAGCCATTTCTTCTATATTTGAAAGTAAATCCAGTGGCAAGTCCACAAATCTTCCAGCTGATGCACTCGGTTTGAACGGAGAATGGCATTCCTCACTTTTCAAGTCTTCTCTCCTCACTGGAGGAACCCTGTGGAGCTCATTGACTGCCACACTATACAGCGATGAGGCAGAGAGATGAGGCTTCAAGTGTTCTTGCTTCCGTTTAATTTGTAATGTAACACACACATATGAAACCTACAACAACTCAAATGTTCATTTGCATTACAAATGCCTCTCCTCTACTTTTATTTTTCTGATCATTTTAACAGTGACCAGTGCCCAATATAAGAAACAAGAAATCTCAAAAGCCATTTAAGCCTCCCACGTAAAAGTCTGAAGTTGAAATGAGGCCAACATTGTCCTTCAGCCATTTGCTGCCTGCCACGTGTCCATCTGTTAGAGAAGGGGTGGAGAACTTTAGACTCAGGGCCCAAATTTGGCCTGACTGTGATGGTCCCGATGTCATTATTATTAATGCCCCAACCACCAATTATTTGTGCAGTTGTTTCCCCATTTTAAATGCTGAAATGCCTCTACTATGGGCTAGTTAATGCCAGTAGGAGTTTCAGCTAAAATATTTGCTCTCACCCACCACTAGAATGCAGCCTATAGGAACATCTTCGAAATTAGATTTGGCCCTCAGGCTGAAAGAGGTTCAACTGCCCAAAGAGCTTCGGTTATGGGGAGGTTTATAAATGCAATAAATATTAAAATAACCCTGTCTTAGAGAAAGATAGAGGTCTGCTTTGTCTGTGAGCAACAATCCAAGCAAAATTAAGCACTCTTCAGTCCCAATGATTTTAAAGCACATACATAACCCTCCCGTTAAATGGGGTAACAGAGCTTAACTTGGCTGTATTGTGTCCATGATGTTTTCTGGACATGCAGAATTTTGACTTCAAATGCTAAGCGAAATTGTAAAAGAGGAGTGAACGCAGATTGTATGTGAGTATATGCCTGTTTATTTTGCCATAATGATATGTGTTTAATTGGATAAAAACCTGTGCTAATAGGCAGTGTGAATAGAAGAAAAAAGGCTTTAATAATCTTTGTGGAAGGGTGAGATCACTTTATATTTTAAACCATCGACCTACCCAAAGCAAATACATCTAGAAAACAGGGGACGTGGAGATTCGACCACTGAGCCTGTGGGAACTACTTTGTCAGATTTCTAAATTAGATCATCATCTTTAAATAAAGCCAAATTTTGAATAGGATGTATGAACTCCCAGAATTCCTGAACATTGGTCATACTGGGCAGGTGCTACTGGGAGTTGAAGTCCAAACACCTGAAGATTTATCTTCTGGTCACCCCTGCCCTAAGTTAACTTGCTTCCTTGGTATGGTAGAGGACCCTGTCATGTTATCAGTGTTGGAAGTAGGATTCAGCTGCCATCTGGTAGGAAAAGAGGGTGCCCTCTTTCTCTTTCCCTTAGGCAGCAAAAAGTCTTGGGTTGGCCCTGACTGCTGACCTAAGAGGTAGCTTTGTTTACAGTAATTACTTATTTTAATCTTTGAAGATGGCATAAACAGTCTGCATATAATTTTGCAGGGAGAGCAAGAGATAACAGGAAATAACGAAGTCACAATATGCTCTTCATTTCAAAAGAGATGATTTAGTTTGTAGCAGCACCCATCATGCAGAAAGCTATTTCTGCCAAAAGCTTGGACATCTGCAGCTTACAAATAGCCGCTTTTCAGATATGTAAAGATTAAACTGTCATTATTCTGCTCAAGAAATCGCTGTCAGCAGCCCTTTTTGGATTATTTAGGTAAGCAGCATGATGGCCTCAATGGAAAGGCAAAAGAAAATGATAGCATCTTAAGTTTTATAATCTTGGAACAGCTATTCTCCTATAATTTAGACACGTTCTCTCACACTCACACACACAATATCGTGATCAGCTGGTGCAGCACAGTGGCTAGAAGTGTCAGCTGGGGCGTCCTTGTTTCAAATCTAGTATCTCCTCAGTAGCCCTGGGCAAGCCAAGAACAGTGGCTTACGTAGGGCTACGTAATGAATTGGTAGGTAGCAATATGGGGATAATAACATTGGCCTGCATGATAAAGACTATTGTCAAGATGATGAGAAAACATATGTGAAGAGTTCAGCATCCTGTTTATCACAGTAGTCAATTAGATGCCTCTGGGAACCCCAAAACTAGGAAATGACAGCAATAGATCTCGTCCACTGTTGTTCTTTCATGAACATTGACTCTGCTGGTGTGACATGTACTTCCATTTCGCAGATTTGAAAGGAGACATAACTCTTCACCCTGCCGCCCTGACTTCATTGTCTCCACAGAGTGGCCCTTTCATTGTTCAGTACCTTAAAAAAAACCTGCCTGCAGCTGAGATATTCTGATGCTTTAAAACTAGTGTCCCCATACCTTTTAGAAATAGCGATCTGGTTCACATGTAATACTAAACAATGGGTTAGTGCCCAACCTGTTACAAGCCTAAACAAAGCTCATGTATTTCTCCCTTCCTCTCATATGGCTCAGAGAAAGACTTTGCTAGTGCTGTGAGTAAAGGAGGAGAGACAATAAAGACAAATTAGATTTACTGACAAGAAGTCAGACATGTTTTGGCCTGTTGTTTATTTTAAGGTCTTCTTCTGTGGGCTGTAACCTTAGCGGGAAGACTGAGAAGATCTAGTATGATTTTACCAATGGCTACATTGGGCAGTCCAAACACAAAGCATTTTTAATTCAGCACAAAACAAGGCTGTAGCTAGACCTAAGGTTTATCCCAGGATCATCCAGTGTTCATCCCTGCCTGAGCACTGGATGCTCTGTGTGGCACTTAGATGAACAGGTTTGACCCCAGCACAATCTTGGGATAAACCTTAGGTCTAGCTACAGCCTAAGCTAGAAGTTTGAGAAGCCTCCTGAAAAGAGTTTGATGTGCCTTTTCCTTGAATATCGCTACACGGACTCCAAAAGATCTCTGGTCAGACTCCATAGCAGTGCTGTTTCCCCAGTTGTCATATGAATTAGAATGAGTTGAAACCTCCCTGCATCTAGATACAAATTATGCAAATCAATTGAGCAGCATTCTGACTATAGAACTCCATTCTTAGAGAGGTGAGATTGGCTCCCTCTCTATTAGGCTTTAGGCATGCTGAGAAGATTATTTTTTTTTGCTCTGTCAAGCTTTTACTGGTGAATAATGTTGTTTTATGTCGCTTTATACCATCACTCTCCAATATTATTGTAATGAACTTTTTTTTCCTTGGGTTCCTTTTTTATGATGATGACATAGATATTTTAACTTTGTTTTATTGCATATCAGCCTGGGTTCTGGTAGATAGAGGGTGCCATACTACACATTTATCCAAGGTAAACCCCTACCACCACCTACTGAACTATAGGGCAGTAGGACTCTCCTCAAACATGTAACGTGAAACATGGGGCGACATCCATTATCCAAGAATCCACCCAGACCAGAACACATCAATATGTGAAACAACTATTTATTCATTTAGCAAACATAACATCCAGGAGCATGCAAATATTAAATAAGGAATATTAGTATATTTATTACACTGACCTGACATATCTGACTACCCTTTCCATCAACTCTATTAGCCACTAGTCTTTTACCTTCTCCTTTTAAACACCTAACACCTCTGTTCTGGCATTCTAAGGGCCAAAACAGACATTACTTTATATCTGTGTCTAGAAGCAATGTCCGTTTTTCATTTTTACTCTAGGGTAGACACAGAGGGCCTGATACCGATCTTAAAAGCCCTCTTTCCCCCAGTAGGATCCAGATAAGGATAGCCCTCCCCCTCCCCCTGCAACCCTACTCTAGGGTAAAACTGGACGAAGGCTTAGCTGCTAGACACAAAGTACTGTCTGTTTTGGCTCTAATTGTGTAATTAGAATCATGTGAGGCCCTCCATGGGTTGGAGAAGGATTGTGTGATACAAGGAGCCTGTTCTACTTGTGTGTGTAAGTAAGGCTCTAAATCACATGAGTTACTAGAGGAGTAGGAGCAGTTCCCCACTGCAGACATTTGTCCTACAATTTGTCCTGATGGAGGGGGAAGAGTAGTATGATTGGCCCCATGCTGCTTTTTGCCATTCTAAATCATGTTGGAGCTCAGAATGCCCAAATAGGGCTTAATCGTCCCTCTCAACTCACTCTGCTTACTGTTTTCTCTCATCTGACACTGCCCATTCGTCACTCACTCCGATTTCTGTTATTACAGCAGTGAAAAAGCTGCATCTTCCCTTTAAAGAATATGAACCCGTGCCTGATAATAGAAACCGGAAGACAAAAAGCTGGCATCTTTCATCCTAAAATGATGAAATGGAGTGCACTAATCATGACAGGAATGCATCTCTGAGGAATGTACTGCATTTGTATAAAAGGGCAACTTTTTTGTTGTTGTTGCTTTCCCACAGGAACCAAAGATTCCAGTTGACTTTTCAAACAAAGAACCACCATCAAATTAAGAACAACCATTCTCTATTAAACTGTAAATCGGAAGACGTAATTGATAGGGCATTTAGTTCACTGATCCTACACACTGATATAAGAGTAATTAGAAAACCCTGCAACTTCAGCAGTAGAAAAGAACAAGGAAATCCAACCAAGAAGTTCAAAGGAAGGATTTTAGAGGCTTTGAAGAAAATACATAGGTTCGATGGACTTGAGAGGATATATTCCAAAGAGCTGTGAAGTGAAACAGTGTGTGAAACCTCATAATGTTGTAATTTGCACTTGCAGTTTGAACAGAGCTCAGTTTGATCAGAGGCTCAACAGGGCTTAGTTCTATAACTAGCTTTCAGTATCAGAATGAAAGCCTGGCACACTGGAAGGATAACAGAGTGACTTTGAGCATGTGCAGAATGCCATTGCCTTGCCATTGAGGAACTATAAGGTGTACAGCTTCCACACATTTAGCAAGAAGGATAAAGCATTCCATTATTCAGGCAATGAGCATGTTCAGATGATCATGGGGATGAAGGAAACGATTGTGGCTTCTTTCCCCACCCTTACATGTACTGCACATACAATGGCAATTTGCATAATTACCCACGATGTAACACAGGTTGCTGTGTTGTCCGAATCCAGTGTGGTGCATGGCGGACCTAGCTTCTTACCAACACAACTCCTACCCAGGTGTTGTGGCCTGGGTAAGAAGCAGCCCAGCTGTCCACCGCACCGGGTTCGAACAACACGGCAAACCACACTGCATCGCAGGTGGTTATGTTAATCACTGGGACACGTGTGGGGGGAGAAGCCATGATGTCTTCTTTTATCCTGTGATCATACGAACCCAGTCATTGACTTTAGTTAAAAATTGTTAGGGTAAACTTCCTTCTCAAAATGTATTCCTTGCATCTTTCTCTGGAAAGCAACACTCAATATAGAAATGTCAAATGGTGTTGCTGCCATGCTGTGAAAAAACTTCATATGCTCATATTTGCTCACAAAGCTGCTATTAAAGGCACAAGAGCAGGCCAGGCCACGGTTTGTTTGTTTTTCCTGGTCAACTGGCAAGCCGATGACAATACAACAACTGAAATAGGCCAACTGGTGGGAATCAAGAATACGTACAAGAATATCTAATAATATAACTTATCTGTGCAAGCTAAAAACATATTAAAACAATAGAGGAAAGTACAATATTGTTGTGCTGTAATGTAGGGCATTGCCAGAAATAACCATTACCAAGCAGAACCAGAGCCAAATACAGTTCAACACAAAGTCTTTATCAGTGGTCTAGTATATAAAAGGTAGATCAGAAACTACCGCCACAATCCTATGGGAAGCACCCTGGGTATTCATATGCCTCCGAAAGACTTACGAGTATCCAATGTATTTTAACTAGTCAGATAATGAAGGCTTCTGGGAGGGGCAGGGAAGGAGGCTGGGAACAGCTGGGGATACCTCATGTTCCCCTGTCCCCAGTCTCCTCCCCTCCCCTGGGAATGTCCCCTTTCACACTCAAGGTCGTAACAGCAGCCAGCTCAGTTACCTCCATGCTGGCTGCAAAGGGGGGGGGGGGTGAGGGAGCACGGTTTACTGGCTCCAAGGTCAGAGCCCTGGCTCAGTGCCAGGAAAGTGAAATATCTTATGTCCCCCAAATGTTGTCTAGGGGACATAGGCTTGCTCTCTCCAAAAATTTATATATACAGACACGTTTTATAGGCTAGGTTCCTTGTAATTACAAATAAGGCGGCCTGAGGCTCCATTATAGGAAATTAATGCTGAGGAGGGCAAGGAATTGCAGTAATCTTAAAAAGCAAATACATTAAAATACACAGTTTCTTATATATAAAAACAACATACATTCAAAAGATTAAACTAGAAGCCCATAGGGGCACTTCAGCGATTTCCCTAGCAGAGACCTTCAAGCTATCCACATAAACCAAAGAGACTTGGAGACTGAGTTCGGATGACACACTAATCAACCGGGGTGGGGTGTAATAGGAACAAAATGGAAAACAACCGTTGATTAGCGTGTTGTCTGAACTCAGATGGAGCCTTCTATTACACTGCAAAACACAGGTGGAAAAGATGGCGCCTGATAGAGTCACAGTTAGTTCCTTGAAGGGCACCCATCCAACAGAAGAATATTTAAAAACGACACCAGTTTTCAACACTAGATAACACACAATGGCAAAAATTGAAAAATAGATACAGAGCTCTGTTATTAGCGGTAAATGACAATGCATAACCATCCAGTCCATCTCCTCTTTGTTTAAGCCAACTGGAGAGTTAGTCTTTTGAATATAGATCCAGAACAGTTTCTATTGTACAAGTCTGCAGTGCAGCTGTTGTCCTTGAGCTTCAACTTTTTCCAAACAGCAGAACTTCAAGTCATTGAGATTGTGTTCAAATTCCAGGAAATGCTGGATGAAGACCTGGAAATTCCAGGACAGGCTGGCTACAAGATACCTGACAGCCATCCTCCAAAACCCCAAAGGAGATTAATTTATATATAACAAAATAGAAATGCAATATTCCTACTTTCTTGCTGCTTTAACTTTTTCAGGGAGCAGCACTATTAGGAAACCTCCCCTCCACAATCCTGGCAGCTTTGCTGCCCTGTTGTTTTGCCCACCCCATCTACCCCCTGGCTGCCTGCACACTCCCTCCCACAAGTAGCAGCAGGAGGGAGCAAATAGGTTCTTTTCTTTTCTTTTCTTTTCTTTAAAAAAATCATTTTACTGAGATCATCAGAGAAACCATCAATCTCTGTACAAAGGGGTTTGGGGCCCCCAGAGGAAATAGGGGATAGCAATTAGGAAAGGGAGCCATTTGTTCCCTTTCCTCCAAGTCTTCTGCCCTCTTACCAGCAGTGAGATACAGTATGTAAAAACCACACCTTTTGAATTTCTGCCTTTGACCTGTTAAAGGCATAGAGCCTGCATCAAGGGAGGAAAATAACTTTGTGAGTCAATAGAAGCAATGGTTCACAAAGTAAAATCAGGAAATTCATTCTGATGAAGTCCCTAAATGTTTTGCTATAAAGCAAAAATATTGTGCCACTTCACAGTGGCATTCTTTAAGGCTGACCTGAAGACCTGAGAGCTACCTTTCTAGATTATAAATAATGCCACTTCTTTAAATGATAGACTCATACTAGCTTCATTCCAGCATCCAAAGCTGGGTCCTATCTGTAATAGGCTGAGCAGATTTCTTTGCCATTTTCCACAGTCTTTTTTTTAAAAAACTTTTCTATCTTTTTAAAAAAGGCAAATAAGATTCTACATTCAGGGATCAAATATGGTCTATTAAGGCAGCAGAGATTTGGGAAACCCTGCTCAGTGTCCCCAACAGGTTGTTGTTATGGTTTCCTTTACATTTCCAGTAGCCAAAGGCTGATGATGCCCTCCTTATCTCAGGTGGTCAAACTGGCTTAACTTCCATAATTGCTGCAATACAGCCTGAGAGATGCTGCTAGATCAAAGGAGAACTGGAACATGGCAACATAAGGTTTATCCCAATTTTCCCCAACCTGTTGCCCTCCAGATGTTGTTGGATTACAGTTTCCAGCATTCCTGGCCATTAATCATGCTGGCGATGAGAGTTGAAATCCAAAACATCTGGAGGGCACCAGGTTGGGGATGGCTGGCCTACTTGCAGTTTAAAACATATCTGAGAGAGCTTCCATTTTAGATATACCACTTTCTTTGTAGAAGCGTTGTTGTTTTTTAGTGCTCTTTCCTCTGTGTTTAACAACAGAAATTAAGGAATGAAGTGAATCAGGGAGACATTTTTCTCCCTCTCTCAAAGTACTAGAACCTGGGGTCATCCCATGAAACTGATTAGTGGGAGATCCAGGACAGATAAAAGGAAGTACTTCTTCACACAGTGCATAGTTAAATTATGGAACTCACTACAAGATGTAGTGATGGCCACCAATCTGGATGGCTTTAAACGGGGGTTGGATAAATTCCTGGAGGCAAAGGCTATCAATGGCTACTGGCCCTGATGGTTGTGTGCTATCTCCAGTATTCAAGGCAGTAAGCGTCTGTGCACCAGGTGCTGGGGAACATGGGTAGGAGGGTGCTGTTGCACCATGTCCTGCTTGTTCATCCCTGACTGATGGCTGGTTGGCCACTGTGTGAACAGAGTGCTGGACTAGATGGACCCTTGGTCTGATCCAGCAGGGCTCTTCTTATGTTATTATGTTAATCTCCATGCCAAGAAAACTTCATCTTTTTAATTTCTATGCATCAGGCTGCTATTAAATGCATAGGAAAAGGGCTAGGGGAGGGAAAATGGGAAGTCCTTTCTTCTGCCAAATCAGAGGCCTCATCTTTCTTATTAGGCCAAGCATTTGGTGTTCTCTGTAGCCAGAAATCTGGTGCTCCCAACTTATTTTTCATTTAAAGTGTAAGTCAAGGGAGTAAAAAGGGCCCACATCTGCCTGACAGGATGGACATAGCCCATTGTCCACCTTCTTTTGTTACACCCTCAAAGATGCTAATTTGAGCACTCTTGCTGGGTGTATGAGAGAGAGCACTAACTCTTAAGTAAAACAAGGGGAGATGCATCGTTAAAGGAATATAACCAAACTCCTATTCAAAGGCAGAAGATTGAGAGGCAGTCTATGATGACTCTGTGTGTCTCCCGGAGAGGTGAGTGTGGTTCAATGTAGTCACAAGACGTTTGTTCAGTGATTGTCTTTCTACTAAGCTCAATGGGCACTAGATCAGGTCTGAAGAGAGCTAAAGACTTGACAGCTGTCAGGGCTGGTTACGGTCTACTGTGAAACTCTTAATGACAGTTTTCCTTTCCAGAAACCAGTTCTTTTGATTGCAGGGAAGCTACCAAGTGATCCTGCAAGCTGTTGAGTCACATTGGTTTCACATCTTATTGACGTTATGGAGCCCTTTTCTGGGGGGGGGGGGAGGGAAAAATTGTTACCAGTTCCCAGACAGGTAAGGTGTAAGAGATACAGATTTCCTGGAATGGTGGATCAGTGTCTGGTTCAGACGAAAGCTGGGACTATTTTGTTAATTGATCAACGCTTGAAGGCTGTTCCACATTATGCTTAGCTTGTTGTGGCCCTAGGCAGCCATCGCAACTACTGGGATATGGCATATGTTGCAATGTTCAACTTCTGCTGCCGCCTTTTATCTAGCTGTATCTCTCAAACTGTATTGCAACCATTACGCAAGTTAAGAATCTCCACATAGCCAGTTAAGTTGACTTTCACCACTGCATCCAAAATTCAGCTCAGTAGTCTATAATCCAAGATAAATTGCTTCAGTTTCATAACATCCTTTTTGTGTGTTGAGTATGTGAAGCAAATAAGATTCCTATAGTTATTGAGCCATTCTGGGCAAAAACACTCAGCAAGTGAAAATTGTTCTCTTAAATACCAAATATGTAACTCGTTCTGCCTTCAAGATTGATCATAATTTAGCTGTTTTATCCCTGGAAATCTATTGTAGATTTCTCTGGGAATTCTCTCTTGGCTTTTTATTTCGAGAAAGAAAATGTAATAAGCCTATTACAGAGAGTTTATTCATATATTATGTCTTTCTGCAACAACTGCCTAAGATTCCCAGATTGCAACCATAGGTTTCATTCCCCCCCTCCCTGCCACCGCACCAATCACAAACACATCCGTTGTTCTTATTAGGCATCGCTTAGGAACAAAGGACTACTTTTGCAGACCCCAGTGTTCAACTGGTGTAAATCCACAAATTGGATTAGCATCAGTGCAGTTCAGGCAGAATCAAGGCTAGACCAGCCTTTCCTCAACCTGGTGCCATTCAGTTGCATTGGACTTCAACTCCCAATATTCCCAGCCACTACGGCCATTGAGGCTGGGGGTGATAGGGGCTGTAGTCCAACACATCTGGAGGACATAAGGTTGGGGAATGCTGGTCTAGATTCTACAAGGGGAAGCATTTTCTAAAAAGAAAGCTGGAGAAGTGTTAATTAACAGAGGTAATTAACAGCATTCTAATAAATCACACTCTCCCAAAAGCAAAAGACGAAGTAGTGGTTTTCAGAGTTCTAAATCAAGCCACAGGCTTTAAGCAGACTGGCAATCCAAGGCCAGGAATGTCTGGCAGGTAAATGGGAGTCCAAGGAACAGGGATGGAGATGGGCAGGGCAGGACTTAATCAGAGCTAAGGTAAATAAAAGCAGCTACATGTGCTTATTGTAGAGGTTGTGACTTGTTCCTAAAACTGATGTGATTCAGGAAATCTGTGAGCAGATCCCCAACTTAAAAATAAAATAAAATTTAAAGCAGCTGCTGAGAGACTCAATTTAGACTGGCACAGCAGTGTTGTGGGAGGGGATGTTTAACCTTCTCCCCTGCACCATTTTCCAAATCTAAATATCCCTCTTCTAAGCTGCTATTAATGTTGTTGGAGTGGGGAGAAATACAGGTTTGCTGCAAGTGCCTGGATATATTTTTTCCATCAGTGAAACAAGCAGCAGTCTTGGGGATGATTTAGAACAGGACAGCATGATAGGAAAGGTAAACACATATCCCCTAGTATTACTGCTCATTGCTCAATCGGAATTGAGGTCTGTAATGGCTACTTTAAAGTTAAAAAATCCTAGGAATTCCAATCTTTGATCTCTTAATTTGTGTCTATTTTGTTACTAAGCCTCAAGAGGGGGAGGGAACGACCCTTGGGTAGCAAGCCTATACACATTTACCTGGGAAGGAGGAAGAACTATTAAACTCAGACTTACTCCCAAGTAGACATGCATAGGGATGTGCTATCAGGTGGCCAGGGATGAAGATAATCCAATCAGAGTTTATGGTGAATAATACTTTCCACTGAAATCCATGTAAGAGTAATTATTTTATCAGTGTAGAGGTTGCTGTTCTGTTCTGTTCCTAATACCAGACGTTAGCACTCATCTTTTGCCATGAGAAAGCTACTGTCAGAATATTTTTTAATGAACAAAGCTTTGATTTACAGGTAACTATTTTGAAGATAATACTTGAAATATTATTTGTTGTGTCATTACATCAGATTCCATGATAGGGTGGCTAGGTGCAAAAGAGGACAGGGATCCTGCACTTTTACCAGACATGCAGAAGAGGACATTTTAGCAGGTGTAGCCTACATGACAAGCTACAACTGCCCCATTTCATTGAAGGCAAGCAGGTATGGGCAGACACCTTTAATGGCAATAGGGAGTGTGAGCATTCTGAGGTACATCTCGATGAAAGGTGAGGTCCGAGACTCCCCGCTCAAGGTTTTGAGGCCCCAGTGGGAAGTTAAGGATTACCTGTGAGGTCATTAGAGGCCAACTCACCTCACCCACTTGGAGATTTGCGGCCCCAGACAAGGTGACAGGGGAAAGCTTCCCCTCCCCAAACGGGGTAGTTCTGGAGGGTGGCAATCTTACAGATGCCACTCAGCAGGCACAGAATACTTTGCTTGATATATTTCCTGGCTAGTAACCGGCATGGATTAGTTGCCTGCTCTGGTCTCCCCACCACGTATTTTTTCAATTAATATGGCTTGAGTTTATAACTATAAACTCATCTCTTTATTTCCCACCCCCTCCTTTTGCTCACAGTAGGCTAATGACCTTACTTTGTGTCTAGCAGTTTAATATGGTCCCGTAGAGAAATTTCTGGCTTCAGAAGTATGAAATAGTAATAGTAGAGGAAGCAGAGACTGTCTTACGGGTGTGAGCTCAAACTGGTCTTTCCTTAAAATTAACCTTTAAAAATAAATGCTACTTAGGACAAGATGTACAGTTGATTCTATTTCATGTACTCTGCCACATTAACAACATTCACATGTGTCATATTAAGTATGTCTTCTGTGACATATAAGGCAAAAACCTGAACACTGGCAGTTCTGAAGCTAAGGTTGTCAGATCGCAACCTTTGCGGCCTGCACCCTCAATACATCCAGTGAGGCGATAGTTAAAACTTCTCCCCAGGATTTTTGTCTATCACCTTCTCTTCCCTGCTGTAAGGTCTCCAGCAATGCCACATGGTGGGGAGCACAAAGGAATAGGAGAAAGCCTCAAGTAGGGAACTTAGAGGTACAGGGTCAATCTGGCAATACTATCTGACATCAAGGCCCTTGGAAAACTTGTGATATTCTCATAATACCACAATTTCCATTGCCATATAGTGGGGTCGGGTGTGGTGGAGGTAGGAATAACATAAATAAAATTCAGAGAAAAGTGTGAAACAGATGCTGTTTAAGACTGTTCACTTTTCCCTTCAAAAGCTTGAGCAATGTTTACTTCTACAAGCTAAACCAAAAGGCCAAGTGGTATATTCAAGCTGTTTCAGCAAAACTTTTTAATGGGAACAGAACCTAAAGTGAAAGGGTTCACACAGCCAGCTATAACTAACAAACACATCTTATTTATTGCTATAGGAAATGAGGAACCAAACTGCAATGTGCTAAGAAAAGTTAAACACTGCTTAGGTTTAACATCACTTTGCTCACCCTTCCCCCAAAGAAGCAAGAACAAATAGCTGGCCATCTCTTTTAAGAATGAAATTTCATTACACAATCAGAAATATGAATCTCAGAGAAGACATTGAGGCACTCCGCCCCAACAGGATATGCAGCAACAAGAGACAATTAATAAAGTTACAGGTTTTACATCATGAGACCAACTCGCAAGAGCTAATAACTCAGTTATTATGTGCAAGTCACTGTTCTCTTGATACTTATGAACACCACTGATTAACTCTTCTGAGAATATTTCATCTACCACACCTACAGGAAGGAAGCCACAAATCTAGGGCACTATTCAGTTGCTATAATAAGTTTCACTGCAGGTGGAAAGTGGCCGTGTGTGTGCGTGTGTGTGTGTGTGTGTGTGAGAGAGAGAGAGGGGTTTGGCAACCATAGGGGACAAACAAGAATAGTCAAGATTTCCAGGAGTACAGGTAATAGAGAAGGATGACATTTCATTGTGCAAGTGGCAGTTTCTACTTTGTGAGAAGCCCTGCATTCCAAATGCATCTCCTCCCAACATGTCATACAAATTCCGCTGGAGTCCATGTGGATTAATGCACTGTGAAATTAAATTAATGGGAAATCAGATGATTTCCCCATTATAAAATTCTTATCAGATAGGGGCACTGCAGCTCACGTCAGGCTGTATGGCGTTGAAGCATTTGAACAGAAAAGGGACCCTTAAGGAGAACCAATCCTTCGTGCCACCCCTGTCTACAACACAGAGTAGGTCAGTGTGCTATCAGACTTGCAGAGCAGCGTGATATGTCAGGTTAGGGTGACCATATGAAAAGGAGGACAGGGCTCCTATATCTTTAACAATTGTATTGAAAAGAAAATTTCAGCAGGTGTGATTTGTATAAATGGAGAACCTGGTGAAATTTCCTTTTCATCACACCAGTTAAAGCTGCAGGTGCCCTGCCCTCTTTTAAATCTGGTCACTCTAGTATAGCTCCTGCAGCTTTAATTGTTGTGATGAAGAGGGAATTTCACCAGGTTTCCCATATATACAAACGACACCTGCTGGAATTCCCTTCTCTATGCAACTGCTAAAGATACAGGAACCCTGTCCTCTTTTTCATATGGTCACCCTATGTCAGGTAGCATATGCTCTGCAGAAGCAAAGAACAGCAAGGAATGCTCAGCACAGTTGCCTATATTGTGCCTTCACCTGCACTCCCACAACTCTTCTGATTCCTATAGAGTAAAGCTGACAGAGGTTTTCCAGAGGATGAAACTTGGTGCTCATGCTGGTTTAATGTTCTCAGGGTACTCATGCTGATTTAATGGTGTTTTCTTGCACACTTAACAATAATAGCTTAATGGTTAAATGTGCAAAAGCATTGTCATAGTGTTGTACCAGCTATTATAGTGCTTTAACAATGGCAAGCATTGTCATTGTGCTGTATTATCAAAGCTTGAGTGTGAATAAGAAATGCTATCCATTGCGCATGGACAAAATTAAGCTTTGGAGGAGATTACTTGTTATATTAATTAGGACTTTCTTGTCTGCCAGTTATCTTGATTCTATAGAGCAGGAATGGGCAACTTGTGGCTCTCCAGGTGATTTGGCCTACAACTCTCATCATCCCTCTCCATTTGTTATGCTGACTAGTGCTGATGGGAGTTGTAGGCCAAAACATTTGGAGGGCCACAAATCACCACTTCTGATATAGAGGCTCAAACAGTTGGTATGGGAGAAAGACATTTTCCTGAGCCTTTGCAAATGTGTTTAAATAACCTTCATACACATGTTCTTCTCTTTGGATAACTATGTCAAAGTGTGCACCAGGTAAGAAGTGTTGTTCATAATGGGTTGCCCTGTATCACATGATTCTTGATTTAAGACATACACTCTGTGCATGACCCTATGTTGGACAATACAGACTTATCCCAGGACTTGTGACATAAACGTACTATCTGATTTACTGTGGGGAGCTGCTCCAGAAAGCATAGAGTAATTGGACAGGTTCAATTAAAGAGCCAGTCTATGATTGCCAAAGAGAAAATGCACAAAAAAGCAATTCCCATTGTATTTAATGAGCTAATTCTGTGTTGTGTGGAAATGGCATTGAGCAATGGGCCAGGCTAGCCTGTGTGTAACCCACTGATGGGTAGCGATGAAAATAAACAAGCTGCCTCTGTCAAGGGGAACGTGCTCTTTAACAACACTTCCCACACTAGCAGGACACCTTGCTGTTCTTTTTAGAGGCATGTCACTCACGCCGGAGAACTTGGAGAAGTTCAAGTGTTGCATAATTATCCAAAGCAGGCCCTGAACAAGAATATCCTGTTTTGCTTCCTGTACGCTCACTAGGGTTGCTCATCTGAATCCCTGACAGCCTCCTAGCTCCATGAAGAAAACATTACAGCTCCTTCCTGATAGCAGCTTTATACCTAGAGTTCCTCGGCAGTAGGGCTCTTTAGTCCCAAAGCGTTGTCAGACAATCACCCCATTGTTTACTCGCTAGTCAGAAAGAGTGTTATGCTTTTCTTCACTCTGTAGGGCCTCCATAATCCTAACAGTCATGTTCGCTCAGCAGTAAGCCTAAATATATGCTTCCCAGAGGACATTCAAATCCATGCTATATAGATTAACATCACCGAGGCTTGATGCTATCTGTGACAGGTTTCTACCATCATTAACATTTTTTTTTAAAAAAAGAAGGTGGTCAGTGCTTGCAATTATTTGCTCCAGATAAATAACATTTCAAGTGCAAATGCATTATTAATTATTATTATAATCAGAAAAATGGGCTGCCCATGGACAATATCACATTCAGGAGTGCTCTGTCAGCAGTGCTTCATCTCATTACGTATCACCATGCCCTTTTTTTACATTATTATTAAGAAAAGAAAAGAGGAAGGGGAGAGAGACACACAGAGAGAGAGAGAGAGAGAGAGAGAGAGAGAAAGAGGGGCTCAATTGTATATGGGTGAATCAGGAGATTTCACAAACATTCAAGGAACACACATGCCACTACAAATTAACCATTAGCGCTGCACGGTATTCATCTTTTCTGTCACACACTGTGGGAAGCATGCCTTATTAGCATGGAACCATGGAGTAATAGTATCTCAGTCAACTTAGCATACCCTTATCTTGGGGTGGAGTTGGGGGGGGGAGGGAGAGAAGCAGACAATCACAGTCCCAAGCACCCAGCAGACCTAGCACTTCACTACTTACTTCCTCCCCTCACTCCTCCCTCACCCCCCCATCCCCGGATTTACGCCTTGTGGTTTAAAAGTGAAAGAATAAAATAATCCTAAACCTTGTGGCCTTTTCTACTGTGCTCTAGTTTGCCCTAGAGTTTACACTGCATAGTGGAGTTTGCATTTTTAATCAGCCTTAAGCATAAAGCAGACAATGACCCCAATTGCTGCATGGTTTCTTTCTCCCTCCCCACCCAGTTCCCTCACCACTGTTTCTCATTGGCTTTGAATTTGAATAGTACATGGCACACTGGGGCCCTACTTGGAACCCAGATGTCAAATTATAGGCCCTGTCCTATTGTATTTTTTCCTCTATGGCAATGAAGTTCATTGTTAATCCCCCCCCCCCAATCCCTCTGTGATCCAATAGCTGCAAAGGAATCCTCCCGCCCCCCAGGTTTCATTTAACTGTATGTCAGCCTTATGGGCCTGCTGCAACAATAGCCAATAAAACTTTCTTTTTAACACGTTACATACATGCTCTTAAAATGAAACATTTTCCACACGTTCTTGCCTCCCCTACAAAATAATAATAATAATAATAATGCTATGTTAGAAAGAGGCAGTTCCCGTTTGATGCCTGTGCAGTCTATAAAAAGCCTTGAGTGGGGCCCACTCCCCCTACCTGGCCCTCTTTACATGCTGTTTTATTTAAGAAATCAAGAGTCTATTTCACAACCACTTTGCCATATAAAAACTAAACTTTTACAACATAAAAGTGACTTTCAAGGGGAGGGAAAGCTTATTGCTTGTTTCACTAGCTTCTTTTAGAATAAACTTGTAAAAATAAAAGAGATCTAAATGCCATCCAATTTAGTAAAATCTAATGTAGCAGCAAACTAGAGCCTCCCACTGAGCTAAAAGCAGAGCTGGTATTTTAAATGTTATAGTGCTGTAACCTAAGCACTCGGGGTGGGGTGGGAGGGATAGGGGGATTTATGACACAGTGTAACCCAACACAGTGGATTCCCCAGCATAAACAAAATCAAATGAGAACATGGGGAAATTTGGATTTCTACCCACTTGTTTCAAAATAGTTACGACTTCTGCTCGTAACAGAGAAATAAAGTTAGCATAGAAGAATGGACGATGCGTGGCTTAACTGAAGCCAGAGCTCACCAGTGCTGAGTCCAAGAATGTACTTTGAAAACCAGGGCTTAATACTGAAATGAAATGAGGCAAAGAATACAGAGGCTGCTTCTGAGCATGAACAGAGTGCCATTCACACACCTCTAATGCACATCAGCCTGGCTCTATACATCTGGAATTAGGTGGCAGGACTTGCAGCTCAGAAGCAGGCCTCAAGTCCAGAACTTTCTTTGGGGTAATCTACACCAGCAATTTAGTGAGGTGGGAAAGCTGATTGAGGTTCTTTGTGACATGCGACATTATGGCCAATCCGTGGCCAATCCGTAGCCAACTAGCAGCTTCTCTCTTGAGAAGTCGCATTTTCTGAAAGTCTTTTTAGTCCATATTTTTTCACTTAAAGCGGCTTCCAGGCAGTTCCACTACAAAGTACCCCGTCTCTCCTCATTAAATCCTGGGCATGGCTCTGTGACTTAGAATCATAGAATCATAGAATAGCAGAGTTGGAAGGGGCCTACAAGGCCATCGAGTCCAACCCCCTGCTCAATGCAGGAATCCACCCTAAAGCATCCCCGACAGATGCTTGTCCAGCTGCCTCTTGAAGGCCTCTAGTGTGGGAGAGCCCACAACCTCCCTAGGTAACTGATTCCATTGTCACACTGCTCTAACAGTCAGGAAGTGACGTAGTTATGTGGTGGGGTGGCTTCTTCCCCTCCCCCATTTACCCTTTCCCACCAGTGGTATTACCAGTCAGAGTAACTAGACCGGTGTTTCCTATTCATAAAAGCCCTACTGCGCTATTTCTAGCCTCTACAATTGCGAACTTGTAGCTTTCTCAGTGAGTATCTAGTCTGAAGTTCCCATTCATAGGAAAGCAGCAGCAGGGGGCAGCCTGGACAGGGACGGGAAACAAACCTCTCCCATTTGCTGAGTGGCACCTCCAGGCTTGATGAGTTCAGCTCTTCTTCCTGACTCTGCCCACCCAACCCCAAGTTTCAAGTAAGCTTTTCTTACTCCATGTGCCGCTGATGGACTATAGCGATTTCAAGAAAATCTGGATATAAATAGTAAGCGCTTCTGATCCCGTTGCCATGTAGATTACCCCCTGTCAGAAAGTAATCACTGGGAGGACATAGTGATAACATGCTACTACTACCCTAGTAATATGACCATGACGGAAAACTGAGGTTTCATTGCAAGGGGGAATTCTACATTTACTTCCTCACCCAAGGGACAAATTCATTGTCAGGGTTGGCCCATGTTGACAGATGAAGGAAGAATTTGCCACCGTCCCTAACATTTTGTCAGATCTTAAACTAGCATTTTAAAGTTTCTAAAACTGAGAAAACTTGTCACACCCACCGTACACACTATTCTTCACTGAGGCTACTGTTATGGCATCCTAGAAAAGAAGCCCTGAGCCAGCCAACACAGATGTCTTTTAGGATATGAATGGGCAAGGCACATCTCTGTTATCAGCTGTCTGTAAGTCTTGGGCAGATCTTGTCTGTGCTTGCTGCCACGAGCAGATGCCTTACCATATGCCTATTGTGCTGTAATTCATGAAGCCATTTCCAGTTCCACAGTATGCTTCTAGAACAGCATAAGTCAATCGCAATGCAGGCCGTTGTCTATGAAGCCTCAGCCCCACAATAAAGAAGTCGTGCCATGCAACGTTTCTCACTGGAAATTCTCTATCAGTGTATAGCAGGAACACCTGCCGGTTTATATATAAGTCGTTCTGGTTTCTTACCCCTTCGATTTTTTGCTCAAACGCTTGAGCTCTCCATCCTTCCACCCCACACGTGCTAAACAAACTAGTAAAAAGAAAAGAAAAGCCATGTAACAACTTTCATTTTTTAAAAAAATGGGCCAGTTATATTTAAGCACCAGGGAGAGGAATGAGAAGTTTGGTTGTGAGGAGTTGGGGCCCTTCAAACTAAAGCAGCTGCTTCTATAAAAAGCCCCAAAGGAGCCGGCTTTTGCTATTTGCCCTTCAAACATGCTGTTTTATTTAGGATATGAGGCTAGCTCACAATGACATTGCTACGTAAAACAAGCCTTATACAACACACACCAAAATATGGATTTCAAAAGCAAGAGGAAGAAGTAATCCCAGGCAAATTTGAAGGTAGAATTTTAAGGGCCAAACTGCAAGTGATGCAGGAAGTCCATGAAAGGATTTTCAGACATCTTTTTAAAAATGACACAAGGGAGTAAACTGGACACCCTTTCCTGAGTGTTATTTCCACAATTTAAATCAGGGGTGGGAAATCTGTAGCCCTCCAGTTGCTGTTCGCTTACAACACCCATCATCACTGACTATTGGCCATGCTGGTTCAGGCCGATGGGAGTTGAAGTCCAACAACTCGTGAATTAAATTTTTAGGGTGACCATATGACCAGGAGGGGAAATCCGGATTTTTTTTCAAAGAGCAGCTCTAATGGGAATTAACAAAAATGCTTATAACTCCGTCATTTTTTAAGATAAAGACATGAAACTTGGCACAATGGTAGCTCTTAGGAAGGGCTTTAGTCATACCAAATTTGAAACAGATCCGTTCATCCATTGATTTTTTAGGAATTTTTTAAAAATTGAGGTTTTAAAATTATTATTTTTAAAATCGTCATTTTTAAAGTTAAAGAGATGAAACTTTGTTCCATGATATGATTTCGGTAGAGCTTTAGCCACACCAAATTTGAAACAGATCCATTCATCCATTGATTTTTTAGGAATTTTTTAAAAATTGAGGTTTTAAAATTATTATTTTTAAAATCTTCATTTTTAAAGATAAAGGGATGAAACTTTGTACCATGATAGGATTTAGGTAGAGCTTTAGTCACACCACATTTGAAACAGATCCGTTCATCCATTGATTTTTTAGAATTTTTTTAAAAATTGAGGTTTTAAAATTATGATTTTTAAAATTGGCATTTTTAAAGATAAAGAGCTGAAAGTTGGCACCATGATAGCTTTTAGGTAGAGCTTTAGCCATACCAAATTTGAAACAGATCTGGGACCAGTAGCAAACCCTGTTAACAACAACAGCAGCTTGCAATGAGTGAAGATACAGTCAGAAAAGATATTTGAGGGAAGGGGAGAATGTAACACACAGAGTATAGCAAAAGCTTCAAAGTACAGCAAAACCTGCAAAAGTAGGAGTGAGTGAAGTTAATTTCAGATACACTGAATCTCTCACTTGTTCTTTATTTCAGTGATTTTAACATTAAGATGTTATGTAGAACAGATTTGTCTTAAATGTGTGCTGTAAAATCAGACATGTGACCAAGGCTATGTTCGGGTGGGCACGCCCCCTTGGTGCTGGACACACCCCCTTGGGGCGACCATGTTGTCCTCCTTTTTGGTTTCCAAAATATGGTCACCCTAAATTCTCCCTCCTTCCGCCAGCCTGCTTTTAGCCTCACTGGAGGAAAAAGACATACAATACCAGTACGTGACTTAATTATTATACAACGGGTGATTTCAATTAGATAGGCAGCATGGGGTATAGGCTAAAAAATAAAAATCACTGGTCGGAAACAGTGATTTCATCGAACATTTGTGAAATTGGCCCATTAATTCAATGAGAAATAGTTTTGTGAAATGATTCCTTATCCAACTTTGTTTTGCTGATACTTCAGCACATTTCCTTAGGAGTCTGTACATTACAAACTGAAGGAAAGAAGGACCAGGCAAATGTAGTATAAGCAATGTGACTTGCTATTTGCACTGGTCCCCAATGAAGTAAGCAGCAGTGAAATGGATCCAGTGAGACCTTCTGCTGACAGAAGATTCTCTGTTCCAGGGGAGGCTTCCATCAGCTGAATGGGGAGGAATGCAATTTTCAACAGTTCCTGATCTGCCTGCATCCACCTCAAAGCTGCTGCAGAGGTTTGGGGAACTCTACAGAACAGCTGAGAAGGTGTGGTGTGGAAGGTTGCAAAGTGGAGAGAAAATTGGCAAAAATCAGATCCTGTCTCCTTCCACTGGGTCAAAGAGTGTTCCATCAGTGAAGGAACAGCATTGGGCAAAACTCCCTGGCCCTGTTCAGACAACGTGCGGCTAAATCATGATAATTAAGCATTTTGGGCTAAACATTATGGCTTAACGTGTCATGTGAACCATGACTTTGTGTGCCGTGGGAACCATTCCTAACCATGGTGGCTACATAATCATGGTTTAAACACGCTCACTCACCACTTGCTGAAAAAGTGTTAGTGGCCTAACCATGGCTTAGTATGTTGTTTGAACAGGCCCAATATAGTCAATCTAGTATAATCTCAGTGTATTCTAATGTAAGCTCAGCACTGCAATACATAAAGTAATAACAATATTGTCAACTGAGTTTATATAGAGTACCTTACTTTTGAACAGCCACAACACCCAATAACCTGAGATGCCCACAACAATCTAAGTTTAGAACTTCCATATTACTTTTTATTTAATGTATTTATGTTTAGAATACAGAATTTGCCTTTTCATTCAACAGGATACTTGAAGTTCACAAAGATCAGCAAGAAAAACATTTAAATGTAATATACATAAATTATAGGGTGTGATTGCCACACACGCTTAAATTTCAGCAGATCTCATTTTAGAAATATGACACTAATGTATAAGTTACTGCAGGAAATAGTTCTGGGTTTGAGGTCCTACCATGAAGCAAAGTGAAGCAGCTGGTTTTGGTGACAGATCTAGAGGGGCATCATTT
Source organism: Elgaria multicarinata webbii (assembly GCF_023053635.1). NCBI lineage: Eukaryota > Metazoa > Chordata > Lepidosauria > Squamata > Anguidae > Elgaria > Elgaria multicarinata. The sequence continues at coordinate 132,617,637 of NC_086171.1, forward strand.
TATTTTCTCTACCACTCCACATTTGTGTTTCATTAACGATAAAGAGATGCCATTTTGGCTTTGCACATCATCTGTGAAACATCTAAGGGAGACACTATCCTAGACCTTTTGGTGCCCAGGTTCGAAAATCTCAGGGATCATCACCCCACCCACCCCTGTGGTGGTAAACATTCAATGAGCAGCTAAATAAATATCATGTTGGCTGCCCTTTCATGGTATCTTAGGATCCGCTATGCTATGCTGGCTCAACCTGGGTAAGATCTGCTTAGTTTTCATCTATATTGTATTGATGGCTCATGTCACTCAAATGGATCCAGTGCAAGCAGGGAGAGGAGGTGATGAATTGGTGCCCCAGGCACTCTCTTTAGCTCCCTCCTAGGGTGGTTTTTTTTTTTTTTTTTTTGCCACCTCTGTTTTTGTGTTTTGGTACAATGGTGTGACAGCATGCAGCTATGAAGCATATGTGGGGAAAAGCAGACAAGTGATTACAAGAGAGAGCGAGAAGGGGGTGGGAGAGAGAGGTGGGCGGGAAGCTTTTACAATACTTCAAAGCAGATTTGACTTTGACCTCTCCATCACTCCACCACCTATGCCTCTCATTTCATGACCTTACCATGCTGCCTCTCTTTCGGGAGGCCCCCAGCTTATGAGAAGCTGCATCACAAGCAGGAGAGCCAGATGGCAGCTTTGTAGATTTAGGATGGGGGGGGGGACAGTTGGGGTGAAGGGAGAGTGATCCGTTCCACCAGAGAGCTTCGGCTATTGGGCGGTATAAAAATGTAATAAATAAATAAATAAATATACTAGAAACAGGAAAGATCAGGGAGATACAGAGTTTGTGCTATACAACATTTGAAGAAGAACTAGTATGAGAATATTAAATCAAGGTTTGTGGAGGGCAAAAATCCAACACTCACAGACATAACAACCATCCTATTCACAAATCACAGACACTTCTTGCCGTGCTTATTTTCCAAGTCTTATCAGAGGGGGGTGGAGGTACTCCCGACACAAGGTATTATTGGAAAATAACTTTCATTTAGTAACAATCTCTCTCTCAGGGCAATGCATAAGCAGCCATAAGCACTCATCCAAGACTAACCATCCCTGCATTAGGAATTCCGAGCTACTGCTTTTAAACTGTGCTGTAGTTTATTGTTTGCTCTAAATCAAAGCTGAATACCACTGTGTCTGTTAGAAAATCATTAGAGTGCCATTAAAGCCAGAGTCACAGGCCTGGCGAACATGGAATTTTCAGTGTGTGTGTGTGTGTGTGTGTGTGTGTCTGTTCTGCACTGCCTCCCCTGATTATCTGCACCAGTTCTGGTCAAGAGATACAGCTGTCATGAAACACTCAACAGATGGCAGTTGCTGGGTGATGCCTCATCCATATTTGGATGCTCTGGTGACATCTGAGCTTGTGCCTTCCCTAAAAGCTCTCATGCAGTCGCTTTCATTCCCATAATGCATGGCTTCGCAATGCAGAGTGACAACATTCATCTTTCTCAGGAATAGAGATAAATTGAACTGCCCTTATGAAAAGCACTGTGTAAAATGCTCAAATTTATTGTCCTTTAAAACTTTTAACTGGCATAGAGAGAGGTGGCTGGAAAAACGGATAGGCTGACAAATTGGGAGATGGATCCCTTTTTCATGGAGATGAAAAACAGTGGTAAACTCCTGTTTTAGTCTTAAAAGGCTCTTTAAAGATTGATTTAACTCACAAAGAACAGCAATTTCTCTCCAGATACAGGAAACTGCTAGGAACCAGAGAGCTTTGGGAGGCAATTGTACTGATCAATTTCTTTAAAAAGAAAGTTAAAACAGCCAAAAAAAAAAAAATACAGGGTTTCTTGGGGCCTTTCAAGCAGTGAAAGCTGCTTAGTGGCTTTATCTTAAATTAAGTTTTAAAGTTAATTCATATTGGATTCTGGATTCGTTTCAAGTGGATGCCTTGTGCTGAGAAAAGGAATGATACCATTTTAAAACAGTTCCTCCTCATTTCTTCTAGGAAAATTCAATAGCTTCATAGGGGATCATCAGATGAGTGTTTTATTGCACGCTTGTTACTGGGGGCTCACGCATTTTCGCAGGTCCTATTCATGACACCGTCCACCTCCCATGCGTCTCCTGCACTTTCTGGCTTTCTTCCTATGTCAAACCACCACTACCCACGCCCCCCAGGAAGTTTGATTTATTTTTAGAAACAGAGCTTGCCACAATTTCCTGCTGTGTGCAGGAGAAGCAACGTGATTAAAACACCCACTGAATGGGCCATAAAGTCGTTGTTTACTTACTCTTTCTTTTCTATGAGAAAGAGGAAGTATTGTGTGACAGAAGCGGGGGCAGAGAAGCGACGGTAAGGGACCATGACACACTTACCCCATCTGATGAAGCCCATAGCCGTTTGTTTCTGGGGGTGTATGGGCATTTAGAGCCAAGCCAGACCTCATATTATTCATGCAGTTAATAATTCTGTGAATGCTGCTTTTAAAGGAACAGCAACCATGTAGAGAGGGGTTGGGATGAGATTGGGATTGTGACTGGGGATGGGCTTTCTCCTTTTGCCCCCATTGCAGCAGGGTCTTGCTTTTTACTGTTTTACTCTGTACAGCACCATGTACACTGATGGTGCTATATAAATAAATAATAATAATAATAATAATAACTTCTGTTATGTGGGATCAGTGGAAGCTTTACTCTCAATGCAAATAGCAGCCATGGTGAGGTGAGGAGAGGGTTAAAGCTCCCCTTCACCCTATTATCCCGATTTGGAGTCTACCCAAGCCCACAACTATTATTTATTTACGTTCATGCAATTGATAATTATATCTGGTTTGGCTCTCAATGTGTGTTCATTGTAAGAAATGACACTTATATTTGCAATTGTTATCTCTTTAAAAAATGGAAAACATTTCTATGAATAACATGTGCATTTCCTAGAGAGAGTTCCCAATAAATGTTGATGTCTTAAGTTGAAATAATTTGTCATCACTCGTTAGTAGTAACAGTTATACAGACAGGACAATTCACACTTCAATGGACATTCAGACTTAAAACTGAAGCTAAAGCATAGACTGGGATATGTTCCTACAGTTTTCAGATGTGTGAAATTTGATTATGTGTCTAGTTTTCTTCAATAAAAAGAATTAATGATTATGTAGCTTTTAAAAATTGGTGGAATGTCTTATCCAAGTTTTAACTTGGAAATCAGCAGTTTCTTCAGTGAAGGGAAAAAAGTCAATTTAATGGCCTACTTTCCATGAAACACTAACTCATGTTAGTTGCCCCACCCAGGGTTTGTCTGACAGATGACTGACAACTGTAGTTTGTTTTCTCAATGTCTGTTGTTGTTGTTGTTTTGTAGAGATGTAGAAGAAATTAATTTCAGCTTGTTTTTTACCAGGCCAATCCCGCCCCCCCCGCCCCCCCAAATACATTTGACAACATGTATACATTTGAAAAATCTGTGCCCGTATATGTTTTAAATAATGAAAGAAGAATGTGTACATTTCAGATATGCACACAACTGATACATACATTTGGAAATGTATGGACAAAAATATGCATGTCGTTTCAAGCGAAAAGAAATACACAAAGCTCACAATCCCCTACGGTCTCAAGTTGAAACCAGCTTCATGATGGAATTTGGAGAACTTCAGCAAAGTCGGGTTTTGCTGATTCACACATCCCTAGGTTTGTTTCCCTCCCCCTTTGCCTGCTCCCTCCTTGTATTCCAAGTGGCTTTGTGATATTGTGGCACTGGCCTGTAAAGTAGGGGTGCCACAAGCACCTGACTGCCCCCCCCATGTCTGCCCCCCAGACTCAGACGGGTGCTCTCAACACGAGCACGCCCCCCCCCCCCAAGCCTCAGAAGAGGCTCACGTGGCCCGGGGGTGGACAGCAGCAGTGGTGGGGTGAGCGCCTGCTGAGGCGAAGGCAGGTGACTTGGCTCACCCATGCTAAAGAGTGTCTGGCTTTACCACTCTTGCCTCTGTAGGCTGGCAAAACAATCCATGAACAACACAGCATATCTGATTGGCATAGTTAAGGCAGAGCAGTTTTTAAGGCCTACTGCACATAAAGAAGTGATGTACCCTGCCTCAAGTATCATCTCCTCTGACTTCCACAATCCTATAAATGAAATCCCCATTTTCAATTTTGTGGAACAGGTACAATCAAAGGAATCCTCCCCTTCCTTTCATTTCTAAGCTAGACATCTATGAGTCAGTCTTGTTTGTCATTTTGTCCAATAACCACTTTTCTTTTTAACATGTTATTACACATCTACTCTTAAAGTGAAGGCTTTTGAATACATCCATACTTGTTGGATACTGAAGGATACTTTGTTGGTTACTGAAGGATAGTGAACAATTTCATAGTTTTGTTCAGAAGCAATTTACAATCTGATAGCCATCTACCCGCTTAGAAGCCTTAAGAAGGATTCATTCATGTCCCACCTCTTACAGCAGCACACCTGTAGAAAAGGTTCTGGTCTTGTGGCTACTCCCCCTTCACAGTAACATGGATGGGGATCAGTGAAGTATTAATACTGACTAGTTTCTGAGTCTTAGCAGGGGTAGCTTCTGGGACAAAAAAGTACTTGTTTTATCAACAGACTAGCTGATATGCCCGGCGTTGCTCGGGTCCATGAATAATGTTGACAGCATTTACTTGATAAATAATAAATTTCTCTGCAACTTATTCATCTTTAGGTTGGTTGTTTTTTTTTAGTTTGGTTGAGTTAGTAAATTGTTTTGTTAGAATAAATGAAAAATTGTGTTAATAACAACTGTATTTTTAATTAGAGCTTCGTGATAAAACACATTTTTTATTTTACCTGAAATGCCTACACCTCCCATCATGCCTTGGCCAGAGCAGCCGTAAACTTCAAAAACTATCAGGACATACAGCACCCTTTCTACCAGCTAAAAAAAGATGCAAACCTAAGAATATGTTTTCAAAATATACGCAGGATTGCCCAGATATCTGAATAACATAGAGTAGGGAAGCGGATCTCAAGCCCTCTAATTAATATATATATATATATATATATATATATATACATACATACACACACACACACACACACACACACACACGTCTGTGAGGTAATCATCTTAAAGTAGCAGGCCGGTGCTAGGCCTGTGAGTTAACCTTTAAACAAATTAAATCCATTTCTTTTTTAACTCTTACCCTCACGACAACCCTGCAAAGTAGAGCAGTCCTAAGCCTGTGAGGTAACTTTAAAACAAATTAAATTATGTTTCCCCGCCCCTCTCACCCTCAAAGCCTGTCCAGAGCCGCCTTGAAGTCACGCTGTTGTATCTAGTTATGATTTTAAAACCACATGTGGGAGGAGGCACCGCAAATAGATGCAGCCCATTTATGTGGGTTGTTTCCTTTTATGTGGAATTGGGTTAACTGACCTTAGAAATCACAATGGCTGCCAAAGGCTGGTAAGTCTGGCCTCTTGCCCAAGGCATGCTGGGAGTTCTGCCCAAAGCATGCTGGGAGTTGTAGGTGTAAACCTAAGTTTTTATTAAATTCTTTTAAAAAATACTTAAAATCGCAAAATTCATGTTTTTAGGTTTTTTTCCTGATCCATGTACACAAAGACCTGTCTGGGTGAACAGCATTACGGCAGTACCAAATGTGGAAGTGGGTAAACATTTCCAGACATATGTGACACACACATACTTTCCGCTTTATAAGAAGAGATACTTCATGATGGAAAGCTTTGTGCTCAAAACACTGAACTGAAAACATAGAAGGCTATCAATATGGAGGTGCCCCACATGAGACTTTAGCCCCGAGCCCCCAATGACACAGTCAAGGCTCTAGCAACTTAAAAGCATTGCTATCATCATATAAAAGATATTAGAAGGAGGTGACCATGTTGAGTTTGTCCATTTACTGTTCTCCTAGCTAAGGTTTCCCTTGAGTTAGGGTGACCATCTGAAAACGAGAACAGGGCTTCTGTACCTTTAACAGTTGAATTGAAAAGGGAATTTCAGCAGGTGTCATTTGTGTGCATGCAGCACCTGGTGAAATTCCCTCTTCATCCCAACAATTAAAGCTGCAAGAGCCCTGCCTGGCATCACCAGATACAAACAGGGCAGGGCTCCTGCAGCTTTAACTGTTACGACGAAGAGGGAATTTCACCAGGTGCTGTATGCAAACAAATGACACCTGCTGAAATTCCCTTTTCAATACAACTGTTAAAGATGCAGAAGCCCTGTTCTCCTTTTCAGATGGTCACCCTACCTTGAGTTGAAATTAAGCGTGTGGGTGTTCTATTGTCCTTCACATGTATGCTAAGCCAGGAATTCAGAAATACTGCTTGCTTGTATTTAGTTTTCTGACTAAGTGGTTCTGACTTAGTAGTTCTGCATTTCCTTCTTGCCATTTCCAGAAGAACCTGATCTAAAAGAAGTGCTTTCAGAGCCTTGTTACTTTGAGGTGTTTTCTTCCGCTGTTTCCTGAAGAACTTGATTCATGGAGAAAGTACGTCATTGTTTGTTTACTTGTATAAGTACATTTTATGTGTGTCTGACCTGAAGCATCAAACGCAGCAAATTAAAGCTAGTTAGTTGTTTAATACATTCTTTCTCATAAGAAGTTCAAATAAGCTGCTTCCCTTCATGGATGCACCTATTAACCAACAGCCTCAGCTTAAGGTCATGGGAACCTTGAACCAAAAAGCCTAAACTCCACTTTGGGACTTGACTAAATGACTTGCAGTTGGCTCCCCAAGTGAGATGTATACCAATTTTGAGTCTGTTTGATGTAGTGGCTATGATGAGACTGAGCTGAGAACAAGAATGTCCATAGTTCAGCTCCTGAGGGCCAAAGCACATGTTACTTAGAAGACCTTTAGATCATGTTGGTGTGTGGAAGGTAAGGAGTCTTTAACCCTTTCCTGCCTACTGTGGTCCCAATCTGAATCAGCCCCCAACCTGTGCATACAATATATATTGCAACATATATATTTCTCAATATATATATTGCATGGATCACTATTTGGTGATATAAATTGCAGGTGCGTGTCCCTGATCCAGACAGGGACCAGAACATGGGGGCAAGGTTTAAAACCCCTATCCTCCAGGCTAGGTTCTTGATCTGCACTTGTCCCCAATGCTTATTGTAGATCAGGGATGGGGAAGCCCATGGTGATTTCCTATCTGTCTTACAGAGGCTTGGACTTCCTCCATGAGTCACTTCCCTTCCCTCCCAAAGCCCCATCCACTCAAGGCCCAAGATGCACTTTTGGAAGTCTGCAGGGTCTTGGGAAGGCTAGTGGGGAAAGGAATCTCCACTGTTATCTTCAACCCATGATCTGAAATAACAGTGGGGGAAATCCCTTGTGCACTGCCCCCTCCAAATTGCGAGAGGTATACTAAGTAGTTTCCAAGCAAAGTGGTGGGTGTAGGAGTAATCCATCATCTGGTTCCAGGGGTGGCAAGGTTTTGGTGTGTGGAGGCATTCCACAACTGGAAAAGCCTGTGTGCATCAAAGCTGGGAGCGAATGAAAACTCCATACAGAGAGAGTCAGTAGATCTCTCCTACTGCTTTCAGCATAGAGAAAAAGGTGACATCAGGGGGCAAGGCTTTGGAGGAGGAGTTCCAGGAGGGAGGGACTACTTCCTGACTTCATCTGCCTCCCGAGAAGTGAGCCAGAATGAAATCTGGCCTCTCGGAGCTAAATAGTTCATCCCTGCTCTAGAGTAAAAGAAAACAAGACATTGCTGCTACCAACATCTTTATAATAATGTGTGCTTTCGGTCTCATTTGGATTGCTTACATAAGCCTCTATTTCTCATCTCAGCTTCTCACCTTCCTTTCTATAATATGAGACCTACCTTTCAGTGGTCTTGTAAAGACTACTGAGATAATTACCTACAGCACTTCCAGCACTATGCAAGCACTAAATAAATGCGAACAGCTCAATCTTTACAAATTTATTTGGAATGGCCCACTGTGTCCAATGGGACTTACATCTTAGAAAGTGTATTTAGGATTGCACTCTAAGAGCTCTATCACACCGGGGGTGAACACGTTCCCTTACTGTCGCTTTTCCACCCGTGTTTTCATTCTTCAGTTGCTTCCTCTTTCAAAAGAGGAAGTACACAAGGAGCACGAGACCCATTGAGTCCGCTGCTCTAATGGCGCTGCTTCTCCTGCACACAGCAGGAGAGAGCAGCAATTCCGGGTTTAAAAATACATTGGACTTAACCAGGTTTTTTTTGTCGCGCAAGAAAGGCCAGAAGGGGTGGAAGGTGCATGGGAGGCAGACAACGTCATGTGAGGGACCTGAGCAAACTCCGTGAGTGCCCAGTAACAAGTGTGCAATAAAACGCTCGTCGGATGGAGTTTTAAGTATTATTGTAATCTATTTGTCCTAGGCATTTGATACAACATAATTAATACCGATATATTAATGGTGGTCTTCTATTTTAAACTTGTTTTGTACATGATTGTTTTGTTTCTTTTTGGAAAAATATACAATTTAACTTTTCAAAAAACACAACAACAACAGACACTATATACCCAAGTTTCTGAATGCCCCCCTTCAAAGTCTATTTTGTGTTGGTCACAAACTTATTCAGGTTGTTAGTATCCTTTTCTAATGTGATCTGAAAATGAGATCACTTTACATACTTACATTAGTTTATGATATAGAGCGTAGACTGAGGATCAATAACCCAAAGAGCTTAGAAAAATGCAGGCGTCACAACAATACTTTATCAACCATGGCTCTACCCATTTTTAAACTGGAACAAAGATGTAACATTTGCTGCTGGGAACTTGATATATACAGAATATGAATCAAAGGACATTTGCTCTTTGTTCTATGCAATTCTACATCACACACACACACACACACACACACACACACACACAGAGAGAGAGAGCGCGCTGCTCCTAGGAGGGAAACTTTGTACAAGAAGCATCACACAATAAAAGGCTCGAACAAATTACTTGTTCTAGAGCTGGTTGCCACTTACTAATGAAAACCCAGATTATATTCATCTAGGTTGTTGATGTGACTTTAGCCCTTGTGTTTCTATCAGTGTTTTACTGCATGATTGTAAAGAGCAACCCTATGCATGGCTGAAGACAGATGCTGGTGATTTAAGGAGGGCACCCCACCACAACGCTTTTACTCAGCTGATATTTAATGATCTAGCATTTAATGCAGTTCATCTTTCATAACCCTGAGTTCAGACAGAAGTGGCAGCTATTAGGGATGCAAGAATATTGAATTCCAACTAAAGGTAAAATAAAGCATCTTTTATTGTTGCCTTTGTCACTGCACTGAGTGGGTCCTTAGTTTAAGCACGGAACATGGAGGAGATATGATTAAAACATTTATCTTCCTGTCAATGGGCAGTATCCAGTGCTGCCCACGCAGGACCCACCAGTAGCAGAACAAGTGCTTATGTTCATTTCCCTTTCTTAACTTTCTTTATTGCGATCTATAGATCCATAAAAAGAAAAGAAACAAACAACAAACAACCAAACACAAGAATCAGACATGAAATCATACAGTTAGAGCTATTATCAACTTTAGTCTAATACACAAAGAGCTCTAATCTTGGCCGCCATTGTAAGAAATTTAGCAACAGCCAAAGTTACACTTGAGGACTTATCTTCCAACAGAAACTTAACATAAAATTTGCCTGAAGTTCTGGACAGTTTGCTCAACAATGGGGTAATCATAAGATGGTGGGCCTGATTATAAAAGCTACAGGACAGAAGCTACATTTCCAGAACGTGGCAGGTCAGCAGAGCTCACAGAAGGAAACTCTGCTAACCTTCCCCAATCTGGGAACAAGTCTTTCCACCCATTTCTGGGGTTGCTTTAGCAAGCACTAACTTGCCATTGTGTTAGCAGTGAGTCCTGTGGATGCAACAAAAGTGGAAGTGCAGCAGCAGTAATGGATACTACCCAATGGATTCTTCCTGAAGAAAAAGAATTTTAATGCAGCTAATTTACCTTAGAAACTCAAGCTCCCTCTGAAACTTGGGATAAGAACAAATCACTTTACTGTATCTCACTATCCGGAAAGTTTTTGGAATTAGAGCATATGGAAAATAAAACTGAGTTTAGATAAATTGTAATGCCGAGGTGTTTCCTGATCATTCAAATGGAGATCTAGGTCATTCAGGTACCACTTGTACTGTTTACAGTTGAGTCAAAGTAAAGGCTTCTTTTGGCCTCTGATTGAAGGGGGGGGCACGTTAAAATCATTTTTGCTTTCTGTAACAGCCATCCAAAGTGATTTTCAGTTACCTTTAATCAAGTCTGAGTGGATAGACAGTGAGTAGATAGGACAAGCAACAGAAATGTTATCAACCTGGTTGCTTTAGAACTCTGTTTCCTAACCACTACCACCACCCAACATCTGCAAAGCGTTCCTTAATGCAATAATCTTTTGTTTTCATTTTGTCCTAGTAGAGCTTGGGCAGAAAGTAGATTATAGCAAGAGTGCATCTACCTCTATTTCTAACAACATCTGTAAATTAGGATTTGCAAGAAAAAGAAGCAGATTATATGAACTGTCATTACAATTACAGTGCCACAGGACAACTGTTGCCTAGTTACGATTAGGGCTAATCCCTACATGGTCTAGCAGAGAGAAAAGGTATTTTAGTTTATAATGCCATATTCATAAAAAGAGCAAAAGACATGCATGTTCAACTGGGTCTCCAGGAAGAAGCACCTAAGCATGATATGATCAAAACCAGTGAAACTATGACATGCTTTAAAAGTGGCATCTAAAGAATTCTGAGAAGTTACATTAACAAGTACGCCACCATTCTTTGATTGGATACTAGTGGCATATGAATGAAGAATTATGGTGCTCAGTGGCATATAAATGAAGAATTGGTTTGTTCAGTTTCACTTACTTTGATTGATTCCATGGTTACCTAACCTGGTGACACTGTCAAGCATCATAATTTAAAAAGATATAAGTCCTCTTCAGACCATGTCTCCTGACTCCACCTCTGTCATGTCACATCCCTGCTTCCTGCCCATTGATCTTGATGTTTGCAAATTTTATTTATTTATTTATTTATTTATTTATTTCATTCCATGGTTACCTAACTGATGTAGATAATGAAGGGCCAATGGGGTGTGACATGACAGAGGTAGAGCCAGGAGGCATGGTCTCTCCCTCTCCACATGATGTCTGAAGAGGACTTACGACATTATGAATTCTGATGCTTGACAGTATCATCAGGTTAGGTAACCATGGAATATATCCCAATAGGAAAGCTCTCGCTAGGAAACCCTACACATGTACAAGCCAACACATGTAGAATTCCGTACAATTGGAAGCCCCTCTTGCATCATTCCTATGTTCTAGATCACTTTCGCTGTAAGTGAAATGCAGGTAGACCACCTGTGCCTATTCTTTTCCCTGTGCAGAGCTCATAGCACTCTCACGTCGGTGTGGGGAGGTCAGGGAAATGTCATGGAAACATTAAGCACCTTCTTCCCCCAGTTCTGCTTCTCAAGTCAAATGACTAGTCCCACCTGGCTGCTTTAAATTAAAGAAGAAGAAAACAACAACACAGTAGACCATGATCTCCGGTCTCCCACATCATCTTCATTTGAGCCTTAAAATTTAAAAAGGTTTGCTTAAAGTACCCAGCGTTTCTGAGTGCTTTGAACTGCCCAAGAATTGTTCTGTATTTAGAAACAAACTTTTTTGATCATTAGAAGCCAGGCAATGTTTAAGTCTCACTGATTTGAATGGTAACATAAGAAGAAACCTTATATATCCACTCAGACTATTCGTCCTGTTAGCCAAATATTATCTCCTCCACTCTAACTAGCAGTTACTCTTCAGGATCTCAGGTAGAGGTCTCTCTCATCACCTGCTACCAAACTTTTTTTAAAAAAACTAGAGACCTTCTGCATGTTCACTGTAGCACCGGCCAATGAGGTAGTTTGGTAGATGAAACCACTGATGGCCATGGCACCATGGTGGCCTTCCCACTCTTACATTTAGTTGTCAGGAAGAATTAGCCTGCAGCCATGGTGGGAGAGCTCTCCATTCAGAAATCATACACTTGCATGATGTGGGCTGCATGTATCAGTTATAAAAGATAAGGATGGGAAGGGCCTTCCCCACTAATGCCACACTGTGGCCATTGATGATGTCACCTAGTAAACTACCATACCAGTTTGACACTGATTCCTAATAATTCTACAAAATGCCTGTCTTTCTATGAAATACTTGCAAAAAATACTTCAGATTTCATTTTCAGAAAATAAAAACCCATATATGTGAGTGGACATTGTAAAGACAAAACAAGTTATGAGCTTGTTCTTGTTCAGCAGCAAACAAGATTTCCATAATTAGAGTGAACTAAGATGATCTTTGTGTGTTTGTTACTTTGGGGTTATTTATTTATTTTTAACACCGAACACTTAATGGAACTACTAGATCATGTAGGTCACAATGTTCAGTATTGTTCAACACCCAGAAATGTACTTCATAGTCTGAAGAAAAGTAGTTAGACATTTTGGAAGATAATATCTTATGAAACAATACTTTATGCATCTTTAATTTCATAAAAAAGGCTCCATGGCTCCTACTTCATCGCTTTTGATTGTATGTTGAGCTCTCAGTTAAATTAAAATGTACTTACATAAGATGGCAGGTCAGAGATAGGAAACAGTTATTGCAAGGATGCTGGGTAATATTGCCTTGATTTTCATCATGCAATATGTCTGCCTATTGTTCTTGCTCTACATTGGGGAGGTTTCTATATGTGGGTGGTAGAGATCACCAAAGGAATTATGAAGCATACATGCCAGACGAAAGGAGTAATCAAAAGGCGGGAGATAAAATCCAAGACTAAGGAACTGATGCTCATGTTGCTGCTCTTACCCAACATGACACGAATTTCACCACCAAAGAATGCAATCCAAAGACAGCTCGAGGCTGCCTATTTAAAAATAAATTGGTTAGTCCTACATTGGTTTAAGTTTACTAGATGGTAGGTGCCTGTTTCAGGACCACCTGATCAATGGAACTGAGACAGAAAAGCTAGAAACAGCTGAATTCAGGAGAAATTACGCCCTTGACATACAATGAAGTCTGTGATTTTGAATATAGAATTTGCCACTGGAGATTATTCTGGATTAATTCCTTGATAACACAAGGTGCAGTCTTGTGTATATGCCTTATTTCAACAATAAGGGACTGCCAAACTCAATTGGATGAAAGGGCTAAATTCCTCACCCAACTAAAGCTATACTCTTTACACACACACACACACACACATACACACACACACCAATTCTATCTGAATGCAACAACAAACCATTAATTCCAGCTATAGAAAACACTAAAACTAGTGAGATTAGAAGTGGTTCCTGCAGATTTGAACAAATTACTAGTTTCTAACATCAATTGCTGGGACAGCCAGCTGGCTGCTGATGCACTGCATTCCCCACAGCAATTTCATCTGGACCCTAAATATCCATCCAATTCTTAATCGAGTTAAGTTAAAAAAAGTTAGTAAGGAAAGTAGCAATGGGATTGTAGGTGTTTCATGAATTACATAATTCCGTGCAATCCTGGAAAGGCAAACTGCCAAAACCACAACCAATGTTTCAAGATGCATAGCAGCTCCTCAGCTTCCATTCAATCAATGACTTTATGCCATCCCTCATCCTGGTTCAGCCATTTACTCGTAGTGCCCCTAAGCCAAACTGGGGGATCTATAAATGCACGGCCAAGGCCAGCTTTGAGGCATCATTTTATGGTGGAGCCTCCTCCTACGTTGATGGTCTTTCATGGTAATGGCAGCAGCAATGGGGCTGCAGCAGCAATCTGAACCAGCACTGTGTGGCTGGGAGCCACCATTTTAATTTTCCCCAATGCCCCTAAAATTGTGTAGCTCCACAGAAATTAACCCCCCCCACACACACACACACAAATGGCAACGTCCAGACCCAGCCATTTTTTAAAAAAAGAGAACTGCTGGACAGACATCAGCCTTGGGCCTTGCCAGGATGTGGTGGGGATAGCGGAGGGGAGGGAGCAGTAGCCACGTGAGGATGCTGCCTGCTAATGCTTGTCCTGCATGAAGGGCCTAATAAGGCCTCCGGCGATACGTTTGACACTCCTGGCCTTATGATTTTCAGCTTTGTTCCTTGATGCCATGCCATTCTTAATATTACTTGAAATGGAATGTGACTCAGAGGGACTCAGAGAAAGAATCCAACACATCCCTCTGGTAGTTACAAATATTTTAAAAAATATGGCATAGAAAAAAAAGGATAGGGCAAGAAGCAAGGCAAGGGAAAACTCGATTCCGTTTTGGTAAAGTTCTTACAGTTACAAACATCCTACAGCGGTTATAAATGCCTTTCCTTTGAGATTCCCAAAAAGGTGATTGGCAGTGGAGGAACTTTAGGTACAAGATCCTCTGCCTTAGGACTAAATGACCTATTGGCTCTCTGAAACATATCATTCATAATTTTATTAGCATTCTCCATGTTAGTGGATTTTACTGTCCTTCATTTATTGATTTCATACAGTTTTAAAAGATAACTTCCCTTAATTTCAGTTTGTTAATATTGTTTATATTCCTATCCCTTGTTAATCCTGCCATGTTCGCTTTCTTTTGGCTATCTGACAAGTGCTCTCATGTTTGGGCTTATCACCCAGACAGGCAGTCTCCAGGTCCCTAATAATTGATCCTGTTCATTCTTTGAACTCCCTGTAATGTGCCAATAGATTTCTGGCAATCGAGTGTCTAGAACTGATAACAATGTTCACCATTGCGTCAAGGGTGTATACAGAACAATAAATCTCTTCTGTCGTGCCAAAATGTGTTGGCTGTCATAACATGTTGCATGCTCATTTGGCTATGTACAGTGGATTTCAAAGAGATATTTTTCTCAGTGTATATTTGAATCATGCAGTGGATACCATGGAAGACTTGCCTGTATGTATAAAGTACTTGTCAGTAAGTACTTTTACTGGGAACTTCTTTTAAAAAGTGGCAGGCTAGAGTTTCATCACTTTGCCACTACTGGCAAATCCCATAATAGCCACAAATACTTCCACATATGCTTTTTCTTTCTGGGTTTGCAACTTCAGATTCAGGTGATACTCATCAGGAGGCCCAGTTTGGCCTAGGGGTTGCCAGCTCCTGAGCCCTTTGCTGAGAGTTATATATACTTCCACTAGTGTAAAGCCCATCTCATGGCCACTAGCAGTCCTGCTCCTTTCTCATTTTTTTGCCCTTTAGTCCCCTTGCCACAGACGGGCTCATGAATAACGCAAATTTGCTCCCTCCTTCGCACGCCCTGATTGGCCACTTCTATCCCTTTTCCCCTTCCCACCGATGGTGACAGCTTAAATGCATAGCTGTGCCCGCCTTCATACCAGTCTGATTGGCTGAACAGGGCTGTCCATCATCTCTCTGGTGGAGGGTCTGCCCTGCCTGTTGGTGTGGAGGAAATTAGTTGCTATTAAAACTCGAGCTTTGACCTGTTTTTTCTGCACATCTGCACTGCTCAGGCTTCAGTTTTAAACAAAAACAAGCAAAAATTATCTGGCAAATCTCTTGAGAGTAATAAATCTCACAGTACCGTATTATTATGTGATATTATTGAATATAACAAAAAATCCTCTTAATTACTCTTTTATCAAAGTGTTTCTAGAGTCTACTTTAATAAATGGCAGTCAAATAACTTATTGGCCCCATTTTTTATTGGCTGCTTGGTTACAATATGTCTCTGTGTGTCTCTGTGTGTGTCTGTATGTATTACACAACTAGTTCCGTAAAATGTTTGTTTTGTAATAAGGTCTGTTCATAAAGAGCCTAGCCGTTAATTTGTTCTGCCCATCTAATAGACAGACCACACCTTCCTCTGGAAGAACCAAGGCATTATTGAACAAGTTGAGCAAGCAGGTAATTTAAAAATGTTTAAATTACCTGCTTGCACCTGTAAATTACTTATTTACAGGTGCAACAGGTGGACACAGTTATTGCATTGAAGCAATGGATAGTTAAGCAATGAGAGGCTAACTATAGGCTAACTATTTAAGCATATCCCAAGACTGATGTGGTCTGTTAGGTTTGCTACTGTTCAAATGCCTGATGAATGGTGAACAGAAATAACTATAATTGCCTGTTTAATGATACACTTTCCATTGATAGTTTCCTCCTCCTTCATGTATGCAGCACCTGTGATAATAAGAGCCTGAACTACTAAAGTATGAGGAGTATCTTCTAAAACAGAGAGATGCTGTTTGTGCTAGAGAGGTTCAGTTATATAATCTTCCATTCCTGGCTGGCATAGTGTTGCCTTGGAGATATTGCAATGCAGTAAATGAATCACTGGACAGTGGCAACAAGAAAAAGGAGGAAAAGATTGCCAGTGGATCTTCTGATTCCACAGGATGCTGCGTATAATATATCCTCTGTATGTATATCAAGCAGAAACCTTGGACAGTAACAGAACAGAAACCAGTTTTTTGATGCCAAATATGAACAACTATAATTCTTCACTAACTTTAATCTTACATAATCCAAATCACTTAGCAGAATCTAGATAGAGATCCTGCCACTAATACGCGGGAATGAAATCTGGCAAAATGAACAACCATAAGTAAGTGGTAATTCCAGCCCTGGCAATGTGTAGGGAAGGAAAGCAGTGATGGCAATGCCAAAGTCACATGGATGGCCCCTCTCTTAACAGCTTCTGGCAGACTAGAGGGAAGGAAGTTTTCCCTCCAATCTGCCAACAAAGCCCTGTTCACACCAAGCCAATCTAGCCCCTGATTGGCTCTCTCCCTCCCACATGGGCGTACACTGCTGCTGCAGCTCAGCTGCCCCCTCCATTGGGACCACATGCCACAACATTGCTCCTCAGGTAAGCCAGGAGCTGCATTTGGAGGACTGAGAGAGTTTAAGGCAACATAGGTTAAGTATCTCCAGAATATCGCTCGGCCTTGGACACCAAAGTCTAACAGTCAAATTATTTAGCTTGGCAACTGACAGAGAGGCAGGCTTGGCTGCAATCCTATGTGACCACCTGATTACAATACTGCTCTGGTCCAGAAGTGGACTACAATAAAAATGAAAATTTTAAAAAATGTTTGTTCTGTCTCCTGAATTTTTCAATATACAATTCCCTAGTTTTGCAAAGAATGACATATATTTATGTCTTTTGCTATCCCCATACTATAGGGTGATCATATGAAAAGGAGGACAGGGCTTTTCATATGATGAAAAGGAGGTGATCATATGAAAAGGAGGACAGGGAATTTCAGCAGGTGCTATTTGTATGCATGCAGTACTTGGTGAAATTCTCTCTTCATCACAGCAGTTAAAGCTGCAGGAGCCGTGCCCTCTTTTCTATCTGGTCACCCTAAGAGTGTGGTTGCAAATTGTTAGCATTTTTACTGCCAGGGAGTGGGGAGAGGCCCTTGTCGATTTTCTGTCTCAGCTGCCAAGATGGGTACTATGCACCTTGGCTTTGAAGGAGCGGGAGGCACTATCTGCAACTCTACCTCAGGTGATAAGCCTGAGGTGGAGCAAGCTTTGGTGGGTGGAACAATCTTCTAGATGCCATATTTGATGAAGAGGACTAGCAAATGTCACATGAATGCCCTCTGCTGGCCACACAGATAAAGCAGAAGTTGGCTGTTCCATTCTTCTTCTTTCCCAACTGCTCAACGTAACCCAACATCTAAGGGACATCAAAATGGCCAGCACAGACTATCCTTCTTGCCCACAAAAGCAAACAAGAAAGGTGACTGGAAGCAGATGGAAGAAGCAAAAGGACACCTCCAGAAGTAAAGATGAGAGTAGCTGGTATGGGCAAGGGAACACAGGCAAGATGGTGGTAGGATAGATGTAGCTATTTGAGATTAGAGGCGCTGTTAGGTGGTGCAAGTTGGGTGACACAGCAAGCCAGTGGTTGAAGAAAAGAGATGATGCAGCCTAAGGAAGAAGGGAGAAGGATGGATAGGAAGCACAAAGCTAAGTCTGATCTGAGTCCCCCAAGTATCCAAAGCCATACTTTATCCTTCACAGGACTTTTACCTTTTGATTTTTAGAACTGATTGTAGGGTAGATCAGCAGAGAAGGGAAAGGAAAGGAACCTCTCGTGCAAGCACTGAGTCATTACTGACTCTTGGAGGGATGCCAGCTTTCGCTGACGTTTTCTTGGCAGGCCTTATAGCGGGGTGGTTTGCCGTTGCCTTCCCCAGCCGTTATTACCTTTCCCCCAGCTAAATGGGTACTCATTTTACCGACCTCGGGAGGATGGAAGGCTGAGTCGACCTGAGCTGGCTGCCTGAAACCAGCTTCCGCTGGGATCGAACTCAGGCCGTGGGGAGAGTTTATGTGTAATTCTGAATGTTGCTGTATTACAATGAGGCAAATCAGTTAAGTGTTCCCATTTCACTGCATGGTGAGTAGTCCAGCACAGTGCTAGAGAGTTTAGTTTCTTTGGGATGAAAGAGGACCAGAGACTTGTGTTGTCCTTGTATTATTTGTTTCACTTTCAGAGATCTAGGCAAAACATAGTAGAAGCCAAAAGGATCTTACAGCAAGCAGCAAAACTGCTTATACTGCATAAGATTCACAAAACAATGGTATAGACAACCCTTTCCTTCTGGCTGCTTCTAGTCTAGCTAAATTCAAACTCAGAAAACTTTCAAAGTTAGAGTCTCTCTCTCTCTCTCTCTCTCTCTCTCTCTCTCTCTCTCTCCTGTTACAATTCAACAGCACTGTTTATCTGCCAACTCGCATTAGGGTGTTGTTCAAAAGGC
Source organism: Elgaria multicarinata webbii (assembly GCF_023053635.1). Classification (NCBI taxonomy): domain Eukaryota; kingdom Metazoa; phylum Chordata; class Lepidosauria; order Squamata; family Anguidae; genus Elgaria; species Elgaria multicarinata. The sequence continues at coordinate 132,636,455 of NC_086171.1, forward strand.
AGGGGAGAGTTCCAGTCATTAACTCTCATTCAGGACATATCAACTAATTATTAGCAAGCAATTGGGTTTCAGTGATGGATGGACATCCAGCAGCTGTAATACAGTGGGGCCAAGAAACTAAACCCTGGGTTTAGGATTATGCAGATGAAGGTACAAGGCTGTGTTGATAAGGGCATAGCTGCTTGATCAGCAGCGAGAGGGACATTAGGTGTTGGGAAAGCTCTTAGTCTCTAATCTCAGTGAAGTTCCAGTATCCAATCTCAATGGAGTTATTTTGTGCAACTCACACATTTATGGGAAAAAGTGACGTACTGTAAATTGGGGGGGATTCCACACGTCGTACTGAGGGCGCTTCCATGCGCCCCCAGTGCGCACCCAAAGCGATCGTGTAGCTTGCCTGGAAGAGACGAGGAAGAGGCGTCCTTGCCGCCGCCACCCACCTACCTCCTCGCCGGCCGGGTCGGCCAAGCTCTCCGACCCGGCCGGCAAGGAGGTAGGTGGGTGACGGCGGCGGCAAGGACGCCTCTTCCTCGTCTCTTCGAACAGGCAAGCTACACGATCGCTTTGGGGGCGCACGGAAGCACCCTCAGTACGACGTGTGGAATCCCCTTGGATCTCTAGCGCAGTGCGGGCAACCTTTAGGTCCACCCAATACTGTTTGGACCAGCCTTCTAGCAGGGATCTTGCAGTACACTCCAGTGTCTCTCTACACAGAACACACAGGTGGACACGGCAGTCCATATAATAGAGAAACCCTTCCTACATACATACAACATACACTACATAATATAAGGACTTTGGGTTGGATCCAACGGTGCAATTCCACTCACAGAACTGCTCCCATCAGAATAACTAGGAGGGGGAAAATACCCCCTGCAGCCTCTTGTGTACCCTCAAAATCTGCTCTATAAGAGAGGGAAACCCACTGAAGCAGATTTGTGGGGGAAGCACAGAGGGCTGCAGGGAGAAATAGAGAAGGAGATAATCCTGTTGCAATAGTGAACTTTCGCTAGCATGACACTGGATTGAAGATTTCATTACTTTCTAATAAATTTGCTGAACCTGAAGGAGCGGCTCCCAAGTAACTTTTATAATATCAGTCTTGGCAGGGTGGAGCCAATACAAATTGTGGATGAACTTGTTGTAGTTATATTTAAACGGCTTCAAAAATAGAGCACTTCTCGCTTAACCCTAGGAAACACCTGCAAAGGCATTCTTTATCCCTCCTGCCCCACAGGGCATAGCTGTACAGCTCACCCAGTTGCTTTTCAAATGGAGTTTGCTTCCTTGTCACGCCTTGCCTCTTGATAAACTGTGCTGTGTCATGGTAAAAACAATCACAAGTGACAGTGACTGAACTCTACAAACATGCAGACAACTGATTGAGCAAAAATAGAACACGAATCAAATAACTTTTCTCCATAATTCCGAATTTGCATGCATAAACAGAAGGGTGGCAAGGCTCCATGCATTTCCTTGAGCAGCCTGAATAATTTCAATTTTGGGTGGGATCTGTCATTGACAGAAATTTCAGATTTGTTTTGGGAGGTTTTATCCGCCCATATACGAAAGTGGTGGTAGTGAATTGTATCTATCATCCCATGAAACTTGAAATCTTCTGTTATTGTAGCAAACAGGCGGCTTGCATAGCCAGCTGTTCTTTCACACGCTTGGTGCCAGAAGATGTAGCAAAAGGCTATGTGAATAGACAGCAGGAAGACCATGTATTGAATACAAATAAAACAGTTACCAGCACTTTGGCCACATCTATACTACAAACCGAAACTGATTTTAAACAGGTTTAGTGTCTTGGCTCTTGTCCCATAATGGAACTTCAAAATGTAATTTTGTGATGGCGTTGGCAACTCTCCAATAGAGTGTATTTGCAAAATCACAGCCTATTATTCCACATTAAGTAACGTAGCCCGTTGCCTACCCCCTCCCCAGTTTCATCAACTCATACAGATTAGATTAACCATTTCACACACATATATACAATGAAAGAGACAGGAAAAGGGAAGGACGATTCTTTCTGATCTTTAATCACCTTTACTGTTAACCCACACACACACACACACACACACAAACACACACCTGGAAACTTTAAAAGCAAGGCTGGAGCTGAAGTTTGGAAGACGCTGCTTCAGAGGGAGTGATGCTATTCCAACCAACTTTTTTTTCCTTATCTGTGCTGTTTTACTGTAAATTTGTATTTAGTATATTTTTGAATATTATTGTGACATTGTTGAATATTTTTGTGATATTTCTGCTGTAAACTTGCATTAGTGGAGTCAAATGGATTATTGTATTTATTGTATTGCAAACTGCTCTTTTACTTTATTGTATGAATGAAAACAAGGAAGTTAAGGAAACAGGTACAAAATACAATTTTATATATAAAAACAGTGGTTCCCAAACTTTTTTCAGGTAATCGCCCCCTTGGTTCCACAAACTCATGCCCAGTGCCCCCTACCCTACACTATAAAAATCATTATTCAGAATAGCGGTTTTCAACGACCCACTAAGGAAGATAATAACAATAAAATTCAAAACAGTAACAATGAATTGAATATTTATTCAAAATCTGAAGCACCAGCCATAGGCTTGCCAAGGGAGGGAGGGAAAAGAGAGCGAACGCCTCTGTTTTGCAGCCGGTGTGGCAGGGCACACCAAGTAGGGCATGTCTCTTCATTAGCGTTTTGGTGCTTTTGAAACATTTCAATTCACCGTTAAAAGGACTCTTCTTAAACAGTATTAATACATGTGCGGCTTCTTCCCCTTTATGGCTTGGGATCAAACTACCTTCTCCCATAAAAATGTTTTAAGACCTTCTGGATATGTGCTTCTCGGAAAAGACCACCTCAAGCGTCCCCCTGCTGCCCCCTTTTCTCTTAACGCCCCCTATGTAATCCCACCGCCCCCAAGGGGGGCAGTACCGCCCACTTTGGGAACCACTGTACTAAAAGATAATGTTAAAAATAACATACACAGAACATTTCACAAATACAATAATACAAAGAGACAATCAGAACGCTAGACAGAAAATGCTCAGTAAACTTGATCCATTTGGCCAGACGCGTTTCGATCCTTGGTCTTCCTCAATGGCCAGTTTGCCAAGCTGATTAGTACCATCATTAATGGTACCAGCATTATTGTGCTTGCAAGCAGTGGCTGTTTGGAATACCTTCCATGGGCTTCCTTTGAATATTTGGACTCATACTGTATATTGTGGGGAGTGACATCTGATTTCGTTTAATTTTTGGAACTTTTAAGTCAGCCCCGGGAGAAAATAGCCCACAGTACTTAATCAGCTTGGCAAACTGGCCATTGAGGAAGACCAAGGATCGAAACGCGTCTGGACATATGGATCAAGTTTACTGAGCATTTTCTGTCTAGCGTTCTGATTGTCTCTTTGTATTATTTTATTTGTGAAATGCTCTATGTATGCTATTTTTAACATTATATTTTAGTATATAAAATTGTATTTTGTACCTGTTTCCTTAACTTCCATGTTTTCATTTATACTGTGTTAGGTTAAGGTTATCACCTCTTTATTGCAGTTGTTACTTTATTTTATGTACAGTGCTTTGTAATAAAGTGCTATATTATTATTATTATTATTATTATTATTATTATTATTTATAAAATGATGGTCAGGTAGGAGCTAAACTACTCATTGACAAATGTCACATGTGATACAGACCTCCTACGACAGCACCTGCTGCTGAAAGCAGGTTGGGAAATTACATTCAAATGGTCTCTGGGTTGTTGTTGTTTTTAAAAAAACAATGCCCTTGCCTATAGGAACTGGCACATTAGGTGAAGTCAGGTTGGAATTGTCCCTGTCAGACTAACACTTCACATGCAACATCCCACTTAGGGCATAAACCTATGCAGGTTTACATAGGAAAAAAAGCCCTACAATGCCCAGCATTAGACCAGAAAATGTGTCTAACTCCCAACATTGCTGGGAGTTGTAGAACTCCCTCCCCCCCACCCCGGTCTAAACCTGCATAGGATTGTTCTTTAGTTTCTAAAGTGGTACAGTCATGGATGCTATAGCATATCAATGGTCATCTGAAAAGGGCTTGCTTTTTAGCAAGCACTCCTTGGGAGCTCTCACAATAGATCACTGTTTTCAACCCTTGCAAACACATGTGCTCAGTGCTTTGAAGAACCCCACGGCTGCCTCTCTCTTCCCCTGCTTCCCCAGGGCCAAAAATGCCAACTTGGGTAAGAGAAGGAGGAAGTGATGGGGGCAGAGGTAGCAGGGGCCACACTAGCTCCTTAGTATTGCATTCTTTCCTGCTAAGGACTAAAAATCCCTAGCAGGAAAATGACGCTACCCATGTCTGATTGTGCTGGGGAGAAAAGTTTCTCAGAATCACAAGAGTCATTCCGGAAGTGTACCCTGTACAACTCAATGCCAACTGCATGCTGCAGATATTTGCCCTGAAGGATTAAGAATATCCTACATTTTCCAGCCAAATCTTTCTTTTGCATGCCCCCAACTTGACTGAAGCTTTTCACGAAAGGCAGAAAAGCGGAATCAGGCTCTTGTAAATCAGCAACAGCAGCTGAGGAGCATAGGCACTCTGCAGATTTTATGTTATGCTCTCTGAGTGATATTACATGATATAGAAATTAATGTTCCTCTAAATTAACATATCACAGTGGAGTGATTTAGTGATTTGTCATTATGAAACCTGCCAACAACACCAAGAAAGAAATTTTGGTGATGTTAACCTCATTAAACAGGAGGCTTCTTGTACAGTGGCTACGAAGCCATGCACAGTCTCCCCGATGAGAGTTCAGTCTTCTTGAGTTGCAATAATTTACCAGGGGGCAGGAAGATAAACATGGCACTTACAAGCACAGTATCTCAAGTAATAGCTTGGGCATCAAGCAACCAATTCAGTGAACTACAGTCATGAAACTCAGTATTTGTCTACCACCCCCACCCCTATAAGCACACCAGCATGTGTGCTCCATTGTGTTACCTGCACCAGAATACAATGTCAAAAACATGTGGATGCCATGGGTCCCTTAAGCCAGGTCTGCAGTAGAATTTCAAATAAATTCCACATGCATTTTTTAAAAATATAGCATTAATAAAAACCTTGGGTTTGGGAATCTTTTAATCTTACCAAGATTGCCGGGCTAACTCATATATCTGAAAACTGTTTACAGTAGAGAAATAAAAACAGAGTTCAAAGTCAGTCTGCAATTGTGATTCCTTGGCCATACCAGACATGGTTGCTAGTACTGATTATTCATTAATTCCTTACTCCCTTTCACGGGCATGTGAAAGTCTTTTCCCTTTGCATTAACATACTGCATCTCCAGCAGTTCTAGCAATGGCAAGGGTCCTAGCACAGATGGTCTGCCAACATTTTCTATAGTTAACTGGGCAATGGTTAATAGAATACAGACAAATAAAATGGGATTCTGAGCATAAACAGTGTGCAGTAGGGCATGGCATCTTTACCACCCAGGAAGTGGACTGTTTTCCTTGCCAACTGAGACAGTTAACTTCAGCAAAGCTTTTGACAAAGTGCCCCATGATATTCTGATTAACAAACTAGCTAAAAGTGGGATAGATGGAACAACTATTAGGTGAATCCACAGTTGGCTACAGAATCGGACTCAAAGAGTGCTTATCAATGGTACCTTCTCAAACTGGGGGGAGGTGATGAGCAGGGTACCAGAGGGCTCAGTCCTGGGCCCAGTGCTCTTCAACATTTTTATTAATGACTTTGATGAGGAGGTAAAGGGAATGCTTATCAAATCTGCAGGTGACACAAAATTGTGTGGGATAGCTAATACCCTGGAAGACAGAAGCAAACTTCAAAGTGATCTTAATAAGCTGGACCGCTGGCCTGAAAACAACGGGATGAAATTTAATAGGGATAAATGCCAAGTTCTACACCTAGGAAAAAGAAACGGAATGCACAGTTACAAGATGGGGGATATTTGGCTCAGCAATACTACAAGTGAGAAGGATCTTGGAATTGTGGTAGATATGAGCCAACAATGTGAAGTGGCTGCAAAAAAAGCAAATGTTATTTTGAGATGCATTAATAGAAGTATAGCTTCGAGATCGTGCGAGGTACTGGTCCCCCTCTATTCGGCACTGGTTAGGCTTCATGTTTACTGCATCTAGTTCTGGACACCACACTTCAAGAAGGATACAGACAAGCTGGAGGGGTTTCAGAGGAGGGCAGCAAGGATGATCAGGGGTCTGGAAACAAAGCCCTATGAAGGAGAGACTGAAAGAACTAACCAGGTTTAGCCCTGAGAAGAGAAGACTGAGGGGAGACATGACAGCAAAGAGGAGGGCCAGGATCTCTTCTCCATCATCCCAGAGTGCAGGTTGGAGGGGGGCATAAGATATTTTGGATTCCTGGAACCGAGGTCAGAGTCAGCACTCCAACCTCAGTCTCAGGAGTCTGAACTCCCCTCCCCCCCTCACAGCTGGCATGTAGAGAACCATGCCAGCTGCCTCTACAAGGTCACAAACACAACTTGGGGGGGGAGGGGGCGTGTGGTGGGCGGGGGGGGGGAAAGGAGACTGGGGAGGGCATCTTACACCATATTCAGAGGCTGCTCCCAGCCTCCTTCCCTTACTCTCCCTGACACTAAATTTCAGAGCAGTGGAGAGCACAGAGGCAAAGACTGCCTCTGAGCTGTTCCCATTTTGCTTAAGATTCTCATCAGACTCTGAGTTCAGGAACTGCGATAGAATTGTGTACTTATTTATTAAAAATATTTATAAATCAAATTTAAGGCTATAACTATTCTCAAGGCAGTTTCCAATGATAAATAAAACACGAACTGCACACAATTGTAGGACTTTTTTCTGTCTAAATATGCATAGGATTGTGTCCTTAAAGGTCAAACACCGCTTAAATTGGGCCTGTCAGAGCACTGACAGTGTAGGAGTCACATAATCCAACCACCTTGTTGCCATCAGTCCTTGGACATCCACATTTTGCACCAGCTGAAGTTTCTGAACCATCTTTAACAGCAGCCCCATGTAGATAACATGATAGTTGCAGACCCTGGCCATCACTAGTGCATGGACAACTGAGGCAACGTCTCTCCTTTCCAGTTAAAGCCACAGCTGGAAAGGCTGGAGTCAATCCTGGTTTCCTAGTTGCTTTGTATACCACAGACTATGATGATCTGTGCATTGATTAACTACGATTTTTGACATCTAAGTGGCTTCTGTATACGAATATTATCATGCATGAAATAGTCCTGGGAGACCAGATTTACAAGTTTCTTTTTAAAAAAATGTAACATAAGAAATGAAATAGACTAAACACTTCCACGAATGCTTTTATCAGCAACTTGACAATATCTGAATGACGGATACTTAGAAAAAAAGCGATAACAATGAACAGAAAGCTTGAGATAAAAGATAAGGCAGAAAACGGTTCCATTAAAATGAATACATGCACACACACACACACACACACACACACACACACATATCCCAGTCTTTAAAAGATGGCCTGACTGTTCAGCGTGTACCAATAAACACCTAATGAATCCTGATTCCTAGATTTCATGGCTACATGCACATACTCAGGTCTGATTACCTATGCTGACACTTTAGTTTATATATTTAATTAGCATAAAATCTTTCTAGCTGCAGTTCCTTTTTTCTTATCTCTATTATCTGAATGTGCAAAGGATACTTAGAGCAGATTGCTAACAACCCAATGAGTTGGACAAATATGAATAATTAGAACCCACCCACCCCTCTTTCTTTTACAAGGAGAGAAATGCTGGTGGATAATTGAAAGGGGAAAATGGAACCTTTTACCCAGCAAAAAAGGTATTTTATCCATATACATAATACATTCATTAAAAAGGAAAGTCACTATCTAATTTGGATTGGAAATGCAGAACCAAAGTTGTCACGTTCTGAAGATGTTTATCATATGTATGAAATTAAACAATAGCAAATCTGAGAATATGCAAGATTGGGAGTTGGGGTGGGGGGCAAGAAGAGAAGATGTATTTTGCTTTGATTAGTTGTAGGTCCAAACCGACATAATCTGTTGTTACATCTTATTTAGGCTGAAGGGAATGTATGATCTATAGCATACCTTGTGGCTTGACATATCACATGCTTGAATACTCTTGATTTGCATTAGGTAACCCTGGAACACATTAGTGAAAGTTACTGCTGACTTTGATATGCTGCTTCTATATCTTCGCCAAAGCCGGTACTGGCTTCCAGCTATTATCGAATGTCCTTGGAAAATGTGAAAGATTTTATATGTATTCCCGCCTGTAATCTTTTTATGAGTAGTAATGACAAATCTTGGACTAACGATGGACATTTTCTTTATTTTTTATATAAGCTTTCAAACGTCTTTTGTTTTATTGCTACTTAAACTTTTTTTTTCTTTTTTCAGGGAGGGCAGCTTTACACAAGTGGTCATAGAACAGTTCACAAAGCCCAATTCTCTGTGCAGTGTTGTTGGCTGCATGAGGTGAAATATAGACTTGGAACTCAAAGCGATAAAAGGTATATGAGAAATTACTGTACTAGGTTAAACTCATTCAATTGTTCTATTATGTGGCTATCCACAATTATTTACCCTGGAATCAAGAGCACATCACAGTCCTGTTTTCATTCATTAGGTCAAACCAGAATCAGTAGTCCATACTCAAGGGTACAATCTTGCTGAATGTAGGTTTGTTAACCACTTCAGACAACTGTACCAGCCTTCCTCAACTGCAAGGTGCCCTCCAGATGTTTTGGATCACAACTCTCAGCATTCATGACCATTGGCCATGTTGGCTGATGGCCATTACCACAAGATGTAGTCATAGCCACCAATTTGGATGGTTTTAAAAAGGGGTTGGATAAATTCCTGGAGGAGGCGGCTATCAATGGCTACTAGCCCTGATGGCTATGTGCTACCTCCAGAAGCAGAGTCAGTAAGCCTATGTACACCAGTTGCTGGGGAATATGGGTGGGAAAGTGCTGTTGTACTCATGTCCTACTTGTGGATTCCCGGTCGACAGCTGGTTAGCCACTGTGTGAGTGCTGGACTAGATGGACCCTTAGTGTGATCCAGCATGGCTCTTATGTTCTTAATACATCTGGAGGGCACAAAGTTGGGAGATATATATAATATCATCATGTAGAGGAGAAACAATGATCATACCCACTCTTTCCGGACCTGTCCGCGAAAGCCTTCTGCACAAAGACAACATGAGTACAGTCTATGCACTTGCAAACATGGAGGTATCAGTCTTGTGGACAAAACTTACACATACTCTGCGCAAAGACCCCATGAACACATGAAGGTTGGGGCCAAAAGCCATCATCTCAACCAGCCTCCTATTTACAATACATTTTGTAAACATTGCTTTGATGTTCACCACAAAAAGCTGCACTTCTTTTCTGGGAGAGACATGTTAGTGGAGAACTGAGGGGGGAGATGTAATATTTCACCAAGGAAAACATTTTTTTTCTGTGTACATGGTGTTTTACTTTTATAAATATATGGTTATATATATTTTTATATTGAAGCCAAGAAAGACTTTACTTTAAAAGCTGTGTCTAGCAGCAACATCTGCCCCATCCCCCATTTTTACTCTTATGAAGGTGCAGAACGCTTATATCTTTTTGTCTGGAAATTTAGTGATGCGAACTGGGATGGGATATGATCCAGATGGCCAGTTCCTACTCAGAATCCTGCTGAAATTAAAAACTATTGTGAAGTTATTCTGTCTTTCCCAGATAATTTGTAGCGAGTATAAAGATGGAAGTGAGGAGGGGTGGAAAAACCGATATGAGGTTTACAATTGGAAGACGATGATGTCTGGACCCCTCTGAATTTCCATGAACGAGGCAGGGTGGCTGTACAATAAGAACCTCATCATGAAGCCTTCCTGTTGTAATAAGGGTCCACATTCAAATAGAAGAGCAAAATGTACTTTGCCCTTTCCCACACTTCGTTCTTGATGTAGAATTCTCCCCCAGGGTCAGCCCACCCATGAAGCATGGTGAGGCACTTGCATCCGGCAGTGGTGCAGGGCGAGTGGTGAATTGCCACCTGCAACCCCACCCGGAGGACCCTTTTGCCACAGTCTCCAGCAGGTGCTGTGGAGACCCCATCAGTCGCTTTTCTGCAATGGCATTTGTTGCAATGAGAGAGTGGACAGCAGGGCTCACTAGAGCAGCCACCTGTCTGTCCAGCTGCCCTGTCCTTCCTTCATTACATATGGCCAGAAAAAAAGCAGCTGCAGAGCTCTCACGAGAGCCATGCAGCTGTTTCTTCTGGTCACGTGGCTCTCCATGGAGCTGATGCGGCGGTGACAAAGGTAAAGGTAAGGTGGGTTCCTGGGATGTGACACGGCACCAGCAGTTCTTCTCTCTTGCTTCAGGCAGCGAGAGATCATGTTCCAGGCCTGATTCTCTCTCATCTTTCCTGATGTCATTCACTGAGAAGCTTTGTTCTCAGCCAAGTGCTTGTTTGCTTGTGTGACTTCCTGTTGCAGTCCTGATTTCTCCAGCTTCTAGTATCTCCAAGGTACACTGAGCCGCACCTGCCCACATTTCTTGAGTGGAATTGTTTTTATTCTGCTGAGGGCAATAGGGAATGTTCAAGGTGGTGATGTATTGGGTGGGGCCCCCAGGAAGAACTCAAGGCTGAGATTCCAAGAACTACTTCCAATTAGCATTGATAATACCCAATCAGCTTGATAATTAGTGGACTGGGCACACTTGTATGTGATAAGTGCGGGGAGGGGGAAATGGAACTGTATGATGCATATCCTGAAAACATTTGTGAGATATTGTAAACCACCCTGGAAATTTTTAACTGAAGAGCAGTAAATAAATATTTGAGATAGATTTAATTGATTCTATTTATCTGGTTACCTTCAGACTGAAGGAAGAAAATAATTGAATCTATGTTCAAACTGTGCTTGTTGTGATAAAAGAAAAAAAAAGTTGCTGCCTGAATTCCAAATTTACCACTGTGATGGGAAGGCAAAAGGTCAACTCCCATTAACCATCTGATTATATTTCATGCTAGGCTACAGGACTGTGAGAAAGAGAAGACTTGATATCACATTTAGTGTTGACACAGCCTTTCTACGTCCCTACAAAAACCTCAGTCTTACCTTCTCTGCCTCACTACTTATATAATGGGTATAATTTCCTTTGACATGTCAAGATGAAAAGTGTTATTAAAGAAGCAAACAGCACAGTGTGAAAATAATAGGCCTAGATAGACTGGTGTTTCTTCAAGAAACTGACAATAGGAGGCTCAAGGTTTTGCTAAGAAATCATTCTTTGCAACACAATGTATGTTCAGTGATTCAAATTATGGACTAAAAAGTTTCAGCCTGAGTTTTGTATGTGTGTGGTAAATCCAATCCCTTGTTACTGATAGCACTTTCTAATGTTAAGCACCTGTTGGCTGTTATATTTCCTCAGAGTGTGTTCCCATATTCCTCTGCTTGCTGTTCATATATGCTTCCCACATCTTGTAATCATTATTGTACTCAGGAGAAAAAGGAGGGGGCAAAAGGACGTGGTTTCAAAGTGTGTTTCTGCCCAATTCATTTTGACTCTGTTTGGAGACCAAAGCAAAGCTTTACTGAGGCACGTCCTTCCTTAGCCATTCATCACAGCTAAGCTGAGATATGAGCAGCAATAATATGGCTTGGGAGAGATTAGCAAAGCCATCTCACTTGTCATACCTTGTTTTGGCTTTGAAGCTTTCTTGGTTGTTCCCATGCATTATCCCATTGTGCAGATACCCCTGGGCCCATTTTTACTGTCAGAGTAAAACCTGGAAACACCTCACTACCTCAGTAAATCTCCCTGGTGATTACATTGGGAGTCTGATAAGATGGTCTCATGGAACAAATAATTGCCACTACAATCATATCCGTATGGTGATTGACATGCCTGCTTCTTGGTCATGGTGAACTTCTGGTGTCTACACATCCTTTGAACACGCTTGAACATCCAACAATCTGTTGCCAAGGAAACTCATTCCTCTGCAATTAGGAGTGGTTTGTCCTCCTTCTTGTTTTGGAGGTCTCCACCTCAGCTGGGAAGGTGAGCCCACACAGGAATAATCACAAAGCGCAAATGTGTACCATTGGCTTTCCTCAACTGATATGGACAAGGGAGCTTCCCAACTTCTATTCTTCTATTCAGAAGATGGGAAGGCCTGAGGCTTCCAACAAAGTAATAAATGGCCTACCCCCCTCTTCCTGCTACAATTCAATCAAGACTCACAGTTATACTTTCAAACATTAAGAAATAGTAACAGAAACGTCATCAGAGCTATTTTAAGTAATCCTGCTCTTGTGAAAACTTCCCAGATTTTGTCATCGTATATTTTTACCCCAGTAACAAGGAATGATCAATAAATAACAGCAAAATGAAGCTTAGGAAGTCTTTGAATTAAGAGGAGGGATTTTTTGCTGATTGCTAGTATATGATGAATCTCATAATAGATTTCCATAATCATAATCCTTTTTCCTAACAAGAAAAAGACAGATAGCTCTAAAATGTGCTCATTACAAATATGCTCTTGATCATTTCACTCATTTTATTTTGCTTTGCATTTTCCACCTGAATAGTTTTTTTTGAGTGATTGCCAATTGGTTTGTAGGTTCCCCCCCCCCTCCCAAACAGGCCTTTAGAAACTGTAGACGGTGTGGTTTCTGCAGAATTCTTGCAAACAATGCTGGGCATATCTGAAACAAGGAAGATGTAATGTGCCAGATAAAGATCGCAGCCAATTACAAACATAACGAGTTTATATTTCTTTTGAGTGAGATGTGAACACATGATAATGGGGTAGGGGAAATCAGTCATCGTCCTTATTTCAGGATGTGTATCTTGGGCTACTGCCATTCTGTCACAGAGAAACGAGATAGGACTGGAATGTGCTGAGACCAGAATAAAGCACAAAGTGAAAGGGAAATCAGACTAGGTCTGGATTAGCATTTCTACCTGTTGCAGCCCCTCCTTGTCTAAGAATGCATTGGCAACTCTTGCATCATTGGTTTAAAAGCTAGGTAGATACCCAATTATATCTGTCTTTCTTTCTTTTCCTTCCCCGTTTCCTTCCCAATGTCCATGCTGCACCTCCTATCTGCATTCTGTAAAAACCTTTTGGATGTACAGCAAGATTGGTACCAGACTATGTGTTTTGGCTTCTATGGTGTGTGCATTCTCCAGGATGCACACATTGCTTTAAACATGCTTTTATAACTGAGATCATGAGAATACATCCCTTGCATGTTTGAAATGGGGTGCTTTGTCTTGACATGAAAGCAGTGAGAGCAGGATGTAAAGGAATCTCAGAGGAACAGAATAAAAAACAGCTGCTATCCACTTGTACTATTCCCCCCCCCCTCACTCCTTCCCTCCTTCTTAAGAACTGTAAGATAATGATGTGGAACAGTGGGCCGCCTCCAGTCATAAGAGCTTTTCCACAAAACTGAGTTGCCATGTGTTTGAATCATGACTCCTTTCCACAGTCCCTAATGTGCTCATTTTGGCTTTCCTCATGGCTGCTGGTTGTTTAGCGAGGTGATAAATGTGACGGAAGAAAACCACCTTTGATAGATACTCAATTGGACATGCCAGTAGGCAAGTCTCTCGTAAGCAACCCACTAATATTTGGAGCGATAGCTGTAGGCTCTTGTTGTGATTCTATTCACTGTGAACAAGTAATAGCTATTCCCCCATATCTAACCAGAGAGCACTAGACTGGTCAGAATTAATCAAGGCACATTTAAAACTATTACTGATGCCTGGAAAGAGCTTTCACTTGGGGGATATTTCACTTGGTTAGGACAGGAAGTAAGAAATAGCTCACAAAAAGCCACACTCTGAAGGAGCCCTGTCAAGAATTTGGGGTTTTAAGGGGAAAGACTGATGTTGCTAGAGACCCATCGAGTGAGTCTTTATTAGTCTTACTTCCATTTAGCCCTCACTCATCTCCACAGTGTTCCCAACGATTTCACTGCATTTGCCTAGACTGACAGGCCTAAACTGTATTTAACTCCCAAAGGCAGCCTTTCACATTGCAGATGTGGCTGAGCGACTATAGCACAACTCATCCATCTCCCCCCTTGCAGTCTATGATTTATGGGCTCAAGATGGATCAACCAGTGGAGGCCATAACTCCTACTTCTTTGCAGGAGAGGATGGTCATTTCCTCCTTTTAATGAATTGCAATTGTTAGTGGATATTGCTGTAAAACTCTCTTTTTAAAAGTGGAAATAAACTCTTCTAGGAGTGTACTGAGGGCATGTGTAATGAAAAATGCTCAAAACATCTAAATATTCCTGTTTAAGGAAATCAATGTTTAGTCCATTCTCCTGGCTCTGTTTGCAAATAAAATTAAAATAAAGTAATATCTTACCCCCTTGGGCCTACAACTCTAGAAATCCCATGAAAACAGATTCTCAATACCCTCTGTTTGATTATGGCATAGGGGAAAGTGTTCTGCAACATATTTGAACTTTGTCTGGTCCTCCATGGAATGTGCAGGTGCCAAAACCTATAAAAACATTCACTAAGCAATTTAGTCTGAATTCTAAGAAAGGTTCAGGACTCACTGATTCTGATTTATGGGAATTGTCTAGTCCATCACTAATATTTGTGAATCTTGTTTAATACTTGAATCACAAATGCGGCCAAATGTTTTATCCAACACATCTGTTTGTTTCTACAAGGCTACAAATCTGAAGAGCAAAAGGGCAATACACAATGGAAAATATTAAAGCACTGATGATGCTAGATTTAATGTCTGGTGATTATTTTTTCCTATACCATATGTATAGCAATAGCACTTATGCCTCTCTCTCTCTCTCTCTCTCTCTCTCTCTCTCTCTCTCTCTCTCTCTCTCTCTGTGTACACACACACACACACACACACACACACACACACACATTTGTTAAAGTTGATAGAAGAAGTTGATTGATGAAGAAGGCGGAAGGGTTGTTAAATACACATCTCGCATGTACCCTTTCCCTACAGTCTGCACATACAATCACTTATATTCCCAATTTTCCCAACTGAATGAGTATGGGATATCCATGGGCAATGTAGTCTCTGTGGGAGGAGAAGCAATGAAAGAACATCTAGGAGACCTGACTAGAGAACACCCTTATTCCCATTTATTTATTTATTACGTTTGTATACCGCGCAATAGCCGAAGCTCTCTGGGTGGTTCACAAAAATTAAAACCACGAAGAACATAATAAAACAACCAACAATCTAAAAACACAAATACAAAATACAGTATAAAAAGCACAACCAGGATAAAGCCATGCATCAATAATTGTTATATGATTAAAATGCAGGATTAAAACAGTAAAATTTATGTGTAAATTAAAATTAGGTGTTAAAATACTGAGAGAATAAAAAGGTCTTCAGCTGGCGATGAAAGGAGTATAGTGTACGCACCAGGCAGACCTCTCTAGGGAGCTCATTCCACAGTCAGGGTGCCATAGCGGAGAAAGCCCTCTTCCTAGTAGCCACCTGCCTAACTTCCTTTGGCAGGGGCTAACATCTTTAGTAGATGATTACCTATTCATTTCTTTAAGTTGTGCTATTTATTATGTTGGGTTATTTATTTAATTAGTCTTGTTACTGGTACTTTATTCTGTTTTAATGTATGCTTGTAAGCCATCTTGAGGACAGTAGAAATGGAGGATCTAATTCTTTCCAATAAATACAAGTATGGTGTTATCTGAAAGCAAAGGCAGGAGTGATTCTTTGATAAGATATTTGGATGCGCCAAGTATTTTTGAGCACTCAGATGCCCAGTGTTAATTGACTTAAAATGATGTAAAGAGCAATAAATAATAATAATAATAATAATAATAATAATAATAATAATAATACCATCCCAGTGGAATGTGTAGCATTTATTTATTTATATTCATGAATTGCTTCCATTAAAAAGAAATTTCTAAGTGATATACCAATAATGTATAGCAATAGCATTTATGGCAGTGTATATATACATTTGCTAAAACTGATGGAAGGAAAATATTAAAACATTATAAAATCAGTGTAAAATCACAATAAAATACAATAGAACACTTAGAAGAGATATTAGCATGGCAACAAAGAAGATAATTTCAGTGTCCTGGAAAAGCTTGTTTTCTGTAGGCATCAAAAACCAGAAGGTTCAGTGTCTGCCTAATTTGTTCTGGTAGGAAGTTCCAGAAATGGAACTATAATACTGAAGGCCTTATTCCAAACCAACATGGGATGGACCTTCAAATCTTAGAAACTACCAAGAGGGTATCAGCAACCAAATAGTGAGGTTAGGAATCAAGCAATCTCTTACATATCCTGGTCCTGAATTGTATATGGCTTTGTAAATAGGTTTGAAAACCTTCCATTCCTGGTAGCATATAGGCAACCACAGGTGTCATATGCTGGCAATTACCTGCTTCCACTGCCAATCTGGCTGTGGAATTTTACATCAATGACAGCTTCTGGACAAACCTTAAGGGTGGTCCCACATAGAGTGCACTGGAATAATCCAGTTTTGAGGTTACCAATGTATGGGCAACAGTGATCAAGCTATTCCTGTCCAGGAATGGCTACAGCTGTCTTACCAGCTGAAGCTGAGATTTTCTGAGTTTTTATCCATCGGTAGTAGGGTGACCATATGAAAAGGAGGACAGAGCTCCTGTATCTTTAAGAGCTGTAAAGCAAAGGGAATTTCAGCAGGTGTCATTTGTATATATGGAGAACCTGGAGAAATTTCCTCTTCATCACCACAGTTAAAGCTGCAGGTGCCCTGCCCTCTTTTAAATCTGGTCACTCTAGGATAGCTCCTGCAGCTTTAACTGTTGTGATGAAGAGGGAATTTCACCAGGTTCTCCATATATACAAATGACATCTACTGAAATTCCCTCTTCAATACAACTGTTAAAGATACAGGAGCCCTGTCCTCCTTTTCATATGGTTACCCTAATCAGTAGGCTCAATACTGGGCAGACCTATGCAACTGTGTAAATGAAATAAAAAGAAAGAAACTATATTGTACAATAATATAGATGCTAGATATATTGCAACTAGTCTTGAGTCCTTGACACAAGACAGGAAAAATGTATATAAATAGTATAATAAAGTTAATTAGAGGTGTCTGAGCCTCATACAGATGACACATGCATTTTATTTATGAACAAGAATTTCTGTTACAGCATAAATAATTCCTAATGGAGATCCCTTAAGAAAATGTATTAAGGTATAAGAAGAAAAACAATGCTACATCAGTGATTTTCTAAAAATGTTAGCTTTCAGATAGTACTTTCAGAGCCTTAATTTTATGAGTTATCTAATTATGCTGTCTTTCACTTTCCCCCACATTGGCTTCACGTAAAAAATGGGTTTTATGTAGCTGCAGTCTTCTATCCACCCCACAACTAACAGTTTTGAGGTCAGTTGCATGAACGTTCTCATACGATATTCTTTAATTGTGGCTGTGTAATTATATTTCACACAGTAGTTAATTCTCACAAACTGCAAACTTCCAACATAAGTGCACTGTGTATTGTAGTCACTATTATTAACTTTGAAAGAGCAATGTAAGAAAAAAGAACAATTATTAAGTAGATTGGAACTTTTGCCATTTCTGTAGTAGTATCATCAGATCTTACTAATTTCTTTATTCACTAACTGAATTTCTCTTACAAATCAATTTTTTGTATAGCCGTTTTTGCCAGATTTTGAAGCTTTTAAGTCTCTTGTCACATTCTCGGTGTATTTCTAAAAGTACCAATTTAACAGCACAGCGTTTCAGTTACTTTCACTTCCTTTTGTCCCCTTCATAGAAAGTTATAATTATTTGGAAGAAGCAACTGGAAGCCATACTGCTATTATAAATGTTAATGAACTTGCAGTTTGGGTTTTCACTTGTGGATGCCATCAGACTAACAAATGATGCGGTGGTAAACAGACGTTGGCTTACATTCATTACAAAATCTGAAGCAAACCTATACACTTTGGCCATGATTAACTAAACATACTTTTTCTCATTTAAATGAATATTGTTTGTGATTTCAACTACAGCTCAACACCGCAAACTCTACACAACCATTCTGAAAGGGAAGGAATAATTTTGGGCTTCCAATATTTTGCAGCCACTACTTTGGCTAATGTTAACCAATTAAACCAACTTGCATCTTGTTTTCATATTCCACCTACCACTTATGTATGAAACAAACTAATACAGCTTTCCTCAACCTGGTGCCCTCCAGATGTTTTGGACTACAATTCCCAGCCAGCAGAGCTAACTGTTGGATTATGGGAGTCGCCTGGAAGGCACCTGTTTTGAGAAAGCTGAACAATTAGAGAGCTTTACACCCAAGAATAACCTCCCAAACAAATGTATACTTTTCCAAAATGTGTAATTTTCCAATTGTGGTCACACTGGATAGGTATTAAATGATTTTTCACGTACTGGCTGCTATACAACGTTTAGTCTCCTCAGTGGGAGGCTCTCTGAGCTACTATGCATTTAAATTAATTTAGGTGATGAAGCAGCAGCGCTGGAAGACCAAATTAAGATTAATAACAGGACATCACCCAGGTGTTGTTCCGTATGTTACCATTCTATGCTAAGCACTGCTTTATTTATTATGTTTACATCCTACTCTTCCTTTAGGAAGCTCTGAGCATTTTACACTGAGTTTCTAGTGGCCTCCCAGCCAGACACTGATAAGGTCCCCAATTCATTAGTTTTTCCATGGCTATAGGAATAGGAGTCCAAAAACAATCAAAGATCCAGAGAATAACACTTAGGAGGAATCTGGTTTGTTGAAGGGAAGATGGTGTAAATCATTCAGCTGCAAATCTACATCTGGCATATTTAATAGATACTATTAAAACCAAAGATGGCATTTACTGGAAACTGGGATTTACTCTGAAATACCAATTTAATATAGATAATTCTTTGTGATTTCTGGGGGGATTTAATCAAAGCTTTATCAGCTGAGCTTTGTTAGCATTAATTGGGTCTTCTGGAATTTGGGAGTATATATTGGTGCAAATAGATGAGCTTTGGCTGCAGAAAATCCTTAAAGGGGTAAAGGTGTTATTAGATGGCCAATGAAAGAACTTACTTATGCTCAGCCCAAATAATTTCAGACTTAGTGATAGAATATTCTAGCACACTTTGATTAGAAATATTCAAATTATTTGAAATGTGTCATGTTCTTTAACCACTCGCTTTGCATTATGCATCCCATATATTAGTTGGTAGGACTGGATAGTGGCTATCATTCGGAACTCTGCTGATCCTTAATTGCATTACAAACTTCTGTGGCTATGGTCCAAATTGCTGACAAAAAAGTAATGCCCACAAAAGAAACACAACGGGCTCTTTAGTTGTTTTCATTGCCCCTGATCAGTTGGCTCAGCTCATGAGTGCAGTTGATGGTTTCCCATGTCTACCACAGAGCACATTGTGCTCACGGATCTTTTTCTCTCCAAGTTCATTATTGGACTAGTTGCTCAGAATCATTTTGGTTATAAATACTGCCAAGTGAGCTTTCCCATCTGGAAAGTGTTCTCCACTATTGAAATATAAAGTCTCTACACTGTATGCGCAACATGTTTCCTGGATTGGTGAATACATATTTATCATGGTGTTTAAATTGGACAGGCTGTGTTGGAGAGGCTGTAATGAGAAGGGCTTCTATCTGCATATGTAGTGGGACTGCAGGGTCTTAAAACAGTTCTGGGAAGCTGACTGTGTTTAATATAATCTCAGCGGCCACAGCCCAGACAATCTTGACAGACCCAAGTCTGGGTCTGCTGTCCCTCTCTAATGTTTTAAACCCCTCCCTTATTCATAAAGAACTTGTAATTATGCTCTTGGTGGCAGCACGCTTAGAAATAGCCGAACATTGGAAAGACTCAAAGGGCCCCACGGTCACTGGATGGAAAGGGAAAGTGGGGGGATATAGCCTGCTCCGAAAAATTAACTTACTATCGTAGAATTCTGTCGGGCCAACTCAGCAACAACCCCTTTGAAATATATGGTCTCCTTTTGTCAATTTTATTAATCTACAGCAGGATTTCTTAACTCTCATTTATTTGGTCTCCCTCTGACTGTAGATACTTGATAGAAATTTGTTTCAGCTTTGCATTTTTGCAAAATCGGATAGACAATATTCTCTTTCTTTGTAATACAAAATGGTACTTTTGTAGTTTGTAAAATCTGTATTTAAGATAAACATTTTTTAAAAAATTGGAGAGGCACAAGTGATATTATAGGGCTCTATGAAATTGTATAATGTCTTCAGACCTAAATTTCTCTGATTGGCTTTGTATATTACAACAACTGCAGCTGTTCAGATAAAAAAAAAACAAAAAAATAGTCCTACACATTTTTGGTGGTTACACTACTGCTACAAAGTTTGAAAGCGAAATGTCCAGGCTTTGGATATATTTCTGTGTGGCTGCAGGTATTGTATCATCCCAAGAGCAAAAAAAGAGACTCTCCTTCATGAGAGATGTTGCCTTTAATAACTCAACAAATTGAATTCTTGGGCCCCCAAGGTAGGTTCCCACCAAAACACGTTGGGCAATTTACTCTTTTATTAAAGTTACGTACATCTTTTAGTACCATTTTGAAGGTTTCTCTCTTTTTTCTTGCTCTTTTGTATTCAGTGCTGCCCTTTCTTTCTCCCATAGTACCATCTCAAGTCATTGGCAATCAAAAGCAGTGAAGTTAAAATTAAATATATCCTGCAAACACTGGTTCTAAATCATTTATGGCCTAACACTTCTTACAGAGGTCAATGAATATAGCACATCAATGGCAATAAATATTGACTTTATGAAACTGGTTAGTGAACAGACTCTTAGAGGTCTTTACAGATCTCTCTGCACAGCAAAGTTTCTCTCTTCTCCTGAGGCTGAAGACCTCTCAAGATGTTCAGTGCAGTTGATGCTTTAGTGACTGGCAAGCTATAATTTTAATAAAACGCACAGGAAGGATGAACAAGTAGAAATCTGCCCTCCATACATCCATGAATTCACATTTGCAAAATCCAATTGGGCTCTTACATCCCCACCAATTCTTTTCTGCCCCGATTCCCTTCTGCAAACGGTGGGTCCTGCTGATTGTGTTGTGCAAGCAAGACCAACTGGTTATGCAAAACAGATTTGGCACTTCCTAGGGGAACCCCAAAAAGAGTGGAAAGTCTCATTTTTGGAAGGAGACAAGTCAGTGGAGCTCCTTTATGGGAACTCCACCAACCTGCCTCCTTCCAGAAACAAGCATTTCTTCTCATTTTAGGTTGCCCCAGAAATGCTAAATCATCATTGCAAAACAAGGGGGGGCATTTGAGCAGCACAATCAGCAGGGCAGAAGAGAATTGGCAAGGGCAAAAAGTGCCCTGTTGGATACTGCCCACGATTAAATTTAACATGGATAAACATGGATTATATCTAATAGGGGCGTGCAGAGTGGGTCTGCTCCTCCCCGAAATTTGGAGCAGGGCTCCAATGAGGCGATTCCCTGCCCTGATTTTCAGGGCAGCTCTGTCTCCCCACACCATTGGATTACCCGGCAGAAAACCACTCCATTTTTGGAGAACCTCTCTGTAAGCATCAATTGGAATTAACAAAAGTGCATACACCTCCGTTATTTTTAAAGATAATGAGTTGAAACTAGGCACTCTGGTAGATCTTAAGAAGGGCTTTAGTCATGCCAAGTTTAAAGCAGATCCATTCAGCCCTTGATTTTTAGAAATGTAATATTTCCCCCTTCAACCTCCCCCACCCCAATACATACACACATGAAACTGCGCAGGAGCTTTTATCCTTCACTTTGCTGCTTCAGTTTATAAAAATAGAGATCTGTTCCTTGACCGTTTGTTCTAATGGGGTGAAATGGGGGTGTGTGCTCTCCCCTATGAGAGGTCAGTCAAAACCAAACATTTATATATATATATTTTCAAAGCATATAAACTTGAGTCCTGTCTTCAAAACAGGAGATATACCCTATTTCTTCGATTCTAAGATGCACTTTTCCCCCCATATAAACATCTCTAAAAATGGGGTGCGTCTTAGAACTAGCAATAGCAAACTTTTCTCTTGCCTCCCCTTCTTTTGACTTTATGCCTGGCCGAGTTGCATCCATACTTGCAGTACACAGATCAGCATTTGGCACAAGATTCTTCTGCATATCCTAATATTGGTTTGTGAGACTGTATGGATCTACACTGCCTGCCAGTCAACATCACTTCAGGACAACTCATTTACATGGAATGCTTTTCATTATTTTCATAATGTGAGCCATTTTTCCTAAATCCTTCCTTTCAGCCAACATCAATAGTGCATATGGGGAGTGGAACTTGGACTCTTTCTTGCTCTACGAGCTAACAAATGAATGAGTTCTAGGGCAGGGAAAATGGGTTGTATCATTTGCAACCCCTCCCCTAAGCACTGTGATTGGAGGGATGACAGGGAGGAGACTGTGGCTAGCCACAGATGTCAATCTCAAAACTTCCCCCACCCCTTCACCTCTCGGCATCTTCCTAATATGGAAGCATGTTCAGCTAGCCATCCATCAACATGAAATGTGCCCTCACATCTCCTAAAAACCCTTTGGACCTACGGATCCATTCTGGGCTCCAAACAATCATCTAACTGCACCCCAGGTTTCCGGTGGTTTTAAAACTGTCCCCTAACCGCACCGTAATTTTGGAGGTTTGTTGGAGGTCCAGCAGACCCCTGAATTTCCAGTGTGGAGCACTCACCCCTAATATCTAATGTGCCCCACATATAACGAAATGTATGTTATAAGAAGTGCCTACATTGGGAAAATTCTGGGGGGGAAACCCTAGTGTGTGCACACAGGTCCTCTGGAAGGGGTTCATTGAACCCAACTTCATCCATAGCCTCCATAATCACAAGAGACCACCAATAAGTGCAGGGAGCTTTTATTTGTTTTTGCTTCCAGTTACAGCACTGAGAGAAAGCAAGCATGAAGACTTCCAAATCAGGGCAAGGAACTGCACCTTCTTCCCTCTCCTTCTGGCTTTAAATTACAAAACACCCTAGTCTCCCCTTTTTAAGTACTGGCCTTTCAGTTGGCAATTGTTCCCCATTTTCCTTCACAGGAGGTTGTTTAACCAGCGGGTTGGGTTCTTCCAGTGCCTTAGAGAAAGATGTTAAGCCAGGGCTTGAATATGCCTGTGGTCTTCCTGGGGTTGCCAGCTGGGAATTTCCAAGTCTCCCCATAAAGAAAGACTGGGGGGGGGGCTGCAGGTAAAGCACTCCTCCAGCATCCACCTTGGCAGAGAGGATCTGTCTTCTTGCATGCCACTCTCACCAGCCTATCTTCCCTTCTTTTGCTCTCAACAGCTCTCTCTCCCCTACCTGCTCCTTCCCCAAGCTTTATAGCAGCACCTTGATGAGACCCGGCTGTTGCTGCTGAAGCTTCATTCTCTTACAGCTGAGCTGGGATGCCCTTGTCAGCTGTAGCCCTTCCCAGACAGTGCTCCTTTTTAACTTTATGCACAGGCTCCCTCTTTGCTGCCTCTCTGCCTGGGAGTTTTCAGCAACGGAAGGAATATGACTTGGTCCATCGAGTCGTGGCGGGCTGTAACACTGTGTTATAAGAGTATTTGGGGGAGTAATATCTAGTTAGGTAGCTACCCTTTCCCATTTTGACCACTTGAATCATGGTATTCATGAAGAATATTAGTTTAATCATCACCTGTTTAAAACAAACAAACTATGTATCAAGTAATAACCAAAGGCTTTAAAAATCATTTTTATATAACTAGAGAGAACCCAACTGAGCTTTCTCTGCTCCAAGTGCACATTCAAATCAATTACTTACCCACCTCATTACAAAAATATCCTCTATAGTTTCACCTCTGAGGACCAGCAGGAGTTTAGGAAGAATTACTGCTATTTTCCCAAACTTGGCAAAAAGGCCGGGGGCTTATCTCATTTCTGACTTTTTTCTAAGCTTTGAAGGCATTCAGGAAGCAGAGACTGGGCCTGTTCAGACAACACACTAAATCATGGTTAGGCTGCTAACCCTTTTGCAGCAAATGGTTAATGAGTGTGTTTAAACCGTAGTTATGTAGCCACCATGGTTAGGAATGATCCACATGACACGCAAAGTCATAATTCACATGACATGCTAAGCTATAATGTTTAGCTTAAAATTCTTAACCACCGTGGCTTAGCGTGTCATCTGAACAGGGTCACTGAGATGTAATGAGATGTATTGCTCCTATCCAAGTGCCTTCAAAGCTCTGCCTGAAATCAAGGGAAAGACCTCATTTCTTTCCAAATTGTGAGAGTGGCAAAGGGGCCTGATGGCAGTAAATACAAATTTTATCTGGGCTCCTGTTTAATATAGGGAAGAGTCAGTGACTGACAATGAGGAAGGGGGAAATTAGGTGGCAGTGAAAGAGAAGATAGTCCGAGTCTCTTGCTTCAGAAAAGGTATTGCTAAGTTACGAGATCTGAAAAAAGTGGAAAGAGGAGATGCTTTTAAAAAAAAGGGAGAGAGAAGGATGCTATTTGAGTCCTAGGGAGCATCTTGGACACAAATCATGGACACAAGAGGAAAAAAGAGGGAATTGATGGAGTAATAATAAAAGGGATATGCAAAATGGAAGGGGAGAAGAGGGGTGTAGCGTGAGAGACCCAGAGGAAAAATTGTAGTTTAGGGCAGAGAGCTAGAAAAGAGTTTTGCTCATGTTCCCTTTAGCTTATCTGGAACAGAGATTGTGAATGTGCTTTTCAAATTCATCATGTATGTTCCAAAACAAGTATCTGTCTGCATAGTGTAGTCTCTAGTGGATGGGCAGGCATGGAGTTTGCAAAATGAGACTGGAATGTTTTAATGTTTTATTTTGTTTTAAATACTTCGAACTAAATTCAGCTTGTCTTTCATCCCACTTTACTCCTAGAAATTAGCTCAGCAGATAGAATCCTGGGGACGCTGTGACAGTCAATTTAGTTGTAAAGGAAAACGATATCATTTTTTTAAAAAAAAAGCAAGCCAAGAAATGTAATTTAAAAAGACGGTGTTCTCAGAGAGAGAAAGATGTGGGGAGGGCTTCATAGTTAATAAAACACAATAGTATTGCTAAACCTACAGAGGGTTCCCTAAAATGGCTAGTGCTGTTTAAAATCTTCCAACGGCTTTTGTCTAGAAACATTGCTGAAAAGATCAATTTTAAACAGCTTTGGCTGTAAACAAGGCACCCACCTTTCCTATTTCAAGGGAGAAAACTGTATGCTATCATTCTTTCAAGGCTCCAACAAACAGGTTGCTTAAAAAATATATCCATGTTCAGTCATAAAAGGCAGGTTGCAAATGCAATAACATTTTTATGTGAAAATGATTGCACTAACTTCAGCTATTTCACTGCACAATATGCTTTTATGAATGGTTTTACTATTAGGATCACTGTCACCAATAAAATAGACTAACACATTAGCTTTATAAAGAAAATTAAGGTTATTTTTTTTCTTTTAATAGCAATCATAGGGGAGAAGGGCACCAAAAGGAACTCCAAAAAACAATCCTGCTCTGATTTAATAGTATCAGCTTCCATAAAGTTTTATATCTTTCTCCCCCTTCTCCCGAATTCTGGTAGCATGCCAAAGGATAATTTCCACTACACCAGTTGTGTTCCATAAAAAAAATGGTAAAAATCAATTAGAGTCCTATATTCTTGAAGAGCACCTAAATATATGGAAACATTATTAAGTTAAAGCCTATTTTGTTGTTTCTGGCTGTTCTCCTCCAAATTGTGTCCAAACCACTTTGTTTCACTGCAGAATAAAGGAAGCTATGTGTTTTCTTTTCTTGGCAGGTTAAGGTAGAACTAATACAGAGAGGAACTGCCGTGTAGAGTGTGGAGTGCAGCGGAAGGTGGTTAACCAATGACATCACCCCATCATGAAGGCCAGTCTCCACGCTCTGAAAATCAGAACAAGCTGCTGTCCAGTCACTGGTGCCATTGAACTGCCTACAGGGATGGCGGGGAGGGGGGGGATGTAATTCCATAATGAAATTTCACCTAGGAGATTATACATTTTGCATGTAAGTTAATGTGCAGCAGAACAATATCGCTCAACAACACTTTGATTCAGTTCACACAACAGTTTTTTCAATGGTGGTGTAACAACTCCACAATGGAGTTGTTACACCACTCTTGAGAAAACTGTTCTCTGGAGGGAAAATTCTACCTCACAGTGGAGTATTGTCGGGGTTTTTTAAAAAAACACTCCACCCTGAATCTCCACGCTTTGAAGAAAGTTCCTGCATAACTGTTGTGTTCCATATTGTCTGGAGGGCTCCGTGGAGTTTCCTGTTGAGTTTTCCAGTGGCCATAGAGCTCTCTGGAAAGAGCAGCGAAAGAAGGGAGTGCCTCTCTAGGAGAGTCACTGTTTTGCATCATTGGCTGATGGGATACAATTGAGAGGACTGGGGGAGAAGAGAGGGTGAAGGAATTGTCAGAAAAACGCAGATTTCAGGAGAAGTTCCAGAACGAGTCCATCCACAATGGCAGTTGAGAAAAAACCGAGAATTGGGCGGGACCCCGGCGGAGCATGCCCAGTGGGATGGTGGGGGAGGGGTTCCTGCCCAAATGCTTAGCTATAGAAGTTCTTCTGATCGAAGCTCCATGCAGGTGCAGAGCCCATATGTGTGATGCACGGAGACCATGAAGAAGAAGTTGTGTAGTGAATACCCCCTACAAACTCCACCGCTGAGTGGAGTTTTCCCACTGTGTAGAGAAAAGTGTTGTGTGAACTGAGCCATGTGTTTTATTGACTATATTTCTAAGCCATGTGGATATTAATATAGAGAAGAGGTTTAATACACCCACACCCACCCCAACAACCCAGGCCATAATTCCATATAAAGGGCCTGTTCAGACAACACACTAAGCAATGGCTTTTGCAACAACTGGTTAGTGCTTAAACCATGGTTATGTAGCCACCATGGTTAGGAATGGTTCACATGACATGCTAAGACATGGTTCACATGACAATGTTTAGCTCAAAATGCTTAACCACTGTGGCTTAGGATGCCATTTCAACAGGGTCGATGTCTATTGACCCTGGGATCTTCCTCAGGATTCATTCTTTCTTGTAACATCTAAAGTTAGTGTTTCAATATAAATGGCAACATCTATACAAACAAATAATTCATAACCTTGGGCTTTCCTGCTTTGCAAAATGGATTACCAAATCAGATGATAACATTTAATGTACTATTACCAACTTTCTGCTCTAGTTGTGTCTACATGTGTGTGCACGAGTGTGATTGATGCCCTTTCTCATACTCCTAATATATTTTAAAAGAACTGTACAAGAAATCTGTTTGAGAGAGAACAATAAAATGAGAGTCTTCGACATTAGTTCATCCTATCATGGGAGTGCTGACATTGTCAACTGTAATTCCAGTGACTTTTTGCTCTTAGTTGCAATAAAGCTATTTCTTTAGATGATTCTATCCTGCCCTTAGGGGTACTTATGCTGAAGTATAGCTCTTTTCTCTTACATGCTAGAAGCAAGAAAGTCTCCACAGCAATTATGTATCTTCCCTACCAATGGCAATGCTGGAAGCTGAGATTCTTCATTCAAAGGGTCTGGTTGAACTCACCAGTGTTTCATTCCGTCAAACCTATAAACCTGCTAAGAGTGCTTTGAAAAAGAAAAAAAGTGTCATTTCTGAAACTGGAATTCTGGTTTGGATAAAACACCAGATGACTGTCACATATCTGAAAGCCAGTGTTGTACTATTGCAATGCACAGACATACCAAAATCTTACTCAGCATCTCATCACATCTTTTAAAAGTACCTCTGATTGGGTGAGACAGCAAGGCAGGAATTTACTTACCTATTGACAATCTCCCTTGATATTATGAAGTCCCCAGCTCTGCCTTAGGTTCATGCCTGGGATCACTCACCATGCAAGTGCTGTGAGATCTGACCCTAAGCTGAGTGTCAGACTTCATTCCAGGAGACCAGTTACAGCTACAAAGGACATTGTACTATCTGGGGGGAAAGGTCCACATATACAGCTGTATGTGGTGGAGGCCTACAATGAACATATCATTGCGCACACACATTTATTGCATGTGAAGTAAAAACATCTTAACAGGGCTTATGTGGCTCTACCAATCTCACTATACCTTAATGGAAGTGTGGCAACTCTGACAGAAATGACTTGTTCAAAAGATTCCTTGTCAAACTACAGAAAGGGGAAATACTTCATCAATTTCCCTCCCTCATACAGTCAATTCTGTTTGTCCAATTATCCTTAAAATGCACGACAAGGTTGATACACTTATGACTTTCAAGCTTTGTCTGCTCAGTCCATCCTTCCTTTCAAAGGTAGCCTTTTTCGTATGTAGAGATGGGTGAGAAACGGGCGCCAATATTTTTTTAAAAAACTGGATTTACTCAATTCACACCTCCCGAGCCTTTCAGCGATCCCAGACAAGAGTTGTGTTCTGAAATCCGCATATTCTGCAAGCTTTCGGAGTCAGTTTATGTCTGGAAAATACACACCCCAAAATGTGCAAGTTAGGGACGAGTGTGTACAAAATGTGTATATTTGAGAAAAGTGCACACAAAACAATTTCAGTAATCTAAAATATTTGGGAAAATGTGCATGTTTAAAATACACACAAAAATGTGTGTATTGTGCATATATTATGAAAAATGCACACAAAAGTATGAATTTGTGTACCGATGTGGGTGTGTTTTTAAAAAATCACAAGCTCATGCCAAATAGGACTGAATGGGCTTGACTTGACAGATCAGTTTATCCCTGCATATAAGTATGCATTTGTCCACATATCCATTTGACGTTTTAAATAAGAACAACAAAATCCCCTCCCCCAGGTTGCCTCATCTTGAGCAAAGGAGGCTAATATTAAAATCTGTGTCATGGGGGAAAATCAGCTTGTATGCTGATTGTCCAAAGTGTATGAAGAGGAAAAAAGAGGAAGACAGAAAATAATAGGAAATGTAAAATAAATACGGACTGGTGAAGATTTTGCATTAGAGCTGCTTCAGATACTGAGCAGTGAATATGATCAAAACCCTGTGGAGATATGCATGCTCCCACATTAAAATGTTTTAACATTTTCAAACTTAGTATATTAGGAAGAGGTTTTCCAGCCTAGCCTTCTATAATGTTTTGGCTTTGTGCATACACAATGAGGTTTTGACATTGTACATGCCAAGAAACAATACTGAGGTACCAGCATTTCTGATAGTACAGACACATCAGAATCAGCTTGGAGTCATTACTCTCTATAGCAAATGACCACTAGCAATCTCCATTCTGAACCCTCGACACTGCTGCTTCCACTGTAGTGAAAATAGTAGCCACGAACCTTCCAAATCCCATCGATTTCAATGGGAGAGTTAAGCAAATGCTTAAGCATTTTCTGTTTAAATCGACAGGGCTTAAAAGTGATTAGTTTTTGCTGAATCGTGCCCCTTGTGATTAGAAATATATGCGTCTCAATTAGTAGGGGATTAATTACAGGAATATAAATTCTCCTAATTAAAATGAATATCCATAAAAAGCTATTGCTGACCCCAATAAAAACATATTGCAGAATATGTAGAAAGGTAGTATCCCTTCCAGGGCCTCTTCAACGTGAACTATAGTTTGGACCAATATCTCAGTTAATCATTATTAATCACTAACTAGTAATCATGCCAGCATGTCAAACATTCTAGGCATAGCTGTAAAAACTCATGGTATACTTATATGGAGGTGGGTAGAGGGTGTAATGCAGTGGTTTATGTGGAACAGCTTTGAATTAACATTTTTGTGTTATTTATTCATTTGTCCTTCGTGATGCAAAGCCATAATTCTATCATTTCGTATTTTATAGACAAAATATTTTTTTTAAAAAAACTTAATCAGAAGTGTTAACCCATTAAGTTAGTGGATGAGATAATTTCATATTAAATTCTGGTTACTGTATCCTCTGTGAGAGCTCACACTCCCAGCCAAAGACACATTTGTTAACTTTAAATGCCAAAAAACATAGCATTAGATCATCAAAAGCATTTCACTTCACAAATAAATGTTTTGATACAACATCTGATATTACAGTACTGATTAAATACGACAGATTCTATCTGCCATGTAGTTGAACTAGATCTAGGTTTCACTTGTGATCTGATTACAATCTCTGGCTGCAGTCCTCCAAGTATGGAATTGAACATTACAGCTGGGGGTGTGGAGGGTGTTTACATCTCTTAGCATGGATTAGATATAATTTAAATTGTCTTGTACCCTCTTCCATCATGATAATTACATAAAGGTAAAACCATGGTTGTGATTATTTTAAATTGCCTTAAAGAATGCCCTAGAGATTCATTCAGAATTAAGATCCTAAATTAACACAGGAATGCCATAATCATGCCTGCATTAATTGATGTCTTTAAACCCAAATAGTTAAGTAGAAGTAAGTGCCACAGGAAAACACACAGCGACAATGGGATATACTTTAATGATCCAAGTGACATTAAGCTTAGGGTATAAGGCTGAAATCCTGATCAGACTAACAAAGAATTAAAGGGGAGAGTTCACACATGCATTTATATCCCTTGATACTTCAGCACTTGCTTATGTAAGACTTGATGACATGCAGCTAAAGATATGGTCTGTCTCTGCTGAAAAGCAACCTATGATTGTTCATTTTCACTCACAACTCACCACCTGATGTTGCAATAACCA
Source organism: Elgaria multicarinata webbii (assembly GCF_023053635.1). Taxonomy (NCBI): domain Eukaryota; kingdom Metazoa; phylum Chordata; class Lepidosauria; order Squamata; family Anguidae; genus Elgaria; species Elgaria multicarinata. The sequence goes on from NC_086171.1 coordinate 132,667,242, forward strand.
ATAAATGAATAAGAATGTGTGAATCAGTTATAGTTCCACTGATCTAGGCTAGGTGCCCTCTGGATATTTTGTACTACAGCTCCCATCGGTCTCAGCAAGCATGGCAAACGGTAAGGGATTGTGGGAGTTGTAATACAAACCATCTAGAGGGCACCAGGTTGCCTACCCCAAGAAATATATTTAGGACTTGCTTGCAAATAAGTCATCTTGAGTTTGAGGGGAGAAAAAACAATGAAGAGCAAAATGCAGGACAGGGTCTAGACTAGAGCTCCTTTTGTGCGTCAAACATCACCACACTGATATTTCTTCAAAATGGAATAATATGCTAATGAATACAGTGCAATATCCACCATGTTTATAAGGCAATCAAGTGTCACATACAGTTTCCTTTTCTTTTCCCCCTCAGCTTACAGCATGCACACCTTTGATGGTGTGCAGCAACAGAGGTTTAAAAATAAGTTATATGGTAATTCAGAACTCTACTCCACTGTCAAAAGTAGTTGCAAATAAAAAATATCGCAGAGGAAGATGTTTGTGTGTGGGTTGCCTTCAAGCTACTTCAGCCTCCTTTTCCTCTGCTCATGCCTTTGGCATGCCAACTAGTGAGGGACCTCCCATGCACATCCAACACCCTCTTCCTTTCTCATTTGCTTTTGCATGGAGGCAGCCAGCAAAATAACCCCTCCCTGCTGCCGTCACCTCCGCTCCCAGGTCTCTCTCCTCCTTCTTCTCTAGTTCCCTGCTCCTTCCTTAGTGGTAGCAGCAGCCATTTTGTTGGACATTTTGCTGGGCAGAGCTGTGCAAACATGAGTGAGAAAGGAAGTGAGCATTGGGAGCCACCCATAAATCCCATTAAAATCAGTATGAGGAAAGATCAGGAAATGAAAAGAGGAGGAAGAAAAAGACATCAGGATAGGGAAAGCTTTAAAGCCAATCCTACCAGTAAGAGTTATAATACAGCTGGATCGGAACACATGTGTCTTTATGGTGCATGGAAACAGCAAAGCACCAGAAAAATCATCATAGAGGTAGTTTGGAAAACAACAGAATATTGAGTGAGAAATAGCATAAAGAGAACAGTTTTGGGTGTACCTCTTGTGACACACCACAGAACCAGAAATTACAATATGAGTGAAAACTCTTCCTGTCAATCAGCCCCAGGTTTTAATCGTAGTCGATAAATGATAGGAAAGAAACTGGTTGTGCCCTTATTTATTCTGTATTCACCTCAAGATTACTCAAGAATACTGTCATCTGTTCAGATTGTTTACTCAAGAGAAGTCCATTGATGTCTATGAAGTGATTCTAAATCTATTCCGGAACAAGTGATCTGAAGACTACATGTACAGTATTGCATCAAAGGACAAATCATTTCACTGACATTAGTTTAGCACTAGAAAGCCTACATGAACCACACAGTTAGACATGACAAAAAGTCTGCATGAGTTACACTGAGTAATTAGAGGCATCACTGTATATGCTAATAAGATCATGAATGTGACAGACGGTTCCCCCAATCCATGGCACAGAAAAATCTGTTGAGGTCAATGCTAGTCTATATTACAAGGCATTTGAAAAGTGTAAGCAAGTAATAGCCTTACTTGTGTTTGCAATTAACTGTGAGAATACCTGGACATTTCAAACAAGTGACATCCTCTAGTAAGCCAGTAAGATTCCAGATGCATGGACTTATTCTGATAATTGCTTGTGCCATGCTGGCTGAGCTACATATTTAGAAGTCATGACAGAATAGCACAAGTTTCCCAAGTTATGGAAATACATTTGAATTTGCCACTGTTCCAATACAAGCAAAGCCATGAAACCCATTCAGCTGGAAAACACATGGTTTTCATTCTAGCCGTCTTGTTCTTCCAAAGGTAACTACTAGCATATTAATGCTATTTGTGTGGACATGAGAATTGCATCAATATCTAGCCCGATTATGGAATATAAAAGCAAGTTTGCCATTTCTTATTTGATTCAAAGTATAGAGTCCCTAAGATCTAAAGCACTACTACTTTGTCTAACCAATGCTGAGCGCAGACTATCTTTCAGGAAAAAGTAGACAGTGCAGGACAGAAGTCTTCCAGTTCAGAACTGAAAGAATCTGTTTCCGAGAATTCTTCTCAAGAATCACTTCTGTCTCTCTAAATATCCTAATATTACCATAATATTTTTGTTGTTTTTAAATGCTTGGAATTTTGTGCACTGGTGCACAAATCACTTCTATCATGAAGAGAGGATGAGAACACGAAAGTTGAACACAATCTGCCTATTACTCTGCAATGATCTTGTGAGCTGCTGCTTGTGCACATCCCAAATGTGGAGGAGACAAAGAGTGCTTTCTTAATCCCCAAGATGATCCATCCATGCTTAGGCACTTGCACCTTCTTTGGGAAGGACTGTTTCCCTATTCTACAATATATATGGAGTATTACCACTTTATTCTCATGTTTCAGAAGCATAGTGCAATTTGGAATGCTGTTGATTATATCTCGAATGTAATAGGAAAATGCCATTTATCATAAAATATACATGAAAATATACTGCACAGAAAGAAGAGTATGTTTTAATGATTTTTAAAAAATATTTCCCCTCTAATTTCCTAAGGATCTAAGCTTCTTTAAGGACAATTGAGACTCATCATTTTGATCTTGAACAAATGTGCATCTGAATCACTGAGTAATTTTCTTTTTGTGCCACTTCATAAATCAAAACAAGTCTGTGGATTAAAACAATCTTTTCTCTGTAAAAATATTTGAAACTGTACTGCCAAATTGCATGCGGAGCTTTCAACGTGATATGATTTGAAATAGCCAGGAGAGATAAAAGCCGTGAAAATTGGGATTTATTAATGAATAGGGAATAAAAACACTGTCTCCTGTAATACGGAGAGGAGATAAACATTATGAATAGAAGTATGTCATATTCTTAGTTGCCCCATATCTCCAGTGAGAAAATACATATTTTTCTCAAAAAAATGAAAGACAACAGCTTAATAATAAGTTTTAAAGCTCTCATTTGTGAGTACCTTGACTAGCATACACAGTGGGCAGTCTATGCATCCAGCACCTCACAGGATTAAATTTCACTGAGATCCCTTGATGTCATTGGAAGGGGGGAAATCAAGCCTTGGTGCTCCAGGAAGGCACTTAAGCACGTACCTGGCTTGAAATGGGTCAGTAGCCTCAATGAAATCAATGGGACTGGTCACATGTTTTAAATTAAGCATATGTTTTAAGTGCTTTGCTGGATTTGAGCCGAAATGCTCTTACTGTTTCTTCCCTGAGAAATTGGCAAATACAGGTTATACTGATCCTAGTATGGAACACAGTCCCTTCCTTCCTTACTAGGATGAATTAAGGGATATTTGTTACATTACTACAGTTCTCCAGGACAGGTACTCACAGCCACTGGTGCCTCTTGTGAAATCTTAGGGAAGTTTTCTTTCCACAATACTATTTTATGTTGTTATTGCTGCTGCTGTTGTTTCAATAAAATTAACTCTTACTAGCACTGCTTAGTTACAGCGATGTGATTTTATATAAATAATATTATCATTGGATTATACTACTAATGCCCAGTACATTTCACTGATAGCATAGGAATGTGTTGTGGGCAGAAAGGAGATAGGACCCATTTCCCTCTTTACATTATTATTATTCCTTCTAAGGTTGGGGTGGACAACTTGTGATCCTCTAAATGTTTTGGTTTATACATCCCATCAGCCCTAGTCAGCATAGCCAATGGTGAGGGATGAAGAAAATTATAGGCCAACATACCTGAAGGACCACCAGTTGCCCACCCTTGTTCTAAGAGCTTCTCTACTTGAATGATTTATTCCACACTCATGATTGGCCACTCACAGAAGTTTGTGGGTCCTTTACATGACATCGCTAACCTCGAGGACACCTCTCACACTCTTAAGATTTTATTCATGTGCTTATTGGTTGTTTAATTTGTTTGTTTTAAAAAGGGAGGGTGCAGACAAATCCAAAAAAGAATAAAACTATTAACATCAACTTACAACAATAAAGTAATAAGTCAGCAAAGATTGTGGTTGGTCAGGGAGAAGGGAACACAGGATCCACAACAATCAGATAAAACCATGATCAACTAGAAATAAAAATATATTTTATATATATAAAAAAGACAAACAGTATACACACAGACCATGGGTTGTTGAATACAATCTGTAGCACTGCAGCTTGAGCATCATGGCTAGGATAATGGATTAGGTCTAGTAACGGTTATACCTTGAGCCCAACCCCCCCTCTTCTACGCAATCTACTGAAGTACAGAAGCCATACATACTGGAACTTTTTTATTTGAAAGAAAGATTTCAACCTTCTGCCATCTTATCTCTGTCATGGTAATTCTGTCCCCTCCCCCAAAGAATGTTAGAATTTTGCTCCCCCCCCCCCCCCGCAAAAAAGAAAGACCCTAAAAATGCCTTCCACACTTTCATGGCAAATGAATAGCCCTACAAAAGTGGGAGATTTTCAGTCCACTATTACTCAGGCCACAAGCTGACAATGGATAAATAACCTGGTGCCCTCCAATTGTTTTGGACTATAACACCCAGAATTTGGCTTAGACTATTGTTAAATAACCTTTCCAGTGTGTGGCCAGCTAACTGTCAGGTTTGTACCAGTGAGCCTCTCCATAACTGGGACAGAGACACAGTGGTGCTACTCCGTTAGGCACCAGAGAGCTGCCATTTTAATTTCTCAAATGCCCCCACATAGCATTGCTTCAAGGTGTTGTGTGAAATGAATAGTAGAAACTGTGGGCACCAAGAGCTGAGGACAGTAGGGGGAGGGATTAAAAAAAGAGGCAGACCGGGGCTCAACAGTGGGCCTCCTATTGAGTAATGTTACCGTAATCCAAACATTTGGATCAGGCAGTAGGGTTTTTTTTTGGTGTAGACGGTATGGTTTCTACCAGTCTTAACCCTAGTAGCTTCATTTTCAAAAATATTAATACAACAATAAACTGCTGTAGCCATTAAACAGAGTGATAGACGCAGCATGTTGCAGGAGGTTATAATTATCACCATCTCTGTATCGAATGCAGAAATGTATTTTGTAAGGAAATGTAAGAAAACAAACAGTAAAGGATATGTAAAGGCTGAAGCTTCAGCAGCTGGGACTCCATGTTGAGCTCTGTTGTAGAATAAACTCTCTGACTTCCCCCTCCACTTCCCTTGCCTGCTCTACCCCTTCTTTAAAAACAACAACAACAACAACAGCGCCACTCTACCAAGCAGAACTTAAAACAAATAGAGGATGTTTGCTCAATAAAAAAGACAGGTATTAAATTGACAGGGCAGTGACAGAGAACAACAAAAACAGGGAGGCTTGCAGCTAATGGAGAAAAGTACCTCTTAGAGCCCCTGCCATTTGCTCTGCAACAGCTAATTACCAAGGGCACACCTCCCTTAACTGCTTTCATGATTGGGCTTCACTTTTGTCTGTGCATTACATTGTTGACACCTTTCTTTTAACATCAGCCTTGGGATTAGACAATAAAGCTAAATTCACTGGGGAGGGCATTTGACATTCTGGAAAGTGTTAGAGGCCCCACATATCCCTGGAGCTGTTATAGACAGGCAGGGAGGTGGAAATGTTGTTTGTTTGGTGTGTGTGTTTTTTAAAAAAACAACCCTAAAAAACCAAGTTAAAGGTACTTTGATTTACTGAGAGCAGCATGATCTCCAGGTTAAGGTGCTGCATTGAGTTTCTTCTGGTTAAGGTGTTGGGTTCAGTTTGTTTTTAATGCAAGGCAAGAGGGAACACAGCAGATTTATTTATTAAATTTATATTAAATTTATATACCGCCCCATAGCTGAAGCTCTAATAGAACTTTCAATTAAATAGCACACATATAACATGGAGAATCGTCATTTGAATATTCAATATTTAAGGCTATTTGAGTCAAAATCCTTCATATTGTATGTATCATTTCAAATTAGCTGGTGAGTGAGAATTTTCCCATTGCAGACAGCCACTTAAACATCCTTCACTTGTATAGTTCTAGATACAAGCATCCACATCTCTCTATGTAGCATAATTTGTGTCATAGAGCAAATTAGAACAAAGAGAATGGCTGCTTGATTGAAGTTCACAGGATCATGGTGATGATCATAAAAGGACACATTACTGCAGCTGTAGTCAACTTGTGGCCCTCCAAATGTTTTGGCTTGCAACTCTTTATCATCCCTCGACATTGGTTATGGGAGTAGTAGGTCATAATATCTTTAGGGACACAAGTTGACCATCCATGCATTACTGGTTATTGGGTTGGATCCAGATTTAGTCATGCTTACAGCAGGTTCATTGAAATCAATGAGACTTCATTTAGTTATGACTAACTTGTCTCATTGATTTTAAGTGATCTAGTCTAAGCATTGACTAAGACTGGATCCAAGCCACTGATTTATCATCATCATCATCATTATTGCTGCTGCTGCTGCTATAGAGACACACACTTTCTTCTGGGGAGGTAGTAAAGGTATTTTAAACAGAATGAAGTACCATGACAATGTGGAATGTTTGGGTTCAAAACACAAACTAAGAGATGGAAACAGGGAACAGAGAAAAAAGGAAGGAAGTGGCCTAGACGGAAGCAGACAGGACACCCATAGTAATTGGGGAGAACTGGAACAAGCCACATCCAATAAGACTTCAGTAAGCATAGTCCCTGCTATGATACAAAGGAGGTTTTCTGCTAATATAACAATCTTTCATTTGTCACCTGAGACAGAGTCACACAGAAATCAAGGGTTCATGGTTTATTTATTTATTATTACATTTATATCCTGCCTTTTTTCCTCCAAGGAACTCAAGGCGTTCAATACAATCCTCCTCTCCATTTTATCCTCACAACAACAACCCTGTGAGGTAGGTTGGGCTGAGAGTCTCTGACTGGCCCAAAGTCACCCAGTGGGTTTCCATGCCTAAGTGGGGACTAGAACCTGGGTCTCCTGACTCCCAGTCCAACACTTTAGCCACTACACCATACTGGCACATACCATACTGTAGCACATACATGAGCTACAGAGCCATACCAATGGCCCTTAGGATGTTGCCTTGAAGTCAGCTCAGGGAGGACTATATTTGTAGCTAGAATATTCTAAAATTGTCAGATGGGAAGGCCTTGAGTAAGAAAGATTGCTAAGTGACAATTTTATTATTCGGTACCCAAATGGTCTCATTAGAACCAGTTGTCCGATAGCCAGACAACATGTGGCATTCCATGTAAAATTAATCTGAGGGTTGTTGTTGTTTAAAAAAATATATGGAAAGGAGCTTAACCCTTTTCCTGCTGGCTGCTTTTTACCTAAAAGCTGCCCTTGTAACATACTTATTATTATTATTATTATTATTATTATTATTATTATTTATTTATTTATTTATTTATTTATATAGCACCATCAATGTACATGGTGCTGACATACTTTTCTTCCTATGATGGAAAACATAAAGAGGGGAAATAGCTGGGGACACATAAGGGAAAGGATTTAATAACTCTTCTGCACCAAGATTTTTTCTTTCCTGATTATAGCCACAAGCATCTGTGCTTCATATTCATTTAAAAACAAAAACACAACCCTCTGGAAAGTTTCACAAAACTCTATGCACGTCACATGAATGTTACATGAAACTCTATGCGATCCTGTTTAGACATTAAGAAGTCCTACGACTCCTCACATTCACCAGCCAGACATTTAGTCTGGAGGCCACGACATACTCTACCTTGTGCCATGTGTATTCATGTCCACAAATAACATTCTTCTTAACATGACACCCATCTAGGCCTCTTTCATTAACACCATGAATTGCCTGAGGGTCAAAGTGGCCCTGCCCAAAATTTATACCCTCCTGCTTTTGTTCTGCATTCGCAAATAATATTTCTTTCCTCCATCCCACTCTATATGCCGAGAGTTTTAATTCTTCGGGTGGTGGGGAAGAGACCATCTCTTTCCATAGATGTTATTGTTTAGTACAATGGAGGGGCTGAGATCAGCAGGAGCTTGTAGATGCTGCCAGAATTCAAACAATAATCAAATGCCGAGTGTGAGAGTCCTTTTTTTCATGAGACATTTGGGCTGGGTTAGATGTGGGCCTCATTTAGACTTAATCCCTGTGGTCTTACATTGATTTTGCTTGCTCTACATTGTTTCAGACTGAATTCAAACATGCTTTCGGTGCACTTTTCACTGTGCAAACCCCAATGTTCTAACAGAGCAGAGTCGTCATTGCATGGAACAGAAGAAAAACATCTAGTCATGGGTTGTTGTTGGGGTTTTTGTTTTTGTAAGAAATGCCTCAAATAGCCTTTATAATATTAATACCCCATTTTCTTTTGAACATTCAGAAATAACATTCTTGATGTATTGGGAAAGGTCATACTCCTGTGTATAGCATCTCTCCTTTTTTTAAAAAAAATAACAACAGCAACAGTGAATGCATTATGGTTTCTGCTATTCTGAACAAGAATCATTACTCAAATGCATAAATCAATGAAGCACACTGATGCATTACTTTAATTATCATTTCTGCTCAGATGGTTCGTTTATATAATGTAATTGTTTACTGCATCTGAGTCTTATGCAAGAGTTCTGTAGCTGGGCCTCTGATGTTAAGAGGAAATTATTTTTAAAAATTAATAGTAAGAAGAAGCTATAGTCTAAAGAAGGTTCCTTTAAAAAGAATCAACATATTTGGTACAGTGGAGTGTTTATTAGTCATTAAGGTAGAAAATTATTCTAGCCAGTTTCAAAATTTGACAGCTGAATTTGTAACCAAAAGTTGACATCAACATCCAGAACGTTTGGGTGATTTAGGTGTTGTTGTTTGCTTGATTACTAAAAGAGATATCGCTTGATGCTAGTCAGAATTTGCTAAATGCTGTTTACTGAATTTATATATTTTCTTCCAAGGAACCCAAGGCAAATACGTGGTTCTCTCCCCTCCTTTCTGCCTATGCAGACATTTTATCCTTATAGAAATCCTGTGATATAGGTTACTCCAAGACCTAGCAACTAGCCAAGCATAGTCAAGTGACGTTCATGCTGACTGCTGTTTGAACTTCTGTCTCCCTAATCCTAATCCACTTTTAGCAACTACATCATTTTAGTCAGCTGCCAGATATGGTTAAATGCTGAGTCAGCTGTTAAATGTTGATACTATTGCATGTCGCAGGGTGCTATGGTCTCTGTGACACAATCTACAAGCTCCGGAGCAGAGACAACAAGCAAGGCTATTCCATCACCTATCCTGAGGGACCAGTAGCCTTTAGCCTTCCCTCAGCTGTCACCTAGCAGGAATCATTCCAGCAGACTTTTTGAACTGTTTCCACCCCCAGCTCGTCATTATAAGAACTGTACTTGCTTTTTTCTCCTCCCTCGCCATTCCCTTATACCGTGTGTAAGCCTGAGGTCAAAGATTGTCATGCTATTTATCTTTGTAAGCCATGCTGGGAACCTTTTTGGCTAAAGAGTGGGGTATTAATGCGTTAAATAAATAAATTAAAAATATATAAATAAATCTACTGTAGACCAATTCAACCTTACAGCATTTGATAGTTTATATGCTATTAAGGGGGCATGTAAAAACAGCCCACACTGTGTGACTCCTTCCCATGCTAATATCACAATGTGTAGAAACTGGGTTAAAACTGGTGTGGGGAGGAACTGCAGTGTGGTCTTCACCCATGCGACATGGGCCTCTTCGCATTTACCCCAAGTGTTGTTGGAAGTAGCCTGGAACTGCAGTTCCCACACAATAAATACAACATGTGAAATGGTCTTTACGTACATATGCTGAAATCATATTCCCTGAGTGACATGCAAGCTTCCTAAATTGAAAGGCAACTTGGCACTGTGAATTGAAAGAAGCACTTGTATGAATTGGAAGCATGTCAGAATCTAATATTGGAATCAGCCCTGATTCCCCACTGATTCCAATCATAAATTGTACCTGACTGTTGTGCTCTACCTCTCAGGAAAGATTTTTTCCACCCCCTTCTGCACTTCTTCACAAGGGCAATCTGATTGACAGTAATCATGTTTTTCAAAGTGCATGACAGTTGTCGTATATCTTCATGAAACACAAAGACAAACATCTTCCTCTCCAATAAAAAGATGGGATGAAATGAATGTCGTGTCAGTGTCCCTTTATAGATCAGACATTTTGTAAGCCTGCCGTTTTCAACCATTTTTTTTTATTATTATTAAAATAAGTCATTTTAAGTCAATGGAATACAATATGTGGATTCACTCTCACAAGCAACAGAATACTCAGAGTTGAACGGTTTCCTATTGGAAAGTTCATGCTGTGTAAAATTAACATTGACAGAAACATTTTTAATATATGTTTTAGGCTGCTTTCACATTAAACACTTGAGGGATTTTTCTTTTTCTGATTGCTGTCTTCAACAGTGGAAAAAGGCATAGTCCTTGTATTATTAATTACCTACTCTGTTCAATTTCCCAGCATTTGCAGAAGCCATTACTGTATTTATCTGTTAATATGGTAATATCACATTTTGTAATTGTTTACTGAACATCATAAATTTGCTTGGTACACCATAAGTTAGGGGGAGGAATGGTAATAGACTTATTCCTGTGTAACATCTGTACTATGCGAAGAAATGCAAGTCAAAGATTATATAGGAATACAGCAGCTGTGCGAAAGGTGCAGGAATCAGTAATGGACTACGGCCATGATCCACCTCTTCCAGTGTTTGCAGCTGGGTTACAATTGACCCCACAAGCTGTCAGCTAGATGCATACAATATTATGTGCATAGCTTGTGCACAGCCATTATCCACAGTGTGAGCCCATGTCTACTCCCCCCCACAATGATCCACTACATTTCTCTAGGGCTGCCCAACCTAGGTCTGCAGAGTTGGGAAAATGGGACACAATGGAACATGCTCCAAATCTTTGACCTCTCCTTCTCGCAAGGCTGTCTCTCCTGCACAAGCAATATAAACGGTTGCATGGGTGATAATATTTTTTGAGACACCAAGGAAACAGGGAAGATTCTGACTTGTGTCCCCCCAGAATCCTTTGTATTGTTGCAAGGTATTCTGAGTGTACTTCTTGAATTGCACTCAATGGTATTCCTTGGTATTCTGAGTGCATCTCTTAGATTGCGCTTCTTCCTATTTCTTGGCAGATATTTCTCTGTAGAGGGCAGGTGTTACATTCTAGGGTTTCTGAGTACTCTGCACCACACATAGGCTCCTGAACCTTTCTTGAAAATATAATAAAAGTTATCAAGGGAAGATTTATAGATGTAGACAACAAATACGTAAGAGAGCAAAATATATTGTCCTTAAAACTCATGATGCTGAAAGGGCTATAGGCCCAAATCCACACTAATGACTAATGCCGGGCTAGACACCCTGGTGCCCTCCGTATATTTTGGACAACAACTCCCATAATCACTCGTCATTGACCATGCTGGCTGGGCTTATGGGAGCCGTACAAAAAACACTGGAAGAACACAAACTTGCCTATCCCTGGATTAATGACATACTTTGTCTCTGTTTTAAAGATCTAGCACAGTTCACGTTTTCAGGCAGTGAGTGCCTCCCAGCCAATTTCTGTGGCTCGCCCTCAAAATAATAAAAACTCTTTGGCTACTTAAATCTTCAGTCTGTCTGTAAATCAAATTGTCACAACACTTCTAGCCTTTACTTTTATTAAGACTTCAAGGTCCCAAATGCAATAGTAATTGATTCCCGAGTAGTGGCTAGTGCTCAGTTTGTATGTGGGGGAGAGACAGATTCAAATCGCTGGTTAGAGGGTGACCTTCTGCAAATCATTATCTTGCAGCCTAACCTATTTTGTAGAGATGTTGTGAAGATAAAATGAGATAAGGTGCTCTGAGCCCTTTTGAGAAGGGAGACAAAGAAATCTGAAATAAATAAATAAATAAATAAAATCGTGTTCTGGATGACTACGGCTCGATGAAGCCATTCAACGAGATTATGGTTGATCCTTGAATAAGTATAATCTGAATTTTCCACAAACAGTAAATTGTTCTGTCGTTACTCTGCAATGTAGAACCAGATAGGCATCCCTGAGAAACTGTTGCTACATATGCTCTTTGCCATTGCTGGGTCTTAATTTTCAATATTTCTTCCAGAAAGGTGGTGTCTTGTCACCACAAGAATAGAATAAGAAACCATGTGCCTTAACCACAATCACCCTGAACTTATGGAAGTGCTGGAATCTACTTAAATTTAATAAGCCGCATGTATCTAGAACTTTTCTTTCACAAGTTCATTTAAATTAATGAAATTTTGCATAACAACACAGATGTCCTGTGCAAATCACATTCATCACAATGGTGTTTGCATACAAACCAGTGGATTGTGGCCAATGTATGGTAGAGAAGAAGTTATGTCTGCCTCTTTTCCAAAAAAGAGAGGCCTAATAGAGGATTTGCTTCAGGTAAATGAAAGTGCATGGAAACAATGACAGTACATGAAACTGGCCTTTTAAGAGAAAATATAACATTTTGATATAATTGAACCTATATATTATCAAATAAAGATTTGACATTTGTTTTTCCATCTTCTCACACAATGTAGGATCCATGCTTTGGAAAGAATGTAAAGTGGACCAGAGAAAAAAATGCATTTTATTAAATTTTCCATGCCCAAAGACTATTCACAGAAGGAAGTATGGGAGATGCCATCAAGAAGAACTTTGTATTGTTTTGCAGATAAGCTCAGGTGTCATTTCAGGAAATGTCACCTGTTGCTCTTCTCTTAGCCAGAGGTATCACAAATAGTAGCATTAAAGTCCGTGTGAGGAAGAATACAAAATAAGAATTTTTAAGTAGGAGGAGGAGGAATGCTGACAGAGAAAACTAAGAAGGAACATTAAATATATACATTTCTAGCTAGCTTCGCAGAATCCAGACTAAAAGCATTTAAAGGCATTGAATTCCCCCAGCAAATACAGTGCTTTTGTGATGTCCATCAGGCTGATTTGGTGTGCTAGGCAGCTGAAGATCAAAGGTGCTAATTCGAAGGATCATGGCTCGTCCAAGTATTATCATTATGGAACAGCAGCTGTCATGGACAACCAGCCCAACTCTCAGAATAGAAAATGCTTCTTCTATTAGAGCTTATGGAACTGCAGTGGCTAACAGGATGAATAGTGAGCTAGCAAGTCCTGAGATCAAGCTCACCAGATAGCTTTTTAGGCATTATTTCTCACCCTCAGTACCCAGATTTGCAATATGGGAATAATAATGCTGCATACCTTGCAAGGTTGTTGTAATGATTACCAAGATATATAAGTGAAGTCCACATGTAAACCAATCTGATTCATGTTTATTCAGAACTAACTCCCATTTTATTCATTAGGCCTTACTTCCAGGTAAGTCTATATAGAAATGCAGCCTTGATCCTCAAAATGTATGACATAAATATTAGTAGTGCCTCTTGTTTACCTTTGGGGCTGAAAAAAGGCAACTAAAGCATTGCAAGGACTAATTAATACAGTGAGACAAAGTATCTGGCAATTTGAGCAACTCCACAGCTAAAAATATTTCTTTTTTTAATTAGTACAATCATGGGATGTAAAAACATTTCTTTTGTATATACCTAGCTCATTCCTGAAAAACAATTATTTCCCCCCGTTCCATACCATTTTGATTCAGCTCACATTGTTTTGTTTGTAATTAATCCACAATATACTGGCAGCACAGCTTTGCAGGAAGTGGAGTCAAAGTGTTATTCAATGCCTTTTCAATTCTCCATAAACTTCATTTTGAAAATGACTTATGAAAATGCTTAGCTTACAAACATAATAAAGATAAATGATCATATATAGCTATGAGGAAGGAAAACAATTGCCCGACAGTTCATAAAACTGTGCTGAATTCAGGTAGCATGTAGTAAGTGTAAATTTTCAAATAAGTCACTGAAGAGGTATTCAAAAGAGAATGTATTCAGATAAGAGAAATGTTTCTAGATTTTGCTAGCGTCAAGAAACGTATGTTCAACCAAGTCGTTATTGGATTTAGATTCTGGTAGATGATGCAAACCTAGATATTGTGTTGTTGATTCAAGACTGAGATTCCAGTAATTTCAAGTATGACTCAAAATTCATGATCACAGCATCTTTCCAGTCCAATAAGAATCAAGCAGTTTGGGTATTACTTCTATACTATAGCTACGCTCCTGCCAGGGCCGGCGCTACCATTAGGCAAACTAGGCAGCCGCCTAGGGCACAGACCTCAGAGGGGCACAGTACTGACCTTTAAGGGTCACAGTTTTATACAAATTAGCTGTTTTAAGAAAAAAAACATAATAAGTTCAAGTTTTGTGCTTTTTATTTTTTCTGCAAAACATCTGTTCTTAAAAATTGAAGTTGGCAATTGTGGTGTGTGTGCAAGTAGCTCGCCTTGCCTAGGGCGCAAAATAGTCTGGCACTGGCACTGGCTCCTGCTCATTCTGTTGCACCAATGGGACCCACCATTAGTGCAATGGGGAATTAAGGCTTTGGAAAGAGACTCTAAAAACATGTGGAAACGCTCATTTTTGGATCAGGAAGAATCAGTAGCGCTCTATTATCTGAGCTCTGCTTATTTGTCCTATTCTGGAAATGAATGTGAGTTCCTTTATGAAGCACTACCACCCCTTTGTGCTAGTGGTGAATCCTACTGGCACATGGGTAGCATGGGGTACAGCCCATAATTAGGATGGCCATATGTCCTATTTGCAGAGTCCTCCAGTTCATGGTGCATTTTATTTTGAAAGGCTGTCTGGTCCAAGTCTGGTTGAAAGATAAAGAATTAAAAGGCAGAAGAACAGGGCCCTTGAATTTTCCCATCTTCATTTAGTGGACTAAAACACATGAAGAGTTACCACACAGAGCAGACTGAGGATGCATACAAGTCACCTGGCCACAGAATTCCCTCACTCTGAGGAAGGCATTGGCCTGTGCCTTAGAAAGCATTGTAGGGAAACTGCTTGCAAAACCAGCAACACTCCATGGCTGGCTGGTGGGTGGCAGTGGCACTAGGGTGGACGGTGGCAGCAATGGGTAGCTGTGTGGTGTGGAGGGGCTCCAATTATCCAGTTCTCCTGCTCCACCATCTGAGCCAAGTGGCTCACTCTAGCTCCTGGTAGGGCCAGCCCTGCAGGGGAGGCCTTGTCTTTAGGGTCTGCACTCTCATGAGTATGCTCAGAAGCATCCTTTGTCATTTAGTGGACAGGAATTGTATCCTCATTGAATCAGGAGGCATAAGAAATGACATCCCAGCAGTATCACGTGCACCTGAGCATGTTCAAGAGAATTTGAGACTGGTGAAGGATTAGGCCTATAAGGCTTCTCCTGGCATCAGACAGTCATCCTTCCCACCACCCAGCTTTTCTTTCTATTACAATGGTAAGTTTACTTAAGAACAGGGAATGCTTGCATGGAGGCAGGAGTGGAGGGGAGTTGGCTCCATTTTTTTTTTTTTGAGAAATAAATGAGAGAAATTGAGCTAATTAGTAAGCAGGACAGGGGGAGCTCACCCATCACTACTCAAAACCCTAAATACTGAAATGGTAATTTTGACATTCATTTGGCTGTACGACTGTACCATGTGCTGAATTAACAGGCTAAATGCCGGCTTTAACAGCAATGTCAAATGGCACCCATATTTGAAAAATAGATTACTGACATTGGCTGTAATCCACAAGCAGAAGTTTTCCTCCGGAAATTAAAACGTGGGGAACTAATTAATTCTGGAGTGTAAAACTCATTCTGAGCAGCAAGGGATTTTATTTATTGGTGGGAACCAGCCAATCGCTCAGCACACTTTGGCATCAAAGGCAGAGCTAATGGCCATCCCCTTTCCCCCATGTGGCCAATAGTGTTGCACCATCTGACTACTTTATACCACAGGAGAAAGTATGGTTTTCCCCTTACCAGAAGAGCCCAATTGTTTCTCTAGGTCTGGGGAAACAAACTCACCTCTTAAATGACGCATCCCGCAACACAGGTGTTTCCTGATGAAGGCAGATGCCACAATTTGCTAACCTCTAAGGTGCTACAGGATTTTGGGGGTTTGCTCCAGAACACTAACATGGCTAATCTTCTGTAATTTTCCATGTAAACAGTGTGCTAACAGCCCCAAATAATCTCTGAGAAATAACACTAATGTCTAGGATGTCTTTGATCATGTTTGACCACACTTCCTCAGACTTTTTCATTTATTACAAGTGTCCTCATATTGTACCACATGATATTTTCCATTATATGCTATTGCCATCCAAAGGAAATGTTTTTTTGTTTATGAGGCAAGCCATCCTTTAAGCTGCCGTTGCCCTTCTTATCATCAGTTTTCTTGTAATTTGAAGAAATACGATTATTTGTTTAAAAGCAAATAATGGACTTTAAAGACATGCAGTTAAAGAAGCAGCATCCTGGGGGCAGAAGATGAGGCTCAATAGCATCAGTGGGAGAAAGAGTTCCAGGAGAAGAGAAGAGAAGAGAAAGGGGAAGGAAAAGAAGGGTGCACACAAAACACTCAACAGCAATAGGCTACCGAAGAATGTGCACAGGAAAGGGTTTACTGTAGACTCCTGGAAAGGGTACTACTGCGTATCGTTTTGCTGAAAAATTTCATGGATTCAAATTCTCCTGGCACTATGCTTTATGGCTCTGCACTGCCCCCTACTGCCAGTCGTGACTACCCAGGACTGCTTAAACCTTGCGAAGAAGCAAAAACACAGGCCCAACTAAACTTCAACGTTACTTCTTGAAATAAGTGGAAATAGAAACATCGGAGATGACAAATGAAAGAAAATCCGTTTCACAGCTGTCATCCCTTCTACAAGTTCATGCCTCACATTTTCAAAAAGACATTGAAAGGGCATTATGAGGTCAATTTAAGTTTTGTAAAAGCCTAGATCATGGCACTCTGAGAAATGGGAAACGACTCAATTCATTTTCATTGACCAAGAAAATTACATTTCAGTTTTAAGCTAATGTAACTGTGAAGGTAGGCCTATAATGTATAGCACGTAAGTGAGTTTGGCTCTAATGGTATCCCCTTTAAATAATGGTTAATTCTTTTCATTATATATCATTTTAAATCCTTACTCCCCAGCCCATTAGATTATTGTGGCTGTCATGGAACTGAAAAATTAACACCACTTGCTGATAGGGTAAAACCAAGTAGAGCTCTTCACACACCTCTCAGTTATGTACTCAGATAAAAGCTGTATTTGCAAAGCATTATTATTCACACCTACCTGTGTTACAGTTCCCTTTAATTTAATCTGGTCTCATGGTGTGAGGCATGCTGGCAGTTCTTGAAGCATTTTAGCATAGTTAGGTCTCCCAAGTGTTGGTATAATTCTAGCAGCCATCCTCCTATGAAATATGACTTGCCATTATCCCAGGCAAGGGCAGTGAATCATGTTCTGATTACACATTTTTAGTTGTGACTAGAATTAGTTGTGACTAGAGTGAGCCCCCCAAATGGAGGAGTTTGGCTACCAGATTTTATAGATTGGTCTTCAAATTCTTGAGGGCCAATCTACACCGTAGATTTAATGCAGAGGAAGAGCACATCATGATCGTTCGTGACAGATGGCGTTGTCAGAAATCCGCAGCTACTCTGCCACTTCCCTCTGGAAAAGGCACATTTTCAGAAGCCCTTTTATGCGTTGCTTTTCTTAAATGCAGCTCTGGAGTGGTTCCGTGGCAGTGTGCCCCATCTCCCCGCATTAAATCCTGGTGTCCCTCTCTGATGTGGTTGTGACCTGCCAGTGACGTGGTGAAGGGGTGGGGTGGGGGCACCCCTCCACCCATTCCCTCTTTTTCCCCATTAGGAGCTTTCCTCATTCACAGAATACAGCCGGTTTTTTCCATTCATCAAAATGGTAGCCGCTTCACTCACTATTATTATAGCTTCTGTTTTCTGTTCATCAAAATGCGGTAGCACTCTTTCAATCAGAATACTGGGAGCTGCTTTACTCACTCTTAGCTTCTGGTTTCTATTCATAAAAGTGCAGTAGCAGTTTTTCGGTCAGTCAGGACACTGCAGTAGGGTATTTAACCATTCATAGTTTGCAGCTTGTTTTTCCCCATTCATAATAGTGCAGTATCTTTTAATCTTTGACCATATCAAATGGTGGATGGGAAGGGAAAAGCGGAGAGTTAAACTAACAGGTCTTAATTCTGCGCTTCCAAAGTTCCCTGAGCAGGGGAGCATGGACAAGGGATTGTGGAACAAGCCTCTCTCATTCACTGAGCAGTTCTACTCTGCCCACCCAACTCAGAAGTCTGTAGATTTCATGCACTGTGTGACTTGTGAAAAGCGAGGGTTTAGGGACAGTATACTCTGCTGTTCTTGCTTCATGTGTCCATGATGGACCAAAGCCGATTTTAGGAAAATCCAGGTAATACCCAAACATCCTTCTCATTCCATTTGGTCTTCCACAAATAAATTCATTTTGCAACTCTGGAAACCTTTCCACTACCACTGTCACCTTTTCTTTCCAAAAATTTCCAAAAGTAAGAAGCAGTGGTAGACAAGGTTTATAGGAAGTAGAACCCTTATTAGGCCCTAAGCAATACAGGTGCAACAGCATCCTGGACAACCTGGGATCCATGTGTAATTCCCATAGTTGACACCACTCCTAGATGTGGCCGTGTCCAAAGGCATCAGAAATGATAGGAACTACAACCCCCATAATTCCCATTGTCTTTGGATGCTGCTGAGCATATTGAGTACTGGAAAACCATAGGACTACAATTCTCATTCTTCCTCTTTACCTTGGATACTTCTCTGCATTCTCGCAATATAGAGGCCTAACTGTGGCAGGGTAGAGGGGGTGAGGTGGAGATGTGATCTCTAGTGAAACATTCCAAGTCTAAAATTTCCAGAGAATGACATATGCCATCACCTCAGCTAAAATGGATGACAGGAAGCAAATGGCCCTGTTTTCGCATAACAATGGCAAACCGTGATTTAATTAACCCAGGATTTGCTGAGGCATGTGCCCGGTGCATGCAGCAGCCATTTGAATATGCAACTTCTGATTGGCTCAATTGGAGGTTATTCCATGACATGTAACTATAGGTTAATGGTGGGTGAAACAACCCACAGTAAACCTAAGAACTAATCATAGGTTAAGTGTGGGTTGCTTAACCCAAGATTAACCTGTAGAGTCTGGGTTCGCATGTCGTGGAATAACCTCTGATCGGGCTGATGAGAGGTGGCATATTCAAAATTAATTAGCACATCGTTACATGCGAACCAGGTCAGTGTCTCTTTCCTGCTGTCCAAATGTCCCAACTGCATTCCAAAATATTCTGAAATCTTCTAACTGTGCACTAAAGCTGCATGCAATAATTAATTTATTATTTTGTTGTATTGGGCAGTTAAGTGTTTAAAATTTGTCAAACTATTATTATTATTATTTATTTATATAGCACCATCAATGTACATGGTGCTGTACAGAGTAAAACAGTAAATAGCAAGACTCTGCCGCATAGGCTTACAATCTAATAAAATCATAGTAAAACAATAAGGAGGGGAAGAGAATGCCAACAGGTACAGGGAAGGGTAAGCAGGCACAGGGTAGGGAAAAACTAACAGTAGAAAGTAACAGTAGAAGTCTGCACAACATCAAGTTTTAAAAGCTTTAGGAAAAAGAAAAGTTTTTAGTTGAGCTTTAAAAGCTGTGGTTGAACTTGTAGTTCTCAAATGTTCTGGAAGAGCGTTCCAGGCGTAAGGGGCAGCAGACGAAAATGGACGAAGCCGAGCAAGGGAAGTAGAGGCCCTTGGGCAGGCGAGAAACATGGCATCAGAGGAGCGAAGAGCACGAGCGGGGCAATAGTGTGAGATGAGAGAGGAGAGATAGGAAGGAGCTAGACCGTGAAAAGCTTTGAAGGTTAACAGGAGAAGTTTATATTGGATTCTGAAGTGAATTGGAAGCCAATGAAGAGATTTCAGAAGCGGAGTAACATGGTCGGAGCGGCGTGCTAAGAAGATGATCTTTGCGGCAGAGTGGTGAACAGAAACCAACGGGCTGATGTGAGAAGAAGGAAGGCCAGAGAGAAGAAGGTTGCAGTAGTCCAACCGTGAAATAACCAGTGCATGAACAAGCTATTGAACAAACTATTCAGAACTATGAATATAGTACTCAACAATTTTGGGGGATACACTGGAAATTAGTTTTTAAATGGAGATATTTTGTAAATATGTCAAGTACAAGGAGTGAGTGGCTGTGCCATTAATTATGTTTCGTCTGCTGCTGAGTGCAGGAGAGGGGGATGAATGCCACTTTCTCTAATAGGAAACCTTAGGCGATGCTTATCACATAAGCTTATCACATAATAAATAAATAAATAAATAAGCTACTATCTTCTTATGGGCACTTCTACTTTATTTACATTACTGAATCTAAAATTCACAGGATTGGTGGAGGTAGCGGTGGGGTAGCCAGGACAATTAAACTGATATAAAACCAGTAAAAGCTTATAGAATAGATATATTTACAGAAATTTAACTATGGTATGGCAGAGACATTGCTGCCTCAGCTAAGCACATTACATTTTTTTTGTTTTCTGTAGAATAGTCTCTAGCAAAACAGGCTTCACCTGTTTTGTTGATCTTCAAAAACCTGAAAAAAACATTTTCCCAAACATTATAATGGGACAAAAGAAATAAGTTACAATGGTGCTATTGTGCTAACTTCAATTCTCTGTCTCCTACCTTAGTTTGGATGCAGCCACTCAGTATATGAAAACAATTTGTTTTTAAAACTGTTCCAATGATGTAAGTGCTGATTTCTTTTTCCCCCTTTCCCTTTTCTTTTTTTTAACGATTGCTTCCTTACAGTGAGTGAAATGACACCGATTATAAGGGAAAGCATTTGAATTCTGTACTTTGTCAAATGTATGTTTTTCTTAATTATCCTAGCAAGACCTGTCATGACTTCAAGCAGAACACTCAACCTTCTGTTAATGTTAACCATCACTTTGCTTTATCTGATGAACAATTTTTATCTATCTAAATATAACCATTATTTTTTAAGAGTTAAATGACAGAGAACAAGTTGCAAGACACAGATTATCTACTCAAATGCTTATCTACTCATTCGTTTTAACTTAGTTTTAGTTTATTTGTCTTGACCAAGGGTCACTACAAAATTTCATCTCATTGGTGTTTTCCAGTAGTGTTGGTATAATTCATTACCTACAGTCCACGGTAGAGATGAGATTTTCAATTGGGAAGCCGTTACATTACATCGGCTCTTTGACAACAATTAACTGAAGATGTCAAATTGGAGAACAGGTTAGAAAGTAACTATGTAAACTTTAGCTAATTCAAACCAAGGTTGTTTTTTTAATGGTGTCTTTGTTTTTAACTAAATATATATTATCTGACAACAGACACCTACAATATATACGCTTCCTGAACAAGTGTTCACATCAGCGTCTCATGGAAACACTTGACTTCTACACAGAACTACATCTAAAATATGGTTAGAACCTTATTTGAATGAACAATGTTATGAACACTTTGCATTGCACCTGTTTCTAACAGTGTAATCCAATATATGTTTACTCAGAAGAAAGTCTCATTGATTTCAACAGGGCTTACTCCCAGGTAAGTGTGTATAGGATTGCAGCCTTAATCCCCCAAATGGAAGGAGTCTGTAACTCATGACTTAAAAAATCAGCTGCACAGCACTGAGGAAGAACCATGGTAATTCCCCTCCCACCCCCATCAGCTGGAAATCTATCAGCTGACTAAGATGTATCAGTTACATTCAACTATGCTATTAATTAACAGATGTATGTCTCATTTTTCTGGGATACTGTTCTATGATCCATGAGAGTACTTTAAACATTTTGTTATCCAAGTTTCAGTGTATTCAGTAAATATTCTTGGAGGAAAACTTTCTCTCTCTCTCTCTCTGCTTGTTCAGAAGCAGATGTAGTTTTTCAGAGCAGTGAATTCCATGAATTACATTTTAGCATGTACTACTCTGAATATAGATGTGATATGGGGGATAGGGTTTAGGGTACATGTTTTATAGCATGCATAAAATCTGTTGGAACATGCACCAAACATCTGCTGCTTCTCTACACAATCTACATTGACAAATGTGACAGCAATTAGGCTGTTCTTCCCTTTAGATAGATGGGGTATCTGTCCAGCCCACCTGGTGCTATCTGGAGAAAAAAATATTTAGGTACGCTTTTCAATTCACAGTGTCTTCAGTGATTGCTGGCCTATTGCACTATATTTAATTTGCTTCTCCCTCATCATTACTACACCCAGCATAACAGGCAGAACCCCAGTAAGCAGAAAGAAAATACTGCAGATTCCAGACACTATCTAAGAATCTATGGCCCTAGAGCAGGAGCAGGCAACTTGTGCCCATCAAAATGTTTTGGCCTATAGTTATCATCAGTCCCAGCCAGTATAGCCAATGGCAAGGGATAATGGGAGTTGCAGGAGAAAACATCTGGACAGCCAGAAATTACACACCTCTTCCCTAGTGCAAGTCTTGGGTTGTATCCAAAGTTAATCCTATTCAGAGTAGATCCATTGAAATGAATAGGACATAAGCTAACTATTATTGGATATAACCACAGGTCTGTAAAATTGTTACATAAGCTCAGAACAACAACAACAAAAAAGTAGTTTTGTCAATTATGTGTCAATAACAAGGAAACAATCCAGAAATTGTTAATTTTTAATGCCAATGTTGTCTCCTTCAAATGTTTGTTCTTGTTTGACTTCTTCCTTTGAACCTAATAGTTTAACTAACCCTTTACAACAGGGATGGCCTACCTGTGGGCCCTGCAAGAGTTTTGGCTTATGGGCAGGACCCAATAGGAACCTTCCGTGAGTGACCAGCCATGCCGCTCCTGGTGTACGTGTAGCCAGTTCCACTGCATGTGCAGCCCCTACTGCTAGTGGCTGTGATGTAGTCCTTCCAGGGCAACTTTGTAATGAGTAGAAGCACTAGTTTTTGGAAGGGGCAGGTTGCATGCACCGGGACTGTCATGGCTGGCCACGCACAGAAGGTACCCATTGGATCATGCCCAAAGACTCCCATGATCCCTCACTATTGGCTATGCTAGCTAGGCTGATGGCAATTGTAAGCCAAAACTCTGGTGGGCTGCAAGTTGCCTGCCCCTGTTTTACAATATGCAATTGGATACATTTACTTCAAGGAAGCAGGAGTGGTCAGACACTTGCTCAAATGACAGTATTCAGCTTGTGAACTCTTTGGCACAGTAATAGCCTCAAATGTGTCTTGAATCAACCTCAAAAGATTCATCATCTCCTTCTCTCTACTCACACAACTGCATAACTTCATAGAATGGCTTCAGATGTGCCTTTCAGATGTGTAACATGCCTTTCTCCCTCAAGCAAAACAAGCACACTGCAGCATCACAGGTTAGTCCTTAAGGCTGTGAAGATAGATTTGAACATGTGCAGGCAATGCCGTTCACACATTCAAAGACTGGGGTATCCTGAGCAGGGATTCCAGGGCATTCGGTGGGGTGAATTTTGCTTGCATATTTTCTCGTAACCCTACCGCATAGTTATCATGCAACCAGCTCTCTTAACACATACATGGCTTACAGAAAGATAGTAGTGAGAGCAATGAAACCTCTCAGGAATGGAGGTTTGCATATTTGTGTGAGTAATTTGAAAAGGATGGCATTAACCAGGAATGTAGCACTATCCTAAACTTCTTCCTCTTGATGTCATAGGGAGTAAATCAGATCAGCTTGGCTTAGACACTATGATAACAACAGGAAGGAGAGGACTATGGATCAAAGCCTTACTTAGTGCCATTATTATTATTATTATTATTATTATTATTATTATTATTATTATTAAAAATAAGCTTAGCATAAAATGCCATAGTATCAACAAGCCACAAAAGAATAGTCACATCACTTCTGATTGCAGTCTTATCCTTCTTGCATACCAATCAAGAAGCCTTGACAGTGAACATATAGGACACCTTTATGAGGATTGATGTAGCTAAAAATCATAGTCCTCGCTTGTATCTATGGAAGGATTGGTCTGTAAATCCCATTCATTCTCTTTCAGAATGCTGATGTTGAAGTCAAACGCACCCTCAAAAGACAGCCAGTGTGTAAACTGCTTTAAAACAAAACAAAACAAAACACTGTAGTTACTGTAATTATATGGAGCATTTTACAAGCGACCAGGGACTGCTTTGGATAGATGAATGAAAAGTACTCAGTATCTAGCACAGACTGCTTTTCGTTCACACCTCTCATTTCCAAAGTAGTATTCTAAGGACAAAACCTGATTGGGAATTTTTCTTATCACATTTAATCTCACTCTGAGCACTTTTGAGCAGAAAGTCTTTCAAAGATCTTATAATAGATAGGGGACTAAAGAAGATCATTTTGTCCCTCTTTTATACTTAGTTGCACATTCCTTCTGTTTTTAGCAAAACTTAGTTCAGCTGTCAGTGCAGCATTTTATAACCATACACAGAGCATCATATATGAAATGCATAAAACGTTTGTCTCATTAATGCAGGTCCCCCAAGCTTATTCAAACCTTTTTGAACTTGAAAGATATATTGTGCCAAAAGACCTGTTATGAAATGCAACTTACATAAATATATATATAAGTCCTTTATTTATATTTTCTGGCAAACGAGGAAACAACATGAAATAATTAGAAGCAATAAATGTCAAAATGAACCTGTGGTGAGGATATCTATAGGAAATCCATCAGTCCCCAACCCCACCCCAAATATTTGTTGATGTTGCTTTTTGATAACTTGGGCCTGAAGTTCTATATAGAATTTTCACAATGTTCTATTGGTGAATGAAACACGGATGTGTTCTTCATGATACAGCCACTATATGGAAGGCATCTGAAAATTGTCTCCGTATGTCAGCTCTATGCTACATCCATGGCTTGCACGCAATATTAGGCCTAAGAGCATACCCATTGAAGTGAAAGGGACTTCAGTTAGTGAACAATTTGATACAACCCTGTGTTTGGGATTAGCCCCCACACATAGTTTGCCTGCACACCTCTATATGCTATCATAAGGAATGATGGGCTGTGACCAAAACTGTAAAGATATATAATAACCATCTGGACATTTGTCTTTATTTTAACCTGTATATAAAAAAAAACATCACCACTATCACAAAAACCCTGAAGTACTGCTTCCGGCCCAAATCTTTATGGCTATGTGCTTATGTTTCTATAGCATATTTAAAGCATTTTCTTCTGCTGATTCTGTAAATCTGGATTCTCTGAAACTCAACAGAATTGTGCTAACCCATCTGTAGACCACTATATGAAAAGTTCATGGGAATGCTGTTTTAAATTGGTTATATAAGACATTCGTTCTTGCACAAAGTTACTGCTGTATTTGCAGTAGGCTGTATAGGGGAAACACCATTATGCCAACAAATGTTACTGCCGGAGCGCTAGAGGTCACTTATGCTAGCACAACCCAGTTTATGTTGGCACTAGTGCCGAATTAGATGCAGCCTTGAGGTCCCTTCCAACTCTACGATTCTTTCTTTCTTCAAACCATATCGATTGATGCAGTTATTTTAACAAACCCCTTATGCACTTTGATCTCACTGAGAAGAAGCAAGAGGACCTGCCCTTGCTCTTGAACTTCCTGTCTTGATATAAGAAAGAAAAAAAATCACAAATGGCTGTAATTTTGCTCCTCCCTAGAACTTCCAGGAGTACATTCTCTTTACTTATTTCCTCTTCCTAGGAGAAAAAGAAGGGGGGATGTACTCCTGTATATCGCTCCTGTAAGGCATTCAATAAAGTATGTCAAAAGGAGTAGGGGAGAGCAGTCCTATGGGCCCTGAGTGAGCTCCCCCAGAATCATAGGATTGTTTGGATATCCTTCTCTGAGGTCAAATATTCCTCAGAAGCAGGAGTCAGAGATCTGCACCAGCTGCATTCCAAGATCAGAAAAACAACCTCAGAGGAGAAGGAGGTTCTGGTGGGAGGGGAGGAGAGGTGACCGGACAGGACAGGATCCTGCACCTCCTCCAGTGTTCTTCCTTTCCACTCTGAAGCATCGAGTGAAAACTGCAGGTCAAAAGTACAGGGAGGCAAAGTTTGCCTCCATCGTTTCTACCGCCCTGCATTGGATTATTGGATGCCTCTGAATTTGAGGGTTTCCAATCACTGATGATGCAGCTGATAAGATTGTACCCAAAGTAATATTAAGAAGGAAGAATGAGAAGCAAAGTTGCAACTAAGAAAGGTTCAAGGCACGATAAGCCCAAGAGGTAGGACCTTCTTTATGGATGATAAGATTGTCAACATTTTTTTTCTTTTACTAGCACTTGACTCTGTGAGTTTAATAGAAGCTTGATTTCCAGACATTAGCTGATGGTGATATAATCAAAATATAGTTACAACACAAGATCAGGTCAGATCATTTTTTTCTGGTCAGCTGGCAAACCTAATTTAGACATAGGGCACTACCTTGTTGTAGAAGTATAAAACTCTTTTGTCTTTTTCAAAATGTGAGGGCATCATCTTAAATGATCTGCCTGGGCTACTCATAAGCCTCTGAACTTGGAAGCCTACGAGTGTCCTATCCATTGTGCCTGCTGCTCTGCATTTAAGCTAAACATGCCATTTTGCCTATCTAGTGGAGTATATGGAGAGGGGAGAGAAGACGGCTTGGGCGGATATAGGATTCTTCATATGTCCGATGCCCCAATCTCCTCCACTGCCCTCCCCCAAGAACACCCCCTCTTCTAGTCTCTGCACTCCATTTATGAGCATGGAGATGTAGTTGGGCCAGAGAAAACTGTACCAGAGGGGAGGGAGAGTGGTTTCTGGGCTCCGAAATCAAAGCCCTGTTTCTGACATCGGGGCCCATAAACCGAACATTCCTATGTACCCCCAGATGCTGTCTGGGGGCATAGGATTGCTCCCGAATTCACAACCAGGGAATTGGGCAGACAAAACAGAGAAAAGATTTAGGTAGACAAGTGATTCAGGAGGCCCGGGACTGAATTAGGCAACCCAACCCAAAGAGCATACTCTATATGAATTTTAAAGAGAACTTTTACAAATTAAGATTTAGGAGGTATTTGA
This sequence comes from Elgaria multicarinata webbii, assembly GCF_023053635.1. NCBI lineage: Eukaryota > Metazoa > Chordata > Lepidosauria > Squamata > Anguidae > Elgaria > Elgaria multicarinata. The sequence continues at coordinate 132,694,385 of NC_086171.1, forward strand.
CATTGTTCAAGCTTACTAAAATTTATATGCAACTTAAGCATAAATATTGGTGAGGTTTTAGCAGAAGAAATATATTTCATGTTTTTCGTCTTGTCCAAAAATGGTAAGTTTCTGCTTCTCAATAAAGGTCAAGATTTTAGATTTACATCTTCCTTCAGATCTGTTGGTATTTTTATTTGGATGTATTAAGGATATAGTAGCAGTGGAGGATATGAAAATAATGATTCATTTACTGAACATTTGCACATATGGCAATTAGTTATAGGTGGGAGAGAGTTCAACGATCTGCAATCAACGACTGGTGTATAAGGGTTTGAGATATGGCTTTTATGATGAAACTAACTAAAAAAATCACAGTTAGAGAAGGCTGATCTGTGGACGACTGTTTTATAGAAAAGTGAAGCCTTTGTATCTTAGCTTGGAATGACTCAATTCAGGACTCAATTCAACCTTACCTTCTTCTCAGGAACGCCCTACCAAGCGTTCAGTTTGCCTGCCTGCAGGAGGGCTGTTGTGGGAGGGGAGGAGGAGCGGGAAGATGCTCCTCAAGCCGAAGCACTGGTGGGGCTTAATGGTGCCACCAGCCAGCGGAGGGGCTTTTGGGGCGATATTAGCCTTCGGGGGCCCTCGGCCTCTTTGAAGCATGGCTCCCTCCCTCCCTCCTTGTATGCAATGTGGGGGTTAAACTGGTCACACTTTTGAGGGCTGAGCAGAAATGTTGGCTGTGCATCTTTTTGTCGGCTTCACACTGTAAGTGAGGTGGGATCACCTTAGGCTGATTTGGAGGGTTTCCTTTTGGTTCAATTGGTCACATTCTACTAGGCAGGCTGTTTGGGGTCCGCTATGTTTGTCTAGATGGGGACGGTGGTCATTCTGAGGCATTGTTGCTGGTGACAGGTGACACCTGAGGGCCTCCTGCTGAGGGTTTTGTGGCCCCAGTGGGACCATCTCCCCTCACACACCTGGTGCTGTGTGGCCCGGGTGATATGACAGGGGGTCCCCACTTCCCCCAAATAAGAAAATCCTGGAGATGCTGATTCTATAATTGACATCCAGCAGGCAAAAAATGTTTCGCCCAATTACGCTGACAGGCTAGTGCCGGCACAGTGGATTAGCGGCTCAGGGATCCCCCTTTGCAGATCAAATTTTGTAACTGTGGCCCAGTTTCCTAGCCATGCAGTCATGTCATCTCTTTATTGTCTAGCCTCCTTCACTTGCAACTATTTGCATCCGTTTAATTATGTTTATGCCCCGTTTCTTTATTTTGGTTGTAAGCCTGTTGTTGTTCCTTTTCATGTCTCTATGCCTTATTTATGTATATTGCACTGTATGCCTCAACACATTTCTTAGGGAAGAGGAAATGCATTGAGCATAAATTTCTGACTGAGCGACCAACAACATCTAAAGGGTAAACTGAAATGTAAAGACTTGTATTTAAAAGAAGTAGCTAATGACGAAGAATCAGTATGATCACCTTCAACTAAAGCTGCCGATGCTGTTTGTGCTCTGTTCAAGAAAAATTCGTCTTTTCCCAGTGGGTGTTTCTGGTATCCTCTGATCTTTGCAGTTTAGAGATAAAAGGTGCTCAGCATGGGCCAGCAGTAAATAAAGGGAAACACAAAAAATATTATTAAGACAGGCCCAGGAATAGGAGTCATGGATTGTATCTGCAGGGTACAAATTGGACTAGCCTGCTGACATGGAAACAGCTTGGGTGTTCAGTACCTCTCACATAGATATACCTGAGATTTCAGCATCACCTGGGGGCATAGCTCCATCACAGCCTCAACGACCTATGGCTGGTATCCTGTTGCCATTCATTAAGAGGGTCAGCAGTTCAAACCCAGCATGAACCAGTATCTGAGTAATGGGGAGAACTGATATTTCAAATGTTGCTGTTGAGAGCTAGTTGAATGCATTGCATAAGCCAGGAATGGGGAATGTGTGGCCCTCTAGATGTTGTTGGGATGCAATTCATATCAGCCCTAGCCAGCATAGTCAATGATGAGAAATAATAGGAGTTGCAGTCCAGCTACATCTGGCAAGCTACATGGTCCCCACCCCTGGCTTAAGAGAAAACATAGAGAGCCTGGAAATCTTCCAACATCCGCTAACTTATTAAATAGTCCCAGGGCCAAACTGCAGAATATGTTCAATGTTTGTATGCATTTAACATCTCTTGCTTTTTTCTTTAAAACTTGCAGATATATGTATTTGCCCCTTTTACCCCTGATGGAAATTGGCTTCCTGCTGAAGATGCTATTCATACTGAGACAGAAACTACCATTCGTGCTGACAGCAATTTTTCTCCCAAAATAAATAGCTCCTTGTGTGTATATGTGTGTCTGTATACACACACACACACACACACCATACATACAGTTGAAGAAGCCACACCTTGCATCTGCATGTTGTATTCTTGACCTTTCTTTCTTTCCCTCCCACCCCCACCCCCTGTCCTGTCTTATCCTATCCTGACTATAAACAAGACACTTTTAGGGCCAAACTACCCACCTTCATATTAGAATGCTCCAGGGGGCGGGGGGTTGTCCTGAAATTCCCCTTGCAGGATTTCAATGGAAACTGTTCCCCTCTTTCTTAAGCCTCCCTTTATGGGGAACAGTGATGATGGGCTTGGAATTTCAGGATTAAAATGGGAAGGTGAAAGTTTAATAGCCCCTCCTCAAGTGCCACAGTCCCAATCCGAATAAGGGCTGTGCGTGCTTACACTGAAGTAAATAAGCAAATCACGGATAACTCTGCTATGCATGGTTAAAAGAATGTTTTGTTTGGCTCTAATGTGTGCCTTTAAGCTTCTCTACACACATGAAAAATCCTACGCTTTACCAGGGCTTTTGTCCTCGCAGTAATCCCACCATTGCAACATATTCCTTCACACACAACATGATTTATTCCCTTCTCGAAAAGGCCCTATTGTGTTTTAATGAGACAATGCCATCTAGTGGTGGAGAGATCCTGCAATATCCCGATAATACCACATTATCTCCCCCCTCCCTTTTTTTTAAATGCGCTATTTCCAAGGGAGATGTCCTGGCTGTTGACAACATCATATAATGGACCCACAAACTTACATGAGTGGCCAATCATGAGCATGCTATAATTCGCTCATTTAGAGAAGCTATTTAACAGTCCCTCAGATAACCAATTACAATCTGGTGACAACGGCCTAGTTCGCACATAACATCAACCCATATTTTATTTTACTCATAGTTTGTTGCCCTTCCCCGGGGTCATCTGGCAGAAGATTAAACACAGCAAACAATATATTTTAAACAATAAACATATTAAGATCACACAAACATTTTAAACAGCTGAAATAGTAATAGACACGGCATATATACATATGTGCCGTTTATACCAACCTTTCTCTCTCTCTGAATGGACAGGGGAAGATAATTGTGAATATCATGTGCCACATCTAAAAAGTCTCTGCTCCACATTGCCATTGTCTGCATCTCAGAATGCAGGGTGAGGGAACACTCTGAGCAGGGCCTTGAAGACAGAAAATTTGCAGGCTCATTGCAGAACAGGGTGGGGAGCAGGCAGGGGCTCTCTCAAGTACTCTGGGCACAGGTCATTGAAGGCTTTAAAGGCCAGAAAAAGCACAATAAATTGTGCCCAGAAAGGAATGGAACATACCTAGCCATTCTTTAAGAACAGCTAGGTATGTTCTCTGCTATCCATACCAGCCTTGTTCGATTCTTACAGGATTGCTATAAGGATTTTTTTTGAGGGGGAAATGCAAATGAAGCAACCTGAGTTTCTTGGAAAATCTCTATATATTATTGTTTGTGTCACCACATGCTCTGAATGTCATTCCCACTGAAAACAGGCTTTTCCAATCTCAAACTGTGATTTCACTTTATCATGAGACATCAATCTCCTGTGCTCCTATCAGCTAATTGCTACCAACAACTAATTTTGTACTGGCAAAGCAAACATTAGCCATTCCTTTCTAACACTGATAGCCCTTGAAAGTTTCTTCATATGCATGTGTTGCCCTTCAGTAGCCTACATATTATTTACAGCAGTGGAGTAGATGGATAGATTTCTTGGTCAGTGTTGCTTTGCATTCCCCCAGAAAGATGCCCAGTGCAGTGATGTCTCTGCAGAGGCCACCAGAGGGGGAGGAAGCAGCAGCCAGGCACCTCTCCATTGTGCCTGGGTCCAGCTCCAGCTGAGAGCCCCCTCCCTCTTGCTGCCAACTGCTGAACTTCGTAACTAAGAATGTAGTAACTGAATTTGCTTTTCTTTCCCCCCTCCTCCTCCCTCCCAATCCCCTTTCCTTTTGTGTCATGTCTTTTAGATTGTAAGCTTGTGGGCAGGGACTGTCTTAAGAAATACTTTTGTAAGCCGCCGTGAGAGCCTTTTTTTGGCTGAAGGGCGGGATAAAAATGCTTAAATAAATAAAAAAAATAATGTATGCTGAGCAGAAATTATTATTATTATTATTATTATTATTATTATTATTATTATTTAAAAAGAGTAATCTTTAGAAATAATAGATAAACTTGTCAATGGGGTGGTAAGCCCTAAACACGGGAACAAAGATCAGGGTTTAAGGTTGCATTTGCTTCCATCCAGACCACAATATACCGGTGCAGCCGAGTCCCAAAAATGGAAGAAATAAGTTGGCCCAATAGGGATTGCTACTCCATCCCATAGTCTCGGAATATTGTACAAGTTAGAGTGATAAAGTAACAGAGACCAGAATATATTATTCTGCAGCTTTCTGCCCTAGACACTCATGCATCAAATAGCATAAATGCAGATCAATACTGGAATCCCTGTTTTGCTCTGGTGTAGTGCAGGGAGGGAAGTGGCTGCTGTACGGCTGTGTTTGGGCGACAGGATGCACGAATGAAATGCTGATCAGAGATGATCTTTGCCACATCTCACTTTGTCATGTCTTACTCTTTGTCTACGTTTCTGTGATATGTTTAAGCAGCACTGCTACACCCTTCTGTTCTGTGTTCCATTGTGTTTTCCCTAAACTCTGACTTGTAGCTATCAGGTACACATTTAGCAAATCTGATGGCCCTAAAAGAAGCCAGGTAAGCCTGTGAGAAAAGAGCAATCAATATGCGGTGTAAAGGTCAAAGCTGCT